>NC_046325.1:5037639-5637639 GCF_009819535.1 Lacerta agilis | reverse complement strand
AATGAGCAGCTCTGAGCATACGCAGAGGGCGTTTCCGTCCCTAACCACAGCTCGCCTCGTACATGCGTGGGGCTAGGATATGAGGAGGGAATCAAAGCCGGGTCATTCTCCGGGTCCATTTAAAATATATATAAAAAACTGCTTCCTGTATTGCGTGGAGAAGCACCCTGCACATGCTCAGAAACAAGGCTGTTTTTGTAAGCAGAAGCCATCTCTCTTCAGGAAGGCGTTCTGGAGACCTCTTGCCCTTTCGCCCTTTTTATTTTCGTCCAAGGCACTCTGCGTACGCTCAGAGGCATGGTCAGGGAGAATTGCCAGAACTTTCAAAAGCAAACGTGGGCCTTTCTCTCTCTCTCTCTCTCTTGGGTGACTCAGCTGAGTGCATTTCAACGCAAACACGGATGCGACAGCTATGAGGAATGCGAAAACAGAAATCATGGCGAGGCGGCGAGGCGCTCGAAACAGCAGAGCCGGGTGGGGGTTGCGCACAGAAAACGGGTGAAACCTCACTTTAAAAGGCCCCCGTTCACAGGGCAGGTTTGGGGCAGTGGGGGGCTGGCCCGGGGGGGGGGACGACGACACGTTGTCCAAGCCCAAGCCTGCGGCCCGGTTGCCATGGCTTCTGCCCCGGCCTACGCTTTCCTAATACCCAGCGGTTGCTAGGACAAAGGGGCCGGGGAGCGTTGCTAACCCTTTGTGACAGGGGATTCTCGGCCTATTCACGGTGACGTCACCCTGTCATCAGGCCTCACCCCACCGCTGGCCCGGGCGCTGCCAACCCTGGCGTGACCTCCCCACCTGACCGGGCCCTGTTGTTAAGCCGAAAAGTGGGGGTAAAGCAGGGGGGGTGAGAGAAGAGCCTCTCCTGGCAAAATAACATGCCCTTGTCCTGTTAGCCCCTGCCGTTCCCCTCCATCCGCTACCCAACGCTCAAACAAACAAACAAACCAAAAAGTTTGGCAGGTTGTGCACAAAATGCGCTTTTTCTTCTTCTTCTTCTTGCTCCGGGTTAATTCATCTGAGTGGACCGCCTTGCAGGGGTGTGTGAATGGGCTCGATTCTGAATGCCTTGTGGGACATCTTGGGGAGAAGAAAAAACTCGGGAGCGAACCTGACGCAGACATACCCTCCGACATTTCCCCGATGGAAATAGGGACTTCGCATTCCATCGTTATCGTTTTAATATTTATACCCCACACATCTTATTGGGTTGCCCCAGCACTCTCAACACATATACGGGAACATAATAAAACATTAAACATTTTTTAAAAAGACTCCCCTATACAGGATTGGCTTCAGGTGGCTCGGGAGTTGGGTAACTCCATAGCCTCCAATGAAAATAGGGACATCCTAAGGAAAAGCAGAGGGACGCGGGTGGCGCTGTGGTCTAAACCACGGAGCCTAGGGCTTGCCGATCAGAAGGTCGGCGGTTCGAATCCCCGGGATGAGGTGAGCTCCCGTTGCTCGGTCGCTGCTCCTGCCCACCTAGCAGTTTGGACACACGTCAAAAGTGCAAGTAGATGAATAGGTACCGCTCCGGCGGGAAGGTAAATGGCGTTTCCATGCGCTGCTCTGGTTCACCAGAAGTGGCTCAGTCATGCTGGCCACATGACCCGGAAGCTGTCTGCGGACAAACGCCGGCTCCCTCGGCCTATAGAGCGGGATGAGCACCCCAACCCCAGAGTCGGACACGACTGGACCTGGTGGTCAGGGGTCCCTTTAAGGAAAAGCAGAGGGATGTAGGTGGCGCTGTGGTCTAAACCACAGAGCCTAGGGCTTGCTGATCAGAAGGTTGGCGGTTCGAATCCCCGTGACGGGGTGAGCTCCCATTGCTCATTCCCAGCTCCTGCCCACCTAGCAGTTCGGAAGCACGTCAAAAGTGCAAGTAGATGAATAGGTACCGCTCCGGCGGGAAGGTAAATGGCGTTTCCATGCGCTGCTCTGGTTCACCAGAAGTGGCTCAGTCATGCTGGCCACATGACCCGGAAGCTGTCTGCGGACAAACGCCGGCTCCCTCGGCCTATAGAGCGGGATGAGCACCCCAACCCCAGAGTCGGACACGACTGGACCTGGTGGTCAGGGGTCCCTTTAAGGAAAAGCAGAGGGATGTAGGTGGCGCTGTGGTCTAAACCACAGAGCCTAGGGCTTGCTGATCAGAAGGTTGGCGGTTCGAATCCCCGTGACGGGGTGAGCTCCCATTGCTCATTCCCAGCTCCTGCCCACCTAGCAGTTCGGAAGCACGTCAAAAGTGCAAGTAGATAAATAGGTACCGCTCCGGTGGGAAGGTAAATGGCGTTTCCGTGCGCTGCTCTGGTCTTGCCAGAAGTGGCTCAGTCATGCTGGCCACATGACCCGGAAGCTGTACGCTGGCTCCATCAGCCAATAAAGTGAGATGAGCGTCGCAACCCCGGAGTCATCCGCGACTGGACCTAAGCGTCAGGGGTCCCTTTACCCCATACAAAATCCATTGAAGTTGAAAAGTGTCCCTGGATTCATTGAAAAAATCTGGTAACCTTACGTCCAAGTCTGCGATAAAAGTTTTGCAGTCGTTTTGCACTGAAAACCCCGTGTCCCGCAAACAGAGTACAGCAGTGTCTCGGTTCTCGTCCAACCCCCTGCAACGCAGGGTTCTCAGCTAAAGTATCCATGACAGACAGCCACCAAACCTCTGCTTAAAAACCTCCAAGGAAGGAGAGTCCGCAACTTCCACTGCTGAGCGGCTCTTGCTATCAGAAAGTTCTTCCTGATGTTGAGTCGGAATCTCCTTTCTTGCCATTTCAAGCCATCGGTTCGAGTCCTGCCCTCCAGAGCAGGAGAAAACAAGCTTGCTCCTTCCTCCAAGGGACTGCTCTTTAGATATTTGACGATGATGATGATGATGATGATGATGATGATGATGATAATAATAATAATAATAATAATTTATTTGTATACCGCCTTTCTATCTTACGATACTCAAGGCGGTTTACAAGCAGAAGAAACAAAAAATGTACATCTTATAACAATCTAATGCAATACAAAAATTTATATTTTGTGATAACAAAACAAAACTTTAAAATAAGCAGCCCACATCGAAAAGTAACACTCAACAATCATTAGAGTGATATAAAATAATATCAACATATAAAAGTTAAACAGAAACCCACTCAACATTTACAATAAACAATTTCTAAACTAATCAATAAAACAACGGCAAGCCACAGTATGTAAAATAATACAATACAAATTGAGAAGCAAAGTCTAGAGGGTGGGGCAAGGCAGGTGGAAGGAGGCCTTGCCTGATGGAGTCTCTCCCCTCACCTTCCTACAGTTTCCAGCATCTAGCAATTCGAAAGCATTGCTGCCTCTGACTGTGGAGGTAAAGCAGAGCCAACCTGGCTAACAGCTACCAATTCCTTCATGAATTTATCCAATTTTTAAAAAAGCCATCCGAGTCGGTGGCTATCCTGTGGGAGGGGGTTCCACAGGTTAACTATACGCTGCATAGTTCTATCTGCCTGAATGGGTCGCTACCAAGGAGGGGTGTGCGTCTACTTTGTATGATATTATACCGTATTTTAAAACATATTTGCTGTTTCACATTGTGCTCAACCAGTTTCATTGCGCTTGCATGAAAGGGGATGAATAAATTGTTGTTATTATTAATAATAATAGCAGTATGTTGTTGTTTTTTCTGGTGTGGAGTACGTGACAAGCGGGAATGCTGACAAGGCCTTAGTTGAGGTAAGACAACGTTCTAGTCCTTTGTGAGTTGCCCTGTAGCCCAACAAGGTTCGGGATCACGTTAACCCCTAAAACAAAGGGAAGCTGTTTCTCTGTGTGTTTAACCGGTGACCTGTCATTTACCAATACGGAAAACAAGGTTTAGTTGTGAGCAAGAGAGGAATTAAAAGAGAACCATTTAGCAACCAGGAAAAAAGGTTTCTGGGACGTTGGCGGGCAGAGAGAAATGCCCGTCTCCATCTGTGATGGCCTGAGACTCGGGCTCGGATTCTGAACCAGTCTGCACCGGATCCTCTGCTTCAGACATCATCTGAACCAAGTCCGGGGCCTGATTCTGCACAGATTCCCCTGCAGCAAACACCAGCTGGGCCGTGTCAGGGGCCGGAGCCTGTCCTGGCTCCAGATGCGGAGATTACCTCATAAACACACCAGTGTCTCCCGAGCTGCAGAGACTCAGGTCTGAGAGAAGGAGAGGCCTGAGTACTCGCAGGAGGAGTGCTCGCCTTCGGGCGAAACAGGGAGGTGAGTCGCCGGGGGATTGGGACCGGCCGTTGCCCCGACAAAGATAAAAGGCTGTCGGACCCTGCCCCAGGTTGCAGGAGCAACATTGCCTCAAGCTAGATCCTGTACCTGTCCCTACCTGGTTTCCTGCCCCATGTTCTGCCTTGGCTCTGTCGGACTGACTCCTCGCTGAATCTTCGGATTCTGGACCGAACCTGGACCTCGTTCCTCGGGTTACCCCCAGGCCCAGCACACCATCTCAGCTTCATCTCTTTGCGACGCTAGCAGCTTTGTCAGATGTCTTTGCCTCAGGGTTGTGGGTTCGAGCCCCACGTTGGGCAAAATATTCCTGCATCGCAGGGGGTTAGACTAGATGACCCTCAGGGGTCCCTTCCAACTCCGCAGTTCTGTGATTCTTCTCTGGATCATCCACACAGAGGAGGAAACTTGGCTTTTCAGATTCCAATTCTTACTGCTTGTAATAATTTTCACCTGGGTGAATTTTCTGTTGGGATCTTCCTAGATCCTAGTTCGCGACAGCCAGGTTGATCTCTCCATAATACATCTAAGACCGCAGCAGGATCCTCTTTCCTGGAGTTTCACTCTGGACTGGTAGCTGTGTTCTTCCCTTGAACCAAACATGTACTCAGGACATCTGGGGAAATCTGGTTAGCGTTAACTAGAAGGCCAGATGAATTTAGGTGGGTCGATGCAGGATTCAGCAACAGTGAAGAGAAAGTTAATTTTAATATTGCACGTTGCACTTCTAACTTTACTAATCAAGTTGTAATATTCATATTCTGTTTCGTTTCTCCATGTTAGCATTGCGTACACTGTTCCTTATTTCTCCCTTCCTCGAGATTCATTCATATATCGTGCGATGTTGACTTCTCTTCGATATAATTTCATTCATATCCTCTAGAGAGCCAGTGTGGTGTAGTGGTTAAGAGCGGTGGACTCGTAATCTGGTGAACCGGGTTCGATTCCCCTCTCCTCCACATGCAGCTGCTGGGTGACCTTGGGCTAGTCACACTTCTCTGAAGTCTCTCAGCCCCACTCACCTCACAGAGTGTTTATTGTGGGGGAGGAAGGGAAAGGAGAATGTTAGCTGCTTTGAGACTCCTTCGGGTAGTGAAGAAGCGGGATATCAAATCCAAACTCCTCCTCCTCCTCCTCTTCTTCTTCTTCTTCTTCTTCTTCTTCTTCTTGTATTTTCACTGTTCCTCTGCTGAGGTCTGACGCTGGTGTCCTGTCCATTGGGGCAATCAAAGATTCAGGGTGCATCCTTTGGCGAAGAAGGGGAGCAGTGGTCTTGCGCCATTAGATGCCGCACCACGGGCGGAAATTCAACAGGTAACTGTTTTCCCCATTGGGCTGTGCTTGCTTGATTTCTGCCTGTCACACAGATGAGGAGACCTGGCAAAGGGGGGAGAGAGGGAGGAAGCCTGCATCCATCTTGGTCTGTACAAAGGACCAACATGCATACTTACGGTGCCACCTGAATGACCACTAGGCAACACAGCCACGTGAAGGCGAGTCCTCCGAGGGAAACCCTTCCCCTGAAGCCGTTCCACACCTACATTTAAAGCACATTACTGCAGCAAAGAACCCTGGGTAGTTTACTCCTCTTGGAGCTACAGTTCCTAGCACCCTTAACAAACTATAGTTCCTGGAATTCTTCTGGGGAAGCTATGGGCTTTAAATGTATGCAGCAGGTTTGCCTGTTTAAGGGCAGGGGAGCTTAGCCAGGTGGGAAAAAGATGGCTGTCCTGTTTTGTTATTATATTTATTTATTTATTCATTCATTCATTTACTATGCCTTTTGTGGTTTTTATATTGCGATTTTATGTTGCAAACCACCCTGAGATCCGCAGGTGAAGGGCTGCATGAAAAATTCATTTATTTGGTTTTCAGGTAAGTGGAAAGTTTAGAAAATAAAATTTTAAAAAATCCCCCAAATTAAAATACAAATCATGACAATACAATGGGATGGAAAGATGCAAATAAGCATATCTTTGCAGTTTTCAGATTTGTCACATATCCCAAACGCCCAACGAGACAGGTGGCAATGATGGTTGTCATTGTTCTGCAGCGCTGTGTGAAACAAGTTGCAGCACACAGTGTGGAGTGAATCTGGCTCTACTGTGCCACATATGTTTTTCACAGCTGAACCCTGACCTTTCCAAGGGCCGAAAAGCCATCTCCTTCCCACATGAACACTGCTAGGCCTCTATCCACCAGGATGGTCCATAACATTGCTTTGGTTTTTTTTTTTTTTAAAAAAAGCTGTTAAATGCGTTCAGACGCTCTCAATGTTCTGAAATGTTTTCAGGTGGTTTTTAAATTCCTCTTAAATGCTTCTTTCTTAAGACAGCATCTTAAAAAGCAAAGACATCACCTTGCTGACAAAGGTCCTTATAGTTAAAGCTATGGTTTTCCCAGTAGTGATGTACGGAAGTGAGAGCTGGACCATCAAGAAGGCTGATCGCCGAAGAATTGATGCTTTTGAATTATGGTGCTGGAGGAGACTCTTGAGAGTCCCATGGACTGCAAGAAGATCAAACCTATCCATTCTCAAGGAAATCGGCCCTGAGTGCTCACTGGAAGGACAGATCCAGAAGCTGAGGCTCCAAGACTTTGGCCACCTCATGAGAAGAGAAGACTCCCTGGAAAAAACCCTGATGTTGGGAAAGATGGAGGGCACAAGGAGAAGGGGATGTCAGAGGATGAGATGGTTGGACAGTGTTCTTGAAGCTACCAACATGAGTCTGACCAAACTGCGGGAGGCAGTGGAGGATAGGGGTGCCTGGCATGCTCTGGTCCATGGGGTCATGAAGAGTCGGACACGACTAAATGACTGAACAACAACAAATGCTTCTTAAAATCACATTATTTTACATTTTTATGCTCACCGCTCTGGCTCCCCTGGGAAGGACTGTATGGAGATTGAATAAATAATAGTTATTAAGATGATTATAATCATTACTCGCTCATTGTATAGTGTATTTTATCACATATCAAAATGCCGATTGACCCCTTGAAGAAAGACCGCGGTTCCAGCCTTCTCGATAACCAGATTCTCCAGATGTCTGTAAATAAAACTGAGCTCTCCTAATCGCATAAGGGTATATTCTCTGTTTAATTGGCCAATCTTTCTATTATCTCCCCCCACCGCCACCCCGCCGGCCCCTTCTCCCTGCCCCGCTCTTGTGTCTCGACCTCGCTGACCCACATTTCTCCCTTAACTAATCCTGACCACACCATTCCTGGGTGCTCAGCCCAGCCAAGCCTTGATCCCCGCAAACAAACAGCCAGATTAGCAGAATGGGGAGACTTTTAATGGGATCTAGTGGGAGTGGGCCAGAAGGGAAGATTTCTCCTGCCGGATCAGCCAGGGGTTAAACTTTTAACCCCAGCAGTCCACACAGCCTCCTCCACTTCAGATAAGGAAGGGGAGATTATCCCTCCAGGGTGCCAGGGGTTAAACCATTGGGTGTTGGGCAGGGAGCCAGGTGAAAGGTGCTGTTGGGGGGGGGGAGAGAAGGAAGGGTTGGATCAAATGGAGACAGGAGCTTCTTTCACTACAAACCCCGAAATATGAGAACCCCCTCCCTCCAAACCTCAAACACTGGGGACTCTACAAAATGTGGGGTTTTCGCAGCAAAACTATTGCCAAACTTTGGCGCCGGTTTTAAGGTATTCTGGCGATGTTGGATTTCTGGGTGTTAGTTACAATCCCAGGTTCAGGGTATCCATGCCAGTGGTACCTCGGTTCTCGAAACGTCTCCGTTGACGAACGTTTTGGAACCCGAACGCCAAAACCCCGGAAGTGAATGCTTCTGTTTTCGAACGCGCCTTGGAAGTCAAACGGCTTCCGCTGAGATTTTTTCGCATTGTCTCTAGGCTACTGAATTTGCAGGCGGGCCTTCCTTTGCGCCTCAGCTTTCGATTGTTTTGGAACTCAAACAGTCTTCCGGAACAGATTACGTTCGAGAACCGAGGCACTGCTGTACTCTGTTTTCAGGACATGGGGTTTTCAGTGCAAAACGACTGCAAAACTTTTATCGCAGGCTTGGACTTAAGGTTACCAGATTTTTTTCAATGAATCCAGGGACACTTTTCAACTTCAATGGATTTTGTATGGGGTAAAGGTAAAGGTAAAGGGACCCCTGACGCTTAGGTCCGGTCGCGGACGACTCTGGGGTTGCGACGCTCATCTCGCTTTATTGGCCAAGGGAGCCGGCGTACAGCTTCCGGGTCATGTGGCCAGCATGACTAAGCCGCTTCTGGCGAACCAGAGCAGCGCACGGAAACGCCGTTTACCTTCCCGCCGGAGTGGTACCTATTTATCTACTTGCACTTTTGACGTGCTTTCAAACTGCTAGGTGAGCAGGAGCTGGGACCGAGCAACGGGAGCTCACCCCATCACGGGGATTCGAACCGCCGACCTTCTGATCGGCAAGCCCTAGGCTCTGTGGTTTAACCCACAGCGCCACCCGCATCCTTTGTATGGGGACTGATTTGTAAATCCGGGGTCTGTCCCCAGGAAACAGGGACGTCTGATAACCTTAGTTTGGAGTGAATCCCAGATTTTGGGGTCCATCGTTGATGAAGCTGGAGCAGGGCACTGGGATTCCTCCGTTTCCCTCAGGGACAAAGTTCTCAGGGTCAGGGTTCCCAGAGTCTCCATTTTGCGGCGTGTCATTGTTGCAGCAGATAGTGAATTGGTCCCAGAGCTTTCCAGGGTTGCAGGAAGGGACTTGAACCCAAGGCGTTCTACAGGCAAGGCAGCTGCTCTAACCAGTGACCTACAGCCCTTCCCCATAAACAGAGAGGCAAGCATGGTTGCTTACTATTTATTCATGACCTACTGTGCGGGAAATGATAGCCCACTTTTTATCAGTCCAGGGAAGAGCTTAACTGTTAACATAAGCGGCTGGCTTCATCTGTAACTAACAGAAGGAACTTCCTAAAAATAGACACAGATATGGAGGCGGCGAAGAACAGCGAGGGGAGGCAGAAACAGCCTCCCCCTTAAAAACACTTCTGCAAAACTATCGCCAACCTTTGTGGACAATACAAAATAAAAAATAAAAAAATTCCTTCCGGTAGCACCTTAGAGACCAACTAGAATCATAGAATCCTAGAGTTGGAAGAGACCCCAAGGGCCATCCAGTCCAACCCCCTGCCAAGCAGGAAATACCATCAAAGCATTCCTGACAGATGGCTGTCAAGCCTCCGCTTAAAGACCTCCAAAGAAGGAGACTCCACCACACTCCTTGGCAGCAAATTCCACTGCCGAACAGCTCTCACTGTCAGGAAGTTCTTCCTAATGTTTAGGTGGAATCTTCTTTCTTGTAGTTTGAATCCATTGCCCTGTGTCCGCTTCAGTGGAGCAGCAGAAAACAACCTTTCTCCCTCCTCTATATGACATCCTTTGATATATTTGAACATGGCTATCATATCACCCCTTAACCTTCTCTTCTCCAGGCTAAACATACCCAGCTCCCTAAGCCGTTCCTCATAAGGCATCGTTTCCAGGCCTTGGACCATTTTGGTTGCCCTCTTCTGGACACGTTCCAGCTTGTCAGTATCCTTCTTGAACTGTGGTGCCCAGAACTGGACACAGTATTCCAGGTGAGGTCTGACCAGAGCGGAATACAGTAGTACTATTACTTCCCTTGATCTAGACGGTATATTCCTATTGATGCAGCCCAGAATTGCATTGGCTTTTTTAGCTGCTGCATCACACTGTTGACTCATGTCAAGTTTGTGGTCTACCAAGACTCCTAGATCCTTTTCACATGTACTGCTCTCAAGCCAGGTCTCACAACTAAGTTTGTTCTTGGCATGAGCTTTCATGTGCATGCACACTTCTCGAGATAGGACAATTTGTGGACAATGTTGGGGTTTGGGAACCATGGTTTGATGTAACAATTGCTCAGACTGCGGGGCACCGCAAAACGCAGGGTTTCCGCTGCAAAACTTTGACACGGGCCTGGAGGGGATCCAAAATTCATATTTAACGAATTGGGGAATTATTCATAATGAATTGGGAAAAAAAGGTTTTAATAGTACTCCCTTCCCAAAAGACCTTTCTGTTGGGAATAATCCAGACTGAAATTCCCAGGTGTCAAAAAAAACAACCAGTTATCTATGTATGCCACTACTGCGGCCCGTGTTTTGTTAGCTCCAAAATGGAAAACGAGAGAGGTCCCAACTAAAGAATGGCGACTTAAGTTGACAGAATATGCACAACACGCAGACTTAACATATAGAATATGAGAACAAAAATAACATATGTTTAGAGAGAATTGGGAAACATTTGTTGAATATATGGGAAATGATTGTGTGCAGCTGAAAATGCTGGCAGCATCAAGATAAATTAAGCAAGTTTTGATGGATGCAATAATGGAATGCTGAATGGTATGGTTTTTGTAAAATAGGCAGGGATTTATGATACGAAAAATGAACCACGGAAAGAGAAGAATGGAAGTCATTGATATCTTAAGGATGTAAAATGAGTATTTTAAATTGTAAAACAAGAAAATTTAATTACAGACACAAAAATTCCTATTTAATTATGCTCTTCAGAAGCCTGCACCAACAGTTGTGCTTTGACAAGGCGCTGCGCTGATAACAAATTTGGCGGCTGCTGGGTTCCCAGTATGTAGTGTTTATAGAACTGCAGCCTAAGGTTCAAAGTTTCATCTCGTAATTTTCCAGGATCGCACCCAGCCAATCCCAGGCTGGAGTCAAGATGTTGAAGGAGGGCTGAGGGTGGACCCGAGAGAGGCGTGTGTTTTCAGGAACAAATCAGGGCTAGGTCACTACGCTATTGTTTCCAAGCACAAATTAGTCTCTATTCCCTTTCCTTCTCTGGAGGAATTTTAGAGATTGAAGCAGGCTTGTAGCATCCTGTCAAGACATATATTTGCTTCCTGAGTAAGGAAGAGGACACAGAAGTTCCTCCTCCCATTGTTATTGTTATTGTTGTTGTTCAGCCGTTCAGTCGTGTCTGACTCTTCGTGACCCCATGGACCAGAGCACGCCAGGCACTCCTGTCTTCCACTGCCTCCCGCAGTTTGGCCAAACTCATGTTGGTAACTTCGAGAACACTGTCCAACCATCTCATCCTCTGTCGTCCCCTTCTCCTTGTGCCCTCCATCTTTCCCAGCATCAGGGTCTTTTCTAGGGATTCTTCTCTTCTCATGAGGTGGCCAAAGTACTGGAGCCTCAACTTCAGGATCTGTCCTTCTAGTGAGCACTCAGGGCTGATTTCTTTGAGAATGGATAGGTTTGATCTTCTTGCAGTCCATGGGACTCTCAAGAGTCTCCTCCAGCACCATAATTCAAAAGCATCAATTCTTCGGCGATCAGCCTTCTTGATGGTCCAGCTCTCACTTCCCTACATTACTACTGGGAAAACCATAGCTTTAACTATACGGACCTTTGTCGGCAAGGTGATGTCTCTGCTTTTTAAGATGCTGTCTAGGTTTGTCATTGCTTTTCTCCCAAGAAGCAGGCGTCTTCTATTTACTACACTCTGTTGAGAGCTTGTGTTCTCACCCTAGGCCACTAGGGGTGTTGTGTATATAGTTTCACTCCGCCCACCGTGACTGCAGTTCTCACTCAGGTCCACAACATGCAAATGAAGGATTGAGAGTGCCATTCACGGATTGGGGTAGCTAGAGAGAGTTGTTACTGTTGCATGTTACTGAGTGCTATATAAACAGGCTGGCTGAGCCCTTCAGTCCAGTTCTGTTCCAGCCCGAGAATAGAGAGAGCTTCTTGGAGAATCACTGTGTCGTCTGCTATGTCCACCCACTACTTAATAGCTTGGCTTAGGTCTGGCGGACCCAGGAGTTCTGGCTCCCAGCATCCTTTGCTTGGCATTAGTCCTCATTAGTCATCTTTTATAATCATTTTATAATGGAGGCCATCATATGACCTAGATTCTAAATGCTCCATTTATTTTAAGATAAGTTTTTATTTTTTAAAGTTAACTCAAGGTAAGTTACTAGTCCTCATGATTGTGGAACAGAACAGTGCAAGGAGGGAGCAGTGATGTGTTCAAAATAGTAATCTTCCTCCCTCCATCTACCCCCCCCCCTTTTTGCCAATGATAGAAGGGGTATTGGCAAATCCACACCGTGATCAACTCCCGCCCGGGAACCAATGTCCCCACTGTGGAAGGATGTGTGGATCCAGAACTGGCCTCCACAGTCACTTACGGACTCACTGTTAAGACCGTGTTTATGGAAGACTCGGCTACGAGGGATCGCCAAAGAAAAAGAAGGTTCAAAACTATATTAGCCAATAATGGGGAGGGGGTAGGACTTTGTTGGGGTGCCAGGAGAATGAGATAGTGGCAGAAATTGCGGAGAGAAGAGACAGGGATAGCACAGTTTGGTTATAAATTGAAACAAATTAATTTGAATTTGGGATTCAGGATGAATTTAACAGATTGGAGAACTGGGCCAAACTAACAAAACGAATTCCAACAGGGACAAATGTCAGGTTCTGCACTTAAGACAGGAAGAATCAGGTGCACAAATATAGGATGGGGGACAGTTGGCTTCCTAACAATACACATGGAAAAGATCTAGGGGTCTTGGTGGGTCACAAGCTGAACACGAGTCAACAGTGTGATGCAGCAGGAAAAAGGGGAATGGTATTCTGTGTGAGTGGGGTTGGTGGGTATTTTGGGTCAGGTTAGCCATATTGATTTGTATGCTTTCGGTAGATTTTTGTCATTGTCTTGTTGGGCTGTGTATGTGATGAAGGGGAACCATACCGGGGTGATACTGGGTGTCTTCTTCAGTTTGTCCCCGTGTCAGTTTCAGCTTACTGGTTAGTTTTTCTAGTAGGGCTGTTTCCCATACTGCTTGGTACCATTGGTTCATGTTTACTCATGACAGGTCGTCCCACCCACTTCTTCCCCCCTTCCCCCCTTTCTTTTCTAATGTCTCACCAACACTGACTTATAAAAATGTTATATGGAAAAATTCGAGAGAGACATTGTACTACCTTTGAAAATCTTTAATAAAAATATTTTTTTAAAAAAATGGGAATGGTATTCTAGGCTTCATCAACAGAAGTCCTGTTTTTAATGGGAGGTTTTTAATGTTTGAAGTTTTATTCTGTGTTTAATGTTCTGTTGAAAGCTGCAGGTGGGTGGGGTAGAAATAATGAATTATTATTATTATTATTATTATTATTATTATTATTATTAGTGACCGGGTCAAGGGAAGTCATAGTCTCACTCTATTCTGCCTTGGTCAGACAACACCCGGAATACTGTGTCCAATTCTGGGCACCACAATTTAAGAAGGATATTGACAAGTTCCAGAGGGTGATCAATGGCCTGATGAGGAATGGTTGAAGGAGCTGGGTATGTTTAGCCTGGTAAAGAGGAGACTGAGAGGAGATGTGATAGCCATCTAGGCATCTTAATGTATAACCCAGACCCACAATTTATTAACCCCCCTCTTTCCTGACCTACAGACTCACTCCTGCCCCCCCCCCAATTCCATACCTATGGGGAGATTATTGGGGTTAAAAGTTTAACCCCCCCTGGAACCCTGACTGAACCACAGCAGGAGAAATCGGTCCCCTCTGGGGCAGCGATCCCATTAAAAGTCTCCCCAAGAGCTAATCCCTTTGTTTGTTTTTGCCTGGGATCAAGGAATGGGTGGAAGAGGGGGGGGGCGAATCGGCTTTGTTGGGGAGGCAGATCTGATCTCATTAAAGGTGCCACTCACGTCAGGATTAGACAGGGCGGATTTCTTAACACTCTGGGGCAGGCAGTAAGGCCTAGTGGGCGGGGTGGGCCTGTGGGAGCTCAGAGCCAGGATACCTGGGTCCTCTGCAAGGAGAAAGGAGGGGGAGTCAGAGGAGTCAAAGTGGGGAAGCATTCGGGACTCGAACCCAGAACTCCTGGGTCCGGTCTCCTTCCAGGGTCGCTAACAAATCATCCCTCCTTTTCTGCCTCTGATCCCTTCCCACAGGTGAGGGTGGAGGACGGCGATTATCGCTAATCGGCTCATAACAGGTTTAGTTATTTTTATTGCCCCTCATCAGGTATCTCCACCTCTGCTAAAAGCTGGAACATGGGGTCAAGGGGGGGGGGAGGATGCCCATATCTCTCCTAAGCCAGACACCCGCCTAGCTCTTCCCTGTTGGGTGCATCTGTTCACTTCTGAACTGATTCCACCCCCACCCCCACCCCTTTTCTTATATGGTTTCTGGGCCTTTCACAGCTGCAGGCAGAAATTCATCCGGTGAAGTTTATCTTCCTGGCAAGTGGTGGGGAGGCTTCACTTCTTACATTTTGTATAGGAACAGGAGCAACAGTAATAATAATAATAATAATAATAATAATAATAATAATAATAATAATAATAATATACTAATTGCGCCTTCATTTTAGGAGGAACTCTAGATTTGGTTCCTTTGTATTTTCCCGTAAACTTCTTGTCGGGGTAACGGGTTCACCAGCCGGCTTTCCAGGAACCCTGACTTCTCCGTTCTGTTCCATTTCTTCCTCTTCTTATCCTTCTCCGTCTCCTTTGAGTCCTTCTTAGCGAGTTTCTAGGCCTCGTGGTGGCAAAACTATGCTTAGAAACATGTGGGAAGTGAAAGTCCAGAAGATAAAAAGTTCCATGGCTAGGGATGTTGGAGAATTCTGTCGGAAATGGAAACGGGAGTGGGTTTTGCCATGATTTGTATCCCACCCCCCGGGGTTAGAAATGAAAATCATAAATAATTACATAAATGTTACTTAAATAATTAGGCCGTTCCCCACCTTCTTTTCGGTGTTTCCCTTCCACTGAGGTGCACTGAAGTTAATTCTATAATTAATTACACAATTAACTACATTTGTTTTGTCTATAGGGGATAGTGAGGCCGATATCGTAGGTTTTAGCAGAAGCTGAACTGTAGCAGAACAGAAACATCGCAGATTGAGACGGACACAGGACGTGATGGAAATTGCTGCCTCCTAGCAACCCGACCTGTGTGACACAACAAATTTGTGTGTGTCCAGTTTTTGTTGTTGTTAACATGCGCCAAGATGGAGAAAAGGTAGAGCTTTGGCACCGTCGCCACAAGTGCCAATGTGAATGGGCATGGCACTGCAAGGTGGCAGCGAAGGACTCAAGCAAGCGAGTCAAACTGTATAAATATTGAGAGCCAGCATGGTGTACTGGTTAGAGTGTTGGAGGTCAGGGTTCGAATCCCCTCTCAGCCCTGAAGCTCACCGGGTGATCTTGGCCAGTCACTGCCTCTCAGCCTAGCCTACCTCACAGGGTTGTTGTGAAGATGAAATAGGGGGAGGGCCATGTACAGCACCTTGAGCTCCTTGGAAGGAAAGGTGGTATATTAAGGTAGTACACACACGCTAGGAACCGCCCTGTTCGCTTTTTAAGGAAAGGGAGGAGTTTCGCAGAGCAGCTTGAGAGGCAGTGTGGTGTAGTGGTTAAGAGCGGTAGACTTGTAATCTGGTGAACCGGGTTCGCTTCCCCGCTCCTCCACATGCAGCTGCTGGGTGACCTTGGGCTAGTCACACTTCTCTGAAGTCTCTCAGCCCCACTCACCTCACAGAGTGTTTGTTGTGGGGGAGGAAGGGAAAGGAGAATGTTAGCCGCTTTGAGACTCCTTCGGGTAGTGATAAAGCGGGATATCAAATCCAAACTCTTCTCTTCTTCTTCTTCTTCTTCTTCTTCTTCTTCTTCTTCTTCTTCTTCTTCCTCCTCCTCCTCTTCTTCTTCTTGCTAAACTGCTGTCCCACCCTATAAAAATTACCGTATTCTTCTTTCTTCTGTTTGTAAGTCAATATTTTTTCTTTAGAGATAATAGGCAGCGTTGAGGTGTGCGTGCAATTGGCTGCGGTTGCGTCGAGTGGGCAGGTGGGCTTTTGGCGTGCAATCTCTCCCCCCCCCTCAAAAAAAAAAAAGCTCAACAGCTTTGAGCAACTTTTTGTTGCGGTCCCCCAAAATAGGGGTCCTCTTATACATGGGGTCGACTTATACACAAAGAATACGGTAGATTTTGCTGCAGGTGTATTGAGCAGAGGGGGGGGCTTCACAGTGCTTCCCCCCCCCTCCATTAAACAGCTTGCCTGAACCAGCCGTTTCTCACACTGCAGTTGTCACGGCCGCCAGCCAGGGACCTCGCAAACTGCAGAACCTGTTGACACCCTTCATTTTTATGTATATAAGAAGATATGCTCAAGGTCACAAAACCATTCTGCCTTTTTGCAGAGGAGGGAGGGCAAGAACAGACAATTCCTAGACCTCACTGAGGGTCGTTTCTCCCCTTCTATTATAGCCATCAGGACCCCTTTGGTCTTGCCACGGGAGAGTGCAAATTGGAAGCAGGGGCGTAGCAGGGGGGGGCGGTCTGCCCCATGTTCTATAATGGAGGGGGTGACAAATTATCAAGGAACAATTTTTTTGGGGGGGGACATTTTTTTGAATTTTTTTTGAATTTTTTTTTAAATGCCTGCTCCGAAGGTCTTATCTTACTATACTAGGGATCATATAGCTATATATGAAATTTCATGCATATCGGTTAATATCTTGACCCTCCTCCACCAAAATAGCTGTTCACTTGGCTGTTTTCCTATGTCATGAAGGCTGAAATTTCAGTTCAGAGAACACATTACTGTTCCCAACCCTAACCCTGTGGAAAGCCATCTAATTAGACTTTAATTTGATTTTGAGATGTTTTTAGGAGGTAATTTAATCATTGTTTGATTTTATACCAAAGTTATGTATCTGATGTTAGCCACCCTGAGCCCGACTTCGGCCGGGGAGGGTGGGATATAAATAAAAGTTTTTTTAAAAAATTATTACTTGTTATTATTCCTTTGTAAGAAAATATGAAATAACGTAAAACCATTTTGGGGGGGGGGAATCAATGGGGGGGGTTGACAAGAAATTTTCTGAATACTGTACTAGTATACAGTGAAACAACTTTAAGCTTCCTCCGCACAAAGCAGAGTCTGCACCCCTCTCTAAACCAAGACACCCTTCCGTCCTGGAAAGCTTTAACCCCAAATCCGGTTGTCTGGAGACTGGCTGGAATTGCACAGTGGCAAAGCAAAGGCACTCTTTGCGTGCTCAGAGGCGCTCTGTTTCTTTACGGGCTCCAAAGTTCTGAAAAGGAGACAAAGCCCCAGCGACTCTTGACATGACATGTATTCAACTCTGGATATGGGTCCTAAAATATTTATGCTTTAAAAATTCTGGGGTGCTAGCTCTGACTCTGGGGTTAAAGGAGTGGGTGGCATTTCCTTCACCCTCCCTCTCGCTGTGGTTTCCGTAGCTGCTATTCTGGTGCCTTGGGAGAGAGGCATGACAGGATGAAAGCTGGGTGCGGAGGAGAAACCGGCAGCGGCTGAGAGAGGAACCAGGGGGGAGCAAGCAGCTTGCAGCCGACAGAAAAAGTGACTCAGCGCATCTTTGCAACTCCGGCTACCCTGACTCAGCACAAAGCAAACAGCTGTAAGGAGCCTATTCTCTTTTCATGACCATAAGATTGTCGGATCAGGCCTGGGGCCCATCTAATTTAACACCCTGTTCTCACGGGGGCCAACCGACAAGCAAGATTCGGGGACCGGGGTCCCTTCCAACTTTATGATTCTATGGCCTCTTAAAAACAAGTTATAGGTAGGTAGCCATGTTGGTCTGCCATAGTCAAAACAAAATTAAAAATTAAAAAAAATCCTTCCAGTGGTTCCTTTGTGGTTGTTGTTCAGTCGTGTCCGACTCTTCGTGACCCCATGGACCAGAGCACGCCAGGCACCCCTATCCTCCACTGCCTCCCGCAGTTTGGCCAAACTCATGCCAGTCGCTTCGAGAACACTGTCCAACCATCTCATCCTCTGTCGTCCCCTTCTCCTTGTGCCCTCCATCTTTGCCAACATCAGGGTCTTTTCTAGGGAGTCTTCCCTTCTCATGAGGTGGCCAAAGTACTAGAGCCTCAACCTCAGGATCTGTCCTTCCAGTGAACACTCAGGGCTGATTTCTTTAAGGATGGATAAGTTTGATCTTTTTGCAGTCCATGGGACTCTCAAGAGTCTCCTCCAGCACCATAATTCAAAAGCATCAATTCTTCAGTGATCAGCCTTCTTTATGGTCCAGCTCTCACTTCCATACATCACTACTGGGAAAACTATAGCTTTAACTCTACGGACCTTTGTCGGCAAGATGATATCTCTGCTTTTTAAGATGCTGTCTAGGTTTGTCATTGCTTTCCTCCCAAGAAGCAGGCGTCTTTTAATTTCGTGACTGCTGTTACCATGTGCAGTGACCATGGAGCCCAATAAAGTAAAATCTCTCGCTGCCTTAGAGACCAACTAAGTTTGTTCTTGGTATGAGCTTTTGTGTGCATGCACACTTCTTCAGATACTTCAGGTATCTGAAGAAGTGTGCATCCACACGAAAGCTCATACCAAGAACAAACTTATTTTATTTTTTGTCTTAAAAACGAAGTTATCAAGGCCTGGCCCAGTCAGAGTCTCGTGTACACACCAAAGCACTTTCAAAGTGCTTTCTTCCCCTCAAAGAATTCTGGGTACTGTAGTTTACCCCTCACGGAGTGACAATTCCCAGCAACCCTCAACAAACTACAGTACCCAGAATTCTTTGAGGGAAAGGATGGGCATCGGGTGTGCTTTAAAGGTTATAGTGCCCAGCCCCATTAGCATAGGAAGTCCAGATCTGCAGAAATAATCTAGGCGAGGCGTCAGCTGCTGCTTCTGCTGGATTGCCCTGGAAGTATCTGGAATTTCTTTGCAAAACGGAGACAGAATTAAGGAGTGAGGTCACTTCTCCAGTTGCAGGAGGTTCAGCAAACGGGGTTCGCCATCTGCTCGAAAACGTGAGGCATCTGGAGGTGAATGTGGGAGTTTGGGGAAGGGGGGGGGAGAGTCATATTGTCCAGTCAGCTCATCTGACCCACTCGTGATCTCTCCTCCAGGGATGAAATGACCTCAGCAGAGAAGAGGTGAAGAAAGTTTCTTGCACCAGTCAGCAGCCCCAAATGAGGAACTTGCCTCAGAGAGAGAGAGAGAGTCAGGAAAGTGAGAAAGCAAGCAGATAAAAGTCTTGAGAGCGCTCCAAAGGCTCTCTCTGCCAAAGCTGTGTGGCAAAGGAACCTTCACTAAGAAAAGTGCCTATAAGGGCAACAGTAGCAATGCAAACACACCAGATCCCCGATCAGCAGAGGAGAACAAGAGAATCCTATTAGGGAAAGCCCTCAGCATAGTATGTAATCCTGGAGAGGCCTGTTAAAGCTTGCGTCCGTCCGTCCCCCCCATTGGCCGGACTGCTGTGACGTCATGTAAGGCGCACGAGCATTCTATCTGCTCTGCATGTTGACGAAAAATTGCGAAGAAAGCAGAAGCGTTTGGGCTAAGGGAATCCTGAGAAGGGCCACGACTTTTGTGTCCGGCTTGTTACGTAGCTCCTTGAAGCTGGCTAGAGAGAGAAAGCTAGACCTGATCTGCCAGAGTCCTTCTGACTGGGGCGCCGGGTTATAGGGAGCACAAGGGGCTTCAGCCCCCTCAATATTATGAGGCAGGGGGCCCCCCAATATTGAGGGGGCTGTCATGCCCTGCCTCCCCTGGGCGAGCGCCAGGCAGGAGGCTTGGAGGGCGATTTCCGCCCTCCGTGCCCCCTCCCCATGATTGCCAGAGCGTCCTGGCAATAAAATAAAATAAAATAAATTGTTATTGAAAGTTCGAAAAGTACACAACTTTTCTATGAAGCTATGCCCATTTTGTCTGATCCTGCACTGATGTTGTGGTTTGTACCCCATCACCTCCAGAGGAGAATCAGCTGCTTGTGTGTGCAGCTGGAAAAAGACAACAAAAAGCTCGCAAAGAACTCAGAGGGGAGTGTGCATACCCTGGGTGAGAACTCAGAGGCTGAGATTATGTATCAGAAGAAAAAATGAATTGATATTAATGTTTATATACTAGTAACTTTGTATTAATGCAACTTCTTTATACGTAACGGTGTGCATTTGTAAGATGTAAAGTTGTCTGTTGCTTCAGTTTCCTGTACACCACTTAGAGATACAGTGGAACCTCGGTTTTCGAACTTAATCCGTTCCGGAAGACCGTTCAGCTTCCGAAAAGTTCGAAAACAGAGGATGAATGGGCTGGCTGCAAAGTCGGGGGGGGGTGAAAAACGCTGCTCAGAAGCCGTTCAAAAATCATTCAAAAACCGGAGCAGTTGTTTCTGGGTTTTCGGCGTTCAGGAGCCGAAACGTTCCAAAACAGAGGCATTCGGGAACCGAGGTTTGACTGTATTTTCAATATACTGTGTCAAAATTAAAAGACTCAATTGATCAATCAGTGTGTTATGATCTTGGCCTCCATGTATCATAAGCACAAGCAGAATCCTCTTCAGACTGACCCTCTGTTGCCAACGAGATGCCAGAGAAAGACAGTGTTGTGCAGTGGTTGGAGTGCTGGACTAGGACTTTGGAGACCTGGGTTCAATTCCACCGTCTTCTTGCTGTTGACCTCGAGTCACCAGGTTAGCTTTCAGCCTAACCTGCACCACAGGGTTGTTGTGAGGACAGAAGAAGCGGGGGACCACCATGGACGCGCTCAGAGATATACAGGTAATAATAAATAAACTGGAAACATCACAAACATCCGAATTGCCCCAAAGAATTCTGGGAATCGCTGTTTGTTAAGGATACTGAGGACTGTAGGTCTGTGAGGGGGTCTGGCTCAACAGAAGGCAGATTATATATATATATATATATATATATATATATATATATATATATAGTGTACAAATATAAACAAGACTCGACATAACAAATAAATCTACAGAAAACCAAGAAACAAAGGCAGCTTCCTGTGAAAGCCTGCATCCTCCAGTGTAAAAGGGCCCCCAAAATCCTAGATTAAGCAGTAGCCACCAGTGACGGCATGGGCATTAGCCAATAGGTGCTGATGGGAGCAGTGCTAACCATTGGACCTAGTGGGGGTGGCGAAGGAGGATCCTGTTTTTTTGTTTTCTCCCCATCCTCCTCTCTTACAGAGATATCTTAACTGGACATTTAAGCAATGCAGTAGTAAAGATATCCAAAGGGCTCTGACCCACCTTGCCCTAGTGACCAGCTTACCATTGCAAACTATTGCCGCATGCTAGGAACCGCTGGATTTGTGTTTTCCTCCAGCGACAAGATATTGCAGCTTGTGAATGGAAGCCTACCAACGGAGAGGATATCTGGGTTTCCTTCCTCCCCAGGATAGCTAGTGATGGTGCGTTTGTCATATCTCCTGGACAAAAGTAAACAGGCTCTAGGGTAAAAAAATGTGGGTTTTTTCCCCTAGGCAGGCAGCGCCACCTGGTGGTCGGAGTCAGCACAGCACAGAAAGAGGCCTGATATACAGGTGAAACTCGAAAAATTAGAATATCATGGAAAAGTCCATTTATGTAAGCAATTGTTTTCATTAGCTACTGGAGTTTAATATATGAGATAGACTCATGACATGCAAAGCGAGATATGTCAAGCCTTTGCTTGTTATAATTGTGGTGATTATGGCATACAGCTGATGAGAACCCCAAATTAACAACTTCTATCTCATATATTAGTTTCACCTTTTAAGTTGAATTACTGAAAGAAACGAACCTTTCCACGATAATCTAATTTCATGAGTTTCACCTGTACAGTGGTACCTTGGTTCTCAAATGTCGAAAACCCAGAAGTTTTCGAACATTTTTTGGAAGCCAAACAACTGATACGGCTGTCGTCTATTGTTTCTGGGGTGCCTGCACCAATCAGAAGCTGCACCTTGGTTTTCAAACATTTCGGAAGTCAAACCGACTTCCGGAACGGATTAAGTTTGGCGTTTTTGTTTTTGCTATTTATTTTGCGTTTTTGTTTCTGAGGCTTTTTCGGTTAATTTGTTGTCGTGACTGCATGGAACCCAGTTCAGCTGCTGATTGATTGATTGATTCTGTGACTGCGGAAATGGATAAAAGCCCCTCATCCAAACAATGACAATTCATCAGTGCAGGTAAGAAAAAAAGTTAATTTTAATTTTTATCATCTACAATACTGTCTTATTTATTTTATAGTACAGTACAGTACATTGTTTGTTGCTTTCATTTTTATGGATCAATGGTCTCGTTAGATAGTAAAATTTGTGTTAAATTGCTGTTTTAGGGTTGTTTTTAAAAGTCTGGAACGGATTAATCTGTTTTGCATTCGTGTCTATAGGAAAGCGCGCCTTGGTTTTGGAACGCTTTGGTTTTGGAACGGACTTCCGGAATGGATTAAGTTTGAGAACCAAGGTGTCACTGTATAGCATTCCTCCAGTTTTGAAGATTTATTATTTCTCAGTGCTCTTTGCATGTGCTCAGAGGCTGCTTCTACATTCTTACCACCTCCCATGTCCCACTCTGCTGAGGTCTGGGATTCCTCTGATGACATCCCCCTACAACAACCCGCCCATGGTCTGTTGTGTGGAAGCCTGACAGCTGGAAAAGATGGATGGCTGTCACTCTTCAGACCAGCCTTCTAAAGAGCCAAGTCGCCAGAGGTGAGCGGAAACTGTCCCTAGGTAACCACGCAGAGGAAGCTTTACAGAAGGTTGCTCCTGTTATTCCTCAGACACCTCAATCAGTCCATATGTTAGCAGGCAGGCCAGCACATTTTTGTCATGTTCACGAGCTGAACATGAGTTCACAGTGTGATGCAGCAGCAAAAAAAGCTAATGTCATTCTAGGTTGCATCAACAGAAATATGGTGTCCCGGTCAAGGGAAGCCGCCGAGACCACACAACACCAGTCCTGAAAGACCTACATTGGCTCCCAGTACATTTCCGAGCACAATTCAAAGTGTTGGTGTTGACCTTTAAAGCCCTAAACCATGGGTAGGCAAACTAAGGACCATGGGCCGGATGCGGCCCTATTGCCTTCTCAATCCAGCCTACGGACGGTCCGGGAATCAGAGTGTTTTTACATGAATAGAATGTGTCCTTTTATTTAAAATGCATGCATCTCTAGGTTATTTGTGGGGCCTGCCTGGTGTTTTTACATGAGTAGAATGTGTGCTTTTATTTCAAATGCATCTCTGGGTTATTTGTGGGGCATAGGAATTCGTTCATCCCCCCCCACACACACAAAATATAGTCCAGCCCACATGGTCTGAGGGACAGTGGACCGGCCCACAGATGAAAAAGGTTCCTGACCCCTGCCCTAAACAGCCTTGGCCCAAATGGCCCAGTATACCTGAAGGAGCATCTCCACCCCCATCGTTCTTCCCAGACACTGAGGTCTAGTGCCGAGGGCCTTCTGGCGGTTCCCTCACTGCGAGAAGCAAAGCTACAGGGAACCAGGCAGAGGGCCTTCTCGGTGGTGGCACCCGCCCTGTGGAACACCCTCCCATCAGACATCAAGGAAATAAACAACTACCTGACATTTAGAAGACATCTGAAGGCAGCCCTGTTTAGGGAAGTTTTTAATGTGTGACATTTTAATGTATTTTTATTCTTTGTTGGAAGCTGCCCAGAGTGGCTGGGGAAACCCAGCCAGATGGATGGGGTGCAAATTATAAATTATTATTATTATTATTATTATTATTATTATTATTATTAGTCATAGTCGGACTCTATTCTGCCTTGGTCAGACCACACATGGAATGTTATGTCCCGTTCTGGGCACAATTTAAGAAGGATATTGACTAACTGGAAGGTGTGCAGAGGAGGGCAACCAAGATGATCAAGGGCCTGGAAACCAAGCCTGATGAGGAATGGTTGAAGGAGCTGGGTACGTTTCGCCTGCAGAAGAGGAGACTGAGAGGAGATAGGGTAGCCATCTTCAAATATCTCAAGGGCTGTCGCATGGAGGATGGAACAGGCTTGTTTTCTCCTGTTCTGGAGGGTAGGACAAGCAGATAAAAATATATGAAAATTCTCTGCAGGCAGAAAGTGAGTACTGTACCTGCAACATGACCCCATCTCCATCTCCACAAAGGAGGGAGCATGGGAGGGGGAGGGTGTTGCCTGGTGTGTGGTGCAACTAACACACTGGTGCGTTTGGGTTGACCTTCATCCCGCAAATCTTGATGGGATCACCATTTGCAATTTAAATACTGCTGTCCACGGATGGATTTAAATACTGCTGTCCACGAAACCTGCAGCAAAGTGTGGGAACACGGGCTGCTAGATCTTTAAAACAGCCCCTTCCAAGCTCTTCCAAAGCTCCTCTGTTCTTCTGTACTAAAAGATACCACACCTGTGGTACGGCAAAGGTGGTTTTACTTACAAACTTCTCAAAGGTCAGATTTCCTGTGCTTCTCTATACAGCAGCAAGAAAACCCAGGCAGCAAAACTTAACGTCATGGAATTGTAGAGTTGGAAGGGTCATCTAGTCCAACCCTGTTACAGAAATGAGTTTAAATGTTCCTAAGTTATTGAAACAAAATTGGGAAAGGAGTACGACAAGGCTGTATATTGTCTCCCTGCTTATTTAACTTATATGCAGAATTCATCATGCGAAAGGCTGGGCTGGATGAATCCCAAACCGGAATTAAGATTGCCGGAAAAAATATCAACAACCTCAGATATGCTGATGATACAACCTTGATGGCAGAAAGTGAGGAGGAATTGAAGAACCTTTTAATGAGGGTGAAAGAGGAAAGCGCAAAATATGGTCTGAAGCTCAACATCAAAAAAACTAAGATCATGGCCACTGGTCCCATCACCTCCTGGCAAATAGAAGGGGAAGAAATGGAGGCAGTGAGAGATTTCACTTTCTTGGGTTCCATGATCACTGCAGATGGTGACAGCAGTCACGAAATTAGAAGACGCCTGCTTCTTGGTAGAAAAGCAATGACAAACCTAGACAGCATCTTAAAAAGCAAAGACATCACCTTGCCGACAAAGGTCCGTATAGTTAAAGCTATGGTTTTCCCAGTAGTAATGTACGGAAGTGAGAGCTGGACCATAAAGAAGGCTGATCGCCGAAGAATTGATGCTTTTGAATTATGGTGCTGGAGGAGACTCTTGAGAGTCCCACGGACTGCAAGAAGATCAAACCTATCCGTTCTCAAGGAAATCGGCCCTGAGTGCTCACTAGAAGGACAGATCCTGAAGTTGAGGCTCCAGTACTTTGGCCACCTCATGAGAAGGGAAGACTCCCTGGAAAAGACCCTGATGTTGGGGAAGATGGAGGGCACAAGGAGAAGGGGACGACGGAGGATGAGATGGTTGGACAGTGTTCTCGAAGCTACTAACATGAGTTTGGCCAAACTGCGGGAGGCAGTGAAGGATAGGTGTGCCTGGCGTGCTCTGGTCCATGGGGTCACGAAGAGTAGGACACGACTGAATGACTGAACAACAACAACAAAGTTATTAGTCCAGAGCAGGTTTTCCCAAATTTGGGTCTCCAGCTGTTTTCGGACTACAACTCCCATTGTTGTAAGAATTTTAAGGTATTTTATTTATATATAATAATTGTTATTAATGTACCAAAACAAATAAGGCCACATGTCTGAAAACCAGCACAGGAAGACAGGCCTCACTCCCAACTGACCAAGTATTTCTTTGTCTCAGGAACAAAGGGGGGGTTGCCCCTCCAGCTACTCAGCAGACCTCTTCCTGAGTGATAATCTCTGGCATCCTGATACCTGTGTCAGACAAAAGGCTGTGATTAACTTGGCTGGGAGATAGGGAAATGTAAATATCTTTTGTTTCACCTGATGGGTTTTTGGTGAGAGGAGACATGGGGGCAGGGTCCAAGATGCTACCAGACCCTCCCAATTTGTGATGTAATTCTAATGTATGGAGGGGTGGTCTTGAGCTGGAGGGGGGGAATTTCAAAAGTCTATATAGGAGCTTGCACACCTTTGTTCGGGGTCTTTTTGCTTGCAAAGACACCCTGCTGCAGCAGTTCTAATAAAGGGCGACCGCCTTGCTTTGGGAGATTCTGTATCGTCTCTATTTTATTCATAAGTGCTCTTGAGAGGAGGGGAGCCCTACTAAGGCTCTCCCCCGGGTTCGTGGACTCCCTTCTGGGGTTGAACCTAATTTTTATATCACCATCATCCTCAACTAGCAAGACCAGTGGTCAGGGTGATGGGAGTTGCAGTCCAAAAACAGCCCGAGACCCAAATTTGGGAAACTAGGCTAAGAGACACACAAAAACGCATTGTGAGCCACGTTCACGATCTGAGCCCGGAGCAAAGCTCAGACCTCTGTGGCCCATTGGGTCAGCGTGCCTGGCTGTTAACCAGAAGGCTGGCGGTTCGAGCCCACGCAGGGACAGCTGTAGGGCAGAATTCCTGCAGTGCGGGGGGTTGGACTAGATGACCCTCGGGTCCCTTCCAAGTCGATGAGGATCTCAGACGGTAGACTACAAAAATAAAACAGAAAGCCCTGACTGTCTTTTGGGGGGGGGGCGTGACCTAGTCGCGTCTGGCCTGGCAGCTTCCTCTGTGCTCTTAACCCCTTCGTGCCCTGGCTCCCCGTGGCAGGGCTTGGAGAGGAGCGCTGTCTCTCCCTCCGCGGCCCTTCCTGGCAATTGCGGCCGGCTCTTACATCATGCCCGTTTGCAGGCGGCGGCAACGTGGAGAGGAGGACGGAGGAGGAGGAGGAGGAGCGGGGCGGGTGGGGGGCCCGTCCCCCCGCAGCCTATGGGGCGGGCCAGGACGTGGGTCTCCTCCCCCTTCCTCTTTAAATCGGGCGCCCGGACGCCTGGGTCCATCCTGCGCTGCGAGGGGGCTGCGGGAAGGGGGGACGCGATGCCGGCGCCTTACACGCGGATCCTGGGGTGAGCACACGCCCGCCGTGGCCCCCTCGACTCCCTCTGTCTGCACCCCATTTCTGACTCTCCTGACAACCCCCCCCCCGTTTCAATGCAACACTGAACCCCCTTCCCCTTTCTTCCCCAGTCTCCAGCCTCCGCGACCTCGCCTCTCTCCAAGCCTCTGCCCTTCTGTCTCTTTCCACCCCACCCCCAACCCATCCTTGCCCCCCCCCAAACTTCTGCTTCAATCCTTTCGGCAGATCTCATGGGAGTTTCAAGGGAATGACCTTCCCTACGAAGGGTGTTTGAGGTCTTAGCCTTCCCCCGTCCGCCCACCCCATAGCGATTGCTTTGCACCCCACTCTTATTTGGGGTGGTCCCGGAGGAGAGGGGGTTCGATTAAGTGGCGAGGGGGGGCAGAATATGGGAAGACAAATACCCATGCAAGAAGCAAACATACCCCTCCCTGGTATGTGTTTATTTCATAATAATCTGCATGTGATTTTAAAACAACGTGATGCCATTAAGGGGGGGGGGGAAATGCAACGCAAAGCTCCTCTTACTTTATGCGACTGGAGTAAGGATGGGACTGTCTCCCTGGGGCGAAGAGAAGCCCAGCCTCAGTTTGCACGTTCTGTGAAATGGGTACAAGACGTTAGGAGCCGCTTGCTTCCGCCAAGCAAGGCCTCCTGTCCCTTCCCAACTGTGCTCATGTATCCCTTCCTGACACATAGTTGAATATTGCAAGGGGGTTGGACTAGATCACACGCACAAACACCCCTCGTCCCTTCCAGCTCTTGAGATTTGACGATCCTGCCTATATCTCCTTTAGAGATGCTCCCCTCCCCCCCCCCACTCTCTTTATTCTGTCTTATCTTACCTCTCCCTTCCTTGTCTGTCCCCCTGTCTGAGATGCAAAATGTTCATATTCTGGACCCACTTCTGAGGTTAAAACTCTGAAACTGCAGGGGACACCCACCCACACCCCAATTGTGCGAATGAGCTTTTACATTTTGGGTGTCCTGCTTCCTTTGCAGGCAGAGCGTTTGCGGCCGAGGGACACAGATGGGTCCTTGTGCTCTGGCAACGCCACCCTTGTTTGTTAGGCTCTCCTCCGCCTGTGCCTCCTGCTTCTCGCTCTCCACGTCACCCACAAACACCCTCCTCCCCCCCCTTCCACTACAACCTTTTACCCATAAGAGGAAACAGCAATTCTCCTGTGCCAGATCACCTCCGCTTTGTTTTAACAGCTCTTAATATTTCCTCTTCGTTTGCCCTCCTCCAGATAAACCAAGGTTGGGACACTAATCCGGGTGCTAAAGAGTTGCAGGAAGGTCTCTGTCCCTGCAAACACACACGCACACACACGCTGCAATCTCCAGTTGCAGCCCTGGGTCTCATCCTCTCCATGCAAGCCTCCCAGCCAGCTTGAACTCAGCCAGTTTTATGGCTGTCAATCTCCTGGCTTCCAGATTACCTCACCTTGGCTACCTTCTTTAGCCTTTGGACACACAAACAAAACACACAGGGCCCCCTCTGTAAAATGGGAGCAGCGACCGCAAGGGTGGCCGTAAAGCAAACAACGCACATTTGAAAACGTGGGTATGTTGCATGCACAGCTTCCAGCCCCATCTCTGCCACAGAGTCATTTTGTGGCCTTGGGTCAGTCACATACATTCTCTCTCTCTCTCTCTCTTGCTCTGTGCCTCAGTTCCTTTACCTGTAAAATGGGAGCAATAGTCAGTCATGGTTGGTTGGTTGGTTTAGAGAATTTGTACCCCGCTCTTTAGGGTGGCTTACATACATACAATCAAAACAAGACAGTCCCTACCCACAGGCTTATAATTTAACCCCCTCCCCAAAGGGGGGAAAAAGCATGACACACAAGGAAAAAGGTACAGGAGGGAAGAGGAAACTGACGTCACAGGATTCTTGTGGTGTGTGCGTCCACTTTTTAAAACAAAACGAAACAACGAATGGAGTGTTCTGCAAGAACAATCCATTGCGACGTCCTGTAGCCTGTCTTCAAGACAGCCCTTCTCCCCGCCACACACATCAAGCATTCCCATTTTACAGATGGGAAACTGAGGCCGGTGGGGTTTTTTTTTTTTTTTAAGTGTCCTGTCGGAGGTTGAGCAGTTAGGTAGGTGGAAAGGTGCAAAAGCTGAATCCTCTCCGGATGAATCGGAACGACTCTGTTGGTACCCGCAGCGTTGCAGTCAAAGTGGCTGGGGAGGAAATCAGTGGGGAGAGGAATTGCTGTGGCTCACAGGTAGGGCATCTTGCATGCACAAGGTCCCAGGTTCAATCCCCTGGTAGGGGCCGGAGTTCTCCTCTGAGGTTGTCGGTTGATCCAAGCAGGATCCAGTCTCCTTAATTCCCCCCCCCCCGTGCAAAGTTGCTGAGCAAAGTGGCACACTTTTTGTGATCTGATCTAGGCTTGCTTCCCCCCTTTTTTAATTAAGAAAACTCCCCGCAGCAGTGGGGAGATGCCGCATGGGAGCTGTGGGGCAAGGCGGGGAGGGCCTGTGCCTCTATCTGGGAACACCATGTTCCTGCACGCAGGCAGGCCTCCGACCTTGCGCCTTGGGGGCATGGCTGGGACCTCTCCCCCCCCCCCACTCCACAGGGAGCCTTGGCTCGGGTGAAAGTCCACGCCACCGTGTGGCCTGCCCCTTTGCCCTTTGCCCTGCCCCCTGGAGCCCAGCCAAGGTCCCTCGGCTCCTCGCTGTGGGTCCTCTGCCAATCCCAGGGGGGAGAAGCAAACCCTTTCCCCAGATCTCCCGTGCAAGGGTCAGGGAGGTGCGTACATGCTCACAAACAGTCTAGGGTCCACAGACTCACAGCTGTCGATATGGGAGGGCAGGATGTGGGGCGGGGGTCATTGCTTTTGGCCTACAACTCCCATGATCCCTAGCTAGCAGGGCCAGTGGTCAGGGGTGATGGGAGTTGTAGTCTCAAAACATCTGGAGGGCCGAGGTTGAGCAAGCCTGTCCTAAAATCTTAGAGGTGGAAGGGATCCCCGGGGTCATCTAGTCCAACCCCGTGCAATGCAGGAATCTCACCAAAAGCAACCGTGACAAATGGCTGCCCAACATCTGCTTATAAACCTCCGAGGAAGGAGTGTCACTCTGGTCGCACGAACGAGTGTTCACATGGAGCTTTGTGGCACATGATGAATGCATGTTAGGTATGGAGCTGGGCTGTGCCAATGGGATTTGTCTGCTTGCCTTGGCGGCAAAGGCGTTTGGGGCAGCAGGGGAGACGGGGCGTGCTATTTCAGGGCCATTCCATTGTCACGGGTGGGACACTTTGACCATGTTTTTTGGTATTCACACATGTGTAACAATGTAAATATACATAAAAATTAACAACCAAAATTTAAACTATGTTCTTAATAAGATACTGAACATTTTACTAATTCTTTATTATTTTTATGGATATTTTTGACAATTTTATTAAATGTTAAAAGTGTTGTCACGGGTGGGACAAAAAAAAGGACATGGAGCTTGAGATAAGTTTGATTTATGGAAAAACTCTGTGAGTTGGGAGGTGAATCAATGATAAACTCAGCATATCTGTTTCAATCAATGTTTATTGGTTACAACTATGCAATCAGGAATTAAGTTTAAGAAATTTAACGATACAAAATTAAGGAAAAAATGCTGTCACGGGTGGGACAATCATCAGAAAACTTTTAACTTGAACACTTCTGTGAAGACTACGTGGGTGGACTTTTGAAAAGAAGGTCCATAAAATAAACTTCTTTTGTTTTAGCTTTTAAAAAAATGGTTAGACTGCATGTTTGGAATCTTCCTCACCAAAGTCCAGCGCTCATCAAGCATTCTTATCAGGCTCATTTTTCATGAAATGGCCCTTCACCCTTATGCAAACCTCCCAATAACTTGCGAATGCCATCTTTTATTTTTAAAAGAAAATACGCTTTGATGGGGAGCTTGCCAGCTTCCCGTCCAAAACCTGCTGCTTTGCGCATAGGGGACAGGCCGTAGCTCATTGGTAGAGCATCCAGAAAGCCCCGGGTTCCATCCTTCCAGGTAAGACTCCCTGCCCAAAACCAGCACTCAAAATCCGCCAGGAGCATTTTGCACCCGGCTATTGGACACTTGTAGCCAAGTGAAGATGCCCTGGCACCAGGATGCTGCCCGACGTCTCTCCCCATACCTGGGGATCCTTCGATATGGCTAGTTTTCTCACACCAGCAAAACATCCCGTCGAATGATATCCGTGATGTTTTTATCTGCACATAAAAAGAAAGACCTACATTGGCTCCCAGTACGTTTCCAGGCACAATTCAAAGTGTTGGTGCTGACCTTGAAAGCCCTAAACGGCCTCGGTCCAGTATACCTGAAGGAGCGTCTCCACCCCCATTGTTCAACCCAGACACTGAGGTCCGGCTCCGAGGGCCTTCTGGCGGTTCCCTCCCTGCGAGAAGCAAAGCTACAGGGAACCAAGCAGAGGGCCTTCTCGGTAGTGGCACCCTCCCTGTGGAATGCCCTCCCACCAGATGTCAAAGGAAAAAAAAACTACCAGAATTTTAGAAGAAACCTGAAAGCAGCCCTGTTTAGGGAAGCTTTTAATGTTTAATAGATTATTGTATTTTAACATTCTGTTGGAAGCCGCCCAGAGTGGCTGGGGAAACCCAGCCAGATGGGCGGGGTATAAATTATTACTATTATTATTATTATTATTATTATTATTATTATTATTATTATACATTCAGAATGAATTTCGGGAACCAAAAAGTCATGCTGGGAAATACGAGTTTAGAGCTGTATCCGAGTTTCCAGCCCTGCCTGAGATTCTGGAAAGTCACTTTTGTCCATAAGGAGCAAGGTGGACCAATGGTCTCATTTCGGGGAAATACTTTCTGATGTTCACCCATCACAAGTATTCATCTCAGTGTTCCTCACCTGCCCCCAGGTGCTGCTGCTGTGCATTGTGGGAAAATCTGCCAGGGTTTCTGGGATACTTTCTCTCCTTTCCCAAAAGGCAATTTAAGTTCGACTCCCATTATCACTCATTTTGGTGATGGAGCTGTTTCGTTCCACGTCCTCCCTCCTTTTTCTCGTATGGTTCCAGCCTGTCTACACACGCTTGGTTTCAACCTTGAGGCGGAGGTAGCTTTCGGGGGGGGGCACTGACTTTTTTGGGGGGGTGTTGCACATAAAAGTGGGCCGCGTAGAGATAAGCGCACCGCGACCGCGCATTCCCACATATCAATGTGTTCTTTATTGCGTATATTTGAAAAAGATGAGGAAGGCGTGTGGGCCTCTTGCGCGGAAATGCTCCTGTGCTGTTGTGCAGCGGCATCTAAAGTTGCTGGGGAACGCCGGCGTCTGGCTTTGCGCATACACTCCGGCACACATGCTCATGGGTCGCGCACACACCGGTTTTTGCCTGCCCAAGCTTGCGTAAAATTTGCACACTTTGGAAGGCTGTGGGTGCCCCGGGGGAATCTCTCTGCCTATTTCTGAACGATTTAAACACTCTGATAAGGACTCGGGAGAGGCCTGGGCAAACAACAGTTCTGGGAAAACCGAGATGCCCATCTAGGTTTCTTCCATCTCCACTCATTTTAAATTTCTTCTGCTCATGTGGCTCCATGCCTTGGTCTCACACTCTCTCTGTGTCTCTCTCTCTCTCTCTTGCAGCCTAGGAGCCTCCTCTCTCAGATGTTGGTCTGTAGCCCCAGTGCGCTGGGCGCACGCCCCACGGGTGCTCCACGGGGACCTGGGCAAACTTCCGGGCCGGGTGAAGGAGTTTGTGGACCACGGGGCCCGACTCTGCCAGCCGGACAGCATCCACGTCTGCGACGGCACCGAGAAGGAGAACGTCAAAATCTTGAACTACCTGGAGTCTGAAGGCGTTATCAAGCCACTGGGGAAATATGAGAACTGGTGAGCGCGTTGGAGGGCGGGAGGCGGCCGCCCCTGGAAGCGCATGTCCTGCAGAGCATCCTGGGAGGTGACTCTGTGGAGCCACTGGCCAGGAGACGTGGGCACTGCAGCCACAGTCCTGTCATTGGTCAGCTAGGCCACACAGGTTTTGGGGCGACAGAACAAACCTCGCTTTCCCCCTCTGTCTTCCCACGTAGCTGGCTAGCCAAGACCGACCCCAAGGATGTCGCACGAGTCGAGAGCCGTACGGTCATTGTGACTGAAAACCAGAGGGACACTGTGCCCATCCCTGCGCCGGGGATCAAAGGGCAGCTGGGCAACTGGATGAACCCCCAAACATTCAAGGGAGCAGTGGATGAGCGTTTTCCTGGCTGCATGAAAGGTAAAAGAGAGAATAGACCGTGGATAGGACAGGGAGGCTTTTTGAGGAGGGTTGGGCAAAATTAGCAGTGTAATAATAATAATAATAATAATAATAATAATAATAATATTGTTTCCACCCTGCCTGTCTGACAGAACGGCCCCAGCCACTCTGGGAGGTTCCCAACAGATATAAAAACACATCAAGCATTAAAAACTTCCCGATACAGGGCTGCCTTCAGGTGTCTTCTAAAAGTTGTGTCGTTCTTTATCTCCTTGACATCTGCTGGGAGGGCGGGTGCCACCACCGAGAAGGCCCTCTGCCTGGTTCCCTGTAACCTCGCTTCTCGCAATGAGGGAACCGCCAGAAGGCCCTCGGAGCAGGACCTCAGTGTCTGGGCTGAGCAATGGGGCTAAGTTCCTCCTGGATCTAGTTTGTTTTTTCTCTAGCCGTCCGTAGGCTTGTCCTTTTGCTCATGTGCAACCTGTTAGCCCACCTCAAGGGATGTGTCTCCACCGTCCTTCCGCAATCCAATGGCCCTTCCTTCAGCCGTGCCCCCGCCTCTGTTTGCGCCCCTGCCTGCGCCTCCCCCTCCTGTGACCCCTTTGCGACTCCTCTCCCGCAGGCCGCACCATGTACGTCATCCCCTACAGCATGGGGCCCATCGGCTCGCCCCTCTCCAAGATCGGGATCCAGCTCACGGACTCTGCCTACGTGGTCGCTAGCATGCGCATCATGACCCGGATGGGCACGGCCGCTCTCCGCACGCTTGGCGATGGGGAGTTTGTCAAGTGCTTGCATTCAGTGGGGCGGCCTTTGCCGCTGGAAGGTGAGAGGGTCCTCTTTGGGGTTTCGGAAGCGGGGAGGGGGGGCATCCCTCTCGAGGCTCCCCGATGGTTAGGGGCGAGGCTCGGGTTTCGAAGCAGCCGCTTGCTTTCCCCCACCGAGTCTTGGTCAGTTTTGCAATGACTGCTAGCAGAATTAAAATCATGGGATTGTAGAGTTGGCAGGGACCCCCGGGGGTCATCTGGTCTAACCCCCTGCCACGCGGGAATTAGTACAACAGGACAATTTCAGTCTATAAATGTCTATAGCCAGGCTCCTGTAGATATTGATGAAAATAGGTCCAGTCAGATGATACGCACAGATGTTAATAGATGAAAGCAAGTCCAATCAGATGGAATATTGAAGATGTGACGCACAAAAATTAGACAGGGTGCCGGCGTTTGTCCCCTGTTTCGCCCATGGACAATTTTGGGCTTCTTCAGTAAATTCTTTCCCAGGATTTACTGTATATTCATACATACACTGGTGGGATAAGTCAAACCTTATTAGTATTAAAACATACAGTGCAAAGGGTATCAAAGTTTGTAAATACTGTCTGAACAGACAAATACAAAAATCCATACTTACAATTTACATGTTACATCTCATCTCACACGGGAATTAGTGGCAGGGTAATAATAATAATAATAATAATAATAATAATAATAATAATAATAATAATAATTTATTTGTACCCCGCCCATCCGGCTGGGAATAGTAGGCTCTGCTCTTCCACGATCCTCTGGAAGTGCAAAACCTCTGCCTAAGACTTCCTTCTGCTTAAATTATTAGTAGCAGAGAGAGATGGTGTAGGGCGGGGGTCTGCAACCTGTGGCTCCGGAGCCGCATGCGGCTCTTTTACACCTTTGCCGCGGCTCCGGGGCAGATACGCCTGTCCACTTCTCCAGCTGGCCAGCGGCAGCGGCCGCCCTCCAGCTGGCCGGCGGCCCGCCCTCCGGAGGCTGAGGGTGCTGCTGCTGTGCTGCTCTGCTCATGCGTCGTGCCTCATTTCTGCCAGCGCAGGCGCAGCAGCAGACAGCAGCAGTTTCCCTCCAGAGGTGTGGCTGCTTCTGGCTGCTGCATCGAGGCGACGACGAGGTAGGCAGCTGTGGGCTGGGCCAGGGGCCGCGGGTGGTGGGCGAGGGTGAGGGGGGAAGCCCTCCTTTTAAAAATGGTCGAGGAAGCTGCGCCTGTTTCCCTGCCGCTGCCTCCTTCACTCCTGGTTCCGCTCGCAGCCTCAGGGCGCGCGTCTCTCTCCGCCCCGGAGCAAGGCCGGGACTCGCCCTTGCCCGGGACCCGCGTCTCAGGAGCCAATGGGTGCACGTGTCGCGAGGGGGCTTGGAGGCTCCTAGGAGCCCGAGCACGCACAGCAGGGACGTGGCTGCTTAAAAAGGCTGCATGGAGGAAAAGGCAGTTGTGCGTTCTTCCGCAGCAGCGTTGAGCGGAGCCACCGCCGGACCTCACCAGGCAAGGTTAGTCACGTCGCCCCCGCCTTCCAGGGCGCAAAGCTGGGCTGGCTGGGCAGAAACCACCGTCGAGCTCTCTGCCTGCCGTGGGCGGGGGGCTTTGCAACCCCCCAACGAGTCCCTTGGGGTGGGGGACTGGGACTGGGGAGGGGGAGTCCTCTGCCGCTGCTTCCTCAGGTGTGTTGCTTAGGCTGCCGGGCGGAGCGCGGGAGCACAAGTTGGCCGCCTGCGCCGTGCCCTGGTAAAGAAAACCAAACCTGCGTAACTTATGCAGAGGCAGAATTTACTAGGTGGGGGAGAAGCCCCTGTCGTGACTTCCAGGTGTTTGGAAGCACGGACAGCCCACCAAAAAGAAAACTTGTGAAAATGCTTCCTTCGCGAGGGCAAGGAGTAATAGGGGTGGAGATGGGCCGAAAGTCCAAAGGAAATGATTTCTTGAAGGGGGAGGATGTACTACGGGAGGCAGAATAAAGGGCTGGTTCTCACAGAGACATGGGTAGGAGAATGACGCCTCAAAAGGTTGCAGTTTTTCCTCTGTCCTGAGTGTGTGTTAGGGGAGCCTTGACAAAGCACTTGTTGGCGTGGAAGAGAGGAGTCCTAACTTGGATCTGTGTTCATGTGCAAAATCTATCACCATTGTCATTAAGGGGGCAGGGAACTCCCCTAAAAAGGTTTGAACACTATGAACTACTACAGCCACCTGTATGCAAGTCAGCACAAACATCACAGGCTTCTCTGGTGCAATTCTGTGCTTTATTTAGCAAGAGAGGAGGTTGGAAGAGGTGAGCATAGCCTCTGGTCTGGAATATTAAGGGTAAAAGACACTAAGATTATTGTAAAAGCCAGCAGTCTTCAATTAGACATGGGACAAACATTTAACACAAGTGTGCAGTTGAGGACTCATTTTTTAAAAAAACAACAACAAATCAAATATTTGTATGCTGTTGCAACCCACCTTGGATCAGTCTGTGACCTGGTAGTGGTCCCCAGGTTGGATAAAAATGAATGATTTAAAAAAATAAATAAAAAAAATTGGATTTTTTTATTTTAAATCAGATTTTTTTTATTTAAATTGGATTTTTTAAATTTAAATCGGATTTATAAAAATAAAATGCAGTGTTATATTTGTTTTAAATGTCGCAGTGGTTTTGCGGCTCCCAGTTTCTTTTTTTTCCTTCAGAAACGGGTCCAAGTGGCTCTTTTTGTCTTAAAGGTTGCAGACCCCTGGTGTAGGGAAACGCCGGTTTGGATACACATTTAGCTCCAACGAAGATCCTTAAAGAGTCAGAGCTTTCCTCAGGCCATATTTGCACCACTTTGTGCTACCATTTTGAACTGTCATGGCTCCCCCCCAAGGAATTCTGGGAGATGTCGTTTGTTAAGAGTCTTTCGGAGACACGCATTTCCCTCTCGCGGCTACAGTTCCCAGAGTGGTTTAACGATCAAACCTTCTTGACAGGGAGCTCTGGGAACTGTAGCTCTGTGAGGGGGGGGGGTCTCCCAAGACCGTGTTCTTCAAACCTTACGTCCCCAGGCGTCGTCAGACTACAACTCCCACCGCCCTCAGTCAACGGTCAGGGATAATGGGAGTTGTGATCCAGCGCTATCTGAAGAAGGCTGACCTGAGAGCACCCATAACAAACTACAGCTCCCAGGATTCTCTGGGCGAAGCCATGGCTGTTTAAAGGGATATGGTAATGCTTTAAATGTAGGGTGTTAATGCGGCCTTAGTTTCCTACAGTATTATTATTATTATTATTATTATTATTATTATTATTATTATTAAATTTGTATAGCGTCCTTTATCCATAGATTTCAGGGCGGTTCACAGAGTAAAACCGCAAAACACAAAATGCATAATAAAAACAGGGACAAAACAAACCAGTAACATCCCCTCCAAGTCCTGTTGTTCAGAGGCAGGTGCGGAATTCCTGCAGAAGACTGCTGCCAACCTCTGTTTTTCTCCTCCAAATGCAGATGACTTGGTGAACAACTGGCCGTGCAACCCCGAGAAGACCCTAATAGCCCATGTCCCAGAACGCCGAGAAATTGTCTCCTTCGGCAGCGGCTATGGCGGCAACTCCCTCCTGGGCAAGAAATGTTTTGCCTTGCGGATCGCTTCTTGCATTGCCAAAGACGAGGGTTGGCTGGCAGAGCATATGCTGGTGAGAAGGATGGTTTGGTGAAGAGGGGAACCGGGTGCCAATGGCTAAATTCCCTCCACGGTTTCATTGTCCGTACATGCTCAGAGGCACTCTTGGCTCTTCTATAAGGAGCCCCGGGGCCGATCCTGACTTTGCGGGTTCAGTCTCGCATGCCGGGTGGCGGTGGCGCAATGGATTTCCTGCAAAGGGTTCTGGGAGCCTGGAATATTATTCGGTTTGGGTTGATAGCCAGGACTGGGGAAGGGATGTGGGGCTTGGGAGCAAGGCCAAAGGACGGCGGGCTGTTTACATTGCCTCAGAGGGATATTTAACGAGCAAATATTAATTGGTTAATGAGTGGCAGAGGACTGCTGAAATCCCAAATGTGCGAGGATGAGTCTGACGCATGGAAGGGAAAGGGGCGGGGTGCGGAGGTGAATTTGTGAGGTCTTTTGTCGGGACCCAGAGGGCATTGGCCCAGGGGGAAGGGCAGTTGACAGGACCCACAACGGCGGGTGTGCAAGTGCAAAGCCTTGTGGGAAAAACTTGTGTGAAGCTGTGGGGATCTTCGCTGCAAAATAAGTCTCCAAAGCATCGTGGGCAATTTGGGGAATGCCATTAACTCTCCAGAACAGCAGTTTACCTTCATGCGTTGAGTGAAGGTTTCATTATTTTAAATATATATTGCTTCTGGTTGAGCCGTTTTAAAGAGTTGCTTCGGATAACCCTCTGATCCAAGACTCGGAAGGTGTTCAGACAAACAGCTTCCCCCTGACCTGGCTCTCTCCAGATCCTTTGGACTACAGTTTCCAAAAGCCCCAACCGGGATGGGGGTATAGGCTAGTCTTAAATAATGGCTGTGGGTTGGCATTTATTGCAATGCATTCTGGTACTTTTATATTTCATTGCGAAACCAAAGTTGCTTCCTTAAAAAAATAAAGGGGGGGGGAGGAAGGTGCCTCTGTGTTTAGCCGCTGTGTGACTAACAGATTACAATCTACCCCCTGCTGCCTCTCCGTGCTATAAAAGCATCATCTGTTGAATTTCCTGACCTGCTGCACCAGAAAAAAATAGGAAAGAGCACATGGAAATGTCTCATTAAAGTTTAAACCACACTAGGCTTTATGACGCAAACAGTGTTCACTGTAAATAATCTGATTACAAGTGTGCATGCACACGAAAGCTCATACCAATAACAAACTTAGTTGGTCTCCAAGGTGCTTATTGGAAGGAATTTTTTATTATTATTATGTATCCTGAAGTTAGCTTAGATTTCTTAAAACAAGAAACTCATCTAAAATTTGGGTGCTCTTGCCAGTGCGTGTGTCCCTGGGCACCTGCGCATATCCTTCCTCTTCCTGCTCATTTCCCGAGACATTTACGTGCTCCTGGTTTTCCCACTTCCAGATCCTGGGACTCACAAACCCAGAGGGGAAGAAGAAGTACGTAGCCGCAGCTTTCCCCAGCGCCTGCGGAAAGACCAACCTGGCCATGATGAACCCCACGCTTCCCGGCTGGAGGGTGGAGTGCGTGGGGGACGACATTGCGTGGATGAAGTTCGACAGCGACGGTGAGTTTGGAACCGGGGCGCCAAGGGAATGAGAGGAGCAGGGTGCAGCATGCTTCCTCTGTTGCGGGAGGCAGTACTGTGCAGTGGTTAGCGTGCCGGAATTAAGGGACTTGTGTTCAAATCTCTGCTCGCCCGCAGAGATCAGTGACCTTTGCCAGGTGAGCAGAGATTTGAACCTTCGTCCAGTTTCGCTCTCTCCCCCTCTCTCTGTGACTAACCTACCACACAGGGTTGTTGTATGGAAAAAAGACAGGGGACTGGGAGCCGATATACCCTGCCCTGAGCTCCTTGGAGGAAGAGTGGGGGGGGGGATGGGGGAAAAATAAATAGGCTTTGTAAGGGTGAGAATGTGGCCCTCCAGACATTGCTGTATGGCCCTTGGAACTATCCCCAGGGCACACATACATCTCCTCAGGCCGACTGACAATGCCTCTGGCCTCCTGGATGGAGGATGTGTAGAAACTCACCTGCTGTACCAAGGTGACATTTGCATCTGGTGCTCCGCCTACTTTTGCCCCTGGCCCCTCCCACCACGGGCAGGTGGCCCTTGTGCAGTTGCTCAGGAGGGAATGTGGCCCTCAGGTTGGAAAAGTACACGGAAAAGGTACCAGCTCCAGGTTTTGGGGGTCAAATGGGCAAGGTACTCTCAGTGGACCACCCTGTCCCTGAGTGGGCCTATTAACTGTCATGGCTGCCCACCCAGTTGTCTTGTGGGCTTTGGCCACCTTCACACCCTACATTTAAAGTAGTTCAGACCATCATGGCTTCTCCCCAAAGAATTATGGGAACTGTCGTTTTGCTAAGAGTGCCGAGAGGTGATAGGAGGCCAATATCAGAGAGTTACAGTTCCTAGAGTTCCCTGTCAGGACAGTTAAACCACTCCGAGGGGAGGGTGTAGAGCAAGTTGGTGAGAGGTGTGGCCTGCTGAGAGAGGGTGTGGCCTAAGGAGAAATCTTGAGGGCCAGACAGAAAGCTTGGTGGGTCCGCATTTGGCCCCCAGGCCTGAGGTACCGCCACCCCTAATTTCCCAGGTAGTTTGTCTCTCGTCCTGCCTCCAGAGTTTCCGGGGAGGTCAGATTGCCTGACCTCCCCAGTCTTAAGATGGCTCCTCTGGTTGCTCAAAGGGGAATGGCGGATTTGGTGGATGGAAAGAGAGAAGCTTGTGCAGAGACAGCAGCTCCTCATAGAAGAGTAGAAGAGTTTGGATTTGATATCCCACTTTTCACTACCCGAAGGAGTCTCAAAGCGGCTAACATTCTCCTTTCCCTTCCTCCCCCACAACAAACACTCTGTGAGGTGAGTGGGGCTGAGAGACTTCAGAGAAGTGTGACTAGCCCAAGGTCACCCAGCAGCTGCATGTGGAGGAGCGGAGACGCGAACCCGGTTCCCCAGATTATGAGTCTACCACTCTTAACCACTACACCACACTGGCTCTCATGTGAAGGAGAGAAGGAAGCCTGGGGAAAATAGAGGCTCACGCCGGAAAGGCTGGCGTGAAGAGAGCTCTGGGATCCGGAGCAGAATTTCCTGCAGCTCATTATCTTCTCCCCTGTCGCGCGTAGGCCGCTTGCGGGCCATCAACCCCGAGAACGGCTTCTTTGGGGTGGCGCCCGGCACGTCCACCAGAACCAACCCCAACGCCATGCACACCATCCAGAGGAACACCATTTTCACCAACGTGGCCGAGACCAGCGAAGGGGGAGTCTACTGGGAGGGCATCGACCAGATGATCCCCGCGGGGGTGACCATCAGCACCTGGCAGGGCAAGCCTTGGAAACCAGGCAAGGATTGGCAGCTCGTTTGCAAAGGATTCTGGGTAGCCGCGCGGAACAGAGCGGAAAGTGGGGGGGGCGCATAGGGGCAAGGTAACCTGAACTTTCCCTTCTCTCCCTGCCAAGGTGACGCCGGGGCGGCCGCCCACCCCAACTCGCGTTTCTGCGCGCCAGCCCGCCAGTGCCCAATCATGGACCCGGACTGGGAGTCCCCCAAGGGGGTCCCTATCGATGCCATCATCTTTGGGGGCAGGAGACCTGCAGGTAAGCTCCCTGCCCTCCTGCTCCTCCTCCCAGACTCTGTGGGCACCCACTGGGCGACCCGCCTCTCTGAGGGACTCCATCCACTAAACTGATTTCCCCCCCCCCAGGCGTCCCCCTGGTGTACGAAGCCTTCAACTGGCGCCACGGCGTCTTCGTGGGCAGCGCAATGAGATCGGAATCCACCGCAGCTGCTGAACACAAAGGTGAGGACTCTCTGGGGCTTGGTGGATCTGTTCTCTCTTTAGATCGGGTTGCATCTCAAAGGGCTAAAGTCCGGGGATGACCTGCCCACCCACCTTCAGTAATGGAGACAAGGCCATGGAGGGTACGTTTAAATGAAGGGTGGGGAGAATTTTTCAGCAAAAGGGAGTCATTCTCACCCAGGCAGGATTCTGGAGCTTGCGCACCAGTAGTTGGCAGGGCCAGAGGAGCAACAGCTGAGAAATGTACCTTTGTAGTGGCCTGTGGAATTGCCCTCCCGTCAGATGTCAATGTAATTTTACGTAGACATCTGAAGGCAGCCCAGATTTTAATGTGTGATTTTTTTCTGCATTTTGGTTGGAAGCTGCTCAGAGTGGCTGGGGCAACCCAGTCCAGACGGGCAGGTTATAAGAAACAAATTATTAGGATTATTATGAGGAGAGTCTGAGGCCCTGAATATTCCCAACTCCTGCTTTAAACCTTTGTAACTGGTGGAGCCAGAGATGGGCAGACTGGCAGCAGTGGGGCAATGATAAGCGTACTGTCCAAGTCTAAACCGAAAGGCGAGGTGTCGGAGCACAGGCCAAGCTCCAGGTACAAGGCAACGACAGCAAGCAGGTAGCCCAGAACAGGTGTAGCCAATCTGCCAGATGTTCCTGCATCACAACTCCCATCACCCCTGACCATTGGCCATGCAGATGGGAGTTGTAGTCCACAACATCAGCAGGGCACATGGATGACCCCTATTCTTGAGCATTGCTCCGGAGCTGAGAGATACTTATTCTTGTTTCATTCATATATTCAATTTGTATACCGCTTTTCCGTAGAAATATACCCAACAAAAACGCAACAGCATTTGATCACCAGGTGGTTTCAGAATGACAATCCAAATAATTCATTGAGTTCAATTAATATCAAATATAACAAGCATTTCCAGTGCAATCAGTTACAGTGGTACCTTGGTATTCGAACGTAATCCATTCTGGAAGACCGTTCAACTTCCGAAACATTCGAAAACCGAGGCCCAAAGGGCGGCCAGCAAATTCAATGGAGAAAATTGAAAAAAAAGGCTCAGTGGAAGCCATTTGACTTCGGAGGCGCGTTCGAAAACAGAAGCATTTACTTCCGGGTTTTCGGTGTTCGGGTTCCGAATCATTATTAACAATATATTTATTTATTTATTTATTTATTTATTTATTTATTAATTATTATTATTATTATTATTATTATTATTATTAACAATAATAAAATTAGCAGAGCTTCTATTATGAAGGAGCAGCGAGGTATGTACCCTGAGGAGTAAAATATATGGAAACGGAAGTTTTACTTCAGAGACAGCTTTACGAAGCTTTCTTTAACCTGAGGCTTATGCACACCTGTTGATAAGGTATCCTATCCCTGCTCCCCTCCCTCCCCAAATCGTTTCAGGCAAGGCCATCATGCACGACCCCTTCGCCATGCGCCCGTTCTTCGGCTACAACTTTGGCCGGTATCTGGAGCACTGGCTGAGCATGGAGGGCCGCAAGGGAGTCCGCCTTCCCAAGATCTTCCACGTCAACTGGTTCCGGAAGGATGCCGCCGGGAACTTCTTGTGGCCGGGCTTCGGGGAGAACTCCCGGGTCCTCGACTGGATCTTCCGCCGCGTCGACGGTGAGGAGAGCGCCAAGGAGACGCCCATTGGCTACATCCCCAAAGATGGCGCCTTAGACCTGACAGGCCTCAACAAGGTGAACTACCAGGAGCTTTTCTCACTGCCCAAGGAATTCTGGGAGCAAGAAGTGAGGGAAGTGAGGCAGTACCTGACGGAACAAGTGAACGAGGACCTGCCTAAGGAAGTGATGAAGGAATTAGAAGCCTTGGAAGCCCGGGTGAAGAAGATGTGAGGCACCTGAAAAGGGAACACACCTGCTCTCCGGAAAAAAAGAGACCAAAGACACACACCCTGCACCTCCTGTGGGAGATGGAGGAGATGACAGGGAGCTTGTTTACAAAATGTCCCTTCCCCACTTCTTTCCAGCTACGCCTCTCTGGCCATTCAGGAGTCGGCCATCTTGTTTCCTTGGTCGTGAGGCGGCCATCTTGCCTCCTAGGCAACATGAGCCGCGCATACTGCTTTCTTTATTTTCTTGATAGATCTGCTTTGTTTCCCCTTTCCTGTGCCACTATCCTCCTCTGGTTGTAGGGTGGAAGTGACCCGCCGCCTTGTTCCACCAGCTGCCCGTTGGTTCCCGTTTGGGTCTACGTTCCGTGTCTGTGTGCCATCTTCGTTCCAGAGTAGCTTTTGACCTTTCGTAGAACGCCTTTCCCTCCTTCTGGAGAAAGACTTTTACATTGCAAAAAAAAAAAAGATGATGGAAAGCCTTTTGGGGAAAGGGACACCCTAGGCTAGCTTGTGGCATGTCCTCAAATCTTAACTTGCTGCCTCTTAACGCAGCTTTGGGTTACGGATGTGGAACCAGTTGTTCACCAGCCATGATGCAGTGGAAGCTGTACTGCCAATAGGTCTTCAAAGCAGAAGTCATTTCTTTAATGCCGAGAAGCTTTTGCCCCTTCAAATTTTGCTGGACTACAACTCCCATCATCCCTGGCCATTGGCCATGGCGGCTGTGGCTTATGGGGGTTGGAGTCCTGCAATGTCTGAAGTGGCCTCCCTTTCGCCACTCTTGCCTTAGTAGAACCTCAGGACCAGCCTTCCTGTTTGGTAGCTCTAACTGAATCATAGAATTGTAGAGTTGGAAGGGACCCCAAGGGTCATCTAGTCCAACCCCCCCTGTAACCCAGGAGTCACAGCTCAAAATCTCTGATAGGCAGCCATCCAAACTACTTAGAAACCTCCAGCGAGGGACCCGAACAAGTAAGTGCTAATCCTTCGCTTCTAGGCCAATTGCTAACACTTGACACCAACTGGAACGCGACGGAGGCCACATCCATGCATTTGCCTAGCCTCTCCCGCTATTTCTTTTGGTTGATAAACGAACTTACAATGCTGCCTTAGACCGAGTCTGACCCATTAGCCTTATCTTATCCACTGACAGTTGGTTGCTCTCGAGAGCCCTTAAAGAGGAGCCTTTGCTGGTCAGCGAGGGATGCCAGGATTCATCCTGGGACCTCTTAGCACACGTGCCACTGAGCTTACGTGGCTCCTATGAATGTACTATGCTCCCTCGGCAACCCGTTCAGCAATCTTTTTAGCTGGCATGAGGTTTCATGCCTACACCCTTCCTTCCTTCCATAAACCCCTTGGCTGTTTAAACCCACATTTCCCCCTCCTCCGGACCTCCTTTACATTGGCTTACTTGAACATCACACATAAGGGACCAATCTCATGAGGCCCGTAAGAGATCGTAGGGCATTTGACAGCATCATACTTTCTCCTTCGTGCCCACCCAATATGTGGCGCGTCCCGCTGGATTTATGGTTTGTAAATCAGGGAATGAGGAAGAAGGTTTTGACGGTTCTTCCGCGCTGGAGAGCAAATTTTTGCACTTCCAATGTCCACAAGAATGTAAGATGAGAGTGGCTCATCTCCTCTAGCATCCTGTTCTCACAGCAGCCAACCAGATGCCCCTGGGTGGGGAGATCCACAAGCAGGATGTTAGCACAAGAGCAACCTCCCCACCTCTGGTTTTTTTTTTTTTTTTTTTGAGCCCAAGACGCCAATTGCTGTTTTGGTTCCAAGTTTACCAGAGTTGTACTTTGTACACTCAGCCTCTGACCCCCACACTTATCTAGCTTCAAACCTGTGAATGGGGTGTGTGGGGCGGAATGCAACTAAACCATCAAGCTCATTGCCAAAACCATAATTTCGTTGCCTGCCTTTGAAATTTCATAACTGAAGCAGGCAACACCCATTTGGAGCTTGAATCCTCTCTCTGTGTTTCCCTTGCGAAGTCAGAACGTTTCGTGGCATGATGGCAACTCAGCCCAGTCTGTTTAATTAAAGCCCGACAAACCTTATTACTCAATCTCCACCGTCATCTCCAGCACAGCAACCGTTCCATTCACAAAATGGTTCTCCCCAACTTCAGATTTGCTCGCTCCCAAGAAAGTAGTTGTCAACTCTGCCAAGTAGGTGTGGGACAATTAAATTCCCTAGCAAACAAGTCAGCCTTCTCCAGAAGACTTATACGCCCATGTTGGCTTTTGGGTAAATTAACAACTCAGAGTCAAACTTTATACAGTAGTTAACCCACCCATCAGACACCAGCCAGAGAGAGTTCTGGTCCTGGATTGGGGAGACGCTGAATCAAATCTTTCCTCAGTTACGTTGCTCATGGCAGAGCCTTGGATAAAATTACTCTCAGCCTCACCTACCCCGCAGGGTTGTTGGGACACACGAGATAAGTATAGCATCCTTTGTGGGCTAAGATATGCTACTCAAGTTAAACTTGTCGCCTGCCTTTGGCTTTATATTTGGTCAGGATTTTGGTTCCCCGTGGCCATAACTCCACCACCGACCTTCTTCAGAATTCAGCTAGGACGCTGTTTACCTAACCTGCTCTGTCTGTCTCAACAATTGATTGCTAACATTCCCCACCGGAGCATTTAGAATTTCCATGAACATTGAATGACATCACAGCAGTGCAGCCAATAGGTAGAGGAGGTTTTGCACACAAGAAGGCAGCTTTTCGCCTATTACACATATTGGGATGTCTGATGAGAGAAGTAAGTTACATGACGTGAGTCCTCGCTCACCAAACAGCCATGTGAGTCTGTTACAGCTTGCCAGCAAAAAATTCCGCCTGCTGGTTATCAGATATGGTGGGTTGTTGTTGTTTTAACTGGTGCTCAATGTTATAATCTAAAATCCCGCCCCCTCTTCTTTACATTCCTATATGTGGGTTACAGTTGGTAGAATCACCCCCTCTGTTCTGAATACAGTTTGCCTACATTTCAGGGAATTTACATATGCAAATGATTAATGGGATTTTATATTTTTCCCCCTCCATCCCTGGTAGAAGTGACAGTCTTTCAGGGGGGTGTTGGGGGAAGGTGAGCAAGGGGGGCAGAATAGAAGGAAAACTAGGTATGGCTACACTTTTACTGGTGGAATTTCAACCAGAAGTGAGGCAGCAACTGGAAAGAAACTTGGGAGTGTGAGCTTGATATTTGACTGCAGCTTAATTTTTTATTTTTTTTAACACACACCCAATCAAATCAAATGCACATTATTCTGTTAATAACAAACATGAATGAGAATAAAAATATCAAATAAATGGAAGTGAGCGTTTTAAATTGATGGCTTGTGCAAGGTTCCATGTTAATGGGAAATATTCAGTAGGTTGGTGTGTATCTATGTACACTGAATTTTCAAAGTGTGTTGCAGACATGTCCACAACACCAACGTCAAAACCAGTATGAAATGCTGAGTTAGTAGCTGCAGTATCATTGACGTAGCGCAGAACCTGTCAGGCACACTTTTATAATTAAACAACACATGGTTTATTCTAAAATATAAAGGCACGGCAGGGTGAACACTATACTTCGGCTTCATAAAAGACTTACGTTTTCTGCAATAAGGTTACTGTCTCTTTAAATGACAATTGCAGAGGTTTACATAAGGCCGGCTGATAAAACTTGGTTCCTAACCCTGTTTAACTTGCAAGCCAATTTCCCTTGGGACGTTAGCCTCAATCCATATCGATCCTGCAGTATCGCGCTGTCCCTCAAACCAGATCACGTCAAATTGAGAACGAACACTGCGTTCACTTTCCAGGTAAGCTGAGGTGTGTACATCGGAGGCAGCTGCTGAGCATGCCCAGAATGAATTTCATATCCAGTGTGCAAGACAGCGTACAAATGAGATTCCACCTTGCTGTGTTTTAAGCTGCCATAGTCTGGAGGGACCCCTTTGTATATAGCACCATCAGATTCAGTATGTGTGGTGCTTTAAGGAGCACAAGAGGGCAGGTCCCTGCCCTGAGGAGCTTACAATTTAAAAGTTGAGATAGGGGGCCAACATATGAAGAGAATAGGGAAGGAAGTAGCCAATGGCTGGGGCACAGAGTGGTAGGGTTTTTAGATGAAAGCGTCACTGGGCTTGTGCACACAGAGTTTGGCAGGATTCGAAAGGAGTTAGAGCATTCACACGTGCCAGTAACGTGTGAATACGTTTTGTGGGTCAAGAGAGACTTAAGGGGCACAGGCAGAGAAGCACATTTTGCCTGGGGGCAGGGCTGCGTATGAAGAACAGAAGGGTTAGATTAAAGTCGAAGGTAGCCGGTCTACAAACCGAAGCTATTTGGTTGTGAAACGCTTGTTTACACTATAGAACGTCAATCATTTCATCACTGTCCAATCAGAGAGTAAGCCACTGCCCCGCCCCCCAGGAGCCCGCCTCTAACCCGAGACGTCAATCATCCTGCTCTGATGATAATGGCGGAGGTTACGCAACTAGCCCGAGCAATCAATCAAGCTACCGGGAACCAATCTGAGGGCGCTCCTTCAGCCAGCTGCCCGCCTTTCTTACGAGTCATCCGCTTGCTCTGTCCAATCTGCGGCTCATTCACCTTATCGCCTAGTTTATCGCTTAACGGTTTCCCCCTGCCCCTCGTCTTAAGCGAGAAAAGAGCCTCAGCAGCCAATCAAGGAAGAGCAAGTCTTTTAAAGCCCCGCACTCTAACCCACGTGGGGTAGTGAACGGTAGCCAATCAATTATCAGCCGGCGCGGCCCGCCCTATCTCACTTCTCCACTCTGGTGAGAGGCGGCTGTCGCCTTAAGATGTAAACAAGGCCTCGCGCAGCGGCCGTTAGAGGGTGAGGAGGGTCTCGCGCTCCCGGAAAAGGTGGGGGGGGCAGGATTTTGATTGGACAAGGTGGGCGCGCGACGGTCGTGCGGGGAGGGGGAAGAGCAGAGGGGAGCAGTTCGGTAAGAGCCAAGGTTAAATGCGAAAGGCTTCCTGATTGGTGGGACGAGCGGGCAGTTGGGACAGAACGTCGCCGGGGGTGGCGGCGGAAACTGAGCAAAAGTGTCCCTGCTATATAGCGTCTGTTGATTGGAGGAGCCGTGAGCACCGGCCATGCTCATTGGTGGAGAGGACTCAGGTGTCTGAAAAAGTACTTTAATGGATTCAGCAGGTCTACGAGCCCTTGATTGGTTGCCTGGGGCTGTGGTATAGTCGTGTAGAGGGCGGGGTGGGTGGCTGTCTGACGTCTAGATAGGGCTCCTCGATATGGGAGCCGAGGAGCCCTTTCAGTATTGGAGGCTGTGATTCACCAGGGGCTGAATTGAAGGGGGGGGGCGTGGTATGGCTATGGGAAGCAGTGGGCACACCATGGAAATAAATGAGGAGAATGTTTGGTTTCTAGATGTGGAGTTCAAGGCTGCTATAGTGAGAAGCTGTGATACAATTTTAATTTTTTTAAAGATCAATACTTCTGAGTGAGGATAGATTTGATTGGTAAGAGGCAAGGAATCCTTCACGCGAAGAAGAAAGAATGCTGTTCTCTCTCCCTCCTCGCCCCCCCTGTGCTGTGTACAAAGTTCTGCAATTAGTGGCTCAGGATTTTCCTTTTCAGGAAGGACTTGCTCCCTCCGTTTGGTTCCTGAGCTTCAGGAAGCGAAGAACACCCCTGACACAAACCGTGAAGAATGCCTTAAGACATGGGCTCCCGTAGTAGTAGCAACGCTGGCTCGGGGGGCCGGGATAACCAGGGGAGCTGGTCTCGGAGGGACTCGGGGATACTGCGCAGCGAGGAAGAGGACGACGAGGATGTGGATCTGGCCCAGGTATTGGCATATCTACTGCGCAGGTAACTCACACCCCCGCCCCACTTTTTAGTCAAATTAGGGATATGAAGGATGCCTCTCTGGCAGCAGATGGTGTTCCAGACTCGTGCAGAATCTCATGGCAGGAAGAGGAAGGGAATTTGTTATGCCTTTTCTGTCTGGTCCATTAATCCGGACAAAGAGAACTCAGTCCTCTCAGTAAGTGGAATCTGCTGGCGTGGAGACTCATGAGACCCTACTGGAAAATCCAGACTCAGCTGATTTCTCACGGAGCTAGGATTTTGAAGATATGTTTGTCTGGGAATCCATGCATGGATTCAAGGAGATGGGATGATGATTAAGCATGTAGGGAGGATAACTGAGTGTACAGACTTCCTTGATGCCTTGTTAAAAAACACAGAAGCAAAATAGAAAGGGACACAGTCCAGGTTTATGTTTTACAAATCAGCCGGGATGCAGTCTGTTGTAAGGAGGTCATACTGGAATTTAACTGTGTATTGCTGGATCTCATCATGTGCCATGGTTGCTTTTCTAAGAGTAGAGGGGTTTTTGTATTTCCTTGTGCAGAAGTTGTTCAGGGCCATACTTCTTCATATGCTCATGGCGTTAACATTCTCAGTGGTCCACCTATTGTGCAGGATGAGATGATCCAAAGTCTTGACGCATAACATCATAGTTTTAGAAATTTATTCAAGAAAAGTGAAGGTTTCCTCATCTGTGGCTTCTTTATCCGTGTTTCTGATGTCACCTTAGGTAGGCCACACAACACTTTGGAATACTTTAAAAATATTTATAGCCAACTCTACACCCAATATTATGGTTGGCTTTGGCCAACTATGCATACACAATTCACCTATGAGGAAATGTTGCAACACTTGGGGTTTTTTACTTTAGAAGGAAGAAAAGCAAGTAAGCAAGCTGGGGACATGATAGATGCGTATACAATTATGTATGGTGTGATGAATAATATTACAATCCAGAGGCATCCAGTGAACTGAATGTCAGAAGATTCAGGGCAGACAACTTCACAGTTAGGTAATTCTGTCCCACAAGAGGCAGTGCTGGTCACCAACTCGCGTGGCTCTAGATGAATTCAAGGCTGTTAATGGCCACTAGCCTGAAGTCTGTGTTGTAGTACCACTTAAGGGAGGCCTTGTGCCTCTGAATACCAGTTGCTGGAAACCGCAGGAGGTGAAGATGCTGTTGGGCTCAAGTTCTGCTTGTGGGTTTCCCATTGGGGCATCTGGTTGGCCATTGTAAGAACAGGATGCTGGACTAGATGGGCCTTTGGTGTGATCCAATAGGACACTTCTTATGTTCCATTGCCAGCCTTGTTTACTGAACTTTTCGGCCTTTGGATTGTTTTTGGATCCTGTCACTCTTCGCAAGATTGACCCTATCACTGGGCAGTGATGTAGGAGCCTTAGATAGCAGGATATACTCTTCATAGTTTATCTTTAAAGATTGCATATCTGTTCCCATCTCTCTTAGTTGATGCACCCCTAACCTGATCCTGAGCTGGGTAGGCATCAGTTGAACTCATTCCTTGGCTGTTGTATTAAAACTTCAAAAGCTGCTTAGTGGGCACCTTCAGAGAACAGGAAACAAATAAATTAGGGGGCTGCCTCTCTCCATTCCCTCTCCGTGAGTTGTGATGTGGGGAGGGGCAAAATGGACCTGTAATTCCTAATACTTTCCATTTTTCGCTCCAGAGGACAATTTCACTTGATGCAGGGCGGGGGAGCAGCCAGCGTCCGTCTGGTCCAGACACTCTCGGACTCGGACGACGACAATGACAGTGCCTGGGAAGGGAGACTTGGAAATCATTACAAACCTCCAGGTACTGGCCGCTAACATTTTGTAATGTAAGAAAGTCTGAGGAAAATGTGAGGATGCCATCTGAGCAGATCAGGGGCAACAGGGTAATTGGGGGTCTTGTTCTCAACCTGCCTGATCTTCCTCTCTTTCTTTTACTTGCAGTGGATTTGACGCCAGACACTCACGACCTGGAGTCCAACGAGATCAAAACACACATCCAGTTGGCAACAGGCAGGCTGGGCTCGGGACAGACTGAGCGTAGTATCCCTCGACTGCTTAGCAAGGTGCCTGTTCGCTTCTTGGGGATGCCAATGTTAGGCTAGGAAAATGAGGTTCTCGTAGCTTAAAGAAGCAGAGTTCCACATGAGGATGGGGCTGTCTGGAGAGCAGGTCTTTCAGTGTATGAAAACTGCAGGCAGAGCCTTGTTGAATTACTTACTCCTTTTCCTTTCTTTCTCTCCCTGCCAACACAGAGGGAGCACGGCCTCTGCCACAACAGCAGTTTCTCTCGCGGGGAATGCTCACGAGTGGCATCACAGTGAGTATCTGGAAGAGGAGGCCCGGTGCAGTGGGTGAGAGAATGATTTTAGGGGAAGAATCCTTTAATAACTCAGATTTTGCTCTTCTTCCAGCTTTCTCCCCAACCACTTGTCCATCACTGATTCCTACTCCCAGAAGGCATTCTGTGGGATCTATTCCCGTGATGGAAAGCTTTTTATGTCTGCTTGTCAAGGTACTTCATAACACAACATGGTAGTTGGTTTTTTTGTTTTTGTTTTGCTTTTCTGTTTTATCATATCGTATCAACACATACTGTATTATAGTCATATGCAGGATAATAAGAAGGAAAAATAGCATAAATATAAGACATATGTAAATTAATATTAGTGTAGCAGTTGGTTTTTAAACAATCCCTGCATCAGAACAGCTTCCGTCCTTGGCACGGAGGGCATCCTGGAATTCTCTTGTCTTGAAATTTTCTGTAGCGCAAGTGTTTGTGGTGTTTTGGGTACCAAGCGTCCTAGAATGCTGTCTTTCTGACCAGGAATGCTCTCTTTGCATTTTGGGAAACAGACAAGTGGCATTGTGGGTTGGCCCTGCTGCAAAACCTCTTAGTCCTCTGTAAGAACCTGTAAAGATTCTAATCCCCAGATACCCAAGCATAGTGTGATTTATTCATTCATGCAAAAACACAATTGCTGCTTAGTTGGTATTGCTGTTCCAAGAGAGAAGAAGAAAATCCTCTTACCCCACTGGAAAGGACAGTGTAGAATGTCCTCAAAGTTGGGTCCTTCAGATGGGTTGATCTGGATGATTTGCATTTTTACAAGGGTGCCCTCCCATCTCTTACTAATCCCAGATTCCCATTGCCAAGATCAAAGGCTTAAAAGATGGGTGGCAATTGGATTATTAGCCAATAAATGCTGTCTGATAAGATGCAGCTGGCTTCTGGCCTAGACTTTCACCCTTAACCAAAGGCTGCGTTCTGTTTTCCACAGCAGCTGTAGCTCAACAAAGAAAGTCTTGCAAGGCACGAATGGGGAAAGTGTGGCCCTTCCACCACTTTGGGTTGGACTACAACTCCCATCATCCCTGACCAGACACCATGCTGGCTGCTGCTGCTGCTGCTGCTGCTGGGAGTTGAAGTCCGGGGGGGGGGTGTCCACAGGTTTCCCATCCCTGATGCAAGCTCAACACCTTGGTGATTTTGCCTCTGTGTTGAAGGTCCTAGTTCAGGCATAGGCAACCTTCGGCTCTCCAGATGTTTTGGCCTACAACTCCCATGATCCCTAGCTAACAGGACCAGTGGTCAGGGATGATGGGAATTGTAGTCCAAAACATCTGGAGAGCCGAAGGTTGCCTATGCCTGTCCTAGTTGATGAGGACACATTGACACATGGTACAATTAGCACACTTGCCTCTTTCTCTGTTCCTTTTCCCACACTTCCAACCCTCCCCCCCCCCCACTTCAGATCAGACAATCCGCTTATATGACTGCACTTACGGAGCCTTCCGGAAGTTCCGGAGCATCAAAGCCCGGGACGTAGGCTGGAGCGTCCTGGATGTTGCCTTCACTCCCGACGGAGCCCATTTCCTCTACTCCAGCTGGTCAGATTACAGTGAGTGGGGTTGGCTTCTGGGAAGGGTGGCAGTGGGGTGTCGCATGGCAGTCCTTGACCCCGCAGGAAGTGTTAACTCTGATGCCCTTGACCTTCCCTCCCCCTCTCCTTACAGTTCACATCTGCAACATCTACGGCGAGTGTGATACCCACACAGCACTGGATCTGAGGTAAGGAGGGCACCCAGCAGCCACCCTATTGACTAAACAGACTCTTGGAGTGGTTTCTAACTCTCCTCCTCCTCTCCACAGGCCTGACGAGCGTCGCTTTGCCGTCTTTTCCCTCGCAGTCTCCTCAGATGGAAGGGAAGTGCTTGGCGGGTACGTTAGCCTTTTGCTCTGTCCCTTTACCCACAATGCATAGCACTGGTTAACATTTTATCCAGGGGTGTGGAACCTTTCTTTTAAGAACCTGCAGGGGGCCGCATTCCTTTCTGGACAACCTTCCAAGGGCCACTTGCCATCTGCAGATGGGACTAGAGGCAAACAGCAACGAAGCGGCAACTGTTACCTTTGTACCGCAGGCTATTTTCACCCCACATTCAAGATGATAATAATAATAATAATAATAATAATAATAATAATAATAATAATAATAATAATAATATTTCCCCAGCCACTCTGGGCGGCTTCCAACAGAATATTAAAATACAATAGTCTAATAAACATTAAAAGCTTCCATAAACAGGGCTGCCTTCAGATGTCTTCTAAAAGACATTCCAGTCAGGAGCAAAGCACTTTGGCGGTGGTGGGGAATCAGGGCCAAGAGGGGTGGCTTTCTGAGGGCCAGATAGAGAGTCCGGGGGTGACATTTGGCTGTTGTGCCTGAAGTTCCCTACCCGTGACTTTGTCTAAGGTGACACCTGCACTTGGCCTAGGCAGACAAAGATTTGGGTTCTTCTAAAACACAGGTCTTCTGCCCTCTCTCCTATCCCTTATTTATTTATTTCTGCTATTTACATAGCATTTAATTGGCAAAGTTTCTAAGTGGTGTACAGAAAAAAATATTGAAAAGCATATAGTGGGTAAAATCAATTAAAAGTAATTGTAAAAAAAAAAAAAAACCCTGAGGAAACTTCTTGAAAATTCCTGCCGGAATAGAAACGTCTCTGTCATGTGCCTGAAGTTTAGCAGGGAGGGGAGGGCTGTCTAATACTGGTCCTTTTGGCCAAGAGGATTCTGGGCATGCTGTGCCATGTGGCTCTCATTCCATGTGGCCCCTGTGGAGGGAAAGGCAAGACAGTGAAGCCCCTTCTTCTGCGGCCAGCTGCCCCCCCCCCCCCGCTTCCCTGTTGGTGTCCAAAGGAAGCAACACAGACCCAAGTTTTGCAACGTTTCATTTTGTAAGCTGCCTTGGGGGCTTTTTAAAAGGTGAAAGTCAGGGTAGAAAGACTCCAATTAAAGGGTGAAGTGTTGGAAATGCTTCAGAGGCATGCCTCTCTCCTGTCAAGGTGCTGCCTTAGGGTCCATTGACCAGTGTGGCTTCAGTGTCTCTTCCCACCCCCACCCCTCCTTCCTTGTGTTTATGTCTGTTCTTCCACCCACTCAGTTTTGGTTTTAAACCTAGGGCCAACTATGGCTGTGTCTACGTGTACGACATGGAGCAGAATAAGCGGACGCTCAAGGTACTTACGTTTTGGACCCTGCCACTCCTCTGCTGGGCCTCTCTGTTCCATGCCTCTGGCCTCACCCACTTCCTGTTCCTCTCTCCCTGGGTCTTAGAAAATGTGGCTGTTATATGTATGTATGTGTGTGTCTGTGTGTACACACACACACAAACACACACACAGACTTGTTTCCTTTCCGGCCCTTTCAAGATTTCTCTCTGCAAATGGAAGAAAAGCCAAAGACGGTGAAATTAGAAGCAATTTCATAGTCATAATCATAGCAATAATTGCCAAGTGACTTGAATGAACTTAAATGATAAAGATGAATATCAAGTCTATATTTACCCTTGAGCAAACCTAACAATGTCTCCTCTCTGTGAATATCTGTTGTCCCTTTGCATTTCCACTATAGTCCTTAGCCTAACGTTTCAGCCACTGATTCATTGCAGCTCCTTTCGTTGCTAGCAATAGTTGTTTAGCTACTGTTGGAAGGTTCCGGGCCGTGTTGTAGCACATGGGATGGTGGCGGTTCCTTCCACGGTATCCCGACGCGGATAAAAGATAGAGGGGAGCAGTAAAGCAAAGCAAAGCATCAGTCCGGCTGTCTGGAATTTTTCCGCCCCAAAGCCATAGGGCGGGGATCCCTGGGATGTTGTAGATCAGCCCTTCCAATCTGGGACTCTCCAGATGTTTCGGACTACAACTCCCATCAGTCCCCTCCCCCAGCAGTGTAGTTGTAGTTCGAAATATCTGGCGGGCCCTAGCTTGGGGAAGACTGTTCTAGATGTCTTCCCTTGAGCGTCCCACTGCCCATTCTGCCTCATCCCCTTCCCCATTTCTCTGTAGCGTGCTGTGCATCTCCAAGGTGGGCTGTGCATGTGTGTGTCAGTGTGTAATTCTGCTGCATCTCCATTGAGAATGCTTGCCTTGGTCAATCACATTCCATGGATGCAGAAATGCACTAAAATCAGGGGTGGGCCAATTCCCAAGAGACTGCGATCTACTCACAGAGTTAAAGACTAGCAGTGATCTACCCCCTGGGGTTCAGGTCGAAGTTGTTGAGCTTTTTTTAGGAAGGAGGAAGGCCCGTTTTTAGTGGTACGAAGTTGTTGAGCTTCTTTGCGGGGAGCCAGTGGTCTACCGGTAAATCACAATCTACCTGTTGGACGTGCCTGCACTAAATGACTTGGCTTCAGCTGAGCCTGGTAACAGCCAGCCCCCTAAGGGGCTTGGGTCTTTGGGCAAGTTGCCATTTACCAGGCCTGACTGGTTGTCCATCTAGGTCAGCATTGCCCACTTGGGCTGGCAGAAAGAGGGAGGGTCTTTCCTGTTGCCCCATCAAACCGGAGATGCCAGGGATTGAATTTGGGAAGCAGGTGCCTAGGCTCTTGTCTCTCGCAGTACATTAAAGTACCATTTCGGTGCCCTGACCGCATCCCAGTGCACACTGGGGCCTGGCATGCAGCAGCCGGCCTAGCTCTCCCATAGAAAATTCTGCTCCTCCTTCTTGCACTAAGTCCTCTGCCTTCCCCCAGATTGAGTCCCACGAAGACGACGTCAATGCTGTGGCCTTTGCTGACACCAGTTCCCACATCTTGTTCTCCGGGGGAGACGATGCCATCTGCAAAGTGTGGGACCGGCGCACCATGAGAGAGGACGACCCCCGGCCTGTGGGCATCCTGGCTGGCCATCAAGATGGCATCACCTTCATAGACAGCAAAGTAGGCATCCTTTTCTCTGCATATCATCGCAGAGGGCAGGGGGTGGAGTCTGGTGGGACTGGAAAGCTTATTTAGGCAAACAACCTTGAAACCCTCCCCCCCCTAAAAGAAAAGCTTCTCCAGGATTTCATTCACAACAGGTTCTGCATGATGTTTGTTTTTATTAATTTTATTTATTAGATTTATTTACCACCCTTCATCAAAAGATCTCGAGGCAGTTCACGATAAAAATAAAAGATAAAAACACAAATCAATAGTTAAAACGAAAATGACAAGAGAATAGCCCCCACTCCCACAAACTCCTTTAAAAGGCTGTAGAATGAGCCAAAGGCCTGGTTATTGTTTATTATTATTATTTACTGAATTTATTTACCGCCCTATACCTGGTGGTCTCAGGGTGGTTCACAGAATAAAGTCAAAATATAAAACCACAAAATGCATTATAAAAATAAAAACAACAACGCAATAGCCTCCCCCCCCAAAAAAAACACATTTTAAAAGGGCATAGAATGTAAATCGGATCAACCAAAGGCTTGGTTAAAAAGGAACGTTTTTGCCTGGCACCTAAAGGTGTATAATAAAGGCGCCAAGTGAACTTCCCTGGGGAGAGCATTCCACAGATGGGGAGCCACTGCAGAGAAGGCCCTGTTCTCGCATTGCCACCCTCCGGACCTCTCGAGGAGGAGGCACACGAAGGAGGGCCTCAGAAGATGATCTCAGGGTCTGGGTAGGTTCATATGGAAAGAGGCAGTCTTTGAAGTATTGTTCCTGAGCTGTTTAAGGCTTTACAGGTCAAAACCAGCTCTTTGAATTGGGCCCAGAAGCTAATTGATGTTGATACTGTCTGAAAGATAGATCTGCGTGGCTCGCCTCCATCTAAGCCCACAGCAGTCCAAGTGAAAACACAGTAGCTGATGAGCACAGGATTCTCATGTTGGGCAGATGCTGAAAGAGCTAAATTAAGTTTCCTTTAGAGAGTGAGTCTTCTGCTGTGGGATGTCTGTACTGCAGATGGGAAATGTCCTTGGGGACTATAGAGTGTGAAATACTCCTTTAAACCATTGTCCCCCACCCCTCCTTCTCCCAGGGGGACGCCCGATACCTCATCTCAAACTCCAAGGACCAGACGATAAAGCTCTGGGACATGCGGAAGTTCTCGGGCCGCGAAGGGCTGGAAGCCTCCCGCCAAGCTGTCACTCAGCAGAACTGGGATTATCGCTGGCAGCAGGTGCCCAAGAAAGGTGAGTCTTCGAGGATGGGGAAGGAGGGGGGACCTAAAGCATTGGGGAGGCAGGTCTTACTCTCCTCCAACCCTTACTCTCTCCTCATCTTCCTCCCTCTGCCAGCACGGCGGAAGTCAAAGCTTCCAGGTGACACCTCCCTCATGACGTACCGCGGCCACGGAGTGCTCCACACACTGATCCGCTGCCGTTTCTCTCCGCTTCATAGTACCGGACAGCAATACATCTACAGTGGCTGCTCCACGGGGAAGGTGGTGGGTGAGTGGACTCAGGATGTGGGTGGCAGGGATCGACCAGGGCAGTGCCACACCGCCTGGAACTGGAAGGGCAGTGCCATGCTGGGCAGCAGTCAGAGGGGTTAAGCTTTGCCTTTTTGAAGGAGTGCGGCATTTTGCTTGGGTGCAGGATTCGATCTCTTGCTGGTGGGTGGGGGAGAAATCTCTTAAGGCGCACATCTGCACCCACATCAATGTTGTTTGAAAGCCCCTTCCCTTTTGGTATGGAGGGAGGGCTCAAGGGAGAGAATGAGAGCAAAGAGAGGTCAGGCTGTGTTAATATGCTTGGGCGGTGAGTTGGATAATAAACCCAAGGGCAAGGAAAACACGGCAGAACTAAATGGTTGTCACATGGGGAAGCTGCCCAGAGTGGCTGGGGCAACCCAGTCGGATGGGCGGGGTATAAATAAATTGTTGTTGTTGTTAAGAAGCTGCTGCTGCAGCAGCAGCAGACTTTGGTCCATGAACCAAATTTGCCCTGGCTGGGGTCAAAACAAAATAAAAAATAAAAAAATTCCCTTCCAGTAGCACCTTAAGAGACCAAGTTTGTTCTCTAAGGTGCTACTGGAAGGAATTATATATAATTTTGTTTTGACTATGGCAGACCAACACGGCTACCTACCTGTAAATGGCTGGGATGTTAGTTTGACCTGTAAGACCATTTCCCCCCAGCCACAACCACCCAATCCACACGTAGCTTCATACAGTGCTAGGTGTGGGGCAGGTAAAACTGCAAATGCAAAGGAACAGTTGGCAGACTTGACAGGGGAGTCATTCTGATCTGTGCAGAGGGGAAAGAAAACCCTTTGCAGACCATCTTCAGTCTGGTCTGCAAAGGGAAACTCTTCACTTGTTCTCATGGAGATGTCTAGTTCTCTACCTGTTTCCTAGAGGGATCTTGGGAGCCTCTCATTGTTCTATGTGCTGTGCCCCTTAAATTCTCACTCAGTCCTTCCGTCAGCAACTGGATCCACCCCGAGCTTCTTGTTACTTGAAACCACCCCCGCATGGCTTTGTGGATGAGAACCTTCAGCCATCCAAAGGGGTCTCTCAGCTGGCTCCCGTCTTGTTCCCTTGATGCTCCTTATGCCTGCCAGAATTCCAGGCTATGACGCCTGCCCTTCTCACTATCAATAATACAAAGTATGGGCAGGTCCAATGCTGACATCTAAGGGATAAATGGTGGTATTTGGAGCATCAAGTCTGGCTGCAAGAGGGGATAGATAGCCCTTCTGATACTTCCCCACTGCTACGGGAGGAGTGGGTGTCGTGGGGCCTGTGTGTTGCCAATGTTTCTCTGTGCTACCCAGTGCTCCTTTCCCTTCCTCCAGTATACGACCTCCTGAGCGGCCTGATCGTGACAAAACTGACCAATCACAAGGCTTGTGTCCGTGATGTCTGCTGGCACCCCTACGAGGAGAAGATTGTCAGCAGCTCGGCAAGTATTGGGAGTGAGGGAGTGGTGGGGTGAGGTGCTTGTGTGGTTAAGATGAATTGCTGGCCCCTCTTTCCTCTCACCCAGGAACTTGTGTGTCTTCCCCGCCAATAAGGTTGTGATGGCAAGGATGCAATTCTTCTCCTTATCTGCCCTTTTCTGTAGTTGTTGCTGCTGCTCGTACTACAGGGGGGCCCCCTCCCTTGCAGTTTGAGGCGTGGTGGGTGCACCCAAAGGAGAAGGGGGTCTTCTGACTGGGGTGCCCAGACTCAAGAAAGACACACCCAGAAAGTGCACTTGTTCAATTTCAGTGGCTGGCAAAGACTTGCTGTATTCCAGCAAGCATTAATCAGCTTCTGGTGTGTTAACCGTGGCTTTTCGCCATCCTGCTATTGGGTTATATTTAGGAGTTTGCATTTTATGAATTGTAGCTGTGAGCTGCCTTGAGAACCCTTAGAAGAGAGGTGCTGAAATGGCAAAGTGTAGCATTTACAGTCTGCTGGGTCGTAGGCAAACCCGTTGGCATACACATGTGGGAGGAGCTGCCGTCATCCCTGGCCCCCCTCCAAGCATTTAATGACATGGTGCAAAATGTGTTTGCTGCCCATTGTTTTTGAAACTGGTTTGGGACCCAAAATAACAGCATTCCCTTTGAAAAATAAATAAGTAACTAAACCCAGGAAACAAAACAAAAGCCAATAGCCGGAGCAAAATGTCAACCAGCCTTCCCCAACTTGGTGCCTTCCAAATGTTTTGGACTGCGACTCTTGTCAGTGCCAGCCAGCCTGGCTGCAAGACATTTGGGATGGGGAGAGCTGTAACCCCAAACCATCTGGAAGGTATCAGAAGGGGAAGGCCTCTCTTATGCCGTTTCTGTACCTGCCAGCCCATGCCGCCGTAATCTCAATTGGGGAATAAGCAGCAACCTCTACGGAGATTGCCCAGGTGTATTTTATGTTGGCAGTGCAGCTTCCCTGCATTGGCACAGCAGTCTAGTGCAAATACAGTATAGTGAGATAAGAGAGCACTTAAAGCAGGGTCTGTTCAGCTGAACTTGGATTGCAAGGTGGGTTCCTGTTTGGGGGCAAGAGCACTTGTGAGGTATCTGGACTGCAAGACCGAGAGTTTTGCAGATGAAATTCAGCCCCTCAGTTTGAGCCAGGAGAAAGATGGTCAATAGAGGAACTGGTTGGTTGTACACCTGCTAATGGCTTTGAGCTTTCTATCAGGATACGTGGGACTTGCTTAAGAAATTCCCTTATTTATTTTTGCATGCCTAGTGAATTCTGAAGCATTTGGTACACTCAAGGATGCTTTAGAAGTGATGGCTATAACTGTCTTTCTCTTTGATCGGCAGTGGGACGGGAACATCCGGCTTTGGGAGTACCACCAGACGGAATACGACGAAGATCCGCGGAGGCCGCCTACCACCCGAGAGCTGCGCCCCAGACCCTCAGGAGCTTCTGATCAGTAGCCTTTCTATCTCTGCTCGCCACCATTCTCCAGTTTTGGACTTGCCACACGGTCGAGGGAGTGGGGGGAACAAACTAGACCTCGCGCTGCCTGCGGCCTTGGGACATTTGGGTGGGAGGGAGGGGAAACTTTGTTGTGGGCGGTCTGCTAAGTGAAATGTAAACAGGGCTTGGGGAGATGGGCAGCGTCTCGAACACGGCTCTTGGGAAGAGCCAGAATCAGATGACCAGCTGCAAAGGGGGGAAATTTAGGTAAGGAACTGTTAATCTGAACAACAGCCTAGTTTAGTTTATAGTGTCGCTTTAGGGTTCCGTGGGAATGTACAGTCCAACCCTCTTGGTCTGTGATTTTTAATTTTAATTTTTGGAAGGCAAAATCATGGATCATCCTAACAACTCTGGGATTTAGTTGGCTCTGGGGAACAACAGCTTATAGACTCCTTCCTTCCTTCCTTCCTTCCTTCCTTCCTTCCTTCCTTCCTTCCTTCCTTCCCTCCCTCCTCCCCAATGCCACACCCCAGTGTGTGTGTGTGTGTGTGTGTGTGTGTGTGTGTGTGTGTGAGATTGTGTGATTGACTGATCAGCTTTCCACGGAGGTTAGAAAAGAGGGCTTTGCGTTCTTTAATTCCTTTCCGGGTACCATGTTGAGAGCTGAGATGTATCAGAGAATGGGATGTGAGGCCCTTACTCCCTCCTTCCAGGGGCGAGGGATACAGCAAGCTCCCCCCTCCCTTTTCCTCTGCCACGGCGGGTGTTGGCAAAGTGCAAGGGGACGTGCCCTCCATCTCTCACCCAGCAGCAGATAACGAAGGCTCCCTCTTCCCTTTCTTTGGAGACTAGAACGCACAGGGCACATTCCTTCCTGGGACGCTTCTTCTGGGGACGCCTCACCATTTGTCTGAGTGAGAAATGACAGTGTAGGGGTCATAGCAGGGCTTGCTATTTTGCGGGGTGGGGGTCTTTTCCCCTGGAGGATGCTGTGTGGTCAGCTTAGCCCCTGCCTCCCAGATCTTCCTTCCCCATTGTCTCTACTCACCCCCACAGCCCCCCCCCCCGCCTTTCTTTTAGTCTCCTCAAGCAGCAGGTTGCTTGAAAAGGGAGGCGGGCGGAAATCCTCTTCTACATCCCTTCCCCAAACTGTATTTTCCCCTTTGCTGTGGGGAGCTGGGTGTGCCAGGAGGCCCCCTTTCTGCCACTTGGCTCCCCCTCTGGGGTACTTTCTGCTCTTCTCACATTTGCCGTGAAGGTGGGGGTCTCCCATCAGCTGCGCCTCTGATGCTAGAGTGGTGATGGTAGGTTTCTTTTGTTGTTGTTGTTGAACAATAAAATATCTGGAGGGTTTTTTTTTGTTTTAAGTAGATTTAACCCTGATTTAATCTCTCTCTGGTTAAAGAGAGAAGCTGTTTTTTCAGGAAACACACTCCCCCAACATAGAAGGGGGAGGTTTGTACGACACCAGGGTGGGGGTGGGGGGAGCATCTCTTTTCCGAGATGTCTGCACACTTCCAACAAGGGTGTCAGTGCGAACTGCAATTGCCGTCAATAAAAGCTGTTGAAATTTTCTTTCTCTTCGTTTCGGTTTTTAAAAAGGGGGGGACGTTGGGTCTTTGTTTTTTTCTTTAACATGCATTGGCGCAGCGACACCCCCCTCTCCCCACCCCAGTTTTCCCAGTCCGCTTGCTCTCCCCTCCTACTCCCGGTCAGCTGCTCATGCCAAACTTGGATTTGATCCCCACACCTGTTGTCAAGGATCAACTCTGGATGACGTTTCTCTCCGCCGAGTTTTCTCTCTCTCCCCCCCACCCACCCACCCACCTCGGGTCCTCCCAAAGCTGAGGAGGGACGGGTCCTCTGGCATCTCTGGCTGTGCAGGTGGGGGGGATGGCAGAGGGATCAGGGGCCAAGAAACCCTCCCTGCTGGCCAAGGCGGCCGGCTGGGCCCAAGCTCTTTGCCGCGGCCTGGTATGTTTCTGGAGCAACCAGTATGCCTGGCTGCTGGGGGTGCCCTGTCTCCGGCGAGCGTACCACCTCTGGTTGGCAGCCGTGGTCATTTTCGGGCCGCTGCTGCAGTTCTACGTGAACCCCCGAGCCATCTTTGCCAACCACCATAACTTCTTCAATATGTGAGTGATCTCCGGGTGTCTTAAAATATGGTTATGGGCATGGGGAGGCAGGCAGTGGGAGACCGGCTTGGCAGAAAACAAGGCTTTGTATAGCAGCGATAAATCCCTGGTTCATCCGCACCAAATATCCTGCGGTCAAGTGATGCCATTCGATCTCCGACTGCCAAATGCAGCCGTTGACTTGAGTTGCAGGGAATCTCTTCCCAAGGGCAGAATACTATCACACTGAGCGCTATTATCCCCAGTGCTTTTGAGCGCCGGTTGAAAAACCAGTTGTGTGTTCAGAGCTCGGCATAGCAAGTTTCCGCAACTTGGGACCGTGTGGGTGTCAAATGCATGCATCACGGTATACTGGAACGGCTGATAGGTCCCAGACATTTCTAAAAAGATTCATACTCCGCTATTAAGTTTTAATTATTTTTATTAAAGTTTTCACAGTACAATAAAATATTATCTAGAACTGATAGAATAAAAAAGACAAGAAAGAGAGGATAGAGAGAAAGGGGACAAGAAAAGGAGAAAGAAAAAGAACAGAGAGAGGAACATTATAAAAGGGGAAAACTTCTGATTTTATGTCATTAGAAAATGATTAAGACATTCAGTCTTTATTAGTATCCATCTTCTCTGCTTTCTGCTAAGCCAAATTTCTTTTTAGCCAAAATGTCACAGTGCCTTCCATTTCTTCATCCCACGAGAAGCCCAAGAGGGAATCCCAAATTGTTTCTATCAGTCATTAGCTTTACCTCTGTTAGTTCCCATCGCCATTCCTCCGTATTGGGAAATAGCATTTCCCCATCCATGTTCATGTTAACCTTTCTCCCCTGTGGTCACGTATTGGAAAAATATTCTGTATCCCCCCCCCCACTGTTCACTTAACTCAGGCAGGTTATGCTTCATATGTGGGGTGTGTGATGTATTTGGGGTCTTGCCCATCAGTTGGCTTGGCGGCCCCATTTGGGGGGCAGCGGATTCTCCTGCCTTTCTCTGTGGCCTGCAGCCTGGGGTTCCCCTCTTTGAGGATCTTCACCTTCTGCTCCTCTGCTCCCCCCAATTTGGGCCAAATCCAGCATTGGGGCAGCGGACCGCCTTCCTGCCCCACCCTGCTAACTTCCCTCCGTTCTTGTTCCCTCGCAGAAAGTTTGTCCGGTCGGCCTGGGGCTGGACGTGCATTTTCCTGGGCGGCTTCATCCTCTCGGTGGTTTACCTGGCGACCCACCGGGTGCTGCTCACCTTGAGGCACCTCAGCCGCCTGGGCGTGGGCGCCGGGCTCTGGCTGGGGGCCACAGAGACCTTCCTCCTCATCGAAAACCTCACCGGCTACTGCTTTGACCCCGTGCCCGAGGGCATCCTGGTGAACAACCTGCCGGACAAGTGGACGTGTTTGCACGAGGGCCACAAGTGGCACGGCTACGACGTCTCGGGCCACACTTTCCTGCTGACCTTCTGCTGCCTCCTCATGGTGGAGGAGACCTCCATCTTCCGCCGCTACCTGGCCCAGGGCCACCCGGCCGGAGTCCCCCTGCGCCTCATCTTCCTCCTCAACGTCTTCCTCCTCGCCCTGTGGAACTTCCTCCTGGCCTGCACCGTGGTCTACCTCTACGACTACAGCCACAAGGTCGTGGGGGCCGCCATTGCCACCCTCTGCTGGTTCCTCACCTACCGTGGTTGGTACCGGTGGCGGTGGTCTCCCGGCCGGCCAGGAACGGGCCTCTTTGTCAAAGGGACCCCCGGGGAGGCGAAGAAACGGAACTGAGGGCTCCCCACTCCCCACCTCGAAGGCAAAGGAGAGCACAGAAGGGGTTCTCTCCCACCCCTCACCCCCGAGAGACAAATAAAGATGGGGCCTGTTCAGTTGCTCTGTGCTCTATTCGTTGTCCTGCGTGTTGTTTTAGGGGGGCTGAAGAAAGACCTTGAAATTCAGGCTATCGATGTAGGGGGTGCTTAAGTTTCAAGACTTAATCCCGCATGCAGGTGGCAGACCCAAATTGCACCCCTTCACATGATTTGTGTGTTTAAAAGTCATAGAATCGGATGGGACCCCCAGGGTCATCTAGTCCAACCCCCTCCAATGCAGGAATTTTTTTGGCCCAACATGGGGCTCGAACCCACAGCCCTGAGATGTAGGAGTTGCATGCTCTGCTGACCTATCCCAGCTTTAAATAGTCCCCCCCCCAACCTAAAATAGTTTTCCTTTTTTTTGTATGCTACAGGCTTGTTTAGATTTGTTTTAAATATAGTGCAGGGCAGGAAAGGAAACTGGTGTGTGAGGAGAAAATCTAGGCTCAGTAATAAATTCTGTGCATGTGAGCATCTGTCTTCAATTGAAGTTCTTAATCATATGCTCTTCTACCACCTCACTGAGGACTAGATCCCTGCCAGGCCCTCATTCCCATTTCCAGTGCTTCTGCAGCATAGTGTATAGGATTGAGTAGTTTCTGAGCACATAGAGAGTCCCGTTTGCTTCCCAATGAGCCAGACTTTCACCATTTTAATAAATGGTGGAAATTCTAGACCCCCGAGCGATGCACTCAGAAAACCACGTCATGCATGTAGAAGCTGACTAAGTTGTACCAATTTCACACAACGCACACACAGCCTGCGGAACTCTGTGTACCAGGATGTTGTTCAGTGTTGGCATAATTGGGCTTTAAATTTTTAAAAAACAGCCCACGATATACATTGGTTTAATATTGGCGAATGTCCCACAACCAGCCCCAAAAGCACAGTCCCTGCTGGTTCAAGACTGCTGTGGTGTTTATCAGAAATCCAGCCGCCTCTTTCTCTCCTGATGGGGAAAAAAGACTGGCCAAAAGCGGAAGGTCCCAGTGTAGCAAGTTTAAGGTAGCTGATGCTCGTTCACAAGCAGAGGGGGGAAAGGCAGGTCCCATACCACCACCAAAATTAATAATAATAATACTATTTTTTTTTAATGGCCTGTTTGTTTTCCCTTTCTTGGCCGGTTGGATTATCTCGAGTCAGGAATTATACTCCCTGTCAGATGGGCAGAACCTCCTCCTCCTCCTCCTCTAAGCTTAACATACTCCAGAGAGTGGTTGTGAGGATAATGGGGTGCAGAAAACCCCCCTAAACTTCATGGAGGTGGGACGAACGCACTCAACAATCTCATTTTGAAAAGCAAAATCAGCTGGAAAACTCCACAAAGTTTGAGGCGCATTGTATCAGACAGCTGCAGAAATTGGTGCATGCTGCATAGAAGCAGAGGGAGCCCTATCCTTGGGAGGCAGTGTGGGCTAGTGGTCGGATCGGGCTGTGCCAAAGGGCTGGAGAAACAGAGATTCAAACCCCCCACCTTCCAGTGGGCTAACCTACCTCACAGGGCTGCAGTGAAGATAAAATAGAAGCAGGAGACAAAAGATGGTTTGCCGCCCTGAACTCCTTGGAGGTGTATGGGGGTGTGTAGGTATATGTTACGGAAAAAATCCCAGGTGTGGAACTGCCCAGCCACCTGGCCCTTAGGGATAGGCCCACTGGTTTCTGCGGAGTTAAATAAAAGAAGTCCAGCCACTGGAGCAAGGACAAGACAGGGTTTATTGCGCAATAGGTTACAGTCAAACTGCCCACCCCAGAGCAGTGTTACAAGAACTTTTAAAAACCCCTATTATATCCCCAGAATACAGTTTGGAAACATCATTACTACATCATCTTATCTCCGAAGGGGGGAATGTTACGGAAATTAAGGGGGGGGGGTCACATAAGCAAAGTCTCTTCCCGGGTAAACTCATTTGGGGTATGGAGTGATGTTCTCTGCCATGATCCAGTAGGCGAGAGACCACGTACACAGGGAAATGCCTCAGCAGGTAATCTCTGGGTGCTTCAGGAAGCCACTGGGCTAATATCCCTCAACTGGAATCCCATTGTTCTCTCCCAGATAAGTGCTCAAGGTATCCTTGCCAATACTTAACACCCATTCACATTGGCTCAGGGCTATCTCCCTGATATTGCTCTGTTTCCCCCATATGCTAATCTTGTCTTTCCTATATGTCAATCATGTATAACCCTTCCCTTTAGTGATGTAGTGATGACGTAGTAATGATGTTTCCAAACTGTATTCTGGGATATGATAGGGGTTTTTAAAAGTTCTTGTAACACTGCTCTGGGTGTGCAGTTTGACTGTAACCTATTGCGCAATAAACCCTGTCTTGTCCTTGCTCCAGTGGCTGGACTTCCTTTATTTAACTCCGCAGAAACCAGTGGGCCTATCCCTAAGGGCCAGGTGGCTGGGCAGTTCCACACCTGGGATTTTTTCCGTAACAGTATATTAAAAAGTCATTTTTTTAAAAGAGTAAAATATATTCCCTCCTGGCATTCCTTCCAAGATGGGGAGGGTGTAAAAAGCTGCCTTACACAGCATTGGGGGGGGGGCACCTTCCCGTTTCACAGTGCAACCTCTAGGCAAGTTATGCGCCCCACACCCTCACCCCTTTCTTTTTAGTACGTTGGATCAAAATACATATTTTAGCTCAGCAAGCATTGCCTGCACTGGCTAGTAGCATCTCAGGGTTTCAGTTGACGTCTCAACTTCAGGAGTCCTTCTGCATGCCCAGCAGATGCTCTCCCCCTGCAACAATAATATTATTATAATTTTACTATTTATACCCCGCCCATCGTGAGAAGGAGGAGAAGCTGCCCCTGTTGAATGGCTGCCTGGCGGGCTCTCCGGCTCCCCTTCCAGCAGTGGGAAGTCCCTGCCGCCGCCTCCGCGCGTGTTTCATGATCTGCCCTTTTCTCTCCTCCCCTTCCCTTTCATTTTCGCTTTGATGCATGACTTGCCACCGCCGCTCCCAGCCTCCTGCGCCACTTTGCAACTTCGCCTCCCGGGGTTTTTTTGGGGGTTCGGCCGAGCGCTGTTGCACAACCCCAAAACCCGCCACTCGCCACTCCAGTTTTGCGCAGACTGAGCCCGACGCCATGGCTGCTTTGGAGGTTTCCCCGGAGTGCGAGGCAAAGGTAAAGTTGAATAATTGGGGTGGGGTGGGGGGTGAGAGAGGGTTGGGGGTGGGGTCTTGGAGAGGCTGGTGTGTTTGTGGGGTCTCAATTTTAGAGAGGGGGGTGTTGTTTTTAGGGGAGACCACAAGAGCAGAGGCAGAATGTGCCAGGAGGAAGTCTCCTTTCCCTTTTCCAAACGCGGCAGGCGGAAATCCAACAGGTTTCCCCCCTCACTTTCGCTTTTTTTGCGGGGGAGGCCTGGGAAAGGAAGAAAGAACCTGTCTGTTGGAGTTTCTAACCCGCCCTTCTAGACAAAGGCACCTTTGCCCTGTCTAATGGAGGGTTTGGAGAGGGGAGGGGGGGCTCGAGGGGGGTTGCTCGGAACGGGGAGCAATTTGGGGGTACTACTTAAAATCCGACAGTTTTAGTCCTGTCCCCAAACATGCAGCTTTGGAGGAAGGGGAAAAGGTGGCTTGGTCTGGGTGGGGGTACTTTGCACCTGTGCCGGCACCCTGTTTTCTGCCTCGTCAGGCGGCAGACCAAGCGGTGAGGCCGACAGGTGCGCGGCGGGATCAGGTGACACTGCCCCAGAGGTCCTGGCGTGGGGCCCAGACGCGTCTGGCTATTGTCCTGACTCTGTACATTTTTTTCGATCCATAGTTTCATTTTTTCTCTCTCTTTCCGCTGTGCAGGTGAACTCCTTCAAGAAGGAGCTGTGTGCCCAGGTGAGAGGCTCGAAAACACCTTGCAACAGGGTCTTTTTTTTCCTTTACTGTTTCCCCCACCCAGCACCCCAAAAACCCTGTGGCTTTTACTACAGAGACACCCCCCAAAGTTTCTTGCTTCAGGAAGGGGAATAGGCAAGGCTAAACCAAGCTGGATCTCTGCCCCAGAGCCTACCTCTCTGCTGACACGGTTGAACCCCCCAGAGCAACAGGGGGCTAAAGTTAGCCACTGAGCATGTGCAGAGTGCAGTTCCCACACGCTTGGGATATAGGGGCCACATTCCCGTTTCAAGGTGTGTAACCTCTAGGCAAGTTCTCAGCCCCACTGCCATACCTTTCATTTTACATTTCATTTTTTTAAAAAATATTTTAAATTGATTTTCAGTGGTTTAACATAGAATTAAAGCAGAAGAAGGGGCTAAAACCATCTCTGGCACGTTTCAATTTCCGAATGGTTCTGTTTTGGATTTTGCCACAAAACTGCACAAGATTCTAGTTCCTTTCGAGTAAGCAGAGATCCGCCACCATAGTACCAAATATAAGCTTTGCTGCTAAGATTTTAGGCCTCCACAGAGTGGAGCTACTTTCTGTGACTTTGCATTTTTCATTTTTGAAGGTTGTGCGAATGTGCATCTGTTTCCCTCCCCCCTTTTCTTTTAATCTGCCAGAGTTTTCGTTTCACTTGTCCTCCGATATTTATCTTGTCTCTCCCTTTTCTCTCCCCCCCCCCACAACCCTCTATCTTCCCCAAGGCTGAAGAACTTGTTGCCAGACGTTTCCCAGAAAAGATAGTGGAGCTCAGTAATTTTCTCAAGGTAAAACTTCCTTGTGGGTTTTGGAGTGCAGGCAGCGTGGGGGGTTGCAAATGGTTTTCTGCAGCCAGCATTTGAAACAAAAAATAAATAGGAAATTACTGGAGGCTAAGGGCATTGTCGCAAATGATCAGCTGAGATTTCCCCCAAGGTTTGGGAGAACCAAATGGGATTTTGGACACTACAGAGTTAACAGTTCTGAAATCTAAAGGGCTTGGATTGGGACAATGTGGGGGAAGACAAGAAAAAAATCAGAATAATCTACAATTTTATGAAAGGATCAAAACTAATATATTTGGAACGGAGGAATGCTTGCTACTGAAAGGCTGGGCTTAAATTGACTCCAATTTGCAATTCTAGACATGCTTTTCCTGGGAGGAGGTCCTGAGGAACTCATTGGGACTTGACTTCTTGGTTGACCCAAATAGGATTGGGCTACTAGTCCTCATGGAGGAAGGTGCGTTGGAGAGAAGACCTCCCCGTTTGAACTGCAGTTTCAAGCTGCGTAACTCGGATGATTTTGGGTTAAATTCTTAGGGGTCCATCAGAAATGGTAGCAGGTTAAACCAAATCCCAAACAACAGAACTTCCTAGTTGCCTTCTGTTTGGGAGGAAAAGTGGCGTGGAAATCAAATAAATAATATTAAATAATAATAATAATATGTAGAATGTTGCCCTTGCGCTTTCCTTATCATGTTTCTGACGCCAGATTAAAAATTGGCCCGTTTTTCCAGGTATTTGGTTGATGTCACGGCTGTTTTTCCATTGGGGTTCTGTCTGAGGATTCCTTATGAATTCGATTAAATCACCGTATTTTTCTGTCTATAAGACGCCCCCATTTATAAGACTCCTCCTATTTTGGGGGACGACGACTCCAATTTAAGAAAACGGGGGGAGATCTATCCTTGTATAAGACGCCCCCAAATTTTGGACATTATTTTGTAGAGGGAAAATAGTCTTATACATGGAAAAATAAGGTATATATTTGTTAGGCTTTGTTTTCTTACAAAGTCGCTTGGAGACCTCTCTGTGTAGCAAGGTTCAGAAAGAGACTTCCCTGTGAGGAAAGGTCGCAGTATTTTGGGACTTTTTAGGTTAAAGGAAATCAAGCAAAAGGCGACATGCTAGAAAATTTTAAAATCATGCATGGAATTAAGAAAGTGGGTGGAGAAGAGATTCCCGGCTCCCCTTCTCTCGGAACACCAGAACTCACGGACATCCAGTGAAGCTGAACGTTGGGAGATTTAGGTCAGATCAAAGAAAGCCCTTATTCATGCAGATCATAATCTATGGAACTCCCTGCCACAGGAGGCAGAGTTGGCCACCAACTTGGATTGGGGAAATTCATGGAGGAGGAGAAGGCTGTCAGCGGCTTCTAGCTAGGATGGCTCTTCTCCACCGACAGAGGCAGCAGTGCTTCCGAATACCAGCTGCTGGAAACCAAAGGAGGAGAGGGGGCTCTTGTGTTCGAATCCTGCTTGCACGTTTCCCACAGGCCTCTGGTTGCCCACTGTGAGAACAGGATGCTGGACTTAGCTGAGCCATCGGCCTGATCCTGCAGGCTCTTCTAATGGTCATATAATGCCAAGTGACTAACAAATTGAATTATTATTATTGTTGTTGTTGTTGTTGTTAATTATTTGCACTTATCGGTCAGAAGGGGAAAAAAGTCTCAAACCGGCCAGACGAGATAAAATGCAAAATATAAAAACAAGGGTTTTTTTAAATCAATCAACTGAAATAATAATAATAATAATAATAATAATAATAATAATTATTATTATTATTATTATTATTATTATTATTATTATTATTATTATCTAAGGAACACCCCCAGCTCCAAGACTCGGGTGTTGGGGGCAGCAACGAGAAGTGGGGAATTGCAAAGCCTGTTCCTTCATCTCTCTCTCTCTTCCCCCCCCCCTCCAGTCTCCCGAACTGAATGTCTCGGACCTGCTTTTGCTCCGCGTCGAGTTAGACATCCCCATCCCTGACCCCAAGAAGGACGAGGAGCGCCGCAAGCAGCGGGAGGCGAGTGGGGCAGGGGATTTGGGTTGGGGCTGGGGGTCTAGGACCTTCGAGATTGTGGGGCAGCGACAGATCAAATCCCGGCAAACCACAGATTCCCCCCCCCCCCGGTTTCTGGTCCTACACGGAAGCTCTTTATTTATGTGCTGCGTTCGAAACCTACGCGCCCCAAAGCTTTGCCTCCCCGCCTTTGTGTTTTTCCAAACCTCCCCGTTGAGGCTGCTCTCGCAACGACCCTGCGAGGCGGATCAAACCTCGTTCCTTCATCTCCAAAGCAGAGGTGGCTCCACTTTTCGCCTTAAGTTTCCCACATCCAGCTTTTTTTTTTTTTTTTTTTTTTGCGCAACTGGACTATCCTAGTTGAGAGGACGGTTGTGGGCGGGTGACCTCAATATTACGCCTCTCATTTAATTCATACCTTCGTCTCTTGCCCGGAGGACTGGAAGGAGCCGATCTTAACAGCTGCGCTTCCTTCCTTCCTTGCTAAGCAGTGCTTTGCATTTAGTCCTCCCTGCCCCACGGGGAGATTACCAGGGGCTGTGGGGGCATTTATATCTCTCCCATCCCCATTCCTTTTGTCACAAAGAGCATAATCTCTAGGTAGATCAACCATCCCTGTAATTATGTTCCATTGGGTGTCTTCTAGTAGAGTGTGTTAGTGAGGTGCCCTTTGTTGGTGGGCTTAAATTACCACATTTTTCACTCCATAAGACACACTTTTTTCTTCCTAAAAAGGGGAAATATCTGTGCATCTTATGGAGCCAATGGTGGTCCCTGGAGCCGAATTGCCCAGGGGCCAAAAGCAGATTGTGCATTTTATTTTTTACAAAGAGAAAAGGGGGTGTTGAAAGGACCCCACTCAGCAGCTGATCAGCAAGAGATCGGGAGAGAGATAAGAGTCCCGGCTCCCTTTCAGCCCTATCTCCTTGCCCAGGCCTCCATTGTTGAATGTGCTGTAGAGGGAGGTTGTTTGTTTCCCCAGCGACGTGTGACTGGCTGATTAGATTATCTGTCTGGGAACTGTAGAAATGGCTCCCTTTCCTTTAGAAGCTGCAGAAATGTGAGTTGAACCCCATAAAAATGGGGCTTTTCCTCTTTGCTTTTCCCCCTTTGCAAAAAAAGCTGCACCACTTTTAGCTGATCCTCAAAAAAAAACAAAAAAAAAAAACCCCAGGGCTTTTAGAGGAGGAAAACCAGAAAAATATTTTTTCCCCCTTGTTTCCTCCTCTAAAAACGAGGTGCGTCCTATGGAGCGAAAAATACAGTAAGATTTTTTGCTTCCTCCAGCCCTGTCGTTCTCTGTTCAGACGCTCCGAAAGGAAGCTGGGACGTGTTATTGGGAGCACGTGAGGGGGGGGGGAGTATTTGATCCCCTGCAAAATTTGCCCTCTGGCAAAGAAATGACCAGTCCGTAATTTAAATGGCAGGTTTATTGTAGCTGTGAGAGGCAGAGGAAAACCTGTTGTTTAATTTAGCAGGGGATCAAATACTTCTCCCCCCCTCACTGTATATTTCCTTTACAGGCCGCTTTCCCCGTTTCCTTCTTCCGCCCAAGGAAATCAGTAAACTCCCAGGCGGCGGGGAAACAGTTGTGGACTGGCGGGTGACGGGTTCAGATTCCGCTACCTGTGGAGAAGGGCATTTTCTCTCCGATCTGTTGCTAAAAAGGAGGAGGAAGCTCAGTTTTTGTGGCCACATTTTCACCATGCTTTTAAAGCACTGGGGTATCACAGTCATGGCTTCCCCCGAAGAATTCTGGGAGCTGTAGTTTGTTTAGGGTTTGTTTAGGGTGCTGAGAGTTGTCAGGAGACCCCTGTTTCCCACACAGAGCTGCAATTCCCAGTCAGTCGCTCTTCACAAGAAAGTCTGGGAATTGTAGCTCTGTGAGGGGAATGGGGTGCGTGTCTTCTAACAGCTCTCAGCGCCCTTAACAAACTACAGTTCCCAGAATTATTTGGGGGGAAGCCATGACAGTTTGGTACAGCTCTTAACGTGTCAACCAGAATCCTCTGACGTTTTCTGCAAGGGAATGTGGCCTTCAGGCTGTAAAAAGTCACCCCTCTATGCTGGGATAGCTCAGTCGGTGCAGCGCGAGACTCTTAACTTCAGGGTCATGGGTTCGAAACCCACGTTGGACAGATGATTCCTGCGTCGCAGGGGGTTGGACTAGATGACCCTCGGGATCCCTTCCAACGCTGTGCGTACTGGTGGGTGACTCTCTTTTTGCCTTCCCCTTGTGCATTTTGTGATCTTTACTCCCGCTCTCTCCTGGCGCAGAAAGAAGAGAAGGATTCCAAAAAGGAAGAAAAGGACTCAAAAAAATCGGAGGACGAGGATAAAGGTACGCAGGATTCCCTGTGACGTCTGGCAGGGAGACATTTTGAAGCCTTCCCGTGGAAATGGGGAGCGAGAGGTGTCCCGCCCTGAATTGTCCCGGTGGGCCGCATTCTGCGATGTTTTACTAGCCAGGCCCCGTCCGCACTGTGGGTTTAAAGCAGTATCACCCCACTTTGAACAGCCGCAAAGGACTCTGGGAACTGTATTTTTGTTCAGGGCGCTTAGGAGGCCCCTTAGGAGTCCCCTTCACAGAGGGGTTTAACGGTCAACCCACCTTCCCAGGGAACTCTGGGAAATAGCAGCCCTCTGAGGGAAATGCTTTTAAATTTATTTTATCCATTAAATTTGTTATTGTATCAAATGGAGGGGGTGGCCTTGGATGATAGGCCTCCGTTGAAAGATGAGCCTAAGGAGAGATAACTGGATTGTGTCCAAGTAGACCCATTGAAATGAATGGGCATGGCTGACAATAGGTTCATTCACTTCAGTGGGGAACTTGGTTGGCCATAAGCCACAGAGACCAGTTGAGTAGGCCTGGCCCCCCAGTCCCATTTAAGGTTATTAAAAAATAAATAAAACGCAATTACTCATGGCAGGCAGCCATCTTAGAAGAGCTCCGCCACCCCCCCCCCCCGTCCCCTCCATTTCTTTTTTACACAAGGGGAAATGCCTCTTCTTCTACTGCTTGAGAGAGGAGGCCTTATTTCCATGTAGGGTTGCCAGGTCTGCTTCCAAAATATAGTGGACAAGCGGGGGGGAGGGGGATTAAATTATATATTTTATTACAAACATTTTAACACGTATTAAATTACCATTTCATCATAAAGCTTTTCAATAAAAAAATGTCCACTATTTTGTGGAAAAAAAATAATGAACATAATGTGAAAAAGTGGACTGTCCACTCAAATAGTGGACACCTGGCAACCCTATTTCCATGCTTCTCTCTCTTCTAAGATGGCGTCTGTTGGCATATGTGCCAAGCGCCACCTTGAGAGTGGCCCTTTGTGTGATGCCTCTGACGTTCTCCTCCTCTTCCTCTTCCTCATCCCCCCCCCCAGCGCCCCCCTGCGGTCCGGTTTGCCACAACGAGAAGATCACCGCCCTGCTGAACCGCGTGAAGCCTGAAATCCAGGGCACAAAGGAGAAGCTGAACGTGGTGAGTCCGGAGTAAACGGGTTATGCCCGCAGGAATCTTTTGCCCAACGTGGGGCTCGAACCCACGAACCTGAGATTAAGAGTCTCCTGCCCTCTTCCCCCCCTCTCTCCCCAGATCTCGCTGTGGCTACAACTCCTGGTGCCGCGCATTGAGGACGGCAATAATTTTGGGGTTGCGGTCCAGGTGAGTTTTGGCCCACAGGTCTCCCAACTCTCCCCAAACACCTTCCTTCTCTCTCTCTCTCTCTCTCTCTCTCTCTCTCTCTCTCTCTCTCTCTCTGTGTGTGTGTGTGTGTGTGTTGACAGTGTTGAAACAGGAATCGACAGATCCATGGAGGAGGAGATGGCCAGGATCCTCAATAATACAATTATGATGATGCTTCTGAAGACCAGTTTCTGCAAACTGCAGGAGAGGAGAGCGCTCTTGTATTTGGGTCCCACTTATGGGTCTCACAGAACGTGAATCCGTTTGGCCGCTGTGAGAACAGGATGTTGTTATGTTTGTGTGGCGTAGCAGACTTTTCTCAGACCAAATGGGATGTTACCTCCACAGCACATCTCACAACTCCTCAGTATTATACGACCAGGTCTTAGTTTTAGTACAGGCACACAGGTGTATAGCTATAGAATGGGGTTTTTGGTGACAGACCTCAGCAGTGCCGCCCCAAATGATTTAATTTCCCTCTAAACCAGAGGAGTGGAGGGATTTGGGGCCCTGCACTGGATTGAGCCATGGGACTCTTCGCACCTACTTCGTTGCTTGAGTAAGTCCAGAAAAAAAGAGAGCGAGAGAGACCCTGCCGTCCTTCGGCTCTGCTTCCACCCACCACCGGCTCTGACTCTACCTGCTAGGGGGTACAGCCCCCAAATGACTTTCCTCCGTAGGGGGGGGGGGAAATGTTCCCAACTCATTTTCTGCACAATCAAGAGAGCTGGCATTTGGTGCACCACGTACCCCAAGAGATCAGCGGGAGAATCTGAAAGCGGTGGTGTGTGCCGCTGAGCATGTGCAGAGTGCATTGCCCTCCTCCTCAGTTAACTGCAGCTACACCCGGGATTAAGAAGAGCCGCTTTGCTAGCAGAGATGTCGCGTAGATGTTAAATCTGTTTTGGGCCCAGAAATTATTATTGTTCAGCCAAGACTTCCTCGCCACGCTTTCTGTTCTGTTCTCCTTGGACCCTGTCATCGCATTGGAAACTTCCTGCATTACAACCCTTGTCTCTTTCTCTCCTCTTCCAGGAAAAAGTGTATGAACTGCTGACCTCTGCTCGGACGAAGCTGGAAACTTTCCAGACCCAGATTGCCAAGTGAGTCTGAAATCGGAGCACTTCCAACTTTCCCTTTTCCCTATATTTGGTTTAAAAGGGAAAAAAATATTGAGGAACAGGAAAATTCAGTGAATTTTCTCCAAATCCCCCACAACAACCCTGCGAGGTAGGTTAGGTTGAGAGGCTGTGACTGGCCCAAGTTCACCCCGTGAGCTTCATGGCTGAGTGGGGATTTGAACCCTGATCTCCCAGGTCCTGGTCAGGCACTCTAACCCAGGCTTCCTCAACCTTGGCCCTCCAGATGTTTTTTGGCCTACAACTCCCATGATCCCTAGCTAGCAGGACCAGTGGTCAGGCATGATGGGAATTGTAGTCTCAAAACATCTGGAGGGCCGGGGTTGAGGAAGCCTGCTCTAACCACTACACCACACGGGCTGCTGGTGCTTGTCTGAAGTTTTGGACTACAAGTTCCATCAGCCTCGGCCAGGAGCCTAGGACAAGGAAGGCAAGAATACGACACACGGTCGCAAAATTCACAGCTGCAGAACATTCTTAACGCTTTTTTAAAAATGCTTTTAAAACAAGGGTCGCCAGTGTTGTACTTCCTATATGTTTCGGGCTACAACCACCCCTCGCATCCTAGACCTGAGAGGGACTGATTTATTTCTTTATTATCAGCAAGGGGACAGATTGATTCCCCTGGGACAGCCTTTCTCAACCTTGGGTCCCCAGATGTTGTTGGACTACAACTCCCATAATCCCTGACCAATGGTCTTGCTAGCTAGGGTTGATGGGAGTTGTAGGCCGAAAACAGCTGGGGACCCAAGGTTGAGAACCACTGCCCTAGGAGGAAAGGTTGCAGCATTTTGGGTCTCTTTTTTTAAGTTTAGGGCAAATGCAAGTAAGAGATGACTTGCAAAATTATGCATGGGATACAAACAGTAGATAGGGGGGGAAAGTCCCCCCTCCCCCAATATGGCTAGAAATCTCGGACAGCCAATCAAGCCGAGTGTTGGAAGTTTTGGGGCAGATTAAAGAAAGGACTTATTCACACAGGATGTAGTGAATCTGCAGAAGTCCCTCCCACAAGAGGCAAAGATGGCCGCCAAAATGGATTGGACAAATTCATGGATCCACCAGGTTCTCATTAGGTGCTTATTGAACAGCATTTATTGAAGCGCTCGATTGTAGTAAAACCTCTGAGCGTGTTGTAATAAATAATAAGGTCATCGACTGAAAACAGGCCACGCAGGTCAGCTGCCTGGGCCAGCTAAAGAGGTTCGCTGAAGGAACTCATTTTACTGCTGAGTTGAGGCAAGTTGGTTTCCTCCTTCCCTCTCCCGTCTGATGAATGGAGAGACGCTTCAGGAGAAACTAATTCCACTTCCACGCGGCTTAAACTCCCTGACCCAAGATCCAAAGATTGCACAGGTCCCACCCAGGTTAATCAGGTCCTCCGAGAAACAGCCGGTCCTTAAGGAGGTGCTTGTGGGGAGGAGAAGAGGAGAAAACTCTTTCCATCTCACACACAGGGCTTCACAAAGGGCAAAAATTCATCCTTTAGCGAGTTATTTTATGGCATGGCGTGCAATGGGGAAAGCTCCACCTGTTGGATTTCTGCCTGCCCTCCCGGAAAACACGGAAGCCGTGCTGGAAAACGAGGCGGCACCTTGGCTGCTCTTGCCGGGCGTAAAACGCTGACCTTGTTCTGCAATGTAGAAAATGTCCGAAATGCTCAGATGAAGCTTCCTTCATCTGATCTCCGGAGTCTTACGCAGAGACCTTTCCCCTCACCTGATGTTCCTTTCAACTGGAGATGCCGAGGACTGAACTGGGGGCCATCTGCCCGGCTCCTAGTTTGCAGTTTGTTAAGGCTGCTGGGAATTGTAGTGCTCTGAGGGGTACGCTATAGTTCCCAGTGATTCTTGGTGCTGGTGGTTGGGGGGGTGGAGAGAGATTGTGATTTAAATGTAGGGTGTATTGGATGCAGCTAATTGCTGTGGAGCTGAGCAGCTTCCTGGCAGAGAATGCAAAGGTGAGCTCAGCCTAGGTAAAGGTGAAGGGACCCATGACCGTTTAGGCGTTGCGGCGCTCATCTCGCTTTACTGGCTGAGGGAAATAGCGTACAGCTTCCAAGTCATGTGACCAGCATGACAAAGCCGCTTCTGGCGAACCAGAGCAGCGCACGGAAATGCCGTTTACCTTCCCGCCAGAGCGGTACCTATTTATCTACTTGCACTTTGATGTGCTTTCCAACTGCTAGGTGAGCTCAGCCTAGAGAGCTGTAAATGTGGGAGTGGCGGAGAACTCGCACTGTGGACTTTGCATGGTTGCCCTAAATTGGTTGGTTGTTAAGCAGGGGTGTGAGCGAGCACAAACGAGAGAGAGCGTGGATGCAAACACACCCAGAACTCGTTAATTCAAAATCTAGGTCACAGGGCTGAGGACAATCCTTGCAGTGCATAATTGAGGTTTTTCGTTTTTTTAAGAGAGACCCGAGAAGCAACAGAAATCTTTTAGTGCTCCCTAGCATGCCGATTTGAAAAGTTTAATTGAAAGTTTCCACCTGTTTAGCTTTCCACCACTCTCGCCAACTTTCTCTCCTTCCCCCAAGCCTTTTCACGGGTGCCACCCCCCCCCTCACACACACCTGGAACTGTGCGCTGTCAACACCGCAGGGAAACAGGTGTATAAACAGGTGTATCGGATCATCGGTTTTTGGGGAAAGGTGCTGTGACGGAAAATTGCACCAAGTTGGTTGTGGGGGGTTTGGGTCAGCCCATTTGCGTTTCTTGTCCTGGGGGGTGGATTTTGTTTTGGGGTGGGGGTTGGGACGTGCATGTTATTTTGAGTGAGTATAATTTTTTCACACACCCCAAAAAGTGTGTCTGATTCCTGTCGCCCCGCCATTCCTTGTTACAGTGGTGCCTCGCTAGACGAAAATAATTCGTTCTGCGAGTGCTGTCGTATAGCGAATTTTTCGTCTTGCGAAGCACCAACGAGAGAATAGCGGTTTGACGAAAAAAAGAAAAAAAAAAATCGGAATTTTTTTCGTCTTGCGAGGCAAGCCCATTGAAAAATTCGTCTTGCGAGACAGCCTTCCGCTAGCGAATGCCTTTCGTCTAGCGAGTTTTTCGTCTAGCGAGGCATTCGTCTAGCGGGGTACCACTGTACTTTTAAAAAGGGAATGGTGAATTTCCCTTGTGTACCCTTTCTCTGCAAATTCTCTTCGTTCCGTCTGCCAATTTATCTTAGCAAACTGAAAGGCAGTGGTTTTGCCTTCCGGGTGCGAGGTTCCCCCGAGCCTGCGATTTGGGGAGATTGATACCATATGACCTAGAAAGGCCCGAAGATCAGGACAGGGAGGACTTAAAGGAGACCTGAAAAGTGATCCGGGCTTCAGGGCAGGGAAGGTGACCTGTGAAATTTGGCCTCTCTTGCAGTTGGTCAGTTCCAGGGTGGGGGTGGAGATTTCCTACAGCACTCCTAAGGCTGTAAATTGAAATTTACTTCCGTCGGTGAATCGATAGCCACCGTTAACAGCCTCGCTGATCGAACGAAAGGGGGTCACTCTTTCTTCATCTTTGGACCAAAAAACATACAAACTATTCTGAAGAATAGTTGCTGGAAACTGTAGAATCCATAGTCCACAGCAAGTGGGGGGGGGGCAATAAGGTTTCAGGCCGCTGGCCAGATCCAGTTCTCTCCTGGGTCAGCACTGCAAGCAACAGGTGTGGAGGATTACACAGGTCAAGGGTGTGTGTTGGGGTCTCTCCTGCTGCAGACCGTCCCCCCCCCCATAGCTGTCCCCCAAACTCCCCAGAGTGTTCAGGTGACCTCAGTGCAGGGCCGCACACGCAGTCTCAACCGTAAGAGCCTCTCCGTTTGCTTCCTGCCTTTGCAACCGCCTGCTGAATACCTAAAGGTCATAGAATCGCAGAGGGGGAAGGGGGACCCTGGGGGTCATCTAGTCCAACCCCCTGCGATGCAGGAATCTCAACTAAAGCATCCAGGACAGGTGACCATCCAAACTCTGCTTAAAAGCCTCCAAGGAAGGAGAATCCGGCAAAGCTCTTAACCCGAGGTGCTACTTCTGGGTTAGCAGAGTCTGTAACCCGAAGTGTTTGTAACCTGATGTGTTTGTACCACTGTAACTTGAAGCCATTGGTTTTGGGGCCTAGCCTTGAAAGAGGAGAACTTCATGATCTGTATCAGCTCATTCCTGCTCTGCCTCCTGTTCCCCAGGTATTACTCTGAACGGGGCGACGCAGTGTCAAAGGCAGCCAAGAGTCCACACGTGGTAAGTTCCTCCCTGCTTTAGCCATGTGGCAGGAACAGCTCATAGGTAATGTAACATAGCAAGAGGCCGTTGGGATCCGGCCAATGCCCCATCTAGTCCAGCCTCACAGTGGCCTGCGGGAGACCCTCGGGCAGGACCTGATCACGAGCGCACCCTCCTTCCCTTGCTACTGGCATTCGGGAACGTTCTTTGAATCTCTCGCATTGACTTTCCCGCCTCCCTCCTCTGTCGCTCGCAGGGCGACTACCGCCAGCTCGTGCACGAAATTGACGAGACGGAGTATGCCGAAATCCGATACATGATCAACGAACTTAGAAACATCTACGTGAGTGATTGCGCCGTGGGGCAAAGGGGGGCATCTGTTGCTTCTGGGCTTTTTGCTGCGCTGTGGGTTAAACCACAGAGCCTAGGGCTTGCCAATCAGAAGGTCGGCAGTTTGAATCCCCGCGATGGGGTGAGCTCCCATTGCTCGGTCCCTGCTCCTGCCAACCTAGCAGTTCGAAAGCATGTCAAAGTGCAAGTAGATAAATAGGTACCACTCCGGCGGGAAGGTAAACGGCGTTTCCGTGCGCTGCTCTGGTTCGCCAGAAGCGGCTTAGTCATGCTGGCCACATCACCCGGAAGCTGTACGCCGGCTCCCTCGGCCAATAAAGGGAGATGAGCGCCGCAACCCCAGAGTCGTCCACGACTGGACCTAATGGTCAGGGGTCCCTTTACCTTTACCCCTATCCAAGGAATAAGCAGAGCAATGATGCGCAGGAAGGAACGTGAATGTGCAAGGCTCGATTCATTGTGTTGTACAGGCTGATTCACGATAGGTGAGTAAGGCACCAGCTAGCCTGCTCTCCACGCAACCTGTCTCCATCGGAAAGTCTGGGCAAGCCCACCAGTGGTTTAGCTTCAGCACAAATAGTTCCAGCCCCTTTCTTGTGCTCATCTTCCATGGACCCTACCACAAATGACGTTTCTTTAAAAAGAAAGGCGCATCCAGTGACTCTGAGTCCCAGAGGTTAACTGCACCTCCGGTGAAGTTGTGCACCTGTTTGCCCCGCATTTTGCAGCGGCTAACTTTTGAGTTACTGGTATTTTGAGTCTAGCCATTTATTTACAAACACGGAATTGCATTTCTCAGCTCCGTCTGCAATATAGCAAATTCCTGTTGCACCTGCTTTCCTGAATCCAGAGAATGTGCTAGCGGAGAGGGAGTTTTTGGGTGGGTGTGCTCAAATGTCTACCTCCTCCTCCTCAGCTTCATGTACCTGCTCCTTAGTTTTATGCACCTCAGGCGGCTGAAGTAGGCTGTTTGCCCCCCACCCAAAAATACCAGGTTTCAAAATATCTCTCTCTCTTCGCCCTTCCTAGGCTGTGGTCTACGACATCACCCTGAAGAACTTCGAGAAGATTAAGAAGCCTCGCGATGACAACAAAGGAATGATCTACTAAGCCAACTCACTCAGGCTGGAAGAAGAAAAAAACAACTCCTTTCACCAAGAACAGCCTTGATTTCACACAAACTGTTCTGGGTTTGTTGTTGTTTTTTTAAATGCTCTAAATGCTATCCAGTTAACTGGAACTTCCTGCCAACCAGTTTCATCCACTTTCAAAATAAAGAGGTTTTTAAATTTGACAAGTTTTTTTTTAATTTATTATGTTATGAAACTAAATAAATGCAGCAACGGCTTTTCGTCTCCTACAAGTGCAGGATCTCTCAAAGGGGGGGGGGGGGAAGAGAGAATAAATCCAGATCTGTATCTAGAAGCAACATTTCCGAAATTTGGTGTGAACCCCCACCCCCTTTTTTTTTTGCACAACCGTGAATAGTTTTGGCCAGGTCCTTTTCTGCAGGAATTTCAAAAATCCCCTCCAGCTGCAAATCCAGTTTCTTTACAGCCATCTCGGAAACAGTCTGAGATTAGCCTCTGATCATCCGACGGCCCTTCTCTTAACTGCTGCGGATGAGCTATATGTTTCCTTCACGCACTGCCATTCGCCACTGATACCAACTGGGCAATTTTTGTGTTCAGTTGCTGGTTGGTCCAGTCCTCTCTGATGTCATCCAGGTGGGCATCAAAATCCACCAGCTGGGAGTAAGCTTTGTCTTCTAGGAGGGTCTTGCAGATGTGACGAGAGGATTCCCAGTCGCTCCACATGACCCTAGAAACCAGCAGAAGGAGGGCATTTAAAAATCTGTGGGGCTCGATACCGACAATTCTCTCTCACTGACACTTCGGGTAAAGAGCTGAGGAGAGCCCAGTGTCTTTGCACAGAAAGAGTCGGGGAGATCCTGTCCCACCTCTGGAATCGGGCATGTCGCTGTCCCAGCAAGCTCATTTCCAAACCGTAAGATGGAAATAATAGAAACCAGCTTGTTTTGGGAGGGCAAATGCAAACGGAAGTGGCGATGAGGTTTTTGCAAATAAGAGAAATTACAGAGAGAGGTGAACTCACAGGTTCTTGTCTTTGGGGATCCATTGCCGATCCTTCTGCTCCAGAACCAACACCGGAGGGACCCGGGGGTTTATCGTGAACTTGCGGTTATCCAACTGGGGGAAGTAAGCAGATGGAGAAAGCAATCAGGTTTCTGTAGTTCTGGGGAGAGACATCCCTGCCTTGTCTTTCAAGCTAGGTGCTAAGAGGCAGAATGTGAAGGGAGTGCTGGATACAGATGGGAAAATTTTGCACAGCGGCGTCTAGGGAGGGGAGGGGAGGGACACACAGATTCCCCACCTCTGCCCTAGATAGTCCAGACCCAGTTGACCCCGATCCCAGCTCTCACCATGATAAGAACGGCACCCTCATATAGTTCAGCAATGCGTCCGGCAGTCTTCTGTGCAAGGAAAGAAGCGCTGCAGGGGAACAGAGAAAGGAGGGAGAGAACAGGTTAAAGGAGGAGAGATGCCTCTAACCAGTACATTTCCGAGCACAATTCAAAGTGTTGGTGCTCATCTTGAAAGCCCTAAAGGGCCTTGGCCCAGTATTCCTGAAGGAGCGTCTCCACCTGCATTGTTTAGCCCGGACACTGAGGTCCAGCTCCGAGGGCCTTCTGGTGCTTCCCTCCCTGCGAGAAGTGAGGTTACAGGGAACCAGGCAGAGGGCCTTCTCGGTAGTGGCGCCTGCCCTGTGGAACGCCCTCCCATCAGATGTCAAGGAAACAAACAACTATCTGACTTTTAGAAGACATCTGAAGGCAGCCCTGTTTAGGGAAGCTTTTAATGTTTGATGTTTGATTGTGTTTTTAATATCCTGTTGGAAGCTGCCCAGAGTGGCTGGGGAGGCCTGGCCAGATGGGCGGGGTATAAATAATTAATTCATTAACTAACTAACTTACAAACAAACCAAACTCTGCTCCCCAGATTTACCTCTTGTCGTCCATCCCAGAGTTCGCTTGGTAATAGCCAGCAAGGAGCAAATCCAGCTCCGAACTCCAGATGTCAACCTGCAAAAGACATATAAATTCATAGGAACACGGGAGGCTGCCTTATACGGAATCAAACCATTGGGGCCCACCTAGCACAATACTGTCTGCAATGGCTGGCAGAAGCTCTCCAGGGTTTCAGGCAGGGGATGCTCTCAGCCCTTCCTGGATATTTTGGAGACTGAACCTGGAACCTTTTGCATGCATAGCAGAGGCTCCACCACTGAGCTATGGCAGTGCCCAGTCACTTGTAGGCAACTGAGCTCTACTCAGCGTAAAGCCATGGCAATTAATGGACCTAAGGTAATTGTGTCCTTTAATTTCAACGGATCTGTTCCAAGAACGAGTAGCACTCTGGTACTTTGATTTTAATTAGCTAACACCACATTTAAGCATTGTGCATATTGCACCATTCTAGAAAGGTATAAATTGGGACCTGGGGAAAAAGGGGGTCGTTTCTCCTATTAAGTGCAAGACACCTTTTGCTTCTAAGAATAAACAGTTGCTTTTGTCTCTTGCAACCCTCTTTGATTCTCTTTTTTTCCATCTGAGCTAGGACTAGTCCTCATTGCACACGTGAGATGCAATCGCTTAAAAAAAAAATTCAGCTCAAGATCCACTCGTGCCATAGAAGATCCCTATTTAAAAGAGGCTTTTAATATTGCTTTCACATAGCTGTAGCCATCTGAATTCTATTGCAATAAGGCATTTCACACTGAAAGGCAAGATGGAAAGAAAAAAGAAGCCAGTTCTATGACCTTACATCATACCCACCAGTTGATGATTTGGGGGGGGGGGGGAGAGATTTAGTGTGAGGTTACACTGGGGGGGGGGGGAGAGAGAACATATGTCCTTCTAGTGTTGCTAGGGTCAACGCCTGCCAGTCCCAGCCAGCATGGCTTCTGATCAGGATGAGGGGAGTTGTAGCCCAGAAAATCTGGACATACAAAGGTTCTTGACTCCTGGGTTACCCGGTTGGTTCATTCCTTGGTTAAAGTGGCCTACTGGTCCCCCTTCTGCTACCTGCATCCCTCCAAGGGCATACCTGGTTCAGAGCCACCTCCAGCATGACTGTGAGCGACAGGTGGCTGTGGAAGAGGGGGATGCAGTCTGTAATGCACAGGCATTCTGGCTGGCTGGCTGTTGCCTGGCGTCTCTGAGCCAAAAGCAGCCCGTTCACAGCGGCGTGGGGGTAGCGGGCAGCATGGAGACACATCTTGATGTACGCCCGGGCAGAGATCTCCACTTCACCCATCCTGCCAAGCAAAGGAGCAGTCAGTTCTGCATCCTGAAACAGAGGTGCTCCCTAATACACCATTATCCCAGAAATTGGCTAAACCCATCTTTTTCTCCATTCATTGCCTTCTCCCACAATATCTGAGGATCTCATCTGCCCTTCCCTCAGCTTCACAACAGCTCCCTGCTACCCACAACATCCAGATCCTGCCCCTCCCCAATCATCGCCCATCCACACACCCCAATGCCCTCCCAAACCCCGATATTTCTTCCATGCAGAGGGCAGGGAACTGTACCTTTCAGAAAAGCCTAGTGGAAGTTGTGGAAAATGCAACATGTCACACACAGGTGCTAGAGGAAAGTGAGAGCAAGCTCCCTCTGCCACAAAATGATGTCAACCTGGTGCAGAGAGACCTGATAATTGGCTATGCTGGCAGGGGCCACAGAGTCTCTCCACCTGTCGTCGTCCCCGACTTAAAGGCATCCTGATGCACATGAGAACCAGTGTTGTAAGGGTTACAGCAGTGTTTCTCAAACTTGGGTCCCCAGCTGCTGTTGTACCACTACAACTCTCATCGTCCCTGAGCACTGGTCCTGCTAGCCAAGGATAATGGGAGTTGTAGTCCAACAACAGCTGGGGACCCAAGCTTGAGAGTGTCAGACTGGGACATAGAGCAGAACTTTCCAAACTGCGTGTTGCGACACATCAACGTGTCGGCTGCAGTGTGTAGGTGTGCTGCGCGAACGCAACACGCCTACGCATCATGCTCCTCCCGGGGCTGGAAAGGGGTTAGCTGAACCTCCGGTTTGGTGGTAACTCGCTGTTTCACGAAACGATGCGCATCTAAAAACATGAGAAGTTTGGAAAGCTCTGACCTAGGAACTCAGCCATGAAACTCGCTGGAGGCCGGTCCTTGCCTCTCAGTCTAGCCTACCACGCAGGGTTGTTGTGGGGATTAAATGTCGAGGGGGGGGGGAAGAGAAGAATCATATCCGCCAGCTTGAGCCCCTTGGAGTAAAAGTGGGGTATAAATGCAATAATCGGAATAATGATGATAACTGAGCCTGTGTCCTCCGTCTCCATTGCTCCCTCTGCCCCAGCCTCCAAATCTGTGTCTCCGGGGCCCCGAGGCCTGACCCTGCCCTGCTCCCCTCAGCAGCCCCATAACCCCCAGGCCCGCTTCTCTGAGTGCCCTCAACCCATGCGCAGGTTCCCTCCAGTCCTGACCCCTGAGCGCCCCTTCCCCAGGGCTGCCCCTCATGCTGCAAGGAGGCTCGGAGGAAGGAAATGTGGGGAGGAAGGCGACCCCTTGGAGGGGGACCCCTGCGCCCCCCACCAGCCACGCGAGTCCCTCTTCACCCACCTTTCCATGCCTGCCCAGGCGGTTGCTGCTCAAAGACCCCCTCCTACAACACCCCGTCCATTCCAAGCTCCCCCATTGGCCACGCCCGCGACCAATCAAGGCGCGCTCTTCGCCTACGTCCACTTCTACGCTTCCGATTGGCCGCCGCCCTCTGGTGAGTGCGCTCCCATTGGCCAGACCTTTTCCTGAATTGAGGGGGGGGGGGAAAGCCACACAACTAAACTAAACTCCTCCCACCCGGCGCCTTGTGAAATCAGCCGGCTTCCTTTCCCCAACAGCAGCCTTATAAGCCGCTTCCGGTCTCGTGTTGAACTAGGCCTCTCCCGCCTTTCGGCAACTCGCGCCTCTATGGTTCCGCCCTCTCCCGTGATTTCCAATGCAGAGGGGCTGCCAACCACAGAGTTGCCACGGTTTCTAGAGCGTCGCCGCTCCTCGCCCATAGAGAATCATGCCCAATGGCGGCTTTCACCGTTTACCGGAAGCGCGGCTTGTGCCTCTCTAGGCTTTTGCCAGCGTCATTTTTCTCGCTTTCCCAGGATCATAAAATAATATGCTAGAGTGGTTCCTACACTCCCCAAACCCGGAAGTTAGACATAAAGTAGTATTCTCTCATAAGCATAGATTATAGGGGGTCACATACAAAGCTGCCTCTCCCCCCATCCCAATAGAGAGCCTATGTCTTTAATAGTACAGGTAGAAATTCAACAGATGCAGCTTTCCTATCAGTACCACCAAACTAGGAAAAGCTGCACCTGTTTAGTTTCAAGCAGCTCCTAGCCAAATAATGATCCATTATGTTCAGGTGTAACACCAAAGGGAACCAGTGTGGCATTGTGGTGTCGGGAACGCCTGGGTTCAAATCCCCATGTAGCCATGAACCTTACAGGGTGATCTTGGGCCAGGAAACATGGGCTATTAAAAGCAGAGCTATTAGCACCTGGGGGAGCATTCAGATTGGGGGAAAAACGTAGGGAAGGCTTAGACCAGAGGTTGGAAAGGTTTACCTCACCTGGGCTGGTTCACTCCAGCAGAGATCCCTCCGTGGGCCAGATTGCGTGCACCCACGATTTCTGGCGTCTGTGCAGATGTGATTTCCAGCACCGCAGAAGTGAGTCCCCGCACCGTGCTGCTTTAGCGCAGCATGTGGGGACTTACCGAGCGGGTGGCTCTGTTCAAGGGTGGTTAAACGACCCCCGTGGGCCACTTGTGGCCCATGGGCCTTAGGTTGCCGACCCCTGGTTAAGACCATGGGTAGGCAAACGAAGGCCTGGGGGCCAGATCCAGCCCAATCGCCTTCTAAATCGGGACCATGGACCATGGGAATCAGCATGTTTTTACAGGAGTAGAATGTGTCCTTTTATTTAAAATGCATATCTGGGTTATTTGTGGGGTATAGGAATTCGTTCACCCCCCCCCAAAAAAAAATATAGCCTGGCCCCCCACAAGGTCTGAAGGACAGTGGACCGGCCCCCTGCTGAAAAAGTTTGCTGACCCCTAACTTAAAGACATCTCATCAAAACTGGAACACCCAGTTGCTGCTTTAAAGTGAATAAAATTAAATTGGGAGATCAGATTGTGGTGGTGGCTTAAAGGGCCACAATAAATGTGATAATGTGTACCCCTGGAAATCCTTGAGTGCGCTTCTACAACAAGATCAAGGATTGGCCACTGTTTTGCCTTTGACTCAGTTCCAGGATCAAATTGCGAAGAAGCTGGTTTTGATTTCCCAGGCCCATATGACCCAAGTCCCAAAGAAGAAGACACAGACGGAAAATTAAGGCATGTTTTTATTATTATTATTAGACAAAAGTAGTCATTTCCAAAGTATCACACGCTTTCAAATGGCAGAAAACAGCCACCAGGCACAGAAATTCAGAGCACAAAAAATGAAAATCTCGTTTTAAGCCTCTGCTATGGATTTCCTAGATGAGTGTGATGATCTTAAGAGGCTGGAGCAGGCTAAATCAATCTGATTACAAAGCAAGAACTTAGTGCTCTCCCGACGTTTTGGACTACAACTCCCATCAGCCTCAGCCAGCACATTTCTAGTGGGTGATGGGAGTTGTATTCCACAAATCTGGAGGGAAACCAGGTTGGCGGGGGGGCTTTGCTAAAGTGAGAGGGTTCACAGTGGTTCTAGAGATTCAAGCAATTAAAAAAAACATACCGGTAGCTATTGAAAACTTGGATTTCTCCAGCTCTTATTATGTTCCATTTCACAGAACTTTTGTAAGAAAGAAAAGGCAACACATGAAGGCATTATTCATACTCAGCCACAGACGTTTGTGAAGCTACTTTTAGACTCTCCCCCACACCCAAATCCCTTTCTTTTTACTCCTAAATTGCTCTGCTCTCCCCATGACAGCGAAACACACAAAGGAAGATAGGAGAAGTTGGCAGAGGTGGTTGTCAGAGATTCCAGAATCAGTACATGGATGGCTTTTCTTCACCTTTGGGGTTGGTCAATTTCTCCAGGTTTTTGCTCAAGATGTGGTAGAGCTCAGCCTGCAGGGGATGACAGAACACTCGTAAGCGCTAAGAGTTTTCTCGGTTAAAACTCCATTATTTCCCTCTCTCTTTCGACTGCTGTACAAACCCGCCACCTCCCTCCTACCATACTCACATAGAACCCACGGATATCGAGCAGCATCGTCTGGATTTCCCTGTACACGGCCTCATCCCGCTCATGAACGAGACACCGGTAATCCATCTGTAAGGGGATAAAGGTGCACAAGTCAGATCACAACCAGGGACACCATTTCAAGGACGTTAAAAAGCCCCCCGAGTTTCTCCTGGCTACGGTCGAGTTCTTCAGCTTGAACCCTTTCGAGGCCGAAAAAGCCTAAGGGAAGGCTCAAATCCCAAGCTGGTTAGGTTGGGTGAGTCATTCATTCTCAGAAACAACAATGTGAGAAGCTGAGTTGTTTACAACAGGTACAAGGCCACTCTGAAAAATGATTTCTACACATGTGCTGCTTCCGGGCTGGGCAGAGAGAGATGTTTAGTCTCAACTCTGCTATCACAGTGGGAAGATGTAAACAGATTGGTTTGGCAGCTTTTAGGGTCAGGCCTAGAGCGTTAAGATTAAGCTGAACCTCCATCGGGGATCTGATAAATGCGTGTAGAGTTTGTAACGGTGACGCTTAAGAACGACAGCAAAGACTCCCGTTGTACCAAAACATTTCCTGAGATTGATTTCCACACTCCATGCAAGACTTGGGACTCCTACACGCTTGGAAGCTGCGTGTTACATCTGCTAAAAAAAGGGGCCCGGTACTTGGACCCAAGGAAAGGAGTTTTGGTTGCCTAAAAAATTCCAAAAGGTTAAGAGCGTGGTGCTGATAATGCCAAGGTTGCAGGTTTAATCCCCATACGGGACAGATGCACATTCCTCCATCGCAGGGGATTGGACTAAATGTTCCTGAGGGTCCCTTCCAACTCTACAATTCTGTAGCTCTATGACACTCCTCAACCGATCCCCCGAAGTCAGAGTGGAAGGACTTCTGTTTTTCTGTTACTCACCACATGGGTATCCTTGGAAGCCTTTGCCACGGCATCTCCACGCTCTAAAAAATACCTGGAATGAAGAATGATGCCAATGGTCAGAATGCGTGTCACCTGCTCTACTGCTAGACTGTCACCCAGAACAGACTGGGTGGCCCTCCAGGTTTTGTGGGACTCGAGCACCCATCAGATAAAGCCAGCACAGACTGGGAAGGATATGAAACGAATGAAGCTTAAGCTTCAGGGCCCCTGAAGAGAATTTAGTCCACACTGCTTAAAAATTTGGGGTTTAGTACAACTCAAACCAATTTATTTTGTTGTTGTATATATCTCAACAAATCTAAAGTTTGAGAGTCACCAGCAAAGATGTTGTAAAGGCTGAGTGTTGCGGTAAGTCGACTTGCTCTGCCTAGTGTAATTCTTTCCTCTTTTCAACAGAGGTCAAGACTGCTTTGAGGAACGATGAGTTCACGAAAGTACTTAAGCAGATACCCAAAAGCCCCACACTCACAGAAGATTGGTGGCGATTTGCCATGGAGCGACCCCATTGAAGAAGAGAGCAGGGGTTACCCGGACCTCGTTGTTGGTTGTGAAGGGGACCCCATAACAGTTCAAGCTTCAGGGGCCCCCAAATGTAGGACCACCATTGGCACAGACAGTGGCTAAGAATGATGGGAGTTGTAGTCCAAGCAACATAGAGCCTGAGAATTGTACACCATGAGGCCGGAATATTGCACTGCACGCTATGAGACTCCCAAGTCTAAGGTTTAAAAGTAATAAAATAAAATAAAATAGGGAAAACACAGCTGAAGGGAGGGGAAAGAGAATTTCTGCTGGCCATCAAGCAATGGCTTTTCCCACCTGCCTTGCCCCCACTCCCCCAACCCTAGGGAACAGCAGAAGCAGCTGGGAAGAGTTATTTTTCAGGGATATTAAAAAAAAAAATTCACAAGTTCTGTGCCTTTGCTTCTCAATTTGCATTGTGTTATTTTACGCACTGTGACTTGCTGCTATTTTTATTGATCGTAGTTTAGAAATTACATATTGTAACTGTTAAAGAGTGAAGGTCTGTTTAATTGTTATTTGCCAATATTTAATTGTATTGTGGAGACGTGGGTGGTGCTGTGGTCTAACCCACAGAGCCTAGGGCTTGCCGATCGGAAGGTCGCCGGTTCGAATCCCCGCAACGAGGTGAGCTTCCGTTGCTCGGTCCCAGCTCCTGCCAACCTAGCAGTTCGAAAGCACGTCAGAGTGCAAGTAGATAAATAGGTACCGCTCCGGCGGGAAGGTAAACGGCGTTTCCACGCGCTGCTCTGGTTTCGCCAGAAACGGCTTAGTCATGTTGGCCACATGGCCGGGAAAAACTGTCATCAGACAAACGCTGGCTCCCTCGGCCAGTAAAGTGAGATGAGCACTGCAACCCCCGAGTCGTCCTCGACTGGACTTAACGGTCAGGGGCCCTTCACCTTTTTAATTGTATTGTGCACCATTATATTCTAACAGATTGTTGAATATTAGTCTATTTGATGCAAGTTGTTTATTTACATTTTAATTGTGACATTTTCGTACGGGGTCAGATAGCTGCAAACCACCTTGCGCCTAGTGATATAGACCAGCAGCCTAAACTAAAAGTGAAATGAAACAAAAAGTGCTCTGCAACAAAGTGCTATTACACAGAGCGGTCCTGGGGACAAATTACCCAGAATACCTTGTGGTTACCCTCTCATCCTTTCCTCTTACTTAGCAATAGTGGTCTGGAAAGCCTCTGCCTTGGTCTTCAGGGCTGTGATCCGTTCGAGAACCTTCTCCTGTCAAGAGGGAAGAAACAAGACGAGTTGTGCTTTTTGGGGTGGCGAGGGGCGGCCTGTGGATCGGCGCCAGGCAAGGGGCGGATTCTTCCTCTTACCTGAACAGCTACGCCAAAATCGTTGCCGTCCTCGATTTTGGGAATCATGTATTGAATCCAGGTTGTCACCTGAGGGGAACGAGGAGAAAGGAAGATGACGGAGCATCGAGCGAAGGGCTCATTTTTGCCAGCTAGCCCAGATGCACTTCTGAGAAAAACCACACATAATTTAAGATTTTTAATAGACTAGAGCAGGGGTCAGCAAACTTTTTCAGCAGGGGGCCGGTCCACTGTCTCTCAGACCTTGTGGGGGGCCGGACTATGGGGGGGGGGGGAGAACGAATTCCTGTGCCCCACAAATAACCCAGTGATGCATTTTAAATAAAAGGACACATTCTACTCGTGTAAAAACACCAGGCAGGCCCCACAAATAACCCAGAGATGCACTTTAAATAAAAGGACACATTCTACTGATGTAAAAACATGTTGATTCTTGGACCATCAACAGGCCGGATTGAGAAGGCGATTGGGCCGCATCTGGCCCCCGGGCCTTAGTTTGGGGACCCCTGGTCTAGGGGGCCCCTCTCTGGTTGCATTCTGGATAAAATGGCTTTTTAAGGTGCCTATAGCTTTCCTACAGGTCAGGATTATCTGAGATTCAGGATTCAAGCAGACAAAAAATAAAGAAAAAACACTACCTCACAAAACGTGAAATCTGTGGGATTCTCTGCCACATGATTCACAACTCCCGCACCAGATTCCAGTGTCCATTTCCAATAAAACTTTATTATTTAAACAAATATTTCCAGATCCACACAGCAAGCGTGAAAGACAGTCTAAGCGCGTATTTTCCTAGATACTAATAAAGTGCAAGAAGACATGAGCTCAGTAGGCAAGGGAATGAGGGAGGCAAAAAAAAGGGGGGGGACACTTTTTATACAATTTGGCCCTTCCTTCTTTACACATACTGAAGAGGGAGAGTTTTAATTCTCTAGTTTATAAGTTTATAAGTCTGTTTGTAACCAAGCTTTCTTGGTTAGCTTTCTCTCTCTGTATAAGTTGAAAAAAAAAGTTTTTAGCTAAGAGCTCGTCTGCTAATGCATTCTTTACTGACATACTGTTAATCCAGAAGCGGGCAGCTAAGGGAGGGGGCTTCCTCCCCCTTTCTCCTCCTCTCTCTCCTCTCCTTATCTCATACCTGGCTCTGAGTTGAACGAGGAGGCCCCCCTGAATAACTGGAGCTTTCAGTTATTCTGTGAAAGTCAGTATACAGACTCAAGCTTTTTTCTGAATAGGAGTTTTTCAACTTACTCTGGAGTTCTCAGTTTTCTGAGCTGAAAGTCAGCCTTTTCTCAAACCTCTCTGGAGAGAGAGAGAGAGAGTCTTTTAGCTTCTCTGAAAATCTCCTTTTTGTGGAAAAGACAACCCCACCCCCCGGGTAAGCTTCACCCTCCTTCTCTCTGTACAAGTGAGTCTTTCCCCTGGATAGTTTGATCTTCTTTCCTCTATGTAAGTCCCCCCTTTTACCTTGTTCTCTACGCAATTAAGTCCTTTTAACTGATTTTCCTTTTTCTCCCTTTTAAGTCTTTTAAAACTGAGATTCTTTGTCTCTCTCTCTAACTTTTTTTAGTTCTTTTATTTGACATGTAGCTTCTACTGATGTGTAGCATTCCTAGCCTCTCTATAAATGGTATTTAGACTTTACCTGAGTTTGTAAAACTTTGGCTTTTGTCTGTAGCCCCTTTTATTTGATACTATTTGCCTGGCTTTTATTTGATACTATTTGCATGGCCTTTTTAATATTTCTATGTTATTGGCATAATATTTAGCTTTTACTGTAAGCTCTGTCTTTGTGCAACTTATTCTCTTAGTGCATACCTCTCTGGCATATCATTAGTCAATGAAAAGCGCCCCTTCGCTGGAGCGCCCCCTTCCCTGGATGGCACAGGAATTCCTGGCCGAGGGATGTGAGAGTTGCCAGACAGCCAGAGACAGGATAATTCTTTGATGGATGGTCCTGCCGGTTGGAAGGAAAGGCGGGAGGTACCAGGGGCAGCCAGGGGCTGCTTAACCCCCACTTTGAGATAAGAGTGTGAGACAGGAACTTTCACCCAATAATGAACTCAAGGCTGAAACCCCTTAAGTAAAAGCTTTTCTGTAACCTGTTTAGATGAAACCTTTTCTGATAGATATGAACCTTGATTAGTAGTGCATTCCTTACTGGCATATTAAGCCAGGAAAGGAATAGATCAAGAGGGGCCCACTCAAGGAGACAGGCAGGCACCAGGAACGAACTCAACGCTAAGTGACCTTTTGGCCTAAAGATAAGATTGTAAGAACAGGAATTTTCAAGGATGGTACTAATGGTGTGACGTGCAAGAAGCAGATTCCTGGGGAGGGGGAAAGAGGGGTTTGAAGATTATATAAACTGTATGCAACTGATGCTCGGGGCAGTTCGCTGTGAATTATCACGCGGGTGCCTTCCTGCCATTCTAAATGACAGGAATAAAACCTCTTTCTCTATTTCAAATCCTCAGTGTCTTTTTTTGACTCCTTCCTCCCTCACCCCCCCCCCCGGGTGCAACAAAGAACCCAAGGTTAACGGAAAGGCCTGCAATAAGGCTACAATACCTTCCCCAAGACAAGCCTTGAAAATCTAGAACTACCCATGGCAACCAAATAACGCTGATATTCTATCTGAAGACATTTTTTTATCCCCAACTTTTCCCTTCCTTTCACGATCTGGGCTTTCCGTTGCTTAAGCCACAAGGTAAACGCATGTGTTTTTTTTTTTATTTAAAAAAAAATCGTCCTTTTACAAGCTTCCCCGAACCGATGTAATTTTTGACTTTCCCTTTTTACATTTTAATTTCCGGCTGTCGCTAGGACCGTGCTTTCTGTGTCGTGCACGTCGTAAAAAAGGAAAAGGGAAAAATAATAATCTACCAGTATGCATTTCTCTTTGAACTCCCGGACTTCGGGTTTGACGCGATCCAAGAGCGAAATGATTGCTTCGTTGGCTTTCAGGTAGCCGCATTTTGGAGCTGCAGGGGGGAGAAAGCGAAAGTCAGTCCCCAAAATGCAATGGAATATTATTTGCGCTCGGCCCAAGATCTAATTTCCCTTCCTTCCAACTGAGTAACCCTCTCTCACCTTCCTTGTCCTTCTCCTTCTCTGTCTCCATCTGTATGGAAAAAACACACACACACCAGCAAATGCTATTACATCCTTATCAGTGCCGGATTTACGTATAAGCTAAACAAGCTATAGCTTATGCCCCCACTCTCTTGGGGAGGCCCCCAAAAATTTAAATGAGAAAAAAACCTGGATGTACATTTCCAAAATACTGTATAAGATCAAAAACAAATAAAATAAAACCTACACACAGCAAGAGTGTTTTTTGCGTTGTGTAGGCTCCTATTTGTTATGTGCAAATGGCTTTAGATACCTATTAGGTCAGGGGTCAGCGAACTTTTTCAGCAGGGGGCCGGTCCACTGTCCCCTCATACCTTGTGGGGAGCCGGACTATATTTTGAAAAAAAAATATGAACGAATTCCTTTGCCTCACAAATAACCCAGAGATGCATTTTAAATAAAAGCACACATTCTACTCATGTAAAAACACGCTGATTCCCGGACCGTCCGCAGGCCGGATTTAGAAGGTGATTGGGCCAGATCCTGCCCCCGGGCCTTAGTTTGCCTACCCATGTATTAGGTCCATAAATTGCCCTATAGCATATATTCAACACAAAAAACAGCGACAATTTGTTGTTGACAAAGGACAGCTGGACATATAAAGGGCCCCATTGCCTTCAGTAGCTTAGGGCCTCATCGAACCTAAATCCGCCCCGATCCTTATCCTTGCAGGTGGATCCTGGGTTTTCTTGGGGGGGGGGTAGAGAAGAAGACCCCTCAAACAACTCACCTCATCATCTTTGGGAGGGGGGTCTGGGATGGGGATATCCAGTGGGGCATGGAGGGTGGTCAGATCTTTAACATTCAGCGCACCTTCCTGAAAAGAGAACTATTGTTACAGAGCAGCTAGCTATGTAAAGGCAGTGTGGTATAGTGGTTGGAGCACCGGACTAGGACTTGGGAAGGTCCCATAACTACTCACTGGGGCCTAATCTACACTACAGATCTGAAGCGGCGTCTGGTTTCACCCCAAAGTCGTGGTTTCGCCCCAGAAAGATTACGGGAGCTGTAGTTTATTAAGGGCGCTGCTGAGAGTTGTTAGGAGACCCAGAGCTGCAATTTGCAGAGGGTTTTAACAATCAATCCCTCTCCCCAAGGAACCCTGGGAATTGTAGTTTTCTGAGGGGAATAGGAAGGAAGGTATTACCGCATTTTTCCGTGTATAAGACTAGGTTTTTCCCCCTTTAAAATAATGTCAAAAATTAGGGGGAGTTTTATACATGGATACATCTCCCCTCATTTTCTTAAATCTGAGTCCCCCAAAATAGGGGGAGTCTTATAGACAGAAAAATGTGGAGTTTTAGGGAAAGAAAGGAAAACAGGAAAAAGTCCATGTGGCTCAAGTATCGCATCAGGACCTGGGAGTTCGGGGTTCAAGTCCTCAGCTATGAACCTCACTGGACGACCTCGGACCAGACACAGACTCTCAGTGTGGCCTACCTCACAGGGTTGTTGTGAAGATATAATGAGGAAAGGAGAAAAAAACCAGACGTCAACCTTGAGCTCCTCGGAGGAAAGGTGGGGTGTAAATGTAACTTTTTAAATGCAAATGTAAGCAAGAAAATAAATAAGGGGACAGGGATGGAGATAAAGGAAGAGAGAAGGGGGAGTTATATAAATTCGTCTCCGAAAAAGGATCTGGCCACCCTGAGGGGTCCCTGTTGGTGTTCCCTTACCTTCAGGAACTGATCCAACTGTAGTATCTTCCTGGGCAAAAACGTGCAGAGAAATTCTTCGCCCTGCAGGGTGAACCGGGGGGGGGGGGATTAAAAGAAACAAATTACCTTTAGGGAGAGGGGTATTTGGAGAGATTTGGGGGGCAGGATTTTAAAATGAAAGAGGCTTACCTCTTGCAAAAGGGATTCTCTGAAAACAGCCATCTAAGGGAGGGAGAGAGAGATTGTGAAATGCACCCACTTCTGGGGCTGAGCAAGAACATTACGGAACAGCAGCATATAACACACAAATTCGCTGGAATAGCAACGTTTCCCGTTTTGCTCCGCTGGATTAAAAAATGTGCCTTTTTTTAGGAATGCTACCAGAAAAAATCCACAAAGCAGTGAATAGAACCCATGCATACAGATATGTCCAAATATGTTTTAATATTAACTTCAACATGTTTCGTACAGGCTTTTTCTTTTAAACTCATTAATTTTAAACCCTATTCCTCTGAGAAACTTGGGAATTGTAGTTTACCCCCCCACCACACAAAGAGCTAGGATTCCCAGCACCTTTTAACAAACTTAATTTCCCAGGATTCTTGAGGAGCTGGGTGTCTTAATAAGATTTCATTGTATGGTGTATACATAGCCCAAATAAAATAGCTTTCTATGTAAATCAGGTGTGGCTAACCCTGCCTGATCCTCTACTGCCGTTCCCCAAGATCCAAGATTTGGGCATCAATGAAAGGGGGGGGGGGCGAAATTAAAAGTAGACCCGGCAGATTTTCCAAAATAGATTCCCCCGGCACAGATCATCAAAGGGGCTGTTTGCCTTTGTGCATGGAAACCTAGTCAGATGGGCGGGTTATAATTAAAACAAAACAAAAATAAAAATAATTACTATTACTATTGTTATGTGAGAGGGGGGGGTGTGTGTAGCCAGACCCATTTTCGGCATGCGGCCCCCAAACATTTCAGAATCTGGCCCTCGAGGCGGAAAACCACCCTTAGCCATGCCTGATGTAAATAATTAGCAAAGTGCAGACACTTCCCTGTAAGAATAAACAGGGGATTTCTGTAGCATGGGTGGAGGATGAAATAAAATATGAAGGACAGTTGCTGCCAGTAGTTACACCCACCCTTGCAACAAATAGATTCCTTTCCTATTACTGGATTCCTGTAGGTCCCAGGAGGTACATAGAATTGTATATTTTGAAGGGACCCCTTGGGTAATCTAGTCCAACCCCCTGCAATGTGTGAATATTTCGTCCAATGTGGGGCTCAAACCCACAACCCTGAGATTATAAATCTCATGCTCTACCAACTCAGCTATCCAGTCCCTGACAACGTAGCTATAAATTATAACTGACTCATAAGCTGAAAATAATGGAAATTAGCCTGCGGATTTGAAAGCTAACCCCACCAATGTCAACGGGACTGCAGTCCTGTGTCCTGCTTTCCTAGGAGTAAATCTCCACAGACCATGCTGGGGTGGGAAAACACCTCCCTGACCTAGTCTCCCCCCTTTCAGAGCCTGCTTTTTGGCCTCAGGTGGGGAACAGCAGGGAGGGTTGACAGCTATGAATAAAATTGAAGATGCCCCCAAGCATGTGCAGAGTGCTTTTACGCCTAGCAGTAAGCAGAGGGGCACCCAAATCTAGGATAAGAGAGAGGTAGCGTGGCCTAGTGGTTAAGTGTCAAACTACAACCTGTCGGAGCTGGGTTCGAATCCCCACTCAGCCATGTAGCCCATTGGGGGTGGCATTAGGCCAGTCACTGCCTCTCTCAGCCTAACCTACCTCGCAGGGTTGTTGTGGGGATTAAACGATAAGAACCGCGTAGCCCGCCTTGGAGAAAAGGGTGGCACAGAAATGAAGCAAGCAAATAAATAAATGCATTTGTAGTAATTGAAGGCCGTGCCTGAAAACGAGCAATGAGGCGGTGGTGGGAGGAACGCGCTGCTTAGTAATAACAACTAACCCTCAGCACATGCTCAGAGGCACTCTCGTTTCTCAGAAGCCACCAGATCCGGGCAATAACCTTAGTCCCCGCGCCCTATTTTTAGAGATCCACCAACATCGAGCACCCTAACATTTGACACACCCCCCCCGCCAGCCTTCCCCTCCGCTTTACACCCAATTATTTCCCCCCCAATTCCGCACCTTTTCACGGGACTCTTTGCTGACTTGGATTGTGCAGGATTTTGCCATCGTGGCGTTGTTGTGGGGGGTCTTGTTCAGGCAGGGAGGGGAAGAACCCAAACAGCAGCAGCAGCGAGCAGCAGAAAACAGCCTCTTCCTCGCCCGATCGCTCCTTCTCGGAAGCCGCTCAGTTCCACACCTTCACTTTCACTTTCGCATTCACACGTTCCGCCCACGCGCCCGGCCCCCCCCCCTCCCACGCATCGACGGGTCGCCTTTCCTTGCGTTGCACAGAAATAGCCCCGGGAGGGAGGGAGGGACATACCCCCCCCCACAAAAAACCCCAAATTTCCAAGAAACGTGCGAACGTTTTGCAAGGTGGGGAAAGAAAGGAAAAGAAAGAAAGGGACTTTTGCATCGCGGCGACACCCCCACTTTAAAAACAAAACAAAACACAAAAAAACCAGCAGAATAATCCCAGGACCTAATGAAGCAATTCATTAAATACATTTGGGGATTCCATAAATTTCTCCACCCCCAAATCCCAGCTAAGAGGCGAGAAGCGGGGCAGGCTGTTGGTTGGCCAAAGGCGCTCTGCAGATGCTCAGAGGCACGCCGGTTATTCTCCCCCCCCCCTTTTTTTTTTTTTTTGGTTTTGCAATCCCTGGAAAAGGCAGCTTGTAGTTCTTCCTCCCGGTCTCCTGGGGTCCCCCTCGGCTCCTCTCGGCGGGGCTGGGCTTCCCTTTGCCTTCAAGCCCTGCCTCGTTTCCTGCTCTCCTCCGATCCTTCCTCCTCTGCAACCAGCTGTTGGGGTTTCGCATGACAAGTGAGTGACATCTCTCTCTCCCCCCCCAGCCGCCCCCAAACAAGGTAAGATCCTCCCCACCCCCAAACACATACACTTTCCTCCCCCACCACTTTCAAAGGGGGCAGGAGGATCCCCTTGAAACCAGCCAGCAAACCCCGCTTGCAACTTTTATTCCCCGGGTTGGGGAGGAAGTCAGGCTTCCCCCTTGTGCAAAAGTGAAAGCTGCAAAGCCCCCCACCCTCCCACCCCGCAAATCTGAGATCCTGCACCCGCGATGACCCTCTGAGCCTGCCCCACTGAAATCGGAGGGACTTTCTCCCGGGTCAGTTTGCACACCATGAGGAAGGCTGCTTGCAAACGGGGGTTGGAGGGCTGCCCCCCCCCCATTTTCTTTTCTTTCGATTTGCAAGCTTCTAAAGAAGGGCAAGGAGCCGCCCCCTGGTTTTTCACAAAATCGTAGCATCGGAAGCATACCCTCCAACAATTTTCGGATGAAAATGGGGGTGTCATATTCCATAATAATAATAATAATAATAATAATAATTTTATTATTTGTACCCCACCATCTGACTGGGTTGCTGCTCTGGGCGTCTTCCCACATATGTAAAAACATAACAAAACATTAAACATTTTAAAAACTTCACTATACAGTCATACCTCGGGTTACGGCCGCTTCAGGTTGCGCGATTTCGGGTTGCGCACTGCGCCGAACATGGAAGTAACGGAACGGGTTACTTCTGGGTTTCGGCGCAAGCTCATACCAAGAACAAACTTAGTTGGTCTCTAAGGTGCTACTGGAAGGATTTATTTATTTTTTATTTTGTTTTGGTAGGATAGAGAGCTTGACTTAGATCAAATTGCTGCTCAGCAATGATGTTTACCTTCGGTAGGGCACCTCCTCGCTGCCTTATCCTACCTCTCAGGGCTGTTGTGAAGACAAAACAAATTTCCCCCTCTCCCCACCATGAACTCTGCCTTGAGTTCCTTGAAGGAAAGTTGCCATATGAGTCTGGTAATGCATGCGTGAATAAAAATAAATACATTTTAGCCCTGATCTGGGGACGCGGGTGGCGCTGTGGGTTAAACCACAGAGCCTAGGGCTTGCTGATCAGAAGGTTGGCGGTTCGAATCCCCGCGACAGGGTGAGCTCCCGTTTTTCGGTCCCTGCTCCTGCCCACCTAGCAGTTCGAAAGCACGTCAAAGTGCAAGTAGATAAATAGGTACCACTCCAGCGGGAAGGTAAACGGCGTTTCCGTGCGCTGCTCTGGTTCTCCAGAAGCAGCTTAGTCATGCTGGCCACATGACCCGGAAGCTTCCGCTACTGCTGAGCTTTTAACCCTGAATGCTCACACACTCTCACAGTCTGTGGACAAATGCTGGCTCCCCCGGCCTAAAGAGTCAGAGTCGTCCGCGACTGGACCTAACGGTCAGGGGTCCCTTTACCTTTACCTTTACCTAGCCCTGATCTGAGGTTCTTTTTCCATTTGGTGGGTGAAGGGAATACCGTATTTTTCGCTCCACCATCCATGTAATTATGTTCCACTGGTTGTCTTCTAGTTGTGTGGTGTTAGTGAGGTGCCCTTTGTTGGTTTGTTAGAGGGCTTAAATTACCGCATTTTTCGCTCCATAAGACACACTTTTTTCCTCCTATAGAGTAAGAGGAAATATCTGTGTGTCTTATGGAGCGAATGGTGGTCCCTGGAACCGAATTTCCCAGGGGCCAAAAGAGGATCATGCTTTTTATTTTACAAAGAGAAAAGGGGGTGTTGAAAGGACCCCCCTCAGCAGCTGATCAGCAAGAGATCGGGAGAGAGATAAGAGTCCCGGCTCCCTTTCAGCCCCACCCCCTTGCCCAGGCCTCCATTGTTGAATGTTCTGGAGAGGGAGGTTGTTTGTTTCCCCAGCGACATGTGACTGACTGATTAGATTATTTGTCTGGAAACTGTAGAAAAGGCTCCCTTTCCTTTAGAAGCTGCAGAAATGTGAGTTGAACACCATAAAAACGGGGCTTTTCCTCTTTCCTTTTCCCCCTTTGCAAAAAAAGCTGCAAAACTTTTAGCTGATCCTCAAAAAAACAGGGTTTTTCCCTTTGCAAAAAGGATGCCAAACTTTTAGCTGATCCTTAAAAAAACAGGGCATTTAGAGGAGGAAAACCAGAAAAATATTTTTCCTCTGTTTCCTCCTCTTAAAAACGGGGTGCGCCCTATGGTCCGGTGCGCCTTATGGAGCGAAAAATGCGGTACTTGGTTGAACCCAACAGGTTTCGTAGGAGAGAATCTTTCTTTTCTCTTGCATATTTCCTCCTTCTCTTCCTTAGGTAGCAGCCATGGGAGATGTGGAGCGCAATTTCATGGCTCTCCGGGACGAACTTGTAGCTGCTTTGATCGAGAATCCCTTAGAGCAGAACCCGGAAACTGTACAGCGTCTGCTGGAGATGCCGTTTTCCCCTGCCCAGAAATATCTGGAGATAGATGCTAAAGGCATTATACAAGCCAATACCCAGGGGCAGGTAAGGGGACAGTGTTGGGGGTGTGTGCAATGGTGAGGGTGGGGTGGGGGGGGGGTCTGGAAAACCGGGGTGGGGAATTAAAAAATTTTTTGGGGGGGGATGGAGATTCAGAAGAGGAAGCCAAAACTAGTGTGTGTCTCTCCCTGCAAGAGCTCTGATGCTATGGGCAGGTGGGACCTTAACCTGTGGAATATCTGCCTGTAATGCGGCTTCCACACAAGGAAGGGGGTGTGTGGAAAGGAAACAAGCCCTTTTCTAGGTGCATCGGCGAAACTAGTCGTTATGTAGAAGTGAGGATCGAGCTTTGTTTTGGGGTGGTGGGATTTAGGCTGGTAGCTGGGCTGGGTCACTGCATTTATCATTCGTACAGATGCAGAATTGAATAGTTCCTGCCTCGGAATCCTAAAGGTCTCCACTGTTTATTTAAAAAGACGCCCCAGGAACAAGGTTCTAGTCCCTAAGATAAGAGGTAAAGTTCATGATATGTGTAAGGTTGGTGTGAATGCACCGTGATCCCTCTGAACGCTTGAGAGATGGTGCCGCCAACTGGGGTCTGGAAGGGTCACAGCAGAGCAAACGAAAACCGCAAAGGAAGGGGATTCTTAGAAGAGCTTAGTACAGCCTCGTGCGATTTGGAGATTGGGGTTTATGTACGCACGTGCAAAGAGACGCCGCCAAATTTCCGAACCCTTCCCCCAGCCTCAAAAGGACCTTCGCACCATCTCCACTGCCCTGAACATCTTGGAGAAATATGGGCGCAACCTGTTGAACCCACACAAGCCCCGCTTCTGGAGGACCGTCAAGTTCAACAATCCCGTTTTCCGGGACACAGTGGACACCATCCAGGTGAGAGAAGCATTCCTTACCTGTCTGCTCACCCCTTCCTTTGGTATTTTTTCAGCACCGGGCTCAATCACTAGTCTCATCCCTGCTCTTATATCCTTTTGAGTTTCTTTCTTTTCTTTCTTTCTTTCTTTCTTTCTTTCTTTCTTTCTTTCTTTCATTTTTACTACTAATAGCATGAGCCTGGTGAAAGATATTCCATTGAGAAGGGGGCCCACACAGATAAGGCCCTGTTCCTAGCAGAGGCCGAGCTAAGCTGTGTCCCAGCTGACCCCCTCCTCCTCTTGTCACCCCAGCCCATTTATTGTGTGTCCCACGTTCCTGGCAGGGTGGGCGAGACGTCCTTCGCCTCTACGGATATTCAGAGGAACAGACGGACGGACTTTGCTTCCCGGAGCATCTGTTGGAGCCAGATACCCCTCATGTGGCCTCCATCACGGTGGATGTCATGGTGTTAAGGGCTGAACTGAATCTCCTTATTTCGGTATGGTCTGTTTAGGGAAGCTTTTAATGTTTGAGGTTTTATCGTGTTTTTAATATTCTGTTGTGGGAGCCGCCCAGAGTGGCTGGGGAAACACAGTCAGATGGGTTGGGTATGAATGAATGAATGAATGAATGAATATTATCATTATTATCATTATCATTATTATTATAAATTCAACACTCCACATACCCTCATGGTTCTTTCCCCCCCCCCTTTTTAGGACAACCACCCCAATCCTCTGGTGCTGCAGGAACTATTGCAGGGCGGGGACAGCTTACAGGTGAGTAAGTGAGGGGACAGAGCCAGGCATAAAGTCCCAGGAGCTTAGCTAGCAGAGAGGGAGCTGAAAATATCTTTGTGTTTTCATCCATTTGAGTTTCAGATGGGCGTTAATGATGCTGTGGGGCCACCCCAGCCCCACTGGCTTCCTCAGAACCATGTGTGTGTGTGTGTGTGTGAGAGAGAGAGAGAGAGAGAGAGAGAGAGAGAGAGAGAGATATTGAGAGAGAGATTCCCTCTGCTGTGGTTCTGACAGCAATCCTCAGATTAACTTGGCCTAATCCTGTTCCCGGGATGTGGCCACTGTTGCAGGCTGACAGCTTCTAGGAGCCACAGGTGAGAGATGAGTACAATGGGGGGGGGGGACCAAAGGTGGACAAAATACCCATCCCCTAACACCCCAGCCAGGGATGCGGGTGGCGCTGTGGGTTAAACCACAGAGCCCAGGGCTTGCCGATCAGAAGGTCGGAGGTTCGAATCCCCGCGACGGGTGAGCTCCCGTTGCTCGGTCCCAGCTCCTGCCCACCTAGCAGTTTGAAAGCACGTCAAAGTGCAAGTAGATAAATAGGTACCACTCCGGCGGGAAGGTAAATGACGTTTCCGTGCGCTGCTGTGGTTCACCAGAAGCGGCTCAGTCATGCTGGCCACATGACCTGGAAGCTGTACGCCGGCTCCCTCGGCCAGCAAAGCGAGATGAGCGCCGCAACCCCAGAGTCGTCCGCGACTGGACCTAATGGTCAGGGGTCCCTTTACTTTTACCTTTAACACCCAAGCCAGGTGGTGGGAGCCGATGGGTCTCAAACCGTAATTCCCCAACCAGGACAGGGGATATTTTTCTCTATCCAAAGACTATTTGATCCACAAGGTGTGGGGGAGAGATGACGCCTTACCAGGCCCTCCTGCTACTCCCGCCTGCACTCCCGTCGGGAGGTGGGTGCCCGAGTTTCGCACTCGCGACAGCTTCCCAGCTTTTCTCAAAGGCGGCTGCAGGTGGAACGCATTACGTTGTGTCCTTGAGGTCACGATGGCACAATGTCCTTTTCTTTCTCCCAGGCCGGCCTAATCGCAGACGCCTTCCCCGTTCAAGAAGCGATACCGCCACGCGCCGTTTCAACATTATCGCCCACAGGTAAAGGGGTACCAAGGGGTTGGCGGTGGAAATAGCACGGGGCTTTTCCAGTTGAATACCCGCCTGTCGGGCATTGACGTGTTTGTTCTGCCGTGCATGAATTTGGTTCACAATCTCTCTTTGTTCTGTAAAGTAGTTTTCGTTTTATAACGTGCATGGAACAGAGAAGATGGTCATGCCCCTGCCATGGGTTCGAGTCCTATCCTGCTCTGGAGGGTAGGACTCGAACCGATGGCTTCAAGTTACAAGAAATGAGCTTGTGACGAAACATCGGGAAGAACTTTCTGACAATAAGAGCTATTCCAACAGTGCAACGTTCTTCCAGGTTGTGTACTCTCCTTCCTTGAAGGTTTTTAAGCAGAGGTTGGATGGCCGTCTGTCTTGGATGCTTTCGTTGAGATTCCTGCACTGCAGGGGGTTGGACTGGATGACCCTCGGGGTCCCTTCCAACTCTACGATTCTATGATCCTATGACAACAGTTTTTAAAACGAAAAGCAAAAGCGTGAAATCGGCAGGTGGAATGAGTACCGGTAGTTGCAGGTTCTTTAGCGTCCTGAAAACCTGGCATTCGAGATGTTAACAGAAGAAGAACACAGTGGATCCTCGGTTTTTTCCGAATTGTCTCAGAAGCCGAACAATTTGGAACCCAAACGCCGAAAACCGGAAGTGAATGCTTCCATTTTCGAGGGCTTCCTAGGCATGTCTCTCCATTTTCTCTTTTTAAAAAAAATCTTTATTGAAATTCTGAATTAAAACATACAAAACCGTCAAACAAAAAAAAGGCAAATCAAAACATATCAAAACATATCAGAACAAATCAAACAAACATACGAAACTTAGCATTTATCAGTACTTCAACTAATTTATCGCTTTTATCACATATTTGTTTCTTTTAACCTATTCTATATATCTGTAAAAAAAAAAAAAAACATTCAACACATATCAAATACTCCACACCAACCAATTGGCTTCCGTTTGTCATCCTCCCGGGTTATTAAGATTTTCCTTAATTTTAACTTTGTTAAATCTCTTATTCCTATACTCTATCCTTTATTTCACCTATCACCACTATTTTATCACCTTTTTCAATACGGAATATTCAGAAATAGATCCAAGACTTCAATGTGGGGCATTGTTTTTTTCATATAATCGCCAAATTTTTCCCAACTTTCCTGAAATTTTTGGTTGCTGCTTCTTCTTATCGAATCTGTTAATTTAGCTAGATCTATATAGCTAAATACTTTCTCTTGACATTCTTTAATTTTCAGCACTTCTTGTTTCTTCCAATAAGGGACTTGCGGGAAAACGATAAATTTAGAAAAATGGGGAAAACTATGGAAGGAATCTTAGAAGTTCATGGCTGCTGAAGGGATTAGAGAAAATATGATCAAAATGTTCTACAAGTGGTACATAACTCCGAGTAAAATACATAAAATGTACAAAACAAAAGATAATCTTTGCTGGAAATGCCGAAAGGAAGTGGGGACTTTCATGCATATGTGGTGGCATTGTGGAGAAATTAGAAATTTCTGGAATCAGGTTTTTGAAGAAATAAAAAAGATTTTGAAATACAATATAAAGAAAAATCCAGAATCCTTCTTACTGGGGATAATGGAAGAGGAAATAAATAAACAGGATGAGAAGTTACCATATTTTTCATTCCGTAAGATGCACCTTTTTCCTCCTAAAAAGTAAGGGGAAATATCTGTGTGTCTTATGGAGCGAATGGTGGTCCCTGGAGCTGAATTGCCCAGGGGCCAAAAGAGGATCATGCTTTTTATTTTACAAAGAGAAAAGGGGGTGTTGAAAGGACCCCGCTCAGCAGCTGATCAGCAAGAGATCGGGAGAGAGATAAGAGTCCCGGCTCCCTTTGGCCCCGCCCTCTTGCCCAGGCCTCCTTTGTTGAATGTGCTGCAGAGGGAGGTTGTTTGTTTCCCCAGCGACATGTGACTGGCTGATTAGATTATCTGTCTGGAAACTGTAGAAAAGGCTCCCTTTCCTTTAGAAGCTGCAGAAATGTGAGTTGAACCCCATAAAAACGGGGCTTTTACTCTTTGCTTTTCCCCCTTTGCAAAAAAAGCTGCAAAACCTTTAGCTGATCCTCAGAAAACCAGGGCTTTTCCCTTTGCAAAAAAAGCTGCAAAACTTTTACCTGATCCTCAAAAAACCAGGGCTTTTCCCTTTGCAAAAAAGCTGCAAAACCTTTAGTTGATCCTCAAAAAAACAGGGCTTTCCCCTTTGCAATAAAAAGCTGCAAAACTTTTAGCTGATCCTCAAAAAAACAGGGCTTTTAGAGGAGGAAAACCAGAAAAAAATTTTTTTTCTTGTTTCCTCCTCTAAAAACGAGGTGCGCCCTATGGTCCGGTGTGCCCTATGGAGCGAAAAATATGGTATTTCTATATACAACTGCTGCGGCAAGAATCCTGTTTCTCCATTTTCTCAATGGAATTCGCCGACCGCCCATTGAGCCTCGGTTGTTGAACGTTTCGGAAGTTGGACAGTCTTCTGGAACAGATTACGTTCAACAATTGAGGTTCCACTGTAATAGGCATGTTTCTAGAGCTCGTCTCTGTAGAGAGAAGCATCGGCCGTGTGAAATGGGGCTTCAGCCATCTTTGTCTCCTCCTCCTCAGGTCTAGTAGAGGTATAGCAGATTGTGCAGGCATATATACCGATTGGGTTTTTTTTTGGGGGGGTAGTTTACTTAGGCTGCAAAATTCAGGTATTCTTGGCCAAAAAGACAGAGGGGCGTTCCTGATTTTCTCTCTCCCCCCCTCCCACCCAGGTTACCTGCCCCCAGAATCCTGCCTGCTGTGTGGTTTGGAGCCCCCGTTGCTGCATTGCCCTGCTTGCGCCCAGTCCCTGTGCCCAGACTGCGACCTCCTCTTCCACAAGCACCCCTCGCGGACCCATCACTGCCGGGTGCCCATGAAGGAGAAAGCTTGGCGTAGCCCCCCTGCACCCAGGTTAGCACAATGGACCCCCGCTTTGACTCTGCGTCCGCCTTTCAATCTTTCTGCCCCCACCCCAAGCCGCGTTCACAAAGGCAAACGATTTGGCCCCTTTTCGCGGGATGGTTTTTTTTTTGCTCAGGGTGGACATTCCCTGCCTCTGTTCTGCTCACTTCAAGAGGAGGAAATGGTATTCTCTCTCCCCCCCCCCCCCAAAAAAAGATGGAGGGATATTTCGGCGGTGGTGTGTCAGGGTGTCCTAAAAGTCTCTTCGTGCTTTTTCGTTTCTAGTAGCCGTTTTATTTCTGGCGGGCAGAAACATCGTAAGAAGGGCAACCCTCGATCGTTTCCCTCACGGTTCTGAAACTGTAGCAAATAGTCCGCTCCCAAAAGGTGCCGTTTGGCTTAGAAGATGTGGTCGTCTGGGTCCCGTCAATGCCCATTCCTGAAGAATGTGCGCATGTAGTCGAAAAAAAGCCTTGAAATGAAACTTGAATAGTTTTGCCCAGGAAAACAAGATTTCTCCCAGCATCATGCAGGGTTCCCTTGGCAACAGGCTTCTTTATTAGATATGCTCTGAAGGCGAGGTGAGGCTGTTCCTCTGGCCACATGGCTAAAGAGCAGAGAGAAGGAACGATTCTGTGTCTTCAGTTTTACCTTGTTTTCCTTAGACAACAGTAGTTGTCATATTAAGTCTTCAATAAATACTTTAAGCAGAACTGGAACAGGCTGTCCAGGGGACATTTGCCTTTACCTTTACCTTATTCCCATGTGGGAATTTGCCCACAGATGAGCTGAACTATGAAATATTATAATAATAATAATAATAATAATAATAATAATAATAATAATAATAATAATATATTCATACTCCACCCATCAGACTTGGTTTCCCCAGCCACTCTCTGCGGCTCCCAAAACACGATAAAACATCAAACATTAAAAACTTCCCAAACAGGGCTGCCTTCAGGTGTCTTCTAAAAGTCAGATAGTTGTTTATTTCCTTGACATCTGAAGGGAGGGCGTTCCACAGGGCGGGCGCCACCACCGAGAAGGCCCTCTGCCTGGTTCCCTGTAACCTCACTTCTCGCAGGGAAGGAACCGCCAGAAGGCCCTCAGCGCTGGACCTCAGTGTCCGGGCTGAATAATGCGGGTGGAGACACTCCTTCAGGTATAAGAAGATTCTGGAAGACTTTCTCCTCAACTACGCTGACTCAAAAGGAACAAATTGCATTGATAGCTTACAGGGCTGGCCTAAGGCATTTTGTCCCCCCCCCCCTCCTGAGGGCAAAACAGAAAACGGCGCCATCCCCTGAGGCGATTCCTTGGATCATTTTTTAATTTGCAGGCCGGCCTCCATCTGGGCGGTTCGCAGCATATGCTTCGTTCGCCGCTGACCAGCGCTTCTCTTGGTTTCCGCTCTCTTTTTAGCGTGACCCTGCTGACCTCTGACGCCGCGTCCCTGAGGCCTCCGACAGAGCCCCTGATGCCGCCCTGGCACAGCCTGACCACCCAGCGGCTCCCTTGGTGCTGTGCCGCGTGCCGCACGAACAACGACGCCCGCTCGGTCCTGTGCGTGGCCTGCGACAGGCCCCGCGGCTGCAAGACGCCCCTGAACCCGTCGCCCGAGGACGAGCTGGCCAGCTTGGGGCAGCTGGCACGGGGGCGCTGGGCGTGCCAGTCGTGCACCTTCGAGAACGAGCCGGCCACGGTCCTGTGCGCCATGTGCGACAGACCCCGCCTGGCGGGGAAGCCCGGAACGGGAGATGCAAAGCCCCTCATCGCCTGGGGCAAAGAGCCAGGGCCACAACAGGAAGACGTAAGTGTGCCCCTGGGCAAGAGGACGGTTTTGTTTTTTGTTTTTTCTCCGTACATCTTATTATTATTATTATTATTATTATTATTATTATTCAGTTTACATTTTTATCATATCACAATCCAACAATTGTTCATATTACCAAAAAACATTACTCATAATGAAGAAGTAGAAGAAGAGTTTGGATTTGATATCCCGCTTTTCACTACCCGAAGGAGTCTCAAAGCGGCTAACATTCTCCTTTCCCTTCCTCCCCCACAACAAACACTCTGTGAGGTGAGTGGGGCTGAGAGACTTCAGAGAAGTGTGACTAGCCCAAGGTCACCCAGCAGCTGCATGTGGAGGAGCGGAGACACGAACCCGGTTCCCCAGATTACGAGTCTGCCGCTCTTAACCACTACACCACAATAAGCATTGACTTCCCTCCTTAAGTATTCACTTAAATCTTAGCATTCCACTTGCAACGTATTTACCTTCTTTCTGTCTTAATAAACCTAACCATTCTAATCGTAAATTAGCTCCTTAATTTAGCCTTACACAATATTTTAACTCAATCCTACAAACGTTTTCAAATGTATGCAATGATTTTTCCTATATTGTATAAATTTGCTCCAGTCCTTTTCAAACAGTTCATCACGCTGGTTTCGGATCTTCCCCGTCAGCTTATCCAGTTCTGCATATTCCATCGTTTTGACTTGCCATTCTTCCACTCTTGCTACTTCCCGCTGTTTCCATTTCTGTGCCAGCAACATCCTTGCAGCCGTCGTAGCATACATAAACAAGTTTAAATCTTTATTTGAAATTTCTTCTCCTACTATACCTAACAAAAATGCCTCTGGTTTTTTTCCTCAAAATTATACCTAAAAACCTTTCTCAATTCATTATATATCGTATCCCAATAGGCTTTAACCTTAGTACAGAGGACTACAGTATTTTGGATTCCTAGATTCCTTTGGCTTTCACTCAGGTCGCTGGCTTAAAACCAACTCACACCACACTTCATATATTTATTACGGATACATTTATTTAGAGGGGGAGGAGAGCTGGGGATCATACCAATGTATTTCACATCCAGTAACCAATGTGGGTTTCAGATAGTGCATGGGTAGGGGACGCGGGTGGCGCTGTGGTCTAAACCACTGAGCCTCTTGGGCTTGCCGATCGGAAGGTCGGCGGTTCAAATCCCCGCAACGGGGTGAGCTCCTGTTGCTCGGTCCCAGCTCCTGCCAACCTAGCAGTTTGAAAGCACGTCAAAGTTCAAGTAGATAAATAGGTACCACTCTGGCGGGAAGGTAAACGGCGTTTCCGTGTGCTCTGGTTTCCGTCATGGTGTCCTATTGCGCCAGAAGCAGTTTAGTCAAGGTGGCCACATGACCTGGAAAGCTGTCTGTGGACAAACGCTGGCGGCCTGAAGCGAGATGAGCGCCACAACCCCATAGACTGGACATAACTGTCCGGGAGTCCTTTACCTTTTTACCTACCTGGTACATAGGTAAAGGTAAAGGGACCCCTGACTGTTAAGTCCAGTCACGAACGACTCCAGGGTTGCGGCGCTCATCTCACTTTACTGGCCGAGGGAGCTGGCGTTTGTCCGCAGACAGTTTTTCCGGGTCATGTGGCCAGCATGACTAAGCCGCTTCTGGCAAGACCAGAGCAGCACACAGAAACGCCGTTTACCTTCCCGCCGGAGCGGTACCTATTTATCTACTTGCTCTTTGACGTGCTTTCGAACTGCTAGGTGGGCAGGAACTGGGACCGAGCAATGGGAGCTCACCCCATGGCGGGGAATCGAACCGCTGACCTTCCGATCGGCAAGCCCAAGAGGCTCAGTGGTTTAGACCACAGTGCCACCCACGTACATGGGTAGATGAGTCTAAAAAGCCCAGGACACAGATTTTCATGGTCCTCTAGCGGTTATGGTGGCTCATTTACCAGAAATGATGTACTTAGCATTACCTCTAGAAGCATACACTCGATTCTGACCAAACTAAGCCCCCTGGTGTAAATTTTGCTCACAAAGCGGGTTCTGTGCAGGGAATTTCCTCTCGGAAACGATCCCAGCCATCTTTCGCTCTTCTGTCCATCTGCTGACGGGGTGCTGCTGCGTGTCGATCTGCATCTTACCCTTAGGGTCGTGGGTTCAAGCCCCACGTCGGGCAAGAGGATCCTGCATTGCCGGGGGTTGGACTAGATGACCCTCGGGGTTCCTTTCCAGCTCTACGATTCTGCTATTCCTCCCCCTCCAGGCCTCGGGCTGGCAGTGCGAGCACTGCACCTTCTGGAACAAGTGCCCCGGGCGGGTGTGCGAGATGTGCAACTGCACCAGCCAGCGAGGGGGCCCCGAGCCCTCGCGGCCCCACGCCAAGCCGGAGAAGGAGGAGGACGAAAGGTCGAGGAAGGGGGCGGCGGAGGTCAAAGCCGATCTGAGGAGTCTGCGGAAGGCTCTGCCCATCTCCCAGGAGGAGGCGGAACATCGGAGGCAGGAGAAACTGCGGGAGGACGGGCAGAAGATGGTGGCCATGATCCGGGTGAGAATTTGCCCCCCCTGGGGGGAGGAATCATCTGACTGTCCACAGGCAATCAGGCTTGCAAGGGGTTGCTGGGCAAAGTGGACATGCAGGACTCCCCGCCTGGCCCTCTCCTCAGGCCACACCCCTCACCGCCCTTATTTACATGCGATGCTCCGCCCACTTTTGCCCCTGACCCCCCGGGAAGAAGGGAACATTCCCCCCAGGCTGGAAAAAAAGGCTTCCCCACTCCTGGTTTAGATGGTCTAAATGTCAGCATCTCAGCCCAAACTGCTCCTACCTCTCTGCCCTAATTCTAAAATGGCATTCTGCGTTTTCAGCTTCAAAACGGTGGATTATTTTTACACCATGATGCATTTGAGTGGGGAGCAGGTGTATTTTTAAAAGCCGCATTTAATTTCACACACACACACAGACAGAATAATTCAGAGTGCTTTTTGAAGGACTTTTTGGTACAAGGCAAAGCAGTTTTATGTGTGTGTGTGTGGATTTTCAGCTGAGGAATTGGGAGTGGGTACAACAAATGAGGGTTCTGCGTCCCCCTCTTTCAGCTGAGATCCCCCAGGTGGCAATTAAAGGCACCTCAGTGCTCTCATTCCTGCCTGTGTGCCCATCAAAGTCCAAGAACCTTCCTTTATTTTTTCAGATTTTTTTTGTGGGGGTAGTTGTTCATTTGAAGAGGGGCAGTTGCCTGCTTCCCCCCGACTTGATTTATTTATTTTGAAGTGTGTGTTGGTGTTCCACCTGCGGGATGGGGTTGGTTCTGAGCATCGTCGGTTTTTCTTCTGCAAAATGGGCATGTCTTAGGGGCCTAAAAGGCTTGGGGACCTCCTTGCTTTTCAGCATTTTCTGTTAGCATGACAGAATTTTTTGGGGGGGAGGAGAGATAAGAATTCCGGGGGACCCCTTTTTCAGCCTGCAAGCATCATTCCTTCCTTCTCCCTCCTGAGTCGTCCTCCTGACCCGGCCAAGAAGAGTTCCTGACCAGCTTGAAAAGCCCCTTGCTGGATTTGACCCAGGCTCGGACCTCCTGCGCTTTAGGACCCGGGCCTCCAACCCTTCCTTTCTTTTCCCCGCAGGAAGCGGAAAAAGTCGGCGTGGCACCCGAATTGGTGGCGGCCGCCTTGCGCTACTCCGGGGCGGAGCTTCCCCTGGCGTGGCTGAATTCGGAGCTCCCTGGGGTGCTGGAAGGCGTGGCTGAGCTGGCCACGCAGCGAGGAGAGCAGGAGCCCGGCGGAGGGCTGGGGGTCTTGACCCGCCAGGAAGTCCAAGCGGCTTGGACAGAGAGCCTGGGGGACGTGGACGAGGCCGTGAGCCGATGCCTCAGCGCACGGCGCAGGAAGGTCAGCCAGGACGGGACGGGCCTCTGGAAAAAGAGGTTGTGTTGTAGGGGGGAAATATTTTGGGAGAACACACCATGGGGACAGCCTTAAAGGAAGTGGGCGGGGCCAGGTCAGCCATTCAGGATAGGTTCTGGAGAAAGGGGAGGTGCTTGTGAAGAGGGGGGGAATGGGTGGGGCCTATATTTTGTGGGTGGAGCCTTTGGGCAGAATTCGCACCTGAGCCAATGTCTGGAAGAAGTTGGGGAGGCCCAGGGAAATGGGCAGCCGGCTAAGGAGAGGGCAGTGAAGGAGCCTGACCACTCAGTGGGATTCATTAAGAACAGGAACGATTTGCTGGCAAATTTGGGGGAGCTGTGCTGAGTTTTGAAAGGGTGCGGGCCGCTGGGCTGGAAGGGGCAGGGATGTGCTTGAGCCAAAGCTTTATTCGAGCTGATTCGCTCAGTCCCCTCCAGGGAAAAAAAATGGTGAAAGAGCTCCCCTGAGCACATGCAGAGTGCTTTTGGAAGCCGAGCTCTGCGCTGCGGGCCACCGGAAGGGTGGGATCTGGCTAAGTACGCCCTCTTTCTGTGCAGTTGCGGGAGCTGAAGGCGCTGGGCTTTGAGGAGCGTGGCCCCGTGCTGCAGGCCCTGTACCAAAACAACGGGGATCTTTGGCGAGCGTTGACACAGCTGCAGTGCCAGCGGTTGGAGCCCTTCCTTCAGCGCTTGTGGGAGAACGAGGACCCTCCCTTCGACTTCCACAGCCCCGACCGACAGGTGAGAGAGAGAGAGATTAAGGCAGGGGTGCCCAAACTTTTTTCAAAGAGGGCCAGATTTCACGAAGTGAAAATGCATGAGGGCCAAGCTTTTTTTAGGACTGAAATTGCCTTTTTTAGGATTTTACCTCAGGAGACATATACTGCCATGGGGGCCAGATTAAATCGACCGGCAGGCCAGATTAGACCCCTGAAACGGATTTTGGACATGCCTGGATTAAGGGCTTTCGGAGGTGGCTGGAGGGGGGATGCCGCCATTATCCTTCCTGTTAATAATAATAATAATAATTAATAATAAATTTATTATTTATACCCCACACATCTGGCCGGGTTTCCCCAGCCACTCTGGGCAGCTTCCAACAGAATATTAAAATACAATAAACACTAAAATCCCTAAACAGGGCTGCATTCAGATGTCTTCTAAAAGTCTGGTAGTTGTTTTTCTCTTTGACATCTGGTGGGAGGGCGCCACCACCGAGAAGGCCCTCTCCCTGGTTCCCTGTAACCTGACTTCTCGCAGTGAGGGAACCGCCAGAAGGCCCTTGGAGCCGGACCTCAGTGTCCGGGCAGAACGAAGGGGGTGGAGACGTGTCTAACTCTTTCTCCTCCTTGCAGGCTCTCCTCCGCCGCCTGCTGGCCTCCCTTTCCCTGCCCAGCTGGGGCCGAGCGGAGCTGGTGGTCTCCTTGATGCTCGAGCAGCCGAGCGAAGGCGGATGGGAGCTGGCCGACATCGTGGAGGCCGTCAAGGCCTCGCCTAGCCGGGACTTCATCAAGCGTCTCTTGAGCTGGGAGTGCGCCGTCTGCAGCCTGGCCCTGCCTCGCAATAAGGTACCAGACGCGGCTACTATGCTGGGTCCTGGGAGAGGGTTCACTCTCTCATTTCCCCCCTCGCATCTCAGTTGGTGTTGCTGTTTAGGAATTACAGTGGCAATTTAACATGAGTTTTACTATCTACCAAGACCATTGATCCATAAAATGAAAGCAATAATCAATGTAAGGTAAAGGTAAAGGGAACCCTGACCATCAGGTCCAGTCATGTCCGACTCTGGGGTTGCGGCGCTCATCTCGCTCTATAGGCCGAGGGAGCCGGCGTTTGTCCGCAGACAGCTTCCGGGTCATGTGGCCAGCATGACAAAGCCGCTTCTGGCTAACCAGAGCAGGGCACGGAAACGCCGTTTACCTTCCCGCTGGAGCGGTACCTATTTATCTACTTGCACTTTGACGTACTTTCGAACTGCTAGGTGGGCAGGAGCTAGGACCGAACAACAGGAGCTCACCCCGTCGCAGGGATTCGAACCGCCGACCTTCTGATCGGCAAGCCCTAGACTCTGTGGTTTAACCCACAGCGCCACCTGGGTCCTTAATAATCAATGTACTTTACTATAAAATAAAAAAGAGAGTATTGTAGATGATAACAAATTTTTTAAAAATAGTTACCTGCACTGATGATAGTCATTGTTGGGATGGTGGGGGGCATTAATCCATTTTCACAGTCACACAATCAATCAATCAGTAGCTGAACTGGGTTCCATGCAGTCATCAAAACAAATGAACCGAAAATGCCTCAAAAACAAAAACGCAAAATAAATAGAACAAAAGCGCCAAACTTAATTGGTTCCGGAAGTCTTTTTGACTTCCGAAATGTTCGAAAACCAAGGCACAGCTTCTGATTGGTGCAGGCGCCCTGGAAACAATAGCCGACAGCCACATCGGATGTTCAGCTTCCGAAAAACATTCGAAAACCAGAACACTTACTTCCGGGTTTTCAGCGTTTGAGAGCCAAGGTGTAATCCAGAGTCCGAAATACAGAGCACAAAATAGAGTTGGTATATGATCACAGAGCATCAGAACCTTGATTACATCTTAATAGCAAAGCTTGTCATAATTGCAGCATAATTGCAGCTTAATAGTTGCCTGGCTCTGGTCGGGAATTCTAAAGGACAAAAAAATAATAATTGGTGCGTTTTCAAAGGCTCAGTCCGGCATCTTGTGTCCTAGCATGAACTAAAACCTCCTTGATCTCAGGAACCGCCATGCAAAATTTGGTTATGGTACCTTAAGAGGTGTTCAAATATGGAGAGAGACAGACTTTCCAAAAATACAGTGAAATATAAGAATTGCTCTTCAAACTATGGTGGCTTACCAGATCTACTGTCATGCAAGCATAAAGAAAACCTCCCCTTAATATTGGTGGCGCTGTGGGTTAAACCACAGAGCCTAGGGCTTGCCGATTGGAAGGTCGGCGGTTCGAATCCCCGCGACGGGGTGAGCTCCCGTTGCTCGGTCCCAGCTCCTGCCCACCTAGCAGTTGAAACGCAGGTCAAAGTGCAAGTAGATAAATAGGTACCACTCCGGCGGGAAGGTAAGCGGCATTTCCGTGCGTTGCTCTGGTTTGCCAGAATCTGCTTTGTCATGCTGGCCATATGACCCAGAAGCTGTACGCCGGCTCCCTCGGCCAGTAAAGCGAGATGAGTGCCGCAACCCCAGAGTCGTCCGCGACTGGACCTAACGGTCAGGGGTCCCTTTACCTATACCTTTTTACATCCTCTCTACATCCTTCTATAATAGTAAGGTAAAGCTACATCATTATCATCTCTCTCTCTCTTTTATGTTCCAGCTTAGTTACAATTAATGCAACAACCTGCAATAGATTTTGGTTGAACTTGCACTTATGCCATCAAAGTAGCGCACGTTTTTTAATAGCTATCAAAGGAGATCAAATGCGAACAATTGCTTTTTTTTTTTTTAAAAAAAGCCTATTTGGATAGAAATGAAACAGTCATTCTCAAAACCTCAGTTGCTGATTAATTTGTTCTTTTTCTGGTATGTGTCTTTGGAATATTATGGGATGTTATATTTGACTCTGGTTTAGGAGGCCTTGAGTTTTAAAAATCCTCCCAGCTTGCTTATCTGCGGACCAAAAAAGTATAAATAACTCAGCCGTGACAATCCCTGCGGAGGCAGAACTTTCTGTCTGGCGTTAACTGTTTCTCTTTACTCAAGGTCAAGTCAGCTAGCCTGAGACGTTTTTATTTTGGTAGAAATAAAAGCTGCACATTTGTGTGTTTAATCTGCTCTGAGATGATCTCCCATTGCTTCTGCCAAGCGAGCGGGGGAGTCAGTTGCAGCTGCGGGATTTAATTTTAATTGGATTGGTCTGTTTTAAGTCTGGTATAATTGACTTACGTAGGGCAACTGGGAAATTCTTCGATGCTTTTTGAGGGGGTTGGGGGTCTAGTTGTCAGCCACGTTATTTAAAGAAGTTGAATTTGTCCTGTTTAGTTAATTTTCATTTGCAGTATTTTACTTCCTGGGGCTCAGAGGGTGTTTCGTTTACTTCTTTACTATTGTTGTTGTTCAGTCGTTCAGTCGTGTCCGACTCTTCGTGACGCCATGGACCAGAGCACGCCACGCCAGGCACTCCTGTCTTCCACTGCCTCTCGCAGTTTGGCCAAACTCATGTTAGTCGCTTCGAGAACACTGTCCAACCATCTCATCCTCTGTCGTCCCCTTCTCCTTGTGCCCTCCATCTTTCCCAACATCAGGGTCTTTTCCAGGGAGTCTTCTCTTCTCATGAGGTGGCCAAAGTACTGGAGCCTCAACTTCAGGATCTGTCCTTCTAGTGAGCACTCAGGGCTGATTTCTTTGAGAATGGATAGGTTTGATCTTCTTGCAGTCCATGGGACTCTCAAGAGTCTCCTCCAGCACCATAATTCAAAAGCATCAATTCTTCGGCGATCAGCCTTCTTGATGGTCCAGCTCTCACTTCCGTACATTACTACTGGGAAAACCATAGCTTTAACTAGACAGACCTTTGTCGGCAAGGTGGTGTCTTTACTATGTTTGTTATTAATTTTCCTCGTATTTTTGCAACTGGCTTTGGCGTGCAGCGATTATTTTGATCCTAAAGAGGATGGTGCTCTGTTTAGTTGTTTGTTGTGTTTTGTAGAATGCAGAAATTCCCTGGCTTTTTTTTTTTTGGTACTATTTCCTGTTTAACCTGTGGTGTAAGCCACTAGAGGTTTGTTTAAACATAAGCAGTATATAAATTGCCTGTTAATAATGCTAAATATTAGTCTCATAAGCACATAAAAGGAGCCTGCAGGATCAGGCCAATGTCCCATCTGGCCCAGCATCCTGTTCTCCCATTGGCCAACCAGATGCCCCAATGGGAAGGATTGATCCTGAATGCAACAGGACTCTCCCCTCCTCTGGCCTTCAGCAACAGGAATTCAAAAGCATTGCTGCCTCTAGCCCATAGCTGTCAACTTTTTCCTTTTTTTAAAAGGGAAATTCCCTTATTCCGAATTGGATTCCTCGCAAGAAAAGGGAAAAGATGACAGCTATGCGAGTCTAGCCAGTGCCGGATCTGCGTATAAGCTAAACAAGCTATAGCTTAGGGCCCCACTCTCTTGGGGGCGCCCCAAAATATGTAAAGGAAAAAAACCTGGATGTACATTTTCAAAATACAAGATAAAAAAAAACAAATAAAATAAAACCTACCTACAGCAACAGTGTTTTGTGTTGTGTAGGCTCCTATGATGCAAGGAATGGGCCCCGCCTAGGGTTGCCAGGTCTGCTTCCAAAAAATAGCGGACAAGCGGGGTTGGGGGGTTAAATTAAATTAAATTATATATTTTCTTACAAACATTTTAACACGTATTAAAATACCATTTCATCATAAAGCTTTTGAATAAAAAAAAAGTCCACTATTTTGTGAAAAAAAATAGTGAACATAATGTGAAAAAAGTGGACTGTCCACTCAAATAGTGGACACCTAGCAACCCTAGGCCCCCGCCTGCTAGCCTGCTCTCTAAAATATCACTGGCTTGCTCCTTTCTATATATAGGGTGCCTACATTCTGCATGGACTGGTTGCGTGGCAACATGGGCAGATGGCTTTAGATACCTATGAGGTCCATAAATTACCATATAGCATATATTCAACCCAAAAAAACAGCGACAATTGGTTGTTGACAAAAGGACAGCTGGACATGGAAAGGGCCCCATTACCTTCAGTAGTTTAGGGCCTCATCGAACCTAAATCCGGCCCTGCCTCTAGCTGTGGAGTCAGAGCGCAGCCATCGTAGCTAATAGCCATCGATAGCCCTCTTCCTCTCCAGGATTTTTGCCCAGTCCGCTTTTAAAACCATCCATATCAGTGGCCACCCCTTTTTCCTGTGGCAGAGAGTTCCGCAGTTTAACTAAACAAAGAAATCATTTCTTTTATCGGTCCTGAGCCTTCCTTCGTTCGCTTTCGTGGGATGCGCACGGTAGAGTCTCACTCAGCCGGGCTGTTCTTGTGTGTGTGTGTTTTTTTTCAGATGCAGTCGCTGACGTCGTGCGAGTGCACGATTTGCCCGGAATGCTTTGCCCTGCACTTCACCATCGCCGTGAAGGAGAAGCACATCACGGACCTGGTGTGTCCGGCCTGTTCGGAGCCCGAGATCAGCGACGAAGGGGAACTCATCAACTACTTCTCCACCCTCGATATCCAGGCATGTCCTCTCTGCGCACCCCCTGCATCCTAGATACATTCCCCAAATGCCAATTTCCCGCTAACATCTGCTTCTCCGTAGAAAAGCAGCCTGCGTTTTAACAAATGGCGGCTTCCCTTTTCACAGGTCCTTGGTGCCCCTTTTAATTTTAATTTTTAAGAAATTGGGAAGGAAAGCAAGGAGGGAGGAAAAGTGCAGATTGATCTGGAAGGGGGGCCTGATCTTTCCTTACCTGCCGGCCCTCCTTTTCGTGTAAGGATACCTTGTGGGACCCAGCTAGGACAGGGAGTTTCTGAGCCCCATTCAGGGGGGAAATAGTTGCTGTGTACAAGGCCGGATTTAGGTTTGATGAGGCCCTAAGCTACTGAAGGTACCTGGGCGCTTTATATGCCCAGCTGTCCTTTGTCAACAACAAATTGTCGCTGTTTTTTGTGTTGAATATATGCTATATGGTCATTTATGGACCTAATGGGTATCTAAAGCCATTTGCATATAACAAAATATGCATTTTATCAAAGTAATAGATATAGAAATGAGCAAACCAGTGATATTTTTGTTGGAAAAACACCTAGGGCAGAGATGGCAGACTCCCAAATACTCCGGAGCGTCTTCTTTGGCTCTCTCTGGCTGGCATCTCTCCTTCAGTCCAGAGTGCCGGTAATAGTGGACCCTTCTCTCATGAAAAGAGTACGCACATCTTCTTGCATTCCTCAGCAAGAAGGAGGAGTCATTCGTAGTGCTAAAACTACTTTATTTACAGTCTTTATACAGAGCCTTCAGAATCATTGTCTGCATTTCTTGAACGCCGATACAAAACTTCGACACAAGCAGAAATGAAACTAACTTCCGATAACAACCGTCAGGCGGAAGAGATAAAACAAACTTCCTTTCTCACGTTCCTCTCAGACTCACATGATGTACACAAATCATTATATCACTGCTGAAGCAGCACGGGAGATAAAAATCCCAAAAAATTTTAGGGAGCAGGCTAGCAGGCGGGGCCCATGACTTACATCCTAGGAGCCTACACAACACAAAACACTGTTGCTGTGTGTAGGTTTTGTTTTATTTGTTTTTTTATCTTATATTTTTTAAATATACATCCAGTTTTTTCCCCCTTTAATTTTTTGGGGGGGTTCCCCAAGAGAGTGGGGCCCTAAGCTATACAGGTGAAACTCAAAAAATTAGAATATCGTGGAGAGGTTCATTTCTTTCAGTAATTCAACTTAAAAGGCGAAACTAATATATGAGATAGATTCATGACATGCAAAGCGAGATATGTCAAGCCTTTATTTGTTATAATTGTGAAGATTATGGCGTACAGCTGATGAGAACCCCAAATTAACAATCTCAACTTTGGGGTTTTCATCAGCTGTACGCCATAATCATCACAATTATAACAAGCAAAGGCTTGGCATATCTCGCTTTTCATGTCATGAGTCTATCTCATATATTAAACTCCAGTAGCTAATGAAAACAATTGCTTACATAAATGGACTTTTCCACGATATTCTAATTTTTCGAGTTTCACCTGTAGCTTGTTTAGCTTGTACGTAAATCCGGCACTGGCTGGGTACAGAATCAGACCATTGGCCCGTCCACCTCACTACTGGCCACGCAGACTGAATGTCAAAAAGGAAAGAATTTTATTGGGGAGCAAAGTTGGCCAAAGGAAGAGAAAGGGAGGGCTGTAAACACAGACTAGGAAATAAAAATTGCAAAGCCAATCCAGTATGTTACATGTTACCTGCTTGTGCGGGATCTTGGGTTTCAGAGAATGCGCGGAGTCCCCTACAGAAGAGAGATTTCTAAGCGAGAACATCTCTGGACTTCGGGAAGCCTCACATGCTTATGGGAAACTGAGGACAGTAGAAAAGCCTCTATTTCCTTTTTTCCCTACGTCTCCCAAGTACCAGAGTTTTCTTTTTCAAAAAGCAAAAGTAGCCTGGAACGAGAGGAGCACGCCTCAGTTGGTGTCAGGAGTCGGGTACAAAACTGAAACCCACAACGAAGTAGTCCCACGAGTGGAACATAGTATTACAATGAAGTATTTAATGCATTGGTGAAGGAATAAAATAAAATTCCTGCCAGAAATAGGGTTGCTAGGTGTCCGCTATTTGAGTGGACAGTCCACTTTTTTCACATTATGTTCACTATTTCCCCCCCCACACACAAAATAGTGGACATTTTTTTATTCAAAAGCTTTATGATGAAATGGTATTTTAATATGTGTTAAAATGTTTGTGTCAGGGATAGAGGGACTACTCGGGAGGAGCAGGGAGAGAGAGAGGAGCAAGCTAGAGCTGGGAGAAAAGATAGTGATTCCTCCAGGGAAGGGGAGTCACTGGGTTATAGAGAACAGCCACCCATAATCTCCACATATTCATCTCCCAGCTCAAGCCCCCGTCAGGAAATGTCTCCAGAAGAAGGGGAGATGGCAGGCTTCGGGATGGCAGGGCAAAGACCAAGAGCAGTCAGTCTCAGACAGGAAAATTAGACGAGGGGGGGGGGGAAGGAGGAGACGCAGACGTCATTTTAGAGTGCCGAGCTGTTGGCTTTGTTGGCGGGGGCGCGAAAGCCTGCCACTCCGAGAAACTGAAACTAACTGAGCAGTCGTGCTCCAGAGACTCTGTAATTCCATTATGGACAATAAATAGTTTTAGCTTCACTGAAGGCTTGTTGTTACTCATGAGCAACATCCAAGGGGAAGAGCAATCCCTGACAGCTTGTAAGAAAATATATAATTTAATTTAAACCCCCCCCCCCGCTTGTCCGCTATTTTTTGGAAGCAGACCTGGCAACCCTAGTCAGAAAATGGCGTTCCCCCACCCTGCCCCAAAGAAAGAAAGAAAGAAAGAAAGAAAGAAAGAGAGAGAGAGAGAGATTGAGAGAGAGAAAATGGCACACCCCTGTAAAACTCAGTCACCTATTTTATAAGTCAACAGTTATTTAACCCAGTGGACGAACAAGCCCTGTCTCTGTCATCTTCAAGGGCAGCCCTGCTGCTTCCTGTCCTGTCTAGACTACACCTGAAGGGACCGTTTCTTCTGTCCCTCCCATGTTCTGCTTCCTTTAACTCCCCACAGCTGCGCGGCTGCCTGGACCCCGAGACCTATGAGCTCTTCAACAAGAAGCTGATGGAGCGCGTTCTCATGCGCGATTCGAAGTTTCAGTGGTGCACGCATGTGAGTAAAGGATTGTTTTTGGGAAGGGAAGCAGAGGCTGGGTGGATACAAAGGGGGCATCCTCCGGAAAGACAAACGACTTCGAAACGAGTCAACATGTTTCATATAAAGAAAGTCTGCCTCCTCGGTCACGCTCTAGCGTGACTGAGAGACGAGGCAGGGCTTTGGAGGTGCCTTAAGGGAGAGGTGAAATCCATGCAAACCTGTCCCTCTCGCCACCCTGCAAGTGCATTATTATTATTATTATTATTTTGCGTTTAGGTCTCGCCCACCTCTGAGGTGCCAAAGGTGATGTACTCAGCTATTCTTAGTTACAAGAAGCTGCCTAACACCCAGCGAGGCCCTTGGGCCATCTAGCTCAGGACTGCCTGCACTAACCGGCAGCAGCTCTCCGGGATTTGGGTCAGGGAGTCTCTCCCAGCCCTACCTGGAGATGCCAGGATTTGAACCCGGGACATTCTGCGCGCAGAGCAGATTGTTCTACCCCGGAACTGTTGTGATATTATTACAAGCCGAGCTGCAAGAAGCGAGGACACCTGACTTGACTAAGAGTCATATTTCACTTTGTGAGAAATACACTGGCCATAGTAGCCCACACACATGTGATGTCATTGTAATTACTGTTGTACTCCTTACTTTCAGTTTTGCATCGGAGATGCAAGACGCTTTAACAGACAGCTCTGAATTATGAGCTGCTACGCAGAGACATTCTGCTCTTTATCTACAATAAAGTAGGTTTTAGCCTTACTGGCTGATGCGTGTTGTTTTTCAAGCTGGGAAACAATCGCATATTACATTGTGCCCCTGGACTCCTGAAGCCAGAGGGCACAGAAGCTTCGTCCGCCTTGGGGGTCAGTCTCTCAACCTGCCCCCGCGGGAAGTTTTCATAACAGGAACTACGGCCCTTCTCACTGATTCGCTTGTTTATTCCCCATCTGTCACCTCCTCCTCAATTGTGACAAGTGTCCAGCTCTTATAAGAGCCTGAGGTCGGGAGAAAGGACTCCCAGGATGCCTTGCGATCGCTTCTCCCTTTCTTTCCCTCTCCAGTGCTCCTTCGGCTTCATCTACGAGTCTGAGCAGCTGGAGGCCAAATGTCCGCAGTGCCGCAAGAGCTTCTGCGTCCAGTGCAAGCGTCAGGTGGGCGAGGCCGCTTCCTGCGGGGTGCTTGTGGAGCAGGGAAGGGGCTGCCATCGTGCTGGGAGCGGCTGTGTCTTGCGAGGAGCCTTGGGGTAGCCATTTGGGTCCATAGATATCTCTCACACAAACGCGCTCTCTCTCTCGAAGCTTTGACGTTGCTTTGTTCTTCCCAGAAACCCAAGAAGCCAGTCCATTGTTGAGATCAAGGGTTAAAGTCGGTGCCGTTTTGAAAAGTTCGAGCCGCCATCTTGATTCAAGATGGCGGCCAGTTGCATCCGGGCATAGATGGAAACCTTCTCTTTGACCTCCCAAACCAATCCTGCCTCACATCTTCTTCTTTTTTTATAGAAAATTTATTGATATTTCAACACAAAGCAAACAAAACAAAAACGTACATACAACAAATACATACAAAATACAAAAAACAACAAACAAAAAAACCCAACAAAATACATACCTATCAACCCACCTACCACAAAAACACACCTATTTAGTTATTATAACCTTAATTCAAATCTTAATTGGGGGACTTCCTCACGTCCTCTCTTCTGCGTTCAGTTCAAATTTACTGTAGTAACTTTGTAACTACTTTAAATCCTATTTTACAATTATTCTTAATCCTATTCTAGCATCTTATCTCCATCAACTTATTATTAACCATAATAAATGACCTAAAAATAAATCACAATCTTAGCTTCTTATGTACTATTTTAACCTAACATTATACAGCTATTGCCTATTATATTCTGCCTCACATCTTCTGAGGTGTCCAAATGCCCGGACAGCAAACAGTGTTTCAAAATACACACACACACACACACACACACACACAAATAAATACACAAATACACAAACACAATGATCAGTGAGGGCAACACCATTCGATGTCATCGATTGTTCTCCCATATCACTACATTTGCTCCTGGCAGGAAGTTAAATAGGGGGTCCTTTAGGGAAGGGGGTTCCCTCTGCTTCCTTCCCCGAGTAAACCCCAAAGGGCCACTGAATGTCTGCACAGCCTTGTGCTAGGCTCCTTCTCTTGGTCACGTTGTGGTGTGACAGTGCTGCGATTCTGTCCTTGGGGAAACTGATCGCACTGAAAACATAGCCACTGAGTGAGGGTCCCGTGGAGAGGATACCCGTTGCAGGGGTGCCACCACCGAGAAGGCCCTTCCTCGTGATGGTAGCTGGAAGAGGAGGAGAGGCTTCTGGAGATGAACCCAGTCCCTGCCCAGCCCCCTTTTTTACCTCCTTTGCCGCTTCTGCTACTGAAAGAAGAGAGGGCAAATGTTAGGATTCCTCCTCAATTCTTTCTCCTCTTTTCACCTTTCCCCGGCCAGTGGGAGCCTCAGCACCAGGGCCTGACTTGCGACGATTTCCTGGAGTGGAAGCGGACCAACGACCCCGAGTACCAGGCCCAGGGCTTGGCGGTCTACCTGCAGGAGAATGGAATTGGTAAGGGTTCCTGCTAATCGGAAGGTTGGCGGTTCGAGCCCACCCAGGGGCGGCTGTGGGCAGGATTCCTTCATTCTGAGGAAACCAAAGGAAGGCTTCTCCCACCGGGAGTCTCCCACCGCTTGGAGATCAGAGTGGCACGTAGCAGTAGATCAGAATCATAGAACTGGAAGGGACCACGGGGGTCATCTGGCCCAACCCCTTGCAATTCAGGAATCTTTTGCCCAATGTGGGACTCGAACCCCCGACTCTGAGATTAAGAGTTTTGGTTGCTGCGTCCTGGCAGGGACCAGAGCCTTTCATCATCGCCCGAAAATCCCACCGACCGGCAGAAGGAGAGCAAATAAAGTCTAGCCCTTGATAAAAGATTGGCCAGTATCATAACTGTGGCGACCCTCGGCAGAAGGGAAGAGAGCAGCGAATCTCCTCCGTTTCTCTCTGCCTCCTAACCGCCCTCCTTCCCTTTCTCCCTCCTTCCAGCGTGTCCGAAATGCAAGTTCTCCTACGCTTTGGCCCGCGGAGGCTGCATGCATTTCCAGTGCTCCCAGTGCAGGCATCATTTCTGCAGCGGCTGCTACAGCACCTTCTACGCCATGAACGTAAGGGAGCTCCGAAGGGCGCTAGTCGGGGGGTTGCCAACCGGGGGGGAAAGGCAGGCGGCGCTTGACAGGAGGCCGGATTCGGCTCACGGGCTTCTGGTTGCCGATCCCCCGGACCCAAACGCTCATCCTTGTTGGAGGACCAGGGCGAAGGAAACATCTTGGGTACGTTTATTTGGGGCGTCTCACCAACTCGCTTTCTCTCGCCCTCCCGTCTCCAGCAGAAATGCCCCATTGCCGAGTGCCCTATAAGGCGTTCGCTCCACGGCCACCACCCCCGAGACTGCCTCTTCTACCTCCGTGACTGGGACGTGCCTCGCCTGCAGCACCTCTTACAGGTCAGTGTAAGGGCAAGGCATGATGGGTAGGGCGCAGGAGGGAGAAGCAGAGGGGGGTGGGTCTTTGTGGGTGGGGAAGGCCAGGCGAGGTGTCCATTTGGAGTTGACGTTTGACATCTCCCCATCCCAGGACAACAACATCGTGTTCAATACAGATCCTCCGGCCGGGACCCGTGCCACCCCTGGAGGTGAGTGCTAAAGGACTCCTGTGTTACGGGGGGGGGGGGGTGTTGGACTAGATGACCGCCAGGGGTCCCTTCCAACTTTATAGTTTCTCTGACTCATAGGGAAGCCTGGCTTGCCAAGAGCATGTCTGAGTTCCCCGTCCTTACTTGCTGATCGATAGATTTTTTTGATAACCTAATTTGCTGGGTTTTTTTTTGCAAAGACTTGTGGGTAACGTGGCTAGTCAAGGAGAGAAGTGGTTTCCTGTGTGGCAAAAGGCCTTTCCTCTTTTAACGGTCTGTCTTGGTATCGAACACCAAGAAAATTAGCGCTAATACGCCCAGGAACTTCACCAAAATGCTGGAGAGGGTGCACCTCCACAGGCACATACTTCCACAGGTGGTGGGAGTGCCGCAGAATCCAACCATTCTGGACATCAACGACACGAGAAATATGCAAGATAACCAAGCAAGTGCTAGAAATCACCCCAGAATTGGTCTTACTAAACATCTTCCAAGACAATAATGGCCACTTACACCACAAAGAACTCATAACCCATCTACTCTCAGCAGCCAGAAACGTCATAACCAGACACTGGAAAGACCTGTCAGGAGTAAGCATTGACCAATGGTACCAAGTAGTGTGGGAAACAGCCTTACTAGAAAAACTAACCAGTAACCTGAAACTGACACGGGGACAAACAGAAGAAGACACCTTCACCCCGGTATGGCTCCCCTTCATCACACCCACAGCCCAACAAGACAATGACAAAAATCTACCGACAGCATACAAATCAATATGGCTAATCTGATCAAAAACACCCACCCACCCCACTCACACAGGAAACCAAAGATCACCACAGCCAACCACAAATGAACAATCACACCCTACGCCAACCCCGACCTCTCTCGCCGCCAAAGGAGCACAAGCGATCAACAGAGAACCTGCACAAACACTGACACCAAACCCTACATATATTAAGTAAAATAGAAACATTGTCACCCCACCTCACCTGTCTCCCCATCCCACCCACCTCTTTCCCCCTTCTCTCCCTAACGTCTCAACGACCGAAACTGATTTGTGAAAATATTACATGGGGAAAATACGAGAGAGACATTGCACACACCTTTGTAAAGAAAATCAAGAAAATCTTTAATTAAAAAAATAAAAACAAAGACGAGCTTAATCACCACAGCTTCCACGCCAAGGATCCTGGGGTTTGTAGGACTTTGTGTTTTTAGGGTGGTAAGAATTCCTTGTTGGGGGTCGCTAACTCCTCAAAAGTTGTACGTACCACATAAATTGGAGACATTTTAAAAATATCGAGCGCTTTATAACGCTTCGAAATAAATAAAACAGTATTTAAATTGGATCTAGCCCTACTTTTAGACGAGCGGCGAGGGCGGTTTTATTTGAGCTGGGTTTGTTCGAACCTTTGTTTTTATCAGTCTTCTCTCGCTGTGAGGTTTTAACTCTCGTTATGTTTTGCTTCTTAGTCTGGGGTCCTCCTGAATCTCATTTTCTCCCGTATCGCTTACACATTGGTGTAAGCCCCCTTGATTACTTCTGCAAAACGGCAGGGATGAACAAATAAACGGCAAACTTAACATGGCGACCCTCTTGCCCTTCCTCTTTCAGGCGGATGCCGTGTGATGGAGCAGAAGGAGACCATGAACGGGCTGAAGGACGAGCCGTGCGGGAAGGAAACCAAAGCCGGTTACGCTGGCCTTTGCCAGTGAGTGACGCCATTTTTTGCGAAGCGCTGTGGGAAACTGCAGGCTGGTTTCTGTACTTGCACATCCCTCTCTGGGACACAAGGTGCTTCTGGGGATATTTTGTTCACCTCTGGTCCCCACCCTGCACTCGGCTGTCACCTGTGGCTCTTGGATGCTCTCAGGATGCGACAGCGGCCGCACCCCTGGAACGGCTTCGACTGGCCAGCAAAACCAGGTGTGGGGAGCCGGTGGGTCGCAAACCCTTGGTGAGTTAGGGGCTCCCCCTGAACGCAAAGAGATTGGGCAGATGAGACCAAAAGTGGCTCTAACGGTCAAGATGGCGGCTTCTGCATGTAGAGCAGACTTCCTCAACCTCGGCCCTCCAGATCTTTTTTGGCCTACAACTCCCATGATCCCTGGCTAGCAGGACCAGCGGTCAGGCATGATGGGAATTGTAGTCTCAAAGCGTCTGGGAGGGCCGAGGTTGAGGAAGCCTGGTGTAGAGGAAAGTGAGGGGCAGATGGGGCTCGTCTACCTGGGAAGGGAGCCTATCCAGGAGAAGGAAAGCTCTGATCCTCAACCTCCGCTGCCTTGTGGGGCATCTTTGGGAGAACAAAAGGCACAAGAGTATAAACGCTGCACAAATCCGGAGTGGAGTCCCTGAGGGGGTTGGATGGCTCCTTGTGTGCCTCCTTCCGGCAACTCCTGCAGCCAAGCTGGTGCCAAACGTCTTTTTCTGCTCTCCTTTGGGCCACATCAGCCAGGCCAGGGGGGGGGGTCTTGTTGCCTGGGCAGCCCAGGACCTCCAGACACACTGCCCAGGCTTGCGCCCCAAGGAGGTCACTGCTAACACAGCCTTTTGACTTCACCCTCCAAAGGCACACTCCATTGTCTCTCGAGACAGACGGATGCCATCAACGTCCAGTGTGCCATCACCACACCAGTGTGGTGTAGTGGTTAAGAGTGATAGACTCGTAATCTGGTGAACCGGGTTCGTGTCTCCGCTCCTCCACATGCAGCTGCTGGGTGACCTTGGGCTAGTCACACTTCTCTGAAGTCTCTCAGCCCCACTCACCTCACAGAGTGTTTGTTGTGGGGAGGAAGGGAAAGGAGAATGTTAGCCGCTTTGAGACTCCTTCGGGTAGTGAAAAGCGGGGTATCAAATCCAAACTCCTCCTCCTCTTCTTCTTCTTCTTCTTCTCCTCCTCCTCCTCCTCTCTTATCCTCCGTCTGGGCAAGTCAGAGGAATTGCCACAGGCCCAAGGACAGATTAATTAACTCTTTGGGCCCAAAGCGAGGCTGTATGACCTGGGGGGGGGGGTAGTTCTCGTGGCCAGATAGAGAAGATCGTAAGGGGCGGCCCCCGGGATGGAGGTTCCCAGTTCCCGTGTTATGTAATCGCCGAGGGACTTGGGGAGGTGTGAACCCGGAGGGTTGGTGTGGCGCACGTGGACAGAGAGAAAGGGGCCGATTTATTGTGTAAGGTGGCAGGAGCGCCACAGAGATTGACGCCCCCCCCCCTGCTCCTAGGGCACACTACAAGGAGTACCTGGTCAGCCTCATCAACAGCCACTCCCTGGACCCAGCCGTCCTCTACACCCTGCAAGAAGTAGAGAACGTCTGCCGGCGACACTCTCCCGCTGTGATGCTGCCCCCTCGGGCGCCGGCCGAGGATGACGAAGCTTATCGAGGGCGTTTGGTCAAGGTGAAAGGAAATTATCTGAAGCGGGGGTTGGGGGGGTGGGGGATTGATCCCTGGGGTTTGGGCTGGAAAAAGCTTGAGATTTCCTTTCTTACTGTAACTAACTCATTTTCATTACTACTGTTATTATTCGTAAAATTTATATCCCACTTGGTTATCATAGAATTGTAGAGTTGGAAGGGTCATCTAGCCCAACCCCCTGCAGTGCAGGAATCTCAACTAGATCATCCAAGGCAGATGGCCCTCCAACCTCTGCTTGAAAACATCTGAAGGCAACCCTGTTTAGGGAAGTTTTTAATGTTTGATGTTTTATCGTGTTTTTAATATTCTGTTGGGAGCTGCCCAGAGTGGCCGGGGAAATCCAACCAGATGGGTGGGGTATAATTAATTAATTAATTAATGTTGCTATTATTATTATTATTATTATTATTTAATTTAAAACCTCCAAGGAAGGAGAGTCCACCGCATCCCGAGGGAGACTGTTCCAGCTCAGTCGGTAGACTCTTAATCTCGGGCATATAAAAAGAAAACGAACCTCAGTGCCATTTAGAAAAAGAATAAAATGATCAGCAAAAATAATTATGAGCCAACTATTTAAGATATTCAAAAAAATAAATAAGATCCACGATAAACTAAAAGCAGATTAAAACACACTTAAGCATTCTACGTGTCTAGGTAGGTAAAGGTAAAGGGACCCCTGACTATTAGGTCCAGTCGCGGACGACTCTGGGGTTGCGGCGCTCATCTCTCTTTATTGGCCGAGGGATCCGGCGTACAGCTTCCAGGTCATGTGGCCAACATGACTAAGCCGCTTCTGGCGAACCAGAGCAGCGCACGGAAACGCGGTACCTATTTATCTACTTGCACTTTGTGCTTTAGAACTGCTCGGTTGGCAGGAGCAGGGACCAAGCAACAGGAGCTCACCCCATGGCGGGGATTCAAACCGCCGACCTTCTGATCGGCAACCTCTAGACCCACAGCGCCACCCGCGTCCCACGTGCCCAGGTAGGCTAGTGTAAACGAAAAGGTTTTTAGCAGGTGCTGGGAAAGTGACGCAGTGATGACATCTTCATGATGTCATAGAAATGTAGAGCTGGCCAACAAGACAACAGCAAGAACCCACCAACAGCATTCGAATCAATCTGCCTAACCTGATCCAATATATCGAAAAGACAAAAAGACAATCATGCGATATAATAACCAAAGAATAAAAGTACAAAGACTCGGCCGTGACAATCCCTGAAACGAGATGGAGAAATTGCGAAGATATAAACCAAAATAAACTAAACTCAAATTCAAAAAACCGGGGTGAGGGCCCCTAAACAGCTATATATGGAATTTAACAACAATATATCCAACTAAAATGAAAACCCTCAAAACGAAAACCCTAAAGAGATGCCGGCTCTTTTCTCGTTTCACTGGATATAGTCCGTTTCCTCAGAGGGAAATTAATTAGAGAGACTTTAGGACAAGGCTATCAAAGCTGCAAAAACCAACTAACAAAGCTGCAAAAAACAATGAAAGAATAAAGAGCAGTAGGGGGAATTTACTCCCAAACTATTTTATGTTAGTTGAACTAAGGTTAGCTAACCTAAAACGTCGTTGATAACAAGACTCATTACTTTGAAAAAATGAAGCCACACGGGCCTGCTGATCCAATAACACACACACACCCTACCCACACATGAGAACAAATTTCACGACAGCCAAACAAAGACAGCCAACCCCACCCTTGGCCAGCTCCAACTTCTCTCAGCACCAAAGGAAAATGTAAAGAGAACCCACACAAGTGACACTGACACAAAACTACACTAAGTAGAATCGAAGCATTGCTTCCCACCATTCCCCCTTCCACCTCGTTCCCCTTTCTCTTCCTAATGTCAAAACAAAATAAAAAATTCTTTCCAGTAGCACCTTAGAGACCAACTAAGTTTGTTCTTGGTATGAGCTTTCGTGTGCATGCACGCTTCTTCAGATACACTGAAACAGAAGTCACCAGTTCCTTAAATATAGTGAGGGAGTGGGGAGGGGTATTACCCAGAAGGGTGGTGGGAATGGGTGATCAGCTTAACGGCTGCAATTAGTCTTGCAGGGAAAGGCCAGGGGTGAGATGGCTAAAGATAGCTTTGTCATGTATAATGAGATAAGAATCCAATGTCTTTGTTCAGACCAGGTTTCTCCATGGTTTTAAGTTTGGTGATTAGTTGCAATTCAGCCACTTCTCTTTCCAGTCTTTCCAGTCTTTTGTTTTGACTATGGCAGACCAACACGGCTACCCACCTGTAACATTTCCTAATGTAACACTAATGTCTCAACAAATGAAGCTGATCTGTAGAAAAATGTAACTTGAGAAAAGAGACGTTGCACATACTTTTGTAAACCAAGAAACCTTTAATAATAATAAAATTAGAATCCCCCCAAAAAAATTAAGAGTTGGAAAGGGTCCTAGGGGTCATCTAGTCCAACCCGCTGCATTGCAGAAATGTCAACAGGCAGGGAGTTCCAGCATGCAGGTGCTGCCACACATGAAATCGATTTCTTACAAATGAGGATTATGCGGCGCTTGCCGGTTCTGCAGATAGCGGGAATATTGCGGTTCGGCTGTCTCAGAGGAGAACGGGTCCCAAGTGGCTTTAGATACTAATAGTGACACCATGAACTCGAACTCGGTACATCTAAAGCGCCAAAAGACCAGGGCAAAGAGCTTGGGCGGCAGCATAGGGTGAGACCTGCGTTGCCAAGGTTCCAGGCCCACCTCTGTGGGGAGGGAGCCCCACAATTTAGGGGCTCCTTTATCTAACCTTCCATCCCTTTCGTTTCCAACTTGCTGCAGATTCTGATGGACCAGGAACCTCTGGGCCCCAAAATCCCACGCCGAAGGAAGTAGGCGGCCGTTGCCGGAGCTGAGAGGAATCGGGAGGTGCGCGGCTGCAGTCTGGCTCCTTGTTGGGGAGAGTTTGTCTGGGGAAAGCTGACCAGAAGCGGGCCTTGCGTCTTCAGGAAAAGCCTCCTCGCAGAGGAGGAGGATCAATGTTAATATTTCTTAGTCTTTTTATTTGGAGTTTCCGAGGTGCCTTTCTCAACGCTGTCTTCCTACTGTTCAGGGATGGGGCTGGCCGAGTCCGAGGCCTGACCCCTTCCCGTTCTTTCCTTCTCTCCCTCATCGCGACTCCGAATAAACAGTTCTGTGTTTTAAAAGAACAACCACGGTGTGGCGCTCCTTTTTTGTTTTTTGCACTGCCCTCCTCGGTCCCATCCTGAATGCCTTCCCAGTTCCCGTGGTTTATGTATTTAGAGCAGGCCTAGGCCAACTCCGGCCCTCCAGGTGTTTGGGACTACAATCCCCATCATCCCTAGCTAACAGGACCAGCGGTCAGGGACGATGGGAATTGTAGTCCCAAACATCTGAAGGGCCGGAGTTGGCCTATGCCTGATTTAGAGCATTCTTACCTCGCTCTTCGGCCAAAACAAGGCTCCCAGAGTGGCTTACGGACAATCAGTTGAGACAAGAGGGTCCCTGAAAATCTGAGAAACCACGACACGCAAGGAAAAACGGACAGGGAAGGAAGAGGAAAACAAATCAAACTTGGACCCAGATTCTTAAAACAACCATTACTATAAAGGGCAGCCGGCACAGTTTAGGGACAGGAGGTGCCTGTCTCTGACAGGGGAGGTACAGTTCACTATTTCTTGGCCCCCCGGCGCTCGAGGAAGCTCTGTCCTGTGTTTCTAGAGGGTCGCTTTGGTATTCAACAGGAGGGTCTCTTAAGAACAGGACAGTCTTGGGGGAAAACGGTATCATTCCGGTTCCCGCACTCCAATAAGAGCTGGGAATGGGAATAGTACAGAGCTACGAATTGATCCAGGGGCTGGAAGCAGCTCCTCTGTGAGGAAATACAATAACATTTGGCACTTTTTAGCTAAAGCTAAATACATTTAAGGCACATGGCTCCCCCCACCCCCCAAAAAAAATTCCTGGGAACTGCCGTTTGCCCTTCACCAGGCTACAATTCCCAGCACCCATAGCAAACTACAGTTCCCAGGATTCTTTGGCGGAAGTTACGTGCTTTCAATGTAGTGTGTATGGAAGCTTAGGAAAGATGCATTTAAGGGGAGGGGGGACATGACAAAGGGATATAAAATTTGGTGCAGTGAAAGTGGCTAGAGAGATATTTTTATTTCATAGGTGTAAGAGTCACTGGAGCCATTAAGTGAAGCAGAATGTTGGATGAGTAAAGCGAGACAAAATGCAGAACTTATTCACACACAAATCTACACAAACATCGTTAACTGGGGTGGCCACTAACTTTGGCCGCAAGACATTCAAAGCAATGTTACACAACATTAAACATCTATGGATCCCACCCCCATAGAATCCTGGGAACTGTAGTTTTGTTAGAGGTGCTGAATGAGCTGCAATTTCCAGAGTGCTTTCGCAGCCATTAAAATTCAGAGACGACAGTACATTAAAACCACAACATTGCTGCAGCAGCACAGTTTAGATGCGGCGTTTAGGAAGGTCTGCCCCTCACACTCTTGCCCCCTCACAGGGAGACAATTCCCAACACCCTCAACTGAAACTACAGTTCCCAGCATTCTTTTTTGGGGGGTGGTGACGAACTTTCAAGCATGCAAACTCCATCCACCGCCATGCATTTAAAACAGATCTCTCTCCCCCCCCCGCCGCCCCCAATAATCCTGGGAGCTGTAGTTTGCCAGAGGTGCTGAGGATCGTAACTGGGTGGGGTGAACTATAGTTCCCGCACAATTTATTCATTTTTTCTGGAACAGGGGGAGGCGTTTGCTGTAAGGGTGCTTAAAAAAATTGGGGGTGTGGATGTTCCCTCTCTCATCCACCTATCTGTCTCTCGATAAATAGAAATCTCTCTCCCAGAGATCAACGTCATGAAACCGCAATTGCTTTTCCCGTTTGTTTTGGTGGCAGCGGAGCCTGAAACCGGCGCGCCCTCCTCTCTACTGCCCCCTGGAGGCCGGAGCGGAGGCGGCGGCGGGGGCAGTCACGTGATTTATGGGAAAAGAAGCCGAGCCGGGAGAAATGGGCGAGGGAGGGCGGGGCAGGAGGAAAGGGGGCGTGGCGAAGCCCAGAGGGGGCGTGGCGAAGACCAGCTCAGCTGGGAGGAAAAGGCGCTACTCGCTGCGTTTTACGAAGAGGTTCGCTGCAGGAGGGAGACTTGGAGATCAGAGGTGGGAAATACATATATATGTATATATACGGTATATATGAATATTTTCCTTTCCTTTATCATTCGACTTTCCTGCCTTAATTTTCTCCTGCCGCCTCCCCGGCGCATTTACTCGGAAGTAAGCCCCCGTTGTGTCCAATGGAGCTTTACTCCCGTGCAAAAGTGCGTGCGGAGGATCGCAGCCTTCCTCGCTACTCTGCTGCAGAGACCACGGCCAGTTAAGAGTCTTCTTTGCAGCACCTAAAAGTGCTTTATATAATAACCAATATTCTTGCTATTATTGTTACTGATCGTGCCGTAATCCGGGTGTTGGCGTCGAATTTTATTTTATTTTATTTTATTTTATTTTATTTTATTTTATTAGTTGTCTTACTTATAAGGAGGCCCATTGCAGTCGACGGGGCTTAACGGGAGCCATGGGCAACTTTTAAATTCCTAGCGGGGCGAGGTCTGGATTGCCTTTACTGTGCAATCCTGCACGCCGCTGTTAATTGTGTTCATCGAGGCTTTATGGCAAGGGTTTGCTCAGTCCTTATGTGGTTGGAAGAATCTCTGCTTTTAAAATTATTGTTTTTATTAACAAAACTAACCAAGGAAGAATAAGGAAAAAGAGGAGGGGGGAAATAGAAGGGATAATAGAGAAGGACACCCTCTGCTGTGTCAGCCCAGTCCTAGTCTCTTAATCTCAGGGTCCAGAGTTCGAGTCCTACTTTCTGCAAAATATTCCTGCACTGCAGGGGGTTGGACTAGATGACCCCCCGGGATCCCTTCCAACTCTACGATTCTATGAAAAGGCAATAAATAGCCAGCGATCCATCTGTTTTAATTTAAACATGTTGTCACACGCCACCCCAATCTCTGAGTGGTGCAAGAGTCCGGGGGGTTCCAGCCTACGATGGAGGGGTTCACGGCACTGGCAGATCCCAGAGGATCTTGTTTCAACAGCCTTGGATCCCAGCAGAGATCAGGCATGGGTGGCTCTGTCTCTCAGGTGCCCAGCTGCCTTCTGGCACAACTCTGGCTTCCGCCGTTCTAAGTACTGTAACAGACATTTGTGGGCCATTCGCCCTGCGGCACAGAGCCACTTCCTTTGTTCCCTTAAGGCGCCATATTTAGCAGGCCGTTACCAGTAAACTTTCCCCCTGCTATTCCAGCCATTGAATCCTTGCTGGATCCAGGAATTAGGAGGGACTCAGGCTACCTCCCCCCCCCCCCAAAACAAACCCTCACAACAATAAAATTCAATATTTCAGGTCCTCCTCTCCCCCCATTTTGCCCTTACAACACCCCTGCTAGGTAGGTTAGGATGAGAGGCAGCTACTGGCTCCAGTGAGCTTCATGTCTGAGGGAGGATTTGAACTTTGGCCTCCCAGCCCTTAGTCTGACGCTCAAACCACTGCACCACCCTGCCTTTGTTTCCTGTTTTTCTCATGCTAACTCCTTCCTTCTCTCTTTCCTTTTTAATGCACGCAACTTGTTTCTTTCCTGTAATCCTAATATGCTCTAGTCTTTTATTTCCATTGGCTGTGCTTTCCTATGTGTCTCGTTCTCCACAGCTACAGAAAGCAGTTGTTGTTGTTGTTGTTTTTAAAAAAAACACCATTAAACAGGCCAAAAGTGGTGCGAGATTATTGTTAAATGATAATTGGTGTGTGCCTGTGTGTACACTTGGGGTGGAGGATTGGCGGTGGTGTAATTGCAGATCCCGGAGGATCTGGTGTTGTCCCGCATTATCCGAGCAAACTTTTGTAGATTTGCAGACTGGTCGTACGCTGGTCTACTCGGAAGCAAGCCCCTTTGAAGAAGATTCCCCCCCTCCCCATGCCCTGTGGTTTGACAGTGCAAATAGAGGAGCTGCTTCGATTGCATAGGGAATCTCTAATTTCAGGGAGGAGAAAGATCTGAAAACATCGGGAGGACTGCAGTTTGAGCAGCACAGGGTTGTAGATTTTAGGCAGAATCACGCGATCCCAAAATATGCATAGGGATTAGGCCTGGGCTGTTGCTGTGAGTAACAATAGAAGAGTTTGGATTTGATATCCCACTTTATCACTACCCGAAGGAGTCTCAAATAGCACTGTTTATATCTCTCTCTGATACTATGAAAACACAATATTGTTGTGTCTATTTACAAATGTACAGGTTGAGCCTAGATGGTCTTAAACGCTGAGGTAGTAGCACCTGCCTTGCATGCAGAAGGTCCCAGGTTCGAGAAACGCCCTGCCTGAAACCCCGGAGAGCCGTTGCTGCCGGTCAGTGTGGGCAGAAATTCTGAGCCAGGTAGATAACCAATCTGACCCAGTATAGGGCAGCTTCCTAAATTTCAATGTTTACAGAGCCCCTGAAGCCACCTTCGCAATTCACCCTCCCAGCCACCTGGATCACACCATCCTTTAGCTTGGGGCGTTAGCAGTGAGAGTTTCAGCGATTTCCAAGCCTTTTAGGAGGCCAGCTATTGACAGCAACCAGTCAGCCTCCCATAGGACGGTAGCAAACTGGGCAAGTGTGCCAGAATTATTATTACGGCGGTTGCCAGGATCCATTTACTTTCTCCTTTCTGCTGTCATCCCGCCTTGCATCAATATTCCATTCTGCAATCTGATGTTGTTAATCTAATAATGAGAGGGTTTATTTCCCACCCGACGGACACGCTTTCTTTTTCAGAAGCCACGGCCACTAATTGCAAAAGTTTTGTGTGGTGTAAGGGAAAGTGTTTTGGAGTGTCATTCGAGTTTAAACCACACTAGGCTTTTCAATGCAAACAGTCTTCACTGCAAATAGAAGTGTGCATGCACACGGAAGCTCATACCAAGAACAAACTTAGTTGGTCTCTAAGGTGCTACTGGAAGGAACTTTTTTTATTTTTTATTTTGTTTCGACTATGGCAGACCAACACGGCTACCTACCTGTTTTGGAGTGTGTGTGCCTAAGTGTTTCTGAGATGTTTTCCAACTCACGGAGGACTACAGGAAAGCAGAGTGAGGCCCTTGGGTTCTAGTCCAACCCGCGGCAATGCAGGAATCTCAACTAAAGCATCCACGACCCTGATCCCCGGACCCTGAGATCATCTTCTGAGGCCTTGCTTTGTGTTCCTCCTCTGTGATAGGCCCAGAGGGCGGCCACACAAGAACAGGGCCTTTTCTGCCGTGGCTCCCCATCTGTGGAATGATCTGCCCAGGGAAGTTCGCCTGGCGCCTTCATTATACACCTTTAGGCACCAGGCAAAAAATATACCTCTTCAACTAGGCCTTGGGATGATTGACACCCGATGCCCTTTTAAAATGTGTTGGGGGGTGTTACTGGGTTTTTATTATATATTTTGTGTTATATTGCGATTTTGTGTGCTATCTGCCCTGAGACCTGCGGGTATAGGGTAGTATACAAATATAATGATGATGATGATGATGATGATGATGATAATACAGTGGTACCTTGGTTCTCAAACACCTTGGTACTCAAACAACCTGGAACCCAAACACTGCAAACCCGGAAGTAAGTGTTCCGGTTTGCGAACATTTTTCGGAAGCCGAACGTGCTCCGTTTTGAGTGCCACGCTTCCGATTTGAGTGCCACACTTCCGTTTTGAGTGTTACGCTGAGATCTGTCTGTTTTTGCTATTTATTTTGCGTTTTTGTGGCTCTTTTTGAGTTTTTGTGACTGTGTGGAACCCAGTCCAGCTACTGATTGATTGATTGATTGATTGTGTGATTGCAGCACATTGTTTCTTGCTTTCATTTTATGGATCAGTGGTTTCGTTAGATAGCAAAATTCATGTTAAATGGCAGTTTTAGGGGTTGTTTTCCAAAGCGTGGAACGGATGAATCTGTTTTGCATTACTTTGTATTGGAAAGCGCGCCTTGGTTTTGGAACGCTTTGGTTTTGGAACGGACTTCCGGAACGGATTAAGTTTGAGAACCAAGGTACCACTATAGTAATAATAATAATAATAATAATAATAATAATAATAATAATAATGACAGGGGGCCACCCAACCTCTGCATAAAAACCTCCACAGAAGGGCAGTAGAATGGACTCCCTCGGAGCATTTCGATGGTGCTGGGAGGCTTAGATCACGGGTAGGCAAACGAAGGCCCGGGGCCCGGATCCGGCCCGTGAATCGGCGTGTTTTTACATGAGTAGAGTGTGTGGTTTTATTTACCGGTAATATGCATCTCTGGGTTATTCGTGGGGCATAGGAATTCGTTCATTTTTATTTTTCCAAAATATAGTCCGGCCCCCCACAAGATCTGAGGGACAGTGGACCAGCCCCCTGCTGAAAAAGTCTTCTGACCCCTGGCTTAGATGCTCAGCCCTGCCTTGGGGGACTCCAGCAATGCACAGCGAGGTGGGGGAACCCGTGGCCTCACAGCATCGCCTATTCTATCTCTTGGACCTTTACATCGACTTTTTTCCCTCTCTGCATCTTTTCGGTACCGCCTAGAAATCAGGTGCAAGGGAACCTTGGGCCCTCCGGGTCTTGCTGAACTACAACTCCCATTAGCCCCAGCGAGCGTGGCCAACGGCCCAAGGATCCTGGGAGTTGTAGTACAGCAACATCCAGAGGGTCAAAGGCCACACCTGAGATGTTCCTTCGCTGCCCAAATCTTCAGCTATGGAACCTACCCATCAACTTCTTTCTTTCTTTCTCTCTTCTGCTTTTACAGATGCCCCTTTCCCCCGAACAGCCCTGCGCGTCTCCTCTTCGAAAGCTCACGGAAGCATTTTTAAAATTTTATTTTAAACGATCAGACTTCCTTGTAGTAGATACCTGGCAGAAGTTTGCACCCGCTGGTTTTTGTGTCTCCCCCCCCCCCCAAATTCAAAATGACACAAAACAGTACAAGCAAAAACCACGGGTGTCAGTCAGTGGGTAGAAAAGCGGTTTCGATATTACAAAATGTAGCCACGCAGCTGGAACGAATCGGCGGCTGCAGAGGGCCGGGGCTCTTAGAGAGTTAACGCACAAAGCAAATATGAAACAATAGGCCTCGAAAGTGTGTTTGTGGGTTTTGCCACATATCGCATTGCAGTGTTGTGTGGGTTTGTCAGCCAAGACCAAGTGTCACTTGTTTTGTACGAGCCTCGATTCTCGCGCTCCGTTCTCAGAGCTCTTTGGTTTGCCCTTCTCAGAGCTGCAATTCCCGGCGCCCTCAGCAAACTACAGTTCCCAGGATTCTTTCGGTGAGGGGTCCTTTGTGTAGCGTGTACACAGCCTGCATTCCCCCCCCCCCAAAAAAAAAATTACTTTTGGCAAGAGTCGGCTTTAGACCTGCTCATCTTGCTGGGACGAGGCACCTTCTTCCATAATGGCCATTTTTGCTGCTGTTTTGGAATTTCAAAATGGTGCCATGAAGAACGGCGGGTTAAAATAGGTGGGCGGGACTTGCGACATCAGGAGATTGGCAGGCGGCTGGCCCGCCCACTTGCCAAAGCCAGGTCCACAGTGGTGGGGACCCACTAAGGATTCCAAAAGATCCCCCAACCCTTTAGGTTTTTTTTTTTCAAATGAGGTGTCAGAAACAGACGTATTAAATGCCTTGTGGTGGGCTGGACTAGATGGCCCCTGGTGTCCCTTCCGACTCTGTGGTTTTATTATTGTACCTAGGTCGATTTTATTTTATTTTATTTATTATCTTAAGAGAATTCCACCATATACTGTACAAGCAACAATTTTAAATACATTCACTTCCTCCTTTAAGATTCGGCTCTGGTTACATTGTGTTGCTATTCTGTAAGAGACAATTATATCCTTTTCTGTCACGTATATTATTTTATTTCCCGAATGTTATCTAACCCTACCCTACCCTCCTCCCCATTGCTTCCCTCCACCCGTGTGAGATCTTTGTTGTTGTTCAGCCGTTCAGTCGTGTCCGACTCTTCGTGACCTCATGGACCAGAGCACACCAGGCACCCCTATCCTTCACTGCCTCACGCAGTTCGGCCAAACTCATGTTAGTAGCTTCGAGAACACTGTCCAACCATCTCATCCTCTGTCGTCCCCTTCTCCTTGTGCCCTCCATCTTTCCCAACATCAGGGTCTTTCCCAGGGAGTCTTCTCTTCTCATGAGGTGGCCAAAGTACTGGAGCCTCAACTTCAGGATCTGTCCTTCCAGTGAGCACTCAGGGCTGATTTCCTTGAGAATGGATCGGTTTGATCTTCTTGCAGTCCATGGGACTCTCAAGAGTATCCTCCAGCACCATAATTCAAAAGCATCTATGCTTCGCCGATCAGCCTTCTTTATGGTCCAGCTCTCACTTCCATACATTACTACTGGGAAAACCATAGCTTTAACTATACGGACCTTTGTTGGCAAGGTGATGTCTTTGCTTTTTAAGATGCTGTCTAGGTTTGTCATTGCTTTTCTCCCAAGAAGCAGGCGTCTTCTAATTTCGTGACTGCTGTCACCATCTGCAGTGATCATGGAACCCAAGAAAGTGAAATCTCTCACTGCCTCCATTTCTTCCCCTTCTATTTGCCAGGAGGTGATGGGACCAGTGGCCATGATCTTAGCTTTTTTGATGTTGAGCTTCAGACCATATTTTGCGCTCTCCTCTTTCACCCTCATTAAAAGGGTCTTTAATTCCTCCTCACTTTCTGCCATCAAGGTTGTGTCATCAGCATCTCTGAGGTTGTTGATATTTCTTCCGGCAATCTTAACTCCGGCTTGGGATTCATCCAGTCCAGCCTTTTGCATGACGAATTCTGCATATAAGTTAAATAAGCAGGGAGACAATATACAGCCTTGTCGTACTCCCTGTGAGATCTTACCGTCACTAAATTGTTTCTAGTTGCTTTAATACAACAAACTAACACGAAAGCTTATTTCTAAAATGTCTAATGAATTATGATAAATTCTTTTAACCTTACATACTTAACCATTGCCTATTAAGAGTTCTGCATTAACACCATATTTTTCCATGTATTCCCCTATACATTTCCATTCAGTATAGGTTTTTTTGGGTAGAGCAGCCCCTACCTTGCTGCGGTCATTTTGGCCATCTCAGCAAACTCACAGATCTTCACTTGCCACTCTGTCATTTCTGGTACTTTTTCTGTTTTCCAACATTTCGCCACTAAAATTCTTGCCGCTGCGGTTAAATAACAAAACATGTTCCTTTTATTTTATCCTTGGGGGTGTCGTTTGTTAATAAACTCAATAAATATGACTCCGTTGTTGTTTTTTAATAGAGCACCTGAAGATTTTTTTGATCTCCTCGTGTACCTAGGTCAGGCATAGGCAAACTTGGCCCTCCAGATGTTTTGGGACTACAATTCCCATCATCCCTGACCACTGGTCCTGTTAGCTAGGGATGATGGGAGTTGTAGTCCCAAAAGACCTGGAGGGCCGAGTTTGCCGATGCCTGACCTAGGTCTTTTGGGAGGGCCAGGTGCCCCCCCCAGCTCTCCCCCCACGCCTTCCAGGGGATCCCTCCTCCCCACCAGCGGCTGATCTCTGTATCTCGTCTCTCTCCCCCCATCCAGGATGGCGACGTCTCGGCGCGGGGTTCGAAGGACGCGCAAGCTGCGGCAGTGGACGGTGGAGCAGGTGGAAAGCGGTCAGTTCCCGGGGGTGGTCTGGGACGACCCTCCCCACAAGACCATGTTCCGCATCCCGTGGAAACACGCAGGGAAGCAGGAATTCCGGCACGAGGAGGACGCCGGCTTTTTCAAGGTACAGCGCCTGCGTTTTGGTGAGATTCGCAGCCGGGTGAGGGTTTGAACCCTCTGGCGTTCCTAACCACTGCTCCACGCTGCTTCTTGGTTACGGTCAGGGTTACCGTACGTTTTTGGGTCTGAGCTGGCGAGGGGCTGACCAGGGAACGAGACCTTGGGGGGGGGTTGTAGGAGATAGCTGGACACGAAGGCATTGACCCAGCGTGCGGCAGTCGTGAAAGGAGTGCAGATTCCACGCTAGGGATCTGCAGGAATTGAAAATGAAGTAAAGGCATTGTACAAATCCAGAGCAGGGCTGGAGCCCTGTGCGCGGTTCGGGTTCAGTCTCAGACCTGTCAGCAATTTTGCTGCAGTGTTCTGTGGTAAGTGCAGGGTCCAAACCAGGCACCAAGGAATCGCAAGGGAATTATTCATAACAATAATAAGCTGTTGGGGAGGCTTGGCCAGATGGGCGGGGTATAAACAGGGAGAAATGTAAAGTACTACACTTGGGCAAAAAAAATAATGAAAGGCACAAATACAGGATGGGTGACACCTGGCTTGAGAGCAGTACATGTGAAAAGGATCTAGGAGTCTTGGTAGACCACAAACTTGACATGAGTCAACAGTGTGATGCAGCAGCTAAAAAAACCAATGCAATTCTGGGCTGCATCAATAGGAGTATAGCGTCTAGATCAAGGGAGGTAATAGTACCACTATATTCTGCTCTGGTCAGACCTCACCTGGAATACTGTGTCCAGTTCTGGGCACCACAGTTCAAGAAGGATACTGACAAGCTGGAACGTGTCCAGAGGAGGGCAACCAAAATGGTCAAAGGCCTGGAAACGATGCCTTATGAGGAACGGCTTAGGGAGCTGGGTATGTTTAGCCTGGAGAAGAGAAGGTTAAGGGGTGACATGACAGCCATGTTCAAATATATAAAAGGATGTCATATAGAGGAGGGTGAAAGGTTGTTTTCTGCTGCTCCAGAGAAGCTGACACGGGGCAATGGATTCAAACTACAAGAAAGAAGATTCCACCTAAACATTAGGAAGAACTTCCTGACAGTGAGAGCTGTTGGACAGTGGAATTTGCTGCCAAGGAGCGTGGTGGAGTCTCCTTCTTTGGAGGTCTTTAAGCGGAGGCTTGACAGCCATCAGTCAGGAATGCTTTGATGGTGTTTCCTGCTTGGCAGGGGGACTGGATGGCCCTTGGGGTCTCTTCCAACTCTAGGATTCTATGAAATAACAAATTATTATGATTATGATTGATTTATATCGCCCCCCGACTCAAGGTGGCTTATGCAAATTAAAACAACGCAGATGAAAGGCAAGCAGCTAAAAATCATATGAAAGCTAATCGTTGAAAAGTAACTGACCTCTAATAGAATTGAAACAATATGCAAAACAAATCTGTTGAAATACAGATAACGAAATGCCACAAATTGTTGCTAAAATGTGAAGGTTTGTGTCTTAAAACATGGCACAAAGCTGTCTGTGGCTCCAAATTTTGAGCAAATTTGGAGATGCGCCGCCCTGCCTAGGCATGGACTGGACAACTCACTGATAGCAGTGATACGATGGGCACCTTTCAAAATTATCAGCTCAAAGTTCCAGAACTTCTATTTGGATCGGCCAAAGTGTTGCAAAACAGCACGCTTCTGAGTCCGGCCTGCGCTGTTTTGGACTGCAATGGGGCGTGCTCCCATCATGGCACGCGGGTTTGTGTGTGTGTGTGTGTGTGTGTGTGTTTTTGGGGTGGGAAACCCCGCAGGTAGAAATGTAGCACCTCCGGGAGAAAGTGTGGGCTGCAGAGGAGCGTTGTGGGCGAGATGCAGTTGCAAGGAGGCTTGACCCTGCGCCGCTGTCTCTTTCGCAGGCCTGGGCCATCTTTAAAGGAAAGTACAGGCCGGGCGAGCCCCTCCACCCTGCCACTTGGAAGACGCGCATCCGCTGCGCTTTCTCCAAGAGCCCCGAGTTCGAGGAGGTGCCGGAACGCTCCAAGCTGGGGACCGCAGAGCCCTACAAGGTGTACCGCCTGGTGCCGCTGCCTGAACAGGGCCTTGGTAAGGACAACGTTGAGAAATCAGTCTACACACAACCAAACTTTCGTATTTGGGCCCTGCTTGTATAAATATATATATTTTAAATAGAACTACCCTCCCCTCCCCAGCTGTTTCAAATAAGTGATGCTGAACAGGAAACCAGGTGCAGTAGAGCCCAGCTCTTTCTTTTTGGTTAGGGAGTTTTGGCTCTCTGCATGAAGCCTAACTGCCCCGTCCCGTGTGTCTTTTTGCGTGCTTTCAAGGGACCCAGCCTAAACCGAGGAAGCCAAAAGCATCCAGGTCGGAATCTTCCAGCGGGTCCTCGGAGAAGGAGAACGGCAATCCCGAAAGCAGCCTCCCTCAGCCTCCAGCCGCCGCCTGCAGCTTGAAGACGGTGAGTGCCAGGAGGAGCGAAAGGATGAGACGCAATAGGGGTTGTTTTTAAAACCTGGAACGGATCATTTCTATGGGAAAAGGGCGCCGTGGGTTTTGGAACGCTTTGGTTTTGGAGCGGACTTCCGGAACGGATTAAGTTTGAAAACCAAGGTACCACTCTATACCACAGTGAGGCGTTCGTGGAGCCTTTGTATGAACACACCCTAATATCTCTTCTTTCCTCCCCAGGAATCGAGCTCCACGTTAGAAGCCATCGCCAGCCAGGCCCAAAACGCATTCGCCACTTTGGTCTTCCTAAATGGGGAGATGAACTCTCAGTCCATGGAGGCAGGTGGGGCGATTCACATTTCCCTCTGTTTTGTGGCACTGGTCGCGGCACGAGAAAGGGCAGGCAACATCGGGATCCCCATTTCTCTCCCTGTTCACCCGCACAGGGGCACATCCCCCTTTGATTCAAAACCAATTTTCAATTACTCGCGGAGTTCCGATTTTTGAGTCCAAATCCGAGGAAAAGCAAAGCGCCCAAAGCCGCCAGCAGTCGCTGCTTCGTGATGCCAGGGAAGCGGTAGATCCTCAGTACCGCACCTTCCACTCCGCTCGCTTACTAGGGCTTACTCGAGAACAAAGGAGGCGCGTCTGGTACCCGCTGGATCCCAGGTCTTCGGGACGCTCTTCCCGAAGTTTTTCCGGAGGTCCGCAGCGCGGTTGCAGCACCTCCACCCCTGATAGCACCGGAGTCCCTCGGAGCCGAGCGGACTCCCGACGGAACGGTATGGCGCTTCACCGGAAGCCAGGAAGTGATCTGTGCTTAACGAAACCTCGCTGAGCAGGAGATCTCTTCCGACCTGCTCCCTGGAAAATAAGTGTTCGCTCGAACCGAGAGAAGACGTTTGGCCTCTCGCTCCATGGAAAGAAAATAGAGGCGTGCCGATACGTTTGGCGCACCAAAGAAGCATGCATTTAATGCAATGCACATTAAACAGCCGCGGCTTCCCCCGGAGAATTCTGGGAGCTGTAGTTTGTTCAGGGTGCTCTCAGACCTACAGTTCCCAGAGTCCCCTGGGGAGAGGAATTGAGTTTAATAGGTATCGCCCTACCCAGCTCCTGCCAGCAGGAATTATGGAATAGGACTTGCAGATTGGCTTGTTTCCCCCCCCCCCTTTCTCTGGTCTTCTTGCAAATTAATTGCAGAGGGTCCAGAAAAGTAGGCAATGGATTATGGCACCATTTGTTCATTTCTAAGGTGCTAGTTCTCAATGCTGCTGTCTTAATTCCAGGTGCGTACGGGGAACTGGCTGCGGTGTGCACCTGATTTACAGGCATTTTCTTCCTTGTTAACATCCTACTTTTTCCAAATATCCCCCCCCTCCAACATTTTTGTTAAATGTTGCAATTTCAACAAAGCCTGCTTCTCTCTCAAATTTGAAAATGCTGAAACAAAAAACACACAAGCAAGCAATAATCAGAGCAGGTGCGAAGGAATATAAAATCTTCAGGAAATACGTCATATCAAGTACAGAGGAAACGTTGTGGGCTGTCAAGGTACTAAGACCATTACAGTGGTACCTCGGGTTACAGACGCTTCAGGTTTCAGACTCCGCTAACTCAGAAAAAGTACCTCGGGTTAAGAATTTTACCTCAGGATGAGAACAGAAATCGCGCAGTGGCGGCAGCGGGAGGCCCCTTTAGCTAAAGTGGTACCTCAGGTTAAGAACGGTTTCAGGTTAAGAACGGACCTCCAGAACGAATTAAGTTCTTAACCCGAGGTACCACTGTATAATTTTAAATCTTTTTTTCCTCCCTGTTCATAAAAACCCACAGGCAGAAGAAGTACGTCAGGAGGAGACTAGCCATGCTCCTTTGTTCGTAAAAATAACAATGCCACATCAAAATCAAAAATCAAAAATTCCTTCGAACTGTTAACGACTGCAATTAATCCTAAAGGAAAAAGCAAGGGGTGAGATGGCTAAAGATTGATTGCCAACAGTGCCCTTCAGCTTTCTATATTGGCCAAACAGGCCAAAGGATAAATGGACATCAATCTGATATCAGGAATCACAAGACAGAGAAACCAGTAGGAGAACACTTCAATCTCCCAGGACATTCTATACAAGATCTCAAAGTAGCTGTCTTAATGCAAAGGAATTTCAGAAATAGACTGGAAAGAGAAGTTGCTAAATTGCAACTCATTACCAAACACAAAACCATGGAGAGACCTGGTCTGAACAAAGACATTGGATTCTTATCACATTATACATGACAAAGCTATCTTTAGCCATCTCACCCCTTGCTTTTTCCTGTAAGACCAATTGCAGTCGTTAACAGTCGTCAACAGGTTTTCCACACTTATCATCCAATCACCCCCATTCCCACCACCCTTCTGAGTAATACCCCTCCTCACTCTCTCACTATATATCAGGGTCTGGTGACTTCTGTTTCAGAGTATCTGAAGAAGTGTGCATGCACACGAAAGCTCATACCAAGAACAAACTTAGTTGGTCTCTAAGGTGCTACTGGAAGGATTTTTTTATTTTTTATTTTGTTTTGACTATGGCAGACCAACACGGCTACCTACCTGTAACTAAAACAATGCCACATTTGCCAAAAGCAAATGATTTCTACATAATCTTAAACATGTGTCCATTTCTCAAGTAATTCTGTCTCCCGGTCCTTTTGGTACCAGGAATCTGTAGTTACTCCAAGCCCCAAAATAGACTCTTCTGTTGATTCCAGGAAAATGTGCAGATTGGAGGCCATTGGAACAGCCCCCATCCCCACGGCATGGGCAAGACCATTTTTGTGTTAGCATTTTAGGAAATGATTGCTTTATTCTGTGGAAAGGTTGGTCCCTCATTTCCTCTTCCTTTCCTGTTTCTTCACACTAGCGCTGGTTGTGAATGAGATTGCTGCCTTCCACCAGAACCCAGAACCCGCCCAAGCTGTGCCCATTTCAGAGATTCCTAGAGGTGAGATGACGGTGTCTTAGCTGTGCTTGGAAAGGGTCCGTAAGAAGGAACTTGCTCCATTCTTGTAATAATCACATTGTATGCAATATTAGCCTGCTCCTTCAATTCCCTGTGCTTTTAAAAATGTTGATCATTGTTCCTTTAAATGATATTCTGCTGCAGCGGCCCTGAAGGCACTGTTAAGAGAAAATAGAGTCCCAGGCATGGCCAAACTTGGCCCTCCAGATGTTTTGGGACTACAATTCCCATCATCCCTAGCTAACAGGACCGGTGGTCAGGGATGATGGGAGTTGTAGTCCCAAAACATCTGTTTGGCCATGCCTGCGACGGTCTCTGAATCGAGGCGATAAATAATATTTTACTTCAGTGTGCCGGATGTTAACTCCTCCTGCTTTTATTGGAGGCGGGGCTATGCAAATGAAGTTGTGGGCAGTCCCCTTCAGTGGGAGGAGCTTATATCCCATCTTCCCTACAAATGTGGTTCCTCTCCTTCCCCCAATTTATGCTCTCAACAACCCTGCGTGGTTGGTCAATCAGAGCGGTCGTGAGAGGCCCCAGGTCGTGCCGGGAGCATGGTGTGATCTAAGTGGGGATCCGAACCCTGCTGTCCCGGGTCTTAATACCGGAGAACGTAGATTTGCTGCCATAGATTTAACAGTTGGAAGGGACCACCAGCGGTTATCTAGTCCAGCCCCCTGCAATACAGGAACCATAACTAAGCAATCCGTGACAGGTGGCCACTCAACCTCTGCTTAAAAACCTCCGTGAAGGTGAGCCCACCTCCTTCTAAAGGAGTCTGACCCGCTACTCTGACCTTCAGAAAATTATTTCAACCCAGCCTTCATCAGGCATTTTGGACTACAACTCCCATCAGTGCACCGGCTGGGGCTGATGGGAGTTGTAGTCCAGTGGAGGGCACCAGCCTTCCATCCGGGGATGAAGTGGCATCCAGCTGGGTGATATAGAAGAAGCCCCCCCATTTGTCTCTGGCAATAGAACTCGCTCTTTGAAGGTACTATTGATGGTACATAGCTGCAGGGGCTGAGATTGCCTTATCAAAGGAAGTTCTGTTTTAAGGGGACAGGGGGCGGGCGGGTGTGGGGGACTTCCTGGTCCTGAATGGGGTAACTGTGCCCCTGAAGGACCAAGTGTGCAGCCTGGGAGTCATTTTGGATTCACCGCTGTCCATGGAGGCGCAGGTCAATTCTGTGTGCAGGGCAGCTGTTTACCAGCTCCATCTGGTACACAGGATGAGACCCTCCCTGCCTGCAGACTGTCTCGCTAGAGTGGTGCATGCTCTGGTTATCTCCCGCTTGGACTACTGCAATGTGCTCTACTTGGGACTACCTTTGATGGGGACTCAGAAACTGCAACTAATCCAGAATGCGGCAGCTAGACTGGGGACTGGGAGCAGCTGCCGGGACCATATCACACCAGTCCTGAGAGACCTGCGTTGGCTCCCAGTACGTTTCCGAGCACAATTCGAAGTGTTGGTGCTGACCTTTAAAGCCCTAAACGGCCTCAAAGGCCCAGTATACCTAAAGGAGCGTCTCCACCCCCATCGTTCTGCCCGGACACTGAGGTCCAGCTCCGAGGGCCTTCTGCTGGTTCCCTCCCTGCGAGAAGCGAGGTTACAGGGAAGCAGGCAGAGGGCCTTCTCGGTAGTGGCACCCACCCTGTGGAACGCCCTCTCACCAGATGTCAAGGAAACAAACAATTATCTGACTTTTAGAAGACATCTGAAGGCAGCCCTCTTTAGGGAAGTTTTTTAATGTTTGATGTTTTATCGTGTTTTTTATATTCTATTGGGAGCTGCCCAAAGTGGCTGGGGAGACCCAGCCAGATGGGCGGTGTATAAATATTTTTATTTTATTTTATTTTATCTTATCTTATCTTATCTTATCTTATCTTATTTTATTTTATTTTCGTCTTACAGATTCTACCCTCAAAGAAACAAGCCAGGAAAAGCCCCGGGGATATCATGCAGACTGACACCCCCCCCCAAAAAAAACCCTATAACAGCTCTAATAATCCTTATCATTTGTACGCATCCTGTTTGAGGAGGCAGTAGCTGACCATCTCATTTTCCTTCTTCTCGTCTCCCAGGCGACCCAGGGAACTTCTTTGTCATCCTGTCCGTCTCCTACGGCGGCAAGGTGGTCCTGAAAAACTTGCTGCCAGAGGGAGAGTTCCTGGTTTCTTCCGTCGCAGCCCCTTCGGGAACGTTTGTCAAGGGCATGCACCGGGTCGTGCTGCCCCCCGCCTCCAGTGTTGAGGACCCCCAGAAGAAGGCCGACATCCGCCGGCTGCTGGAGGACATGGAGAAGGGTGTCATGGTGTCCAGCAATTCGGAGGGGATTTTCGTTCTGTGCCGGGGCCGAGCCAGCATCTGGTGTGGGCCGGAGGGCACCCAGCCCCATGGAAAGCTGCCAAGTAACACCTTCCTTCAGTTGTTCAGCACCAAGGAATTTAAGTCAGGTGAGGCTGGGCCAAAGGTGGTTGGCAAGAAGGCCACAGCAGGTGTTGCTGTGTTGCAGCACACCTGACCCCCACCTCCCTGGGGCTGATGGGGTCTGGAGACCCACGGCGTCTGGAGGGTCATGGCTTCCCCACCTCAGCTCTTGCAGAAGGTGCTTCTTCACATTGTCTCTTGGCATCCATATGTCTCGGGAGACGACGGAGGAGTGCGCCTTTGGGGGTGAAGGCAAACCGTTGGAGTCGCAGCGCTTGCTGTGGCCGTAGAGGCCGGTATGGGCGAGACGTGTTTTGTTGCAGCTGGGGCAGAGGGAGGCGTCCAGTTGTGCTGCTGCAGCAGATGCACCACGGCGTTCCTTCTCCTCCCAGGGGTCATTCCTCCTCTGGTCACTGATATATGGATACACGACCTGACAGCCTGTCTCCAGGCATGGCGGTCATCTGCAAGGGGTACCTGAAGGAGCATCTCCACCCCCATCGTCCAGCCCGGACGCTGAGGTCCAGCTCCAAGGGCCTTCTGGCGGTTCCGTCACTGCAAGAAGTGAGGTTACAGGGAACCGGGCAGAGGGCCTTCTCGGTGGTGGCACCTGCCCTGTTGAATGCCCTCCCGTCAGATGTCAATGAGATAAACAACTACCTGACTTTTAGAAGACATCTGAAGGCAGCCCTGTTTAGGGAGGTTTTTAATGTTTGATGTTTTTTGATTGATTTATTGTTACGGTTCTCAACCAGCACACACACATGTACATAAAAACAATACAAAATACATTCTAAAATATAAACTATAAACTTTAAACTTTAAATTTTTTAGATAAAAGAAGATATCGCTACTTTAAAGGGTGGACTACAGCCGATTATAGCACTGATTCGTCTTTAGCTCTGTCCTGAAGTTATGGGTACTGCTAACTAGATCAGACCTAATTTTTATGGCTCTAGCACAGAACTTGGCTACCTTTGCTGTCACATTAGCGTTAGCATCTGGAAGAAGCCACTCTATATAGAAATTGTCTGAGAAATTGATGTTTTATTGTATTCTTTTAATATTCTGTTGGGAGCCGCTCAGAGTGGCTGGGGAAACCCAGCCAGATTGGGGGGATTTAAATTATTATTATTATTATTATTATTATTATTATTATTATTATTATTATCTGGTTTATGTTGCCAGCCTTTGTGTCCCGTTTGCAGAAATCTTTGTAATGCACGGTTGGTTTTCCAGTTGGCCTGGTGCGCTGAAAGCCAACTCGCTGTAGAGCAGGCATAGGCAAACTTGGCCCTTCGGATGTTTTGGGACTACAACTCCCATCATCCCTAGCTAACAGAACCAGTGGTCAGGGATGATGGGAGTTGTAGTCCCAAAACACCTGGAGGGCCGAGTTTGCCTATGCCTGCCATAGAGCCACATCCTTGGGGTTCCTGCCATCTTCCAGCTCCATCCTTATTCACACACATAAATTCCCCATATAGACATTCTTTCCCTCTCTTCATTTATCCCTTCCTTCTCTTCCCCCACCATAAGTGACAATTAGAGTTATGGGAGGGAGGGGAGTTATTCCCGATGGCATTAATGGGAGCCTTCGACCCACCCCCCTCCCCGCCAAGCCCGATTGCTGAGCAAAGTTTAGGGCGGTTTTCCTTGGGGAAGCTGGCGTCCAGGCAAAAACCCACACAAATATTCTTTTTCTCATATCTGCTGGTCTTGTAGTAAGGTTCAAGCTTACTGGGAGATGATATATAATGAATTGGAAAGGATGTTTAAAATGACGTTTGTAAAAACAAAACAAAACCCCAGAAGCTGTTCTTTTGGGGATTATAGTGACAGAACTACCGAAACTGTATAGAAACTTAATTCATGTATGCAACTGCAGTGGCAAGAATGTTACTTGCCCCCAAATGGAAAGAAGCCGAAGTCTCAGCAAAGGAAGAATGGATACAAAAACTTGTGGGAATATGCAGAAATGGCAAAACTTACCGGAAGAATAAGAAATCAAGATAACAAACTTTTTTATGAATGAATGGAAATGGTTTATGGAACATTTACAGATAAATTGAAAACAGATAATAAAAAACACTGGCAGGATTATTGTAATAACCTGCAGTTTCCTAAGAGTATATATATTTAAAGTAGATGAATAAATGAACAAATTAAGTTAATTTGAATATGCAGAAGATATTAAAAATATATTTAAGGAACCGCAGTAAGAGGGGGAAGGAAGTCAAGATTTGAAATATTAAGATGACTGTAAAATTATTGAAATCTATAAACCTGAAAATCATTTTACATTTTTTTTAAGAAAAAACAACCCCATACAAATAGGTTTTGGAGGAAAAGCTTCCGTTGGCCTGAATGGGAGCTTTTTATCTTAGCCTACGGTAGTTTCTGGTGGGGGCAAAGAGGAGAAGCTAGGGATTTGCATCCAAAGTTCCTGCGGTTCATTAGGTCCCTGATTTAGAAAGAGCTATTGTTCCCCTTAGGGACGTGGGTGGCGCTTTGGGTTAAACCACAGAGCCTAGGGCTTGCCGATCAGAAGGTCGGCGGTTCGAATCCTCGCAACGGGGTGAGCTCCCGTTGCTCGGTCCCTGCTCCTGCCAACCTAGCAGTTCGAAAGCACGTCAAAAGTGCAAGTTGATAAATAGGTACCGCTCCGGCGGGAAGGTAAACGGCGTTTCTGTGCACTGCTCTGGTTCGCCAGAAGTGGCTTAGTCATGCTGGCCACATGACCCGGAAGCTGTAGGCCAATAAAGCGAGATGAGCACCGCAACCCCAGAGTCGTCCGCGACTGGACCTAATAGTCAGGTCCTGTCAGGAAACCCCCCTCCCCGCTGGTGGTAGAGTCGCGGGGGCGTTTGCAATATAGAGAACCCCCTCCGCTATTTACCATTTGTCCTCCCCTTCCTCCGCAGGAAGCGACCATTTTTCCAGTGGGGAGGGGGAGTTAGAAGCAGGAAGGCGGTGCAGGGGCTCTGAAAGGATCGCAGAGCCTGAACGCCGAGGGGATAGCGGGGAACGGGGTCAGGTTCCCACGCTCCGAGGTCGCAGGCAGGAAGGACGTGGAAGGGGGTGGCGGGGGTTCAGAATTCCGCGCCTCTTTTGCTGGACAAAGAACCGGAAGGGTTCATTCCTGGACTCTGCAGAGGGATGAGATGGACGTTTGAACTTTTGCTCCACTGTACATAACTTGCACAATAAAGGACTTAGTTTAGAAGTTCTACGTTTGGCGTTTTACACATGAGCAACCATTGAACGTCCTTACAGGTCCCTTTACCTTTTTATTGTTCCCCTTAGATAGCCGTAGCATGTCTATCGTCGTATTCATTTGACAAAGCCCGGTTTGGTTCTGGTGCTTCCCGCTGTATCATGCCGCTCTCTTTTGTTTTCCGCCAACAGCACTGCAGGAATACTACCTGGGCCGTGGGCCTAAGCCTGAGCACCAAGTCACTCTCTGTGTAGGGGAGGAATTGGGGCAGGACTGCGTGGACAGCAAGCGGATCGTCATCCGGGTGAGAGTCATTAAGCGCCGGCAAGGCGGACGCACATTGTGGGTTGGGAAGGAGCCTGCCAAGGGTGGAGACACAAGATATGCCATGCAGAGAAAGTAAGAAATAAATGCATTTTGGGTCAACAATGCTCGGGAGAAATGCTGGAACACATTGTGAGAGCAGGGGAGGGCACCGGACGAAGTGTGCTCTGGGTTGGCGGATTGGGCCATCGTGGCAGAAGTAAACCTATTTATTCCGTCCGTTTCTAAGCATTGGGGGGGGGGTAGAGGTGCGTTCTGCTTAGCTTATGGGGAAATCGCAGCAGAGATGCAAGCCGGGTAGGTGAAACAGATGTGCGTTATGGCTCCAGGACGTGGATAAGTAGTATTTGGAGGAAATCACAGCATGGGTAAGGCAGAAGTTGGAACGGGACAGTATTCAGGCCCAGCATGCCCAGTCGAACGTGGCGCAGACGTGTTGGGAAACAGCGGTGGGTTTTTAGAAGCGAGTGATGGGAAGGACGGTGGTCAAAACGGTGACCGGCCTGTGCAGTTGTTCAAAATTTCTGGAGTCATTTCAATGGTTGCTTTCCCCCTCTTCTCCGCCCACAGATGGAGCAGATATTTGCTTCAGCTGCAGTCTCTCCTCCCGTGGTACAAACAGCTGCTCCCCAAGTCCTCTTCGCCGTTTCGGATGCCTCCGCTGAGAAAGGAGATGCTCCCGGGGCACCTGAATGCTGAGATGGCAAAGAACTCACCTGTCCTGTCCGTCTGATTTGGGGGGCTGCTGACCTGCTTGGGGTACAGATCCATCGGGGATCTTGAACAGTTCCTCAGAGCGGCATTTCCTACTTCCTACTTTATTCTCTCAGGCGGAACTTCCTACTTTGCTCATTCCTGCACGTCGGAACAACTTCTACCTGTGAACTTGCATTATGTAGAAAAAGTGTGAAACACTAGAGCAGAAACACTGGTGGCAATTATTTCCTGGTGGTATCCTGAGATGAGAGCCAGGGCTTTTCCTCTCCTAATTAGCAACAAAAAGCTCCTCCTCCTCCTATTTGCATTTCCCAGCTGAGGAATGGCTGGGAAGTAATGCAACCTTGTGAAGCCCCCACCCCCCCTTTTTTTTGCCTCCCTCATTCCCTTGCCTACTGAGCTCCTGCCTTCTTGCACTTTATTAGTATCTAGGAAAATACGCGCTTAGACTGTCTTTCACGCTTGCTGTGTGGATCTGGAAATATTTGTTTAAATAATAAAGTTTTATTGGAAATGGACACTGGAATCTGGTGCGGGAGTTTTGAATCATGTGGCAGAGAATCCCACAGATTTCATGTTTTGTGAGGTAGTGTTTTTTCTTTATTTTTTGTCTGCTTGAATCCTGAATCTCAGATAATCCTGACCTGTAGGAAAGCTATAGGCACCTTAAAAAGCCATTTTATCCAGAATGCAACCAGAGAGGGGCCCCCTAGACCAGGGGTCCCCAAACTAAGGCCCGGGGGCCAGATGCAGCCCAATCGCCTTCTCAATCCGGCCCATGGACGGTCCGGGAATCAACGTGTTTTTACATGAGTAGAATGTGTGCTTTTATTTAAAATGCATCTCTGGGTTATTTGTGGGGCATAGGAATTTGTTCATATTTTTTTTCAAAATATAGTCCGGCCCACCACATGGTCCGAGGGATGGTGGACCGGCCCACGGCTGAAAAAGGTTGCTGACCCCTGCCCTAGACAGATTCCATTGTCTTCTCAAGTAACACATCCCAGGGAAGCTGTAGTTACTCTTTTTGAAGTTTTCACAATAGGAAGAGAAGTTTTCACAATGGGAAGTTACCGGTAATTCAGTTGCCACATCAAAAAGCAAATACCTACCCCCAAGATCCATGCCCGAATTGACCAGTTACACCCCCTAGTCCTAATAATCCTTTTCTTGGAAGCACATTTCATTCAGTTTGGTCATATTCTATGTAAAGGGCTCCCTAAAAAAACGAGTATGATTCTGTGTTAAGTCTGGCGCTGGTCTCTTCTAAGCCTCACATGTGGTTGATGAGTCACCATAATTCTCCCTGTGGTTTCCCTCAACCGATACTCTGCTAGTTTGCTGATTCATACATGTGTGTTCATCAGTCATCAACGGCTGCAACAGTGAATAACCAGTTTACTCTCGTTGCTATCCCAGGCTTCCAGTGTTTTGTGTCCCCCACCATTTAAAAAAACCAAACCAAACCAAACAGTTGGGATCCTAAGGGCGTCAACTGTTTTAGTTTCTCTTCTGGCATTCTCCATAGCACCCAAGCAGGAAGTCTGCAAACAGGACTTGAGGGTACCGAATGAAACACGAACAGAGAGCTTAAGTTGCATTTCTTATTTATCTGGGGTATTTTCATCCCATTCTGGCCGGAAAAGGCTTGCACAACATACAGTCGCTTAAAACGATAACCCAAAACGCATGGCACAAAAGGAAAACAGGATGGGGAGGGAACTGTAGAGCTGGAAGGGAACCTGTGGGTCATCTAGTCTGACCCCCTACAATGCAGGAAGGGGGGGAGGGGAAGAACCAGTTCCTAAAGTTATAAACTGGTCCGTGTGATGGACAAGCACTTTCGGGAGAGGATTTGCTCTCAGCAGAGTGAATGGGTCCTGCTTCCCACCTCTCCTGCTGCTGCAGGTTTTTTTTAGTTTTTTGGCAAGACCAGGAGTGCAGTGCAAAAAGCCACCTGGCCATTAGAACAATCTGTACCTAAAAACTTGAAACCCAGTTTGCTTATTTCCTCCTCCCTCTCAATCCATTGTCCTTTTGTGTTTGAGAGATGAATTTAAAAAAACAGTTAAGGGAGTTGAGGGAAGTCTGGGAGGGGGGAGGGGGGGAAAGGGAAAAATGTGTATGATGATATGGATTGTTCTGTATGTATTCAAATTTTGCTAATGTTTTTTTTAAGAGATGGTAAGCCTGAGGAGCCTTTTTTAAAAAAAAAAACAATTGTAATCTGAAGGTGCTCTCTCTTTTTCATTAACTTAGCTGGACAAAACAGAAAGTGAAATAAATGAATCACCTTAAAATAGTTGAGGCAACCTTGCCCTTATTTTTCTGGCAACTGATCTGCAAATAAAAAAAAAAACCTGCCACCTTGTCAGCTTAGTGACTATTGCGTTTTAATTATCCATAAGCACATATTGTGCCCCAGTTCCATTTTTGGTGCTGATGAATACACTCTTAATATTGATACTTGAAAACTCTTGTAAAGGGTTCAAAACTTTTTTGGGGGTTGGGAGTTAAAACTAAGCTATAAATAAATACAAAATCCCAGAAAACTCTTGGTGATTTATTACATCCTATTTCTGTGTTTGCTTTCCTCCAAGGAGCTTGGGGTGACTAAACTTCTGTCCTCCTCCTGTTCCCCTTTGCCCTCACAACAACCCTGCAAGGTAGGCCAAGGTGTGAGAGAATGAGGGGCCCAAGAGGCCTGCCTGGGGCTTTAATTGCCTTTATTTGCTGATAATTCTGCAGTCTGTATTAGGGTGAGTGGTTTTGGTATATACAGAGAAATATATAGTATATATGGAGACTTCAATGCTCCTATTAACTGATACATTAACGGAATTTCTGAAGAGAAAAGGGACCTGGAACTTAATTTGGTGGGAAAACTGCCCCTCCTCCATGATTGGACAGTGTTCCAGTCACGTGCCTTGATTTCATTGGCCAGGCTTGGGCAATAGGTGAGTTGACAGGCAAAGAAAAATTCAAGAAACAACTGTTTCTTAAAGGAGGAGGCCCTTGCGTCGATCTTATTGGCTAGAACTCTGTGAGGAGCCTGCCCATTGGACTAGCTTAGTTCAGTACAAGGAACTGAGAACATGGACGGGGTAATGAGATACGCATCTGGCAGGCCAAGTGCAGCGGGGCGATATGATTGGTTAGAACTCTGCAACGTAATAAGAAGAGGGCTTGTCAGCAAACGTCGGGCCAGTGGGCGCGAAGAGAAGAGGAATAAAAATATTTGATTGGTTGGAACAACTGGCGAGAGGCGAAGAACGTGTCTCCGATCTTGGAGATAAGTTTTCGCACGTGGCTTCGCATGCAGTGATTGGTCGAGATAGTTTAAAGAGGGAGATGTTTTCATTGGTCAGAACGTCAGAAAACAGCAGGGATTGGTCGCAGGTGTTCCGTTTATTGACAAGGCTGTTGCCTGTGTCTCTCACTTTGATCCTGGCCAGTGGCTGCAGAGGGTTGAGGGCGACTGCCTGTTTGCAGTGTCCGTTTTTATTTCTAATTTTTAGCACATTCGCCTTTTAGAACCATTGGGCTTTATTAACAGTAGCAGCCAGTGGTGCTGAGTCTAAGTAATCCCCTGTTTAATTATTGTATTTGCAGCCCAATTAATTTACTAGGTCTTCATTTAGTGCTAGGAATCATTGCTGACAGTATCTCCCTTTTTTGAGTGGGGTGTTAAATCATAATTTGCCGCTATTTCTTAGTTCTTACTGCTATTTTTTAAAATAAAAATTCAAGATTATTTTAGCCAGACAAAACAAAAAAACCCAAGCCTTTCTTCCCACCTGATCCCCCCCCCCCAACACTGATATATGGTGGTTACTTTTAAAACAATCCATGCCCAATTACTATAAGTATTAATCACATTTCATTCTGTAATTAGCTGTCTGAAATATTTTTATGACTACCTTGTTTATTAAAAGCACACAGGGTTGCTAAACCCTCTTCAATTTCTGGGTTCTCTTTTATCACTAGTTTTAACTGTTCATAGACTTCTGATTACCGTAATTAGACATGTTCAATGGTGGTCAATGAATTATTGCTTCAACATTTAATGTTTTGGGGGCTGAATTCCTGCTTGTTATTTGCTTATTAATTTTTCCAGTTCCTGTTACATCATTATCTGTGCTAGTATTCCTAGCTAATATTCTTTATTTGCTTCCCATTAAAAAATATTCTTAACTGTGTGATCAGTTGGGAATTTAGCTATCCTCTCCCCACCCCCACACCATACATTTTATACATTTGGTATGAACTTACTAATTGATTTCTAGAGAATTTTGATATTACACCTCACAACTCACCATTTGAACGAATATTTCCGCTAAATGGCACATCCTCTAATAGATTAAAATCCTTTGTCTGCATAGTCTCTTCTTCATCTTTCTCTTGTCATCAAACTGTCTTTCATTAAACTCGCCAGCAAACACAGCTCTGGTTCCTGGCAGTTCACTGCTTACCATCTCATCTCCCTTAATTAATCAAATTTGGGAATCAAATTGACACAGCCGTTGGCTTGGTGATAAAATGGTCCTAAATTGGTTTTAGGAAAGAACAGGCCCCATCATAATCTTTCACCTCCGGTGCTGAATTTGTGAGGTTTGAAGGATCGACTTGATTTCTCAACATTTTGCCTCTCACTTGGGCCATTAATAAATCGGGAAAGGGGGTCCTTTGACTCTTGAGATACAACTGCAGAATATGCTGTAGCGTGCCTAGAAAAGGGTGATAATTTGCAGAGGAAAAGCACTCCCCTCTCCCAAGAGATTAGGAGCGTCTAGAAGTCTCAGAACCTCAATACTAGAAAAGGGCAACTGTCCATTCCGAAATGTTCTATTACCCAAGTGTGTTGCAACGTCATACAGGATGTTTTGCTACGATTTGGTAAGGACTTTGCTCTGAGAGTGTGGATCGGGGGGGGCAGTGTAGGGTGCTGGCAGCTGCCTGGCCCCCCACCAATTGATGGCCCCTCCGTCTCTTTCCCAGGTTGGCAGCAACTGGGGCAACCAAACTCTTGAAGCGGGAATACCTGAAAGTCAATGTCCCGAGAACCTGGTGAGTAGAGGGAAGAAATAACAACAACAACAACAACAACAACAACAACAACAACAACAACAACAACAACTTTTATTTGTATCCCGCCCTCCCCGGCCGAGACTGGGCTCAGGGCGGCTAACCTCAAATATATAACATTGGTATAAAATCCAACAATAATTAAATTACCTCTTAAAAACAAGTCAGGATCAAATTAAAATCTAATTAGATGGCTTTCCGCAGGATTAGGGTTGGGAGCAGTAAATATGAAAATGCGTATATAAATTAGGACTGGTGAAAGGACAGCGGGTTGGCAGCAGGGTTCCTGCCTCTGGACAAACGTTAAGTGGATTTGTTGTGCCTTTGCTGTGGCCAAAAGACTGGTGTTGAGGCACTGGGAAGATACACCTGTGGCCAACTTCTGCCAATACAGTGGTACCTTGGTTCTCAAATGCCTTGGTACTCAAACAACGTGGAACCCAAACACTGCAAACCCGGAAGTAAGTGTTCTGGTCTGCAAACGCCATTCTGAGTGCCATGCTTCTGTTTTCAGTGTTCAGGTCTGTCTGTTTTTGCTATTTACAGAGTCGTAAGAAGCCTCTTGGGCACCCGGGGTGGCGTTGCCGGGAAAAAAGCACCCCCTAGGGGCGGGGCTTCCTGACGCATGCGTCCTGATGTCACGATGCGTGCGTCAGGACAGACTGCGCATGCCCAGTCCATCCTGCCGGCGCTGCAGCTCCAGTGGCAACCCGCTGAGTGAGCACCAGCTCCTGGGGCTTCGCTGTCTCGATCGCACGGGGCAGCCCCATAGCGGCGCTGGCGGGTGGACCCTGGACAGGCCGCAGGGCAGAGTGGCTTCGCTCCACGGCTTGCTCGGGGCCCGCCAGCAGGGTGGGGCTGGCCCAAGTGTAACCACCTCCCCTGGAACCTGGGGCAGCCCGCCCCCACCGCCCCCCTTGTGACGCCCGTGGCTATTTTTTTAGCGTTTTTGTTTTTGCATCTCTTTTCGTTCTGTTTTTGTGACTGTGTGGAACCCAGTTCGGCTCCTGATTGATTGGTTGTGTGACTGCAGCACATTGTTTCTTGCTTTCATTTTATGGATCCATGGTCTCGTTAGATAGTAAAACCCATGTTCAATTGCTGTTTTAGGGGTCGCTTTTAAAAGTCTGGAACGGATTAACCGCTTTGCGTTACTCTCTATGGGAAAAGGGCGCCTTGGTTTTGGAACGGTTTGGTTTTGGAACGGACGTCCGGAACGGATTAAGTTTGAGAACCGAGGTACCACTGTAGACTGAAGATATGGCAACACTCGCAGTTTACGAACAGCATGCTTGCAGATGCAGACGTTGTGCAAACAATGATATTTGGAGCGTGTTTATAAAAAATAATAGTAGGTTATCAATATCCATATATGTATTAGGCTGATAACACTGATATACCTACGCATTAGACAAGCATATATGAAATGGCACTTGCTCTGCATATACAGTGGTACTTTGGTTTATGAACTTAATCCATTCCAGAAGTCTGTTCTTAAACCGAAACCGTTCTTAAACCAAGGTGCTCTTTCCCTAATGAGGCCTCCTGTCGCCAGTGCCCTTCCACCGTTCGGATTCCGTTCTTAGACCGAGGTAAAGTTTGCAAACCGGGACACTACTTCCGGTTTGGCGGAGTCCATAAACCAAATAGTTCGTAAACAGGGCTGTTCTTAAACCGAGGTCCCACTGTGTAGCGATATATGAGGCATCCGCCTGGCTGTGGGGGGGGGGGAGGATGCTGGGGGAGGCGGGCCATTGGCCTGATCCTGCAGACGTGCATTGCGCCCAGAGCCGAGTGCAGACCGTGCGGGTGACGCTTCTCGTTTCCTTCCTGTTGCAGCGAGGAGATCATGGCCTTCATCCACGTCCAGGTCCCGCCTCCCGTGCCTGGGGCTCCCAAGCCCCGCTTCTCACTCTACCTCTCCGCGCAGCTGCAGTACGGGGTCGTCCGCGTTTACACCCGTCAGTGCCAGTACCTTGTGGGTATGACCTTTTCCAAACCAACGCCCACCCCTGTTTGTCCCTTTCTGCTGCTCCTTCCGGACCCTCTCTCTTCCTCTCTTTTATATTTTCAAATGCATTCCGCAGAATCACAGGATTGTACAGTTGCAAGGGGTCATCTGTTCCGACTCCCTGCAATCGTAGCTAAACCTATGACATACATACATAACCCCCTCCATACGCAGTGCATTTTCCTCCCAAGTTTACCGAAAGGTCACCCCCCAAACCCCTTAGCAACTGACATTACAAGAGCCTTTCGAGAGGATAGAAATGGCCGCTTGAGCGCGCTCACTTTCCTCTTCCCTGGCCCTCCTCTTTACCTTCCGTGCTGTCGCTTGTTTGGATTGCAGTCCCGAGGGGCAGGGTCCGCCTGTGTGATGCGTATAATACTGGCATGTGTGAGTTGCTCTCCGAGCTTTCCTGGCTTAAAAAAAAAAAAGAGAGTAAGCCATAAAGGCTTTGAATGAACGAAACGAATGGTTTGGGGATGGAGAGGTGGTTCTCCCGAGTCTGGCTGACTCCCCTTCTGCCTCCCCGCCCTGCCATTTTCAGAGGAGATCCAGCACATCTTGGAACACCTCAACCGGGCCCGGCAGCAGATCCGCATTGACCTGACAGACCTGGAGCAGTGAGTGATTCGCATTCGCCACCCGGGGCGGGTTGGGGGGGGCGGCTGCGGAGTTTGCATATCTGCTTGGCCTTGGGACTCCTGATCAGAGCTGTCTTTCCTATAGGGCTTGGCGGTGCGTTGCGCCAAGGCGCCGGCCTCTCAGGGGCGCCCCAGCGAGTGGGGGAGCTGCGCGGATTTGCCGGCGGCCTCCCCTTTCTCTGCATGCCCAAAAGCTGCGCCCTGTCAACCATACGGCTAGCAGGCGTGCAGCTTGCCTCCCAAGCCTCCGCGGGAGGAGAGCGATCCCTGCAGACGGACGGGGCGGGGGGCGTGCCACCCCAGGTAGCACCTGGGGGGGTGACACTGGGGTGCCCGGGGGGGGGGGTGTCACCCCTCCTTGCTGGCCCGCCCCTCGGAGCTCCCATCCTGAGCGGAGTCACACCAGCCACAAGCGTGACACCCCTCCTTGTTTCCTTCCTGTGCCACCCTATGGGTGTAGCCAGGGGGGCAGGGGGCAGCCCCCCCCATAAGTAAAATCAATACAAATCAAATACAAGGCTTAGGATGGAAGCTGCACTCCCCCCCATGGGCTGGCAGTGCGCAGCTTCGCCCCCCCCCCCACTATCCATGGTAATTTGGGGGCACTGGGCATATATTTGCACCCTGTCACTGCATCTGCTAAAGACGGCCCTGCTCCTGAGTGATCCTTGGGCGAGCAGATCTCCTTTTGGATTGTTGGGGAGAAAACTACTGAGACACCAGTACCTGAAGCATATAGGGAAAAGATCAGAGTAGGTTTCTTTGGGGGGGGGGGTGCGCAGAGAAGTCCCTTACTGTACTTCTTAGTAAAGTCTAACCTTTTCTTTCTGCTTCTCCTAACCGCAGGCCAGGGTTGCTGCTCCCCAACCAGCTGGCCATCATGGAAATCCTAGAGGAAGCTCCCAATCCCTTTTTCGGGATAATGGAACCGGTGCTGCCCAGCCCCATGTCCATCCCCTACGTAAGACAGCCCCGCACCCTTTTCCCCCAATCTCACTGCTCTTGTCCTGCCGTGGGGGTGCTGCTGGTAGGGCGTAAGGCGGGGAGCCAGACAGTAGGTGGCGCCAGAGTTCTGGTTCTCTCTCCAGCCTCCTCTTCCACGCTGAGGTCTTGCAAGGGGCAGCACTGGGACTTAGGAGGAGTAACCTGGGGCTCGCTGCCAACCCCTGGACCGGCAAGGAGGCAGGCAGGTGAGGGCTGTTGGGAGCAGGCTGAGCTTGGTGGGGCAGTGCCCTCTGCCCGCCTCTCAGCTGTAGCTGGTGGCTCCCGGCTCCCTGGCAATGAGAACGTGGGTCAGATTCCGCCTTCCCCCCCCCCCCTCCGTCTTTCCCAGGTCCGATCCATTCTGGAAACAGCCACCCCTGAAAGAAGTCCCCCGCAGCGCCTTCCTCCGTCTCCCTGGGACCAGAGGCCAGGTGGGTCAGAAACTGGGAGCCCGGCATCACGGGCGTCGCGAGGGGGGCGGGGGTGGTGGTGGTACGCCCCGGGTTCCAGGGTAGGGGGGTGACACTTGGGCCTGCCCCGCCCCGCTGGCGGACCCGAGCAAGCCGTGGAGAGAAGACACTCTGCCCCGCGGCCTGTCCAGGGTCCGCCCGCCGGCGCCGCTATGGGGCTGCCCCACGCGATCGGGATGGGGAAGCCCCAGGAGCTGCGCTCGCTCGGCGGGTCGCTACTGGAACGGCAGCGCTGGCGGGATGGACTGCGTATGCCCGGATTTCCACGCATGCACAGTCTGTCCTGATGCATGCGTCAGGTCGCCCTGCCCCCCAAGTGGGTGCCTCGGTGCGGCAACGCTGCCCCGGGCACCCGAGAGGCTTCCTACGCCTCTGTCCCGGGAACCGCTGCTAAATTCCATGCTTTCAGAAACCCCACCTTTCCGGACGGAGACTATGGCTTCTCCGCGGGGCAGCAAAACCAAGGTTTGTGAGTTGTTAAGAAAATAGTTGCTGCCCTGCTCAACCCCAGCTTGGACCTTCATTTTCTTCAAAACGCCTTCTCAAAATTAGCCATCGTTCCCACTTTGCAGGGGGTTGAGCTACAAGACCTTTGGGGTGCTTCCAGCTCTCCAGTTCTACGCAATCCCCATTTTCTCAGTGGCCTCTGATTTCTCCTCTTCAGCCTCGTTCCCCAACCCTAACCAAAGGTGTTAAAAAAAATATAAAAAAATTCCTTCCAGTAGCACCTTAGAGATCAACTAAGTTTGTTCTTGGTATGAGCTTTCGTGTGCATGCACACTTCTTTCAGTGTATATCTGGGAAGAGGGAATTGCACGTTCCAGTTCACATCACAGATACACACCGAAGAAGTGTGCATGCACACGAAAGCTCATACCAAGAACAAACTTAGTTGGTCTCTAAGGTGCTACTGGAAGGAATTTTTTTATTTTGTTTCGACTACGGCAGACCAACACGGCTACCTACCTGTATCCAAAGGTGTTAAGTATGTGTAGCAGCAGATTATTTTATTTATTGCTTATTCATATGTTTTTTAAAAACAAAAATCTTTTAAGTGTTACATTAAAAATTAAAACTGCAAGTAGCACATAATTTGCTCACATTCTCCCCCTTCCTTGGCAAACCACAGCAAGGAAGCAAACCAATGTAGATGTGTACTAGCATTAGCTATAAAACGAATCCTGAAAGTTATTTGGACCTCAAAGTAATGAGAGAAAAAGATGTTTTGTGCTCTGCTTTACTTTTTTTTTAAAACCAGATTGGAACAAAACTCAGACATCATGATAGGTTTTTTTTTTTTTTTTGTATTTGTAAGATGTATTTTGTGTTCTCGTTTTGCTTTTTTATGTTGGGAACCACTCTGTGATCTTTGGATGAAGGGCAGCGTACAGTTATAATAAATAATAGTAATAATAATAGTGTTGTGCCCTCAATTGTAAGCTCCTTGAGGTCTGAGAACCGTCTCGGTTGCCTGTGCAGCTGTGTCAACGGCAGCGGGCACAAAAACGGCGCAGTGCCAGCTCAGAAGAATCGCTTCTGCGTTTTTATTGTTTGACATTTTTTTAAAAGGCTGTTTTCTACTATTGTCTTGTTTCTGCATTGTACTGCTTTGGCACTTTGCTTTTGGCCGAAAGGCAGGGTGCGAATTAAGGTACTAATTGTCTCCCGATTCTTCTTGCTCCGAAGGAGAGCTTCCCATCACAGCCTCTCCGGACGCCATCACTCTCAAGGAGGCAGAGCCCATCACTTTGCTGCACATTGAAGTAGGTTTACACCACAGCGCCACCCGCGTCCCCTATCGGTACCGAGCTGATAATGCCGAGTTTGTGGGTTTGATCGCCATGCGGGACAGCTCCGTGCCCCTTCCAACTCTACGATTTAGTGGTTCCAAATACGTAAAAACCCATCCTTCAAAACTTATTTCCTGACCACAAGAATACACTACCTGCCATTAACAATGGCAATCTAATCAGTTGCTGAGGTGCCCATTTAAAACTTTTTTTTTTTTGCCTGACTGGCATGTGTGACTCTGATGACGCCTCTCGCTTGTCCGGGTGGAGGGTAGTAGCCCAAAGGGTATGTCTAGAAACTAGCCGAAATTGTATTCGCCGCTCCACCCACTTTTGCCCCAGGCCCCGCCCACTGCCACCACGTGGCCCCCGAAAGGTTGTGCCGGAGGGAATGCGGCCCTCGATCAGAGCAGCGTTCCCTCACCCCTGGGTTAGAGGGCGGCAGATACATAGCAGAGGCCGTGAGTTTGTTTCCATGAGACCCGTGCCGCCATCTTCCTTTTTCCACCGTCCGCAGGGCGAGCGAGACCTGCCTGAAATCACAGTCCAGGAAATTGACATGCTGATGGATCAAGGCGAGTTTCTGGTGTCCAGGGAAGAGAAGCCTCGCCGGATTTCCTCCAGGAAAAGGCGAGCAGAAGAAGGTGAGCAGACGAGGGAGAGGATCTTCAGTGCTTCGGACTGAGTTGTTCTGTGTGTCTGTCCTTTTCCAAGGACACAATGCATTACAATCCCCAAAGTTGTCCGTCCGTCCTTAGGGATATTCTCCTCCTCCCCCTCCTCCTCCTCCTCCTCCTCTTCTAGTTGCCCCTTTCGCTCCCTGGGATCCGTGGGTAGGGAGCTTGTGGCTCAGTGGCAGAGCCCACAATTTGCAGGCAGGAGGGTTCGGTCCCTGAGTTTAATTGTGGCTGGTGCCCATTGGGTGGAATGCAGGGAGGCCAACAGTAGGGGGAGCCAGAGAGCCAACTGGTTCTCGTTTTTTTTTGTCCCCATCGTCCTCCCTGCTGAGTTCTGCAAGGGGCAACTAAGTGACGTGGACTGGTTGAACGCGGAGGAATGGTGTGGGGCTGGGAGGGTCAGACCTCACCTGGAGTACTGTGTCCAGTTCTGGGCACCCCAGTTCTAGGAAGATACTGACAAGCTGGAACGTGTCCAGAGGAGGGCAACCAAAATGGTCAAAGGCCTGGAAACGATGCCTTATGAGGAACGGCTTAGGGAGCTGGGTATGTTTAGCCTGGAGAAGAGAAGGTTAAGGGGTGACAGGATAGCCATGTTAACATACAGGTGAAACTCGAAAAAAATTAGAATATCGTGGAAAAGTCCATTTATGTAAGCAATTGTTTTCATTAGCTACTGGAGTTTAATACATGAGATAGACTCATGACATGCAAAGCGAGATATGTCAAGTCTTTTGTTTGTTATAATTGTGATGATTATGGCGTCCAGCTGATGAAAACCCCCAAGTTGAGATTGTTAATTTGGGGTTCTCATCAGCTGTACGCCATAATCATTACTATTATAACAAACAAAGGCTTGGCATATCTCGCTTTGCATGTCATGAGTCTATCTCATGTATTAAACTCCAGTAGCTAATTGCTTACATAAATGGACTTTTCCACGATATTCTAATTTTTCGAGTTTCACCTGTGTGTGTGTGTGTGTGTATGACCTTAGAATTCCTTTAACACTCCCGTAACCATAGTTATGGGAAACAAATAGAAAAAGGCATTCATTGATTTTCCAGCTCTGTGTTTGGCACTGCCAGATCCCAGAGGACGCATCCTGCTGTCACAGCCAGCCGACTTCCCCCTTGGCTTCCCCTCTCCCTCTCTGGACCCAACAGGCCTCTCACCTCTACTTTTGCCCCTCTCCCCTTTCCCAGAGTCTGCCGAGGGAGTCAGAGAACAAGAGCTGTCGGTCTCCACGGGGCTGTCGCCTCCCACAAGGTAAAGAGAGGGGGTGGTGGGCTTCTGGGTCTCACATCCTGAGCTGCATGTTTGTGTCGGGGCGAAGAGGATGGACTGGGGCAGGCAGGTGGGGCACAGAGCTCTGTTGGAGGCAAAGGGGCCAAACTGCGGTTTGATGAGACGGGGTGGAACGACTCCCATAGTGGGAGAAGATGCAACATTGTGGGGCTTTGGGTTTAGGAAAAAGGCGCAGGGGAAATATAGTTGTGTTCATGTGGTTATACAAAGTTTACTATAATTATTTAGATCCGAACTCTGCCTTCAGGTTGGGCAAAACGGCAGAGTTGGAGAAGGGCGTTTAGCTTCTCACTTTTCTCTTTTCAATAGGTAACTCAAAGCTAAAATAAAAATTAAAATGCAAGTGTGGAGCTCCACAAAAGTAAACATTAAATAGAATCGGTTTGGAAGAAGGATCGCTGTATCCTGTTACGGTCAAACAGGTTCGGCAGGCACATAGTCTTTTAATAAAACCTGCCGGAGCTGTTTGAGCAGAGGCAAAATTTGGAATGAAAGAAGGGTGTGTGCGTATGCCAGAGATGGGGTACCAAGCTCCCAGTGTCCCTGACCACTGGCCATGTCATCTGTGGATAACAGGAGTTAGGATTCCACCATATTAGCAATATCCCCAGACTAGGAGAGGTTGTTGTCCTGCCTTCCTTAGTTCTATGCCCTGTGTCTCACTGAAATCTAGTTTGCAGTCTCCTTGGGGCAATGACCTTTTCTCTCTCCCCCCTCCCCCGCATCCCACAAACGCTTCTCCCTCTGTAATGTATCATAGACATCACACATGACTATCGGCGACAATAAACACATCAGGGTCCTTCCTGTGGTGGCCCCTTGGATTCTAACAAAGGCCATTTCCCACAAGTCTTTGCAGTTTGTGGTGCCCAATCTGGTGTGTGAATTGTGCCACGAGGAGTTTAAAAAAAAACAATTTCCGCCACCGTCAGCAAAAAGGAAACTCTGGCCATATTTCTTGTTTCACAGGGTCGGGGAGGAGCCGTCTGCTGCGAGGGAAGCAGGAGACAAGATCCAGCTCCTAGGAGAACCCCCTCTGCTGCCTTTGGGTTAGTGGGGCGCTGGGCACGGGAGGGAGCATCGGGCGAAGGCTGGCCAAGGGCACAAGAGCACAAGGACCCTGCTGGGCTAGACACAAAGGGGCGCTTACACGACACACAAGGCGAAAGGATCAGGGAGGGCAGAGGAAGAAGTCAAACTCAGGGACCAGTTCTTAGACCTTTGTTCTTGATAATGACCGGCTGGGGGCTGGAGGGGCCTGGTGTCTCGGCAAAGGGGATGTGAGCAGCCCTGCTTCCCCTATCTCTGCCGCCAAGGCCACCTGAGGGAACCTCGGGGCGGGGGGTGTCAATTGAGGAAGACGAGGCCAGAGAAATCTGCTGGTTATCTGGCACCCTCTTCCCTCCTCTCCCTGGCCTTTTTTTGACCCCCCAACCCTTGCTGGTTCTGCTGCAGAGACGACCCCCCTCCAAGAGGGACCCAAGCTGCTGCCTTCTCCCCAACTGACCCCTCTCCGCCCCCAGCTGAAGCCACGCTCCCCTCCGAGCCCCAAGGTAAGAGGGAGGGAGGCGGGGAAGGAGGGCCAGGCTTCCAGTTAGAGCATAGCTGTCAACTTTTTCCCTTTTCTTGCGAGGAATCCTATTCGGAATAAGGGAATTTCCCTTAAAAAGGGGGGGGGGAAGCTGACAGCTATGAATTAGACCCTGTGGCTCAGCGCAGAATGCCTCGGGTTCAAGCCCAGCACCTGAAACCCTGTCTAGGTGGACCAAGAAATCTGACTCTGCATAAGGCAGCTTCCCCCACCTTCCCAATAGGTCCGTAATTTAGAGAAAGGCTGCGGCTCAGCGGCAGGGCATCTCCCTCACGTGCAGGGCGGTTCTGGGTTCAAATCTCAGCCTCTCCAAGTTGGGCCGGGGAAAGGCTTCCTGCGCAGAGCCCCGGAGAGATGCTGCCAGCCGGTGACTGCGAGGCTGAGCCAAGTGGTCTGAGTCGGCACGAGTCGGTCCAAGCGGCGTCCGCTCGGGAGCCTGGGGAGGTTGGGAACGAGCTGCGGCAGAACACCCGGAAATTTCTCTTGTGCTCCCCCAGCTCCAGCTGCCCGCGTACGAGCCGTCCATTCTGCAGCCCGGCAGGCGGCGGAGGCAGCTGCGCTTCCTGGATCCGGTGACCCAGATTTCCCGGGAAGATTTCCAGAAGCAGATCTTGGACCCGCAGGGACAGTGTCAGCCCCTGGTAGGTGTTGGGATTGGCGAGCGTTGGGGTGCCCAGCAAGCTCCGATTTCCACCCCCTCGGTGAATTCCTGCATTGCATATGTGTGAAAGTGGCTCGAGTGTGTTTTTGGATCCAGCCGCACGGATCAGGCAGCAGGCAGGGGCTGAAATCCAGTGCTGCATATAAAATACAGGGATAGCTCAGTCGGCAGAGCATGAGACTCTTAATATCAGGGCAAAATACTCCTGCATTGCAGGGCGTTGGGCTGGAATGGTGACCCTTGAGGTCCCTTCCAGCTCTACAGCTCTATGATTCTAGGCTGCCTTTTAAAAAATCAGGTTTCTAGCCCCCGAGACTACAAATACAGACTTGCGAGTGTTAAGTCCGCAGGGGAAATAATAACAACAACAACAACAATGGACAAGTCAGTTGAAATTGGGCTTTTCAAAATTTCAGCTTTGTGACAGGACTGCAAGACTCCTGGCAGTTCCAACCCCGACAAGTTGAAATCTTTGTGGGCATTCCCTGACATCACAGCAGTCCTTCTTTTCCCCTTTACAATTTTTAAATTAGTTTTTATTAGTTTAACATAACCATTTCAAACATTAAAATACAAGGTTCTTTTGAACCTTTGGAACTCCTCCCCTCCCTCCATGGGTTTAAGATTAAATTTGCTACACCTTTTACCATTATCTATCTGTTATATAACCGTAATGATAATCAATAATTCCACATCACAGCAGTCCTGGCCAATCCGTGCTGGGCGGCGGGGGCGGGGGCGGTGGTGGTCTTTGCTGCTGCCAGGGTGCAAGACAGCATCTAGGCTTTGGCAGGTCACTCCTAATTGACACGGGGGGGCGCTGTGGTCTAAACCACAGAGCCTAGGGCTTGCCGATCAGAAGGTCGGCGGTTCGAATCCCTGCGACGGGGTGAGCTCCCGTTGTTCGGTCCGTGCTCCTGCCAAACTAGCAGTTCAAAAGCACGTCAAAGTGCAAGTAGATAAATAGGTACCGCTCCGGCGGGAAGATAAACGGCGTTTCTGTGTGCTGCTCTGGTTTCACCAGAAGCAGCTTAGTCATACTGGAAGCTGTCTGCGGACAAACGCCGGCTCCCTCGGCCTATAGAGCGAGATGAGCACCGCAACCCCAGAGTCGTCTGCGACTGGACCTAACGGTCAGCGGTCCCTTTACCTTTACCTTTCTGCCATTTCCTGCTTTCATCTTCTCAGGAGATGGTACTGCTGCCGCCCAAGAGGTTGAAGACTGCGGAGGAGCTCTTGGGAGCGCCGACTTATGGTGAGGACCGCTCTCTCCCCCATGATCCCCCTCCCCAGAGGGTCAGTGCCAGCCCCTGCCTGGCCTGGAGGAGCCACCCAGGTGCGTTGCTGCTTCCTCGCCTTATGGCTCAAAGGACAAAGCAGATTTTAACCCCAAAAGGCGAAAACAGCATGAAGAGAATTCGCCCCTCCACTTGCCCTTTGTCGATAACAGATACCAGATACCTGGGAGCCCACCCCACCCCACCCCGGCCTAGCCAGGAGGTGCGAGGCTTTGCCTGCTGTTTGCAGAAACCGGGAAAGGCTTTTCCAGTGCCACCGACCCGTTTATCTCTGCATAAGAACATGAGACGGGTCCCTGCTTTCAGGCAGGATCGAGCCCCCTGATGCGCACCTCCCTTTCCACCTCCCCCCCTCCAGACTTTCAACTGCTCCCTTCACCCCATTGTTTCCTGGTCCTAGGATGGATGCACCCCACCCTCCAGGGCCTCTGGGCCCGCTGCGCCAACCGCCAGCGCGTGGACTACGCCAGGCAGCGAGCAGCGGAGGACAGGCGGAGGAGGAGGGAGGAGGAAGAAGAAGAAGTAGTGCAGAGGGCCGAGGTTCCCAGTGAGCTGGAGGTAAGGGGCTGGGGCTGCTGGAAACCCGCGAGGCGTTTGATGGCGGTTGCAAAGCGTTAAGACTCCCGACCAGAGAAGAATCAGGAATCAGGAAGACCAATGTTTTAATAAGGAATGGGGACAATTTATAATTTATCTTAGAAACTATTGTAGACAGTTAAAATCAGGGGTCAGCAAACTTTTTCAGCAGGGGGCCGGTCCACTGTCTCTCAGACCTTGTGGGGGGCTGGACTATATTTTTTGGGGGGGGAATGAACGAATTCCTATGCCCCACAAATAACCCAGAGATGCATTTTAAATAAAAGGACACATTCTACTCATGTAAAAACACGCTGATTCCCGGACTGTCTGCGGGCCGGATTTAGAAGGCGATTGGGATGGATCCGGCCCCCAGGCCTTAGTTTGCCTACCCATGGTTAAAATCGTTAGTAGGATTGGAGTAACACTTGTCGTTTAATGGTGAATTTTGGATATAACGGAGATGTGAAAGATTTGGATTATTAAAAAAAGATGCAGGAGGAAATGACTCGCAATAGGACCCAGAAAAGGAAGGAGGGAAGTCCAGGAGATTCTTTGGAATCTTGTTTTTACAATGTGTGTTGGCTACGTGCATGTAAAACTTAAATTTGAAAAACCAAATAAATAAATAAAAGGTAAAAAAAAAAAGACTTGGCGGTTCCCAAACTTTTGTGGTCAACTGCCCCCTTGGTTCCGTAAGCTCATACCCAGCTGCCCCCTATAAAAAGCTTTATTCAGAATAGCGTTGCAAGAATTCTAAGGTGTCATAAATAAAAGGAATGTCCCTAAGTGCACGAGATGGACATGCATGCGTTATAAGTACACGGACCACATGTCTTAAATAGTGCAAGAGAGCAAACCTTGACTCTTAATGGCTCCAAATATAGGAATAGGAATAGGAATAATTTATTATTGGCCAAGTACATTTTCCAACATACTTGGAATTTGTTTCGGCTACATTGCAATGTAAACATACAGACACTGTTCCTCTCACAATACAAAGAAGCAAAGAAACCCCACCCATAATTTACCTCCCCTTCAGCTATGCAACTACGAATTTAACAATTTAATGGCACAAGGGGAAAAAACTATTCTTGTGCCTGGCCGATTTTGTATATGAAGTCCTGTAGCGACGTCCAGATGGAAGTAAATCAAGCAGATGATGACCGGGATGTAAAGGATCTGCTACAATTCTCTCTGCTCTTTTCCTAACTCGGGTAGCATAAATTGTCTCTATTGAAGGCAAGCTAACACCAATTACCCTTTCTGCAATTCTTACAGCTCGTTGGAGCCTTTTCTTGTCTCTCTTGGAGGCTGTACCGTACCAAGCTGTTATAGAATTACAGAGAACAGTTTCAATGATGCCTCTGTAGAATTGGAACAACACTTCCTGGGAAAATTTAAATTTCCTTAGTTGATTCAGGAAATACAGCCTCTGGTGGACCTTTTTAATAATACTATTGATGTTGCTTGACCAATTTAAGTTATCAGAAATTATAGAGCCCAGGAACTTAAAGGACTCTACTACTACAACCATGTTACCAAGAATGGAAAGTGGTGGCAGAACGGAAGAGTGCCTTCTGAAATCAATTACCATTTCTACTGTCTGCAGAAGGAAATATCTTGGGGAAACCTGTGCCTCCCAGGGGCTCAGCCCCATTTCCCCCTCTTTTTCAGGAGCTGCGTGCAGCTGAGGAGCCAAGCATTCCACCTGTCGGCTCGTCAGGTGAGCAGGCGAGCAAAGTCAGGTGCTTCCGCTCTCCTCCACCTTTGAGGGCGGAGGCAAAATGGCGAGAAAAACAACCACGGGATTGTAGAGTTGGGAGGGACACTGAGGGTCATCTAGGCCAACCCCCTGCGACGCAGGGTTTCGACGGTGTCGAACCGGACATGACACCCAGGTGCCCCGGTGCAGGATGCGAATTCCCCTCTCCCCAGTCATCAGATGGATCACTTGAACAGAGTGGGAGTAGATCAGCTGCCAGATCCCATCAGCTTTTCTAAGCGTCTGGGCAGAGTGGTCCGAATAAACCTGCGTTCAGCAGGCGCCGAAAAGGGTGCAATAGGGATGTCAATGGGCAGGGAGTTCCAAAGGTGCCGCCACACTAAAAGGCTTGGCTTCTTTCAAACGTGAAACAGGTATTATCTCTTTCCGTTCCCCCTTGCAGAGATTTCTCTCGAGACGACCGAAGAAGAATCTCGGCCGAGTTTTGTGGTAGCAGAGGAGAGGTGAGAGGCCTGGTTGTCCCCCTTCCCTTCCCTGGGCAAGTCTCCTGCCTCCGTGGGGAAGGGGCGACCCTCTTCTCTTCCACTCCCCCCTTTCCTCTTCCCACAGGGTCCTCCTGGAACCAGAGGAAGCGGCGCTGCCCATCGTTCCTGAGCTCCCGGAAATAAGTTTTGAGCTGCCCTTGGATAAGAACGTGGTCACGGGGGACTACGTGAGAAGGTGAGGCCTCTGTCAGAGGCTGTTTCCTTCCTCTTTCCCAGAGAATCCGGTTCTTAAAATTGCGAGAGGGCCGCAGCTTTCCAGAAAGGGCCACCCGTTCCAACTTTCTGACTTTAAAAAACGAAAACAACTTCTCTACTCTGCTTTCAGGAGGCAGGCCCAGAGGAATGCTATTATTCTCTAGTGACTTTCAAAGCTACGTGGGGTGGAGAGAGCCAAAAATGAGCACCCAGAGGTTTTCCTCTTGCGTTTCCTGCTTAGTTATAAAACCGCAGAGTTGAAAATGTAACAGGGAGTCCTTGGAGCCAGGAGATAGAAGCAAATCAGTAGCCAATAGGCCTGATCTTTATTGCTGCAACGAGACTTCCGACTACAGTCAAACCTCGGTTTCCGAAAATCTCGGCTGCCGAACGTTTTGGAAACCGAACGCCAAAAACCCAGAAGGGAATGCTTCCGTTTTCAAACGCGCCTCAGAAGTCAACTGGCTTCCGAGGCGCGTTTCTCAATTTCCCCCATTGAACTTGCTGGCAGCCCTTCGATCCTCGGTTTTCGAACCTTTCAGAAGCCGAACGGACTTCCGGAACGGATTACGTTCAAAAACCGAGGTTCCACTATACCACAAAGACGGAGCAGCCAGAAGCCCCGATCAATGGGTTACATCCGTATTTTAAAGTTTCCCATAATTTACCTCAGGACGCATCATCAAGACATCATAGATATGTCACGGAAAAAGGTGCGGTCCCAGGTAGAACCCGAGATCCATTCATGTCCCTGTCAATCAAATATAGTCTTCGCCACGTACTCCATCACAGTACGAAGGAAAGCATCGACAGTTCCCAGGCCCCGAGTCAAGTCAAATACACCCCTTTGCCTTGTCGGGGCTTCATCCCACTATGGGGCGGGTAGGCATTGTGACTGAGACGGTTATCTGTCTGATACTCTTGGGGCAGGATATCACCGGGCCATGACTTATTGGGAAGGCCTTGCAAACGTCGGGGGGGGGGGCGGCTATGGTGGCCTCACTCACCCCTTCCCTTATACCTCACTTCCCCGGGTCCCAAATGCAATTGGAACCGAGAAGATGGATACGAGGGATTTCTTACAAATTTCTAAAGTTTTCCCATTGAGCCAGGACCTAGATACAGTTATCAGTGAATTGCTACATTTGGGATTGATGCGTTCCCTGTTTCCTTTGCTGGAGACCTGGGGCTCAGTGGGGAGTTGCAGCCTCCTGAGCTGAGATTCCTTTGCAGATAGGTAAAAATTGCTGTTTGCTTTGGAAAATTCAAATAATAGTAATAATAATAGTAGTAGTAATAATAATAATAATAATAACAACAACAACAACAACAACAACAACAACAACAACAACAAATTAGCAGTTTTTACAATAGGGGTGTGTTTTATAATATTCACGAAACATTTGAACAAAAGTACTATGTAGTTCTTAAACCATCACCTGCTATTTCTCCTTTTTATCCCGGGTCGCCTCTAAAACTATAAATCTATCCCTCTTTCAAGGCTAACAATCTACTTCTAACACATTATTTACATAATTGTAACATTAGCCAGTAAAAGAGCCTCTTAGGGAGTCAAGACGGTGAGTCCCAACATTTCCTTTGTCTCAGCAACTCAGGTTGTAAGACATGCAGATAAACTGTTCTGCAAAGGGGCCCTCCTTGGAGATCCTTTGAACCTCTTTGTTCATCCTCATCATGCCTTCCCTAAGAATAAAACTCATTCTCATTCATTTATTCCACATTCACCATTTATACCGCTTTGAATTCAGTAAAGTAAAGGTAAAGGGACCCCTGACCATTAGGTCCAGTCGCGGACGACTCTGGGGTTGCAGCGCTCATCTCGCTTTACTGGCCAAGGGAGCCGGCGTACAGCTTCCGGGTAATGTGGCCAGCATGACTAAGCCGCTTCTGGCAAACCGGAGCAGCGCACAGAAACGCCATTTACCTTCCTGTCGGAGTGGTACCTATTTATCTACTTGCACTTGGTGCTTTCGAACTGCTAGGTTGGCAGGAGCAGGGACCGAACGGGAACTCACCCCATCACGGGGATTCGAACCGCCCACCTTCTGATCGGCAAACCCTCCTTTGCAGATAGGTTGCTGTTATTTTCTCTTTGACACTAGAGGATTAGGGTTGTCAGGTGAAAAGGCAGGGAAATGCCTGTGTGTGGTTATGTCTGTGAGTGAATGGTTTGGTAATTTGCTGCTCCCATTTCCCTGGTAACAGAAGGGACACCAGAGGGTCATGCTTCCCGTTTCCTATTCTTGCAGGTTGATCGCTGCCAAACTAGAACAGGCCGGAGTGACAGAATTTGACCAGCTCCTGCCCCGGGGGGTTTCGCGGGCTGTTGCCAGCCGGTTTTTCTTTACATGTTTGGGTAGGTAATGGAAATTCAGAGCGTGTACAAGAGATGTAGCCTGTCCTTTTTAAACACATCTTTTTCTGGAGCGGGGAGGGCCAAGCGAAACTCCAAAAAGGGAGTTGGGGGGGGGGAAGGCCAGTTTCTCAGATGAAGAGCACCTGGATATTTTGCTGTGTATCTCGTGTTTTTCCCTGCACTGTAACATTTAAAGCCAGAATCATACCACTTTAAAGTATCACGGTTTATCCCAGAGAATCCTGGGAACTGCAGTTTGTTAAGGGCGCAGAGATTTATTAGGAGAGCTGCAGTTCCCAAAGTTCCCAGGGAGGGAAAAACGGACTGACTGTTAAAACCACTAAGGGAGGCAAACAGGTTGCCTAACAACTCTCAGCCAAGAGTGGGCTTGCAAGTTTCCGCAAGAGGGTCGAGAGTGGAGTCGCTTCCTTTGGCAGAAGCGCTTTCTCTTCTTCCAGCCCCCAACCTTCTATCTTTTCAAACCGGTGTGACAGTGCTGTCCTTGCAGGCATTTGGTTCTTAACTGGGGTGTGTGTGTGTGTGGAGTCATATCCTACCAAGCCTTTGTTGGGTGTTCATCTTTTAGCTGAGCGAGGTGGGATTCGCCCCCTTCTTACTGTATTACTTCCAAGTACGTAATGTTCCTTTCCACTCTTCGATTGCCTCGGGAAATCTTGCGCTTAAGCGACGAACGGAGGTGTAAATGAATTTATTCAGTAATAAATATGAATGAGGGACGCGGGTGGCGCTGTGGGTTAAACCACAGAGCCTAGGGCTTGCTGATCAGAAGATCGGCGGTTCAATCCATTGCTCAGTCCCAGCTCCTGCTAAATAGGTACCGCTCCAGCGGGAAGGTAAACGGCGTTTCCGTGCGCTGCTCTGGTTCGCCAGAAGCGGCTTTGCCATGCTGGCCATGCTGTATGCCGGCTCCCTCGGCCAGTAAAGCGAGATGAGCGCCGCAACCCCAGAGTCGTCTGCGACTGGACCTAATGGTCAGGGGTCCCTTTACCTTTTTTTAATATGAATGAACTGCTGGAGGCAGCGATGCTTCTGCATAAGTTTCTGGAAAACACAGGAGGGGAAGGGAGTATGTGCTCTTGTGCCCAGATCCTGCTTGTGGGTTTCACCCAGGCCTGTTTGGCCACCGTTAACGCCGGACTAAATGGGCCATTGGGCCTGATCCAGCAGACTCCTTTTATGTTTGTACGCAATAAAGAATAGTGAGTTACCACTCAACACCCACTTCTTTTCTTTTCCTCCGCTCCTCCCCAGTGCTGGCTGCAGCCCAGTTCATACACCTGGAGCAAACAGAACCGTACGGACGAATTGTCATTACGCCTGGATCCCGTTTCCACCAAGGCTAGCGAGACCCTGTGGTTCCTGCTACAGATCTTGCCCTGGGGAGGGTGCTGTTGGGTGTCCCAACATGGGGGGCACACCTCTAGGAGTTGGAGAACTGCTTCCTTTGTCAAACAGTTGTACATCTTTTTTAACACCCCGGTTGCCAAAACCCTTGTTTCCCAATTGAATAAAGTCATTGTGTTTTGGATTTTTCTTTTAAAAAAACAAATAGCATTTAACGTGAAAATCATTCTCGATTTAAGTCTGTGGTAAGAGCGCAAGTGCCACACGCTGGTCTCGGGTTCAAATCCCGGCGTCTCCAGGTAAGGGGTGGGAGAGACCCCACTCTGCCTGAAAATCCCGGAGAGCTGAACGAACTGGATGGATGGATTGCTCAGTGGGTGGAGCACGAGGATCTTAAATCTCAGGGTCGTGCATTGGGCAGAAGCTTCCTGCATTGCAGGGCACAGGACCAGAAGACCTTCGGGGTCCCTTCCAACTCGATGATCCCAGTGGTCTGAAGGAAGTCTCCTAAGTCCAGGACGTTGCGATAACTTAAGTTGGCAAACGCCCCCCCTCCCCATCAATGGGCCTTGAACTAAGCTCTCGACATTCTGGGCAGCGCCCCTCACCCGCGGCAGGATCATTCCCTAGCACCTTTCGCTGGAGGTGCTGACGATCGAACCTGGGAACTTTCTGAATATTACAGGGGCTGCTTTCCTTCTGCCACCTACACTGCTTTCTAAAAGTGAGCTGGCCCTCTGTATGTTTCTGAATGCTAGTTGCTGGAAGCCTCGGGAGGAGAGAGGGCTGCTGCTGCTGCTGCTGCTGCTGCTGTTGTTTAAATTTGTATACCGCCCATACCTGTAGGTCTTGGGGCGGTTACAACAATAAAATCGCATTATGAAAACACAAAATGCATAGTAACAATAATAACAATCCAATTAACCCCTCTTGCGCTCGGGTCCTGAGTGCGGGTTTCTCACTGGGGCATCTGAGTTGGCCACTCTGAGAATAGGATGGACTAGCCAGCCTGATCTAGCAGGCTCCTTAAGGCTTTATGGAGCTGAGGAATAGTTGGCACAGGGTTATTGACAGAGAATGGGGCAGGTTGCTTCTTGCTCGGAAAACTTTCTTCGGGGTGGGGGGGGGGTGTCCAGTATTTGAAGCAAGCGGCCTACGTGGGGTTTTGGCCTGAGCTCGGAGAGCCCGTTGTTACAGTGCACATAATAAGCACACCCTCTCTGCAAGGGAAACGCACTTGTGAGTTTCAACGTATTTTTTTATTATAACATAACACAATATAATCTCTTCGTTGCAGAAAAATACCAAAACCCAGAAGGTTATTATAATCTTAAATACAAACTAGAGGGGAAACAGCTGGTTTGATGGGTGCAGGAGCCCGGGTGGAAACCTACAGCAGCCTTGCGAAAATAAATTATCACAAAATCCTCTCGGAGACTGTTCCAGGAAACACGAACTTTGGCAAACAAAATTCATTTGGAATAAACCCCCCGCAAAGAACGGGAGGGAGGCGGCACTTAAAAGAGCTGAGAATCTCTCCCAACAGGGCAAGGGAGGCGGGACGAATTTGGCTCAATAGACAGCCGCCTCCCTCGACCAACCGTTGGAAAGAGGTGAGGGAGAAACTCAGCGGGAGGAGGAAGAAAATAATAATCGGAAGGGGCTGCGTCTTGGCAAGAGGTCAAAAATGGCAGGTGAGACCATTCCCCTGTGGAGAGCGGTCGGCTGTCTTGTGAACGTGGTGTTTGTGTAAACCATGAACTCAGCTTCCATGAATGGCAGGACTCGCCTCAGCATACATCCGAGGAAAACTTAATACTGCTGAACTCTCGAGTGCGACCCGACCTGAAATCTTTGGCTTGGAGATCAAACAGAAAGTGGGTCTCTCAATGACTAAAACTCCCTGCATCGCTCTCGTTTTTGCTTAGATTTCAAAGAAAGATAAAATACACACTTCTTGGTGGTGGGATGTTATAGCAACTGCAACAGGGACAGGCCGAACTCAAGCCCACATTCCCTCTTCCTGTAACGGTCGAGGAATGTGGTTTGTTTGTTTTTTGCAATTTACATGTTTATGACATGCCACACTGCTGATGTTCTCGAGTGCCGCTGAAAGCACTCCTCAGCCCTCCAAAGTCCATTTTGAGGAAGAAGGAAAAATCATGAGGACTAGCGCCCCCAACTGCACCAATATTCCCTCTCCTTTCCTCCTTGCTGCCCTGGTAAAAGGGGCTCCCACAGAACACAGCCACCCACCCCAATATCAAAAAGCTGGGCTCTTGTCTCGGCGCAGAACTGGCTACGGCAGTTGCCCCTTGGCAAATGAAGTGTGCTGGTTGAGGGTGTCGTGACTAGGCAGCAAAAAAAGGCAGAAAAATTGGTGGCAGGGACGTTGAGGCCCCAACGGATGGATCGAGTAACCGCTACAGGCCGGCTCCTAAAGGTGTTAGGCACAGAGCCTCCCTTGGGCAAAGGCCTAGGAAGAAAACAGGTTTGGGGGAGTTGGGGGTGCTACATATTTCATGCCCCTGCTGCTGCTGCTGCGTGAAAAAAAGGCTGACTGCCCCCACCCAAGACCCGGCTGGCCCCCGGCAACGTCAGCACCAAGGGACGTGTGTGGCAAAAAACGAACAGCCGTCACAGGTAGGTGGCATGACGGCGAGGTGAGAGAAGCCTGACGGGAAACGGGGAAATGAAACCGCAGGGAGCGTCGCCTGGCGTCAACGGGCGGAGGGCAGGTCGGCCACAAAAACTTGGAAGGGTTAGTCCATACAGAGCCAAGAAGGGTGGGAGGTGGTGGTGGGGGGTCGCCTCGCGCAAAGTCCCCTTCCGCTTTCACAAAGTTGGGAGCGCGGCCCCTCCTCAAGCAGAGCTGGCCGCCGCGTTGACCAAGGAAGCGGCCTCCGAAGGCAGCGAGTGGACCACCGCCTGGAACTCGGACGGGCATCGGGCAGAGAGATTGCGCAGCAGGGCGAGCAGGGAGTTGCGGCATTCTGAGCAACGAGAACACACACACACACACAGGAAGAGAGGAGTTAAACTGGCCGAGATGCGGTGGTGACGTCTCGGCCGCTGGGCAATACCTCGCTCAACCTTTCCGTTTTCCCCTAGCCGCCAGCCAGATGTCCGTGGGGCAGCTGGGGCTATGGGGCCTAGTGACCATTACAATCCCAGACACACCCAGGTCTTAGTCTGGTGCTCGAACCACTATGCCACGCTGCTGTTATCAGGAATAGTTATTGTTATGAGTTGAATTGTTGTATGAATACCACCCAGTGACCCCGAGGGCACCACACCCCCTCCCAAAGTGGTTGGGCAGTAAAAATGAGCAGTGGAGGGGTGGGGGGAGAAGCTGGTGGGCAGCCCGCTGCCCACCCAGGGCGCATACCTGATGGGATGTTCTCATTGGCCAGGATGCTGCCGCTGACTCGCACAAGTTCGCCAATCTGCTGCAGGACCTGAAAGAGAACAAGGCCTTCTCAGGGCCGTGGCAAGTCCATCTTTTTGTGTGGGGGGAGCAAAACCCAGAACATGTGGGGATGTTGTGGATAGTAGGAGAGGACATATTGATTAAATATTATCCTTCCTCACTCACGCTAGTGAGTCAGTGGCGGAGAACATTCCCCAGTATATAGCAGGAAGCTAGTTGGTCGATTCATTTGAATCTCTTTACTTAAGCAGTCCAATCTGGCTTTGTCCAGATTGGGTTTGTTCCTGGCAAATTCCCCTTTTATTCTCTCTCGCAAAGAATAAAGGTACAAGCGCCTTCTTTTTAAAGTAACGGCAAGAAGCTAACTCAAATTCAGTTCTCAGTAGGTTCCCTGAAGGCAGGCTTTAGCTTCGAGTTACAGAAGAGAGTTTGGAGTTCATCCCATATGGGAATGAGCCCGTGTGCTGCTGGCTGAGAGCCAGCAGACAGCAAAATACACCAGTATCAGAAGGGAACAGCAAAAGAGGAAGGTGGCTGCGTGTCTGGTCCTTTTACGGGGTCTCCCAGGGCCACGCCCATCTACCTGGTCACACGCAGGGGGAGGAAGTTCCAGACCAGGTGTGACAGGAAGTCCTCCTGGCTGGAGTAACATCCCCCTGTCTGCGTCCACTCTAGGGAAACAGGAAGTGTTGGACTTGACTGCTTATGTTCCATCCTACAGAACACCGCCCAACCCTCTGATCCTCCTTAACCGCCCAAGGATCACTGATCTCCCAGCCCACAAAGAGGGGAATTCCTGGAGACAACACACACACACACACACACACACACATATATATAATCATTTCTCAACTCCCCTCTTGTTACAGGGAAGCCTTGCAGGATCCGAATGCGCAGAAAACAGCTGTCCGCCCTGGCGGGGGAGGACTTGCCGCCAGCTCTGGTACCGGGCAAGGAAATGGGTACATGCGGCACAAAACGGGAGGATGCATTTTGTGGCCCTGCGCCCAGTCACCTGGGCCACCTCTCCCGGCTCCTGGGTCTGGCACTGTGACCGCAATGCCATAGACAAAGTTCTGCCAAGGTGGCATTTTTTTTGGAGGGGGGGAATCTCTTGGGTTGAAGCGATGGGTTGGGAGGGAGGGAGGTGGGGGGGCCTACCTGCTGGGGATCGTGCTCATATATAAAGTTGATGCAACAGAAAACCGTTTTGTATTCCTCCAAGTCGTCCTTCAGGGGGAGATTGTGGATCAGGACGGGGAAAATCTGTGGAAGGGGGGGGGGGGAACAAGGCAGGAGGGAAAGACGCTTGATGAAGGACCATCGTCAAGTCCTTAATTGTAGGCTGTGCTTCTCCAAAACGTCTGCAGGGCCCCAGGTTGGCAAAGCCTGTCCGACAGACTCTCAACCAGAGTTGGTGAAGGGCTGGGTATTTTACTCCCCTTCTGAAGCAGCACTGAATTAAAAAGCCAACTTTTCCGCCCATCCCTGGGTGCCGTGAGGTGCTTATACAGCCAACAGATGTGACCGTAGCTGCCTGCCCCAAAGGGATTCTTCTACACAGAGAGAGAGAAGCGGCCCAGGGGTCGGTGCAAGGGTTCTCGATTCTGGTCGAAACATTGCACTCCTTCGTTAATCGGGGTTGGAAAAAATGGTGACCCCCCCCCCACTTCCACACTGCTTGGTCAAAGGGATCGGACTCCCCACATCACCCAAAAGCATGGGGTGTGGGGAAGTCTGCCCTTCTCCTCCCCCCTCCCCCTATTCTGTTGGGGGAGTTAAAAAGCGTGTGTTGAGATAATCTACTATGCAGAAAGGATTGTAGCTAATGAACAAAACCCAGTTGTAAAGGAAATGCTTTGCAGATCAAGGGTTGCATGTTTAATCCCCAGCTGAAAACAACCGTAAAGGGTCAGGGCTATTCCTGAGACCTTGGGAAGCTCCTGGGAATTCGAGTCAACAGCCCTTTCCTCTCCCCTCCCCATTCCTTTTTCCTTTCATGTCGTGCGCAGTAAATTGCAACAGGGATCATCCTGGGTTTGAATTTCTCTGTGCAGCATGTAGAAAATGTTAAGCATTTAACATAGATGTTAAACATAACAAAATATTACTTTATGAAATAATAGTGGTGATAATGATGACTGGAAATCAATCAACGGCCTGGGTTTCAGGATAAGGCAATTCTACCGACTTAAAGCCTAGGTTAGTTTGGATTTGTCTTATCAGAAACAAAAACCTCTCTCTCTCTCTCTTTTAATTAATAAAAGCTGATTGCCAAAACCCCATGGATAAGCAGAATGGCAAGTAGTTATTCCAGGTCAACCAAGCCGGAATTAAAAAGCAGTGGTGGAGAAGATTAACGGTTTCCAAAAGCATTTGCATGCTGAAGCTAGTGCCTTCAGTGTTAAGAAGGTGGCGGAAGATTCCCGATCCGCACTTGCGTTACGGGGCCTCGCATACTAATCAGGATTCGCACTCGGCTCTCACCTGTCCGATGGGGACCCCTCCAGGATTGGCCATCACCATCCTTGCGACGGCCCCGCATACATTGTCGGCCACCCGGTTGTTACGCTCCTGAGAGATGATGTTGGACAAAAGTCCCAGTACCTTGGGGTAGTGTCTGTAGCAGAGCAAGCAAGGGGGTTAAGGAGAAAAAGGAAGGCCGGGGCAGGCGAGGGCCTGACATGGCTCTTTGGCCCTACCAGGAACTGGAGAGAGAGAGAGAGAGAGAGAGAAAGCGCAAAGGATTTTGCTGGATTCCCACCCAAGATGGCTCCCAATCAGCTTCCAATATATACAGGTGAAACACGAAAAATTAGAATATCGTGGAAAGGTTCGTTTCTTTCAGTAATTCAACTTAAAAGGTGAAACTAATGTATGTGATAGACTCATGACATGCAAAGCGAGATATGTCAAGCCTTTATTTGTTATAATTGTGTTGATTATGGCGTACAGCTGATAAGAACCCCAAATTAACAATCTCAACTTTGGGGGTTTCATCAGCTGTACGTCATAATCATCACAATTATAACAAGCAAAGGCTTGACATATCTCGCTTTACATGTCTTGAGTCAATCTCATATATTAAACTCCAGTAGCTAATGAAAACAATTGCTTACATAAATGGACTTTTCCACGATATTCTAATTTTTCGAGTTTCACCTGTATATAACCAATTCCTTCGCTGTAGTGCTCTTTTCAGCACCCGCTAGAAACATTCCTGTTCAGACAAGCCTACCCAGTTGCTTAAAAAGTTGAGGCAAATTTAATCTGTTTCAGCATTTTAACGTTTGCATGTTTCAAAGTAGGGTTCTGAATCTGCCTCAGTTTCGCTATTTTATCTTTTGTAAGCCGCTTTGAGGGTGGTTGTTATTTAAATGTATATATATAATCCAGCAGTGTATAAATTCTATGAAATAAATGAATTAAGTGACTAAGTGATAACCTTATCTTTTTTGTGTTTTCACTCTGTATTTTGATGCTGTGATTTTCGGATGAAGGGGGATATACTAAATGAACGAATAAACCACAAGGATCTCGGCAGGCTGCTTCTCATTTTGATTAAGTATACACAATTGGTATATAATTTGTTTTTAATAGCTTAATATTTAAGCAACACATTGCCTTTCTCATAGTCCCTGAGGGGGGCCTTTCACAACAACATGCTGGGATATATATATATATATATGTATATGTATATGTGTGTGTGTGTATCTGCTTGGAAGGCATAATCAGAGCAGATTTCTCAAGGTGTTGTTGAAAAGAGGGACACCTATATATATATACTGTATATTCTGGGTATAAGACTACTTTTTAATCCAGGAAAATCTTCTCAAAGGTTGGGGGTCGTCTTATACGCCGGATGGAGAATCTTCGGTTGAGTATATCTCAAACTTTACATTTTAACTGGAAAAGTTTGGGGCCGTCTTATACGCCCAGTCGTCTTATACGCTGGAAAATACGGTGGGTGTCCCTCTTCGTCAACACCTTGAGAAATTTGCCCTGATTTTGCCTTCCAGGGAGTGTGTTTTTTTTCTGAGGGGGGGGGGATTAGGGTTGCCAGGTCTGCTTCCAAAAAATAGTGGACAAGCGGGGGGTGGGGGTTAAATTAAATTAAATTAAATATTTTCTTACAAACATTTTAACACGTATTAAAACACCATTTCATCATAAAGCTTTTGAATAAAAAAATGTCCACTATTTTTTTTGGGGGGGGAATAGTGAAGACAATGTGAAAAAGTGGACTGTCCACTCAAATAGTGGACATCTGGCAACCCTAGGGGGGGGTGCATACCCCTAAGCATTTTGTGAATCTTTGCACTTTTGTCCATTTACTGTATTTATTTTTCCAAATCTGAACTATAAAATGGTGGTTTTCTGGAGTCAAAATGAGAGAACCCCTAAACATTTTTGAAGGGGGGAAAAAAAGCACTGCCTCCAGGTAACACAATTCCAGATTCCGGCTCACTTATCCCAGACTTCTAGAAATGGCTTTTCTGTGGGGAATTCACGGAAGCTTCCGGAACGCATGCAGACTTTTCCTCGGCGGGCCGCGGCGGGAACCCGACCCCGGTCCCCTCCACCTCACGAAGCAAAGGATACTCGTGCATGGCTCCCCCACCGTGCTCCGCCAGCACCCCCAGCCCGAAGACGGCGTTGCTGCGCACCTCCCTGTTGCCGTCGCGCGCCGCCCCCATCAGCACCGGCAAGAGGCGCGGCACGAAGGCACTCGAGGCCCGGCCCAGGCCCTGCACCGCCTCCGCCATGGTGCCCACCGCGAAGGACCTGTCTGTGGAGGAACAGCTGGGCTTCTGTGGGGAGGAAGAAGAGGGGCAGGATGAAGCGTCGGCGCAAAAAGGAGGGAGAAACCCACAGAGAGGGAAAAGGCCTCCTCCCCGCCCCACCTTTTGGGGCTGTGGGAGAAGGTGGGAAGCCATGTAAACTCTGGGGGAAATGTCCCGGGAAAGCGTTACAAGGGTGCAAGCGGGGGAGGGGGGGTCAGATATGGCGGCGCAAAAATACTTTAGGAAAATAAAAAATAAAAAAACGCCCCTGTGAGGTAGGGTTAGGCCTAGACCAGGCACAGGCAGCCTTTGGCCCTCCAGATGCTTTGGCCTACAACTCCCATGATCCCTAGCTAACAGGACCAGTGGTCAGGGTTGATGGGAATTGTAGTCCAAAACATCTGGAGGGCTGAAGGTTGCCTATGCCTGGCCTAGACACAGCGACAGGCCCAAGGCCTGAATTTAAAAAACATCTGGGATTTCATTTCCCATAATTCCTAGCAGGAAGGCTTCAGGGTTTTTTTTAGGGAAGGAGCATTTAAACATTTTCTGAAGTTCGTTGTAATCCGGGGGGGAAATACAGGAGAGTCTTTATGTACGTTACAGTCGCTGCCAGAATTCTAATCGCAAATGGTTGGAAGGGAGAGGATACCATTTAAATCAGACTAGCAAAATAAAATAAGAGAGTATGCTGAACTGGCGAGGTTATCAGCAAGGCAAAGAGATGTTACAGACGTGGTTTTTCCCCCCCAGAGAGTGGGATATATACAGAGTTATATAAAAGAACATTGTTAAAAGATCAATTTGTTGGCAGGTTTCAATTGAGCTTCAATGTGTAAATAGGATAATTGTATAAAATTAAATTTATAGTACGTCAAATAATATGGAGAAAGTGAAGTTTAAGCGCGTATTTTAGGAATTTAATTCAGGAATGCAAGGGGAAGATTGGAGGTCTTGAAAAATCTAATCACAAATGGATATACAAAGAATGCATTAGTTAAAGAATGAAGAACCGTTTATTTTGTATTTTTCAATTTGTCTATAATATCTATTGTACACTTCTGAGATAAAGTTTTCAATAAATAAAGCATTCAAACTTAAAAAAAACTGAAAATCCAAACAAAAAAGTTGTTGAGGGGTATTTGTTTTTTGCCCAAATCTCCCCAAAAAGTAGTTTTTATTTTTTTATTTTTTTGCTATTTTTTAGGAAATTCGCCCAACCCTTCCGATATGGGCTGCCATATGCCTGGGTTTTCCTGGACATTTTAAGCGATTTTTGAAAATTCTGCCTGGATGCCATTTTTGGCAGACGAATCCCGACTACATCCAGGAAATTCTGGGCGTATGCCTGAATCTGACAGTCTTGCCACTACACTGTCACTGGCTGAAGGTAAAAAGGCTGAGGCCCACAGCCATCCCACCACTGCAAAACGGTGGCTGAGGGAGGCCTTTTCGGAAGACAGGGGGATCTGAGGAAAGATGCTAAGAGGGGCAGGTATGGACAGGCAGAGAATTAGGAAGGCCAGGTCCAACGGGTCTCCTCTCAAATGGAAGCAAGGCTCTGCAGTGACAGGCCAGCTCCTACCAAACTCTGCCACCTTGCTATTATAAAAAGAAATATTTCATAATTAGTGCCCGAGTTTGTTTTTTTCCTCTTCCCTCCCTGTTCCTTTCCCCTTGTGTGCCATTTTCTGTATAGTTTGTTGTTGCAAGCCTGCAGGAAAAGGACTGTCTACTTTTAATTGCTGTGTTTTTCGCTCCACAAGATGCACCTAGTTTTTAGAGGAGGAAAGGGGGGAAGCCCCGTTTTTGGGGGGGATCAGCTCACAGTTGTGCAGCTTCTTTTGCAAAGGGGAAAAGCCCCGTTTTTTTTAGCATCAGCTCAAAGCTGTGCAGCTTACTTTGCAAAGGGGGAAAATACCTGTTTTATGGGGTTCAACTCACAGTTCTGCAGCTTCTAAAGGAAAGGGAGCCTTTTCTACAGTTTCCAGACAGATAATCTAATCAGCCAGTCACATGTCGCTGGGGAAACAAACAGCCTCCTCTGCAGAACATTCAACAATGGAGGCCTGGGCAAGGCCGGAAATGGAGCCAGCGAGCTACCACACATTCGCTCCATAAGACGCACAGACATTACTTTTTAAGAGGAAAAAAGTGTGTCTTAATGGAGCGAAAAATACGGTATGTATGCTGCTGTGGGAGCCTTTTATAGCTGAATAGCATGGCACAAATGCTCTTAAGTAGATAAATAAGGGCTGAGGTGTCCCGGGAACAGGGCTAAAGTAAATGGGAAGCCAAAGGAAGTCTCAGAGAGGGAAGAGGCAGCCGTCACTCACCATCTTATTGAGCAGCAGAGGCAGGAAGCCGGCAAAATACGGAGCGAAGGATTCTCCACCAGCCGCTTCAGCCAGGGCCGGGATCACCTCACCGGCGTACTCGACCAGCATGGAGTCATACTCCGCCTGGTTTTGGGAGGCAGAAGGAGAAAGGAGAGGCACAGGGCAGTGAGAGGAGGAAGCAGAGTTTTAGTGGGCAGGCTGAAACTCAGCGGGAGGGAATCTGCTCTGCATGGCAAAGGTCCCGAGTTCAAATCCTGCGGGCATCTCCAGGCAGGGCTGGGAGAGAAAGAGACTCCCGTCTGAAAACCTGGAGAGCCACTGTTGCCATTCAGGTAGACAATGCTGAACTAGGAGGGCCAACGGTTTGACTTTGTATAAGGCAGGTCCCAATGCTACTGTTTACATCAGCTGCCTCTTCTGAACCATGAGGACTGCAATCTTAAAGACTACAAGGCCCATAGCTCAGTGTCAGGGCATCTACCTTGTGTTCTTGTAGAAAAGAAAAAAAAGAGAGAATGAGAATTGAGCCGAGGTTCTCCGTCTTCCTCGGTTGCAGGCTGCGGAGCGGGTATGTTTTTCAAGGAGGAACGGATTGCTTTCAGACAAAGATTGGACAATTATACAGTGGTCCCTTGGTTCTCAAATGCCTTGGGACTCAAACAACTTGGAACCCAAACACTGCAAACCCGGAAGTAAGTGTTCCAGTTTGTGAACTTTTTTGGAAGCTGAACATGCTTTGTTTTGAGTGCCACACTTCCGTTTTGAGTGTTAGCTGAGGTCTGTCTGTTTTTGCTACCGTGTTTCTCCTAAAATAAGACACCGTCTTATATTTTTTTTCGCTCAACAAAACACAGTACGGCTTATTTTCAGGGGATGTCTTATTTTAACCGCGTCGCATCGGTACGCTGCATAGCCACGCCTCTCCAGGCTGTTTTAATGGGAGGTACCACGTCACTATGGCTTATTTTCGGGGTATGGCTTATTTTTGGGGAACGGCTTATATTTCGCAAATGCATAGAAATCCTGCTATGGCTTATTTTTTGGCTATGTCTTATTTTAGGAGAAACAGGGTATTAATTTTGCATTTTTCCTTCTGCGGCTCTTTTTGTGTGTGTTTTTGTGACTGTGTGGAACCCAGTTCAGCTACTGATTGATTGACTGTGTGACCGCAGTACATTGTTTATTGCTTTCATTTTATGGATCAACGGTCTCGTTAGAAAGTAAAATTCATGTTAACTTGCTGTTTTAGGGGTTGTTTTTAAAAGTCTGGAACGGATTAATCCGTTTTGCATTACTTTCTATGGGAAGGCGCGCCTTGGTTTTGGAACGCTTTGGTTTTGGAACGGACTTCCGGAACGGATTAAGTTTGAGAACCAAGATACCACTGTACTTGGAATGCATTTATTGAAACCATAAGGGCTAGTGAATTGATATATACTTGAGGGAAATATATATATATCAGGCTGCCGCGTCTGTTCTCAGAAGCCCACAAATTGCAAGAGTTTAAAGGCAGAAAGGGGGTTCTGGGGTCCGAGGCCGCAGATTCCTGGACCTACCACCTCATCACAATCCTCATCCTCGTCTTCGTCCAGGCTGGGGTCCTGACAGGCTGTCTGCAAAGGGAACGCGAAGAAGAGAGCGTTTTTGAATAGGATTGGGGCATATACTGGCCTAAATACCGCTCTAAAAAAAAAAAGGCCCACTTCCACCCCTTTGTGTATGTCCCACAGCTTCCCAAAAATGCACTGCACTAGTTTGAAATTTTATATACTCATATAAAGCTTTTTGGGGGGTGCGCCTCGCCCAGACGCTTTCCCCCTCCCCTCCGTGAAGGCGAATCTGGCAGGAGCTGCCAGATTCACAATCCGGTCACCAAGGCGTGTCTAAGCGGAAGTTGGAAGAGAGTTGGAAGAGACCACCAGGGCCATGCAGTCCAACCCCCTGCCAAGCAGGAAACACCATCAAAGCATTCCCGACAGATGGCTGTCAAGCCTCCGCTTAAAGACCTCCAAAGAAGGAGACTCCACCACACTCCTTGGCAGCAAATTCCACTGCCGAACAGCTCTCACTGTCAGGAAGTTCTTCCTAATGTCTAGGTGGAATCTTCTTTCTTGTAGTTTGAATCCATTGCCCCGTGTCCACTTCTCTGGAGCAGCAGAAAACAACCTTTCTCCCTCCTCTATATGACATCCTTTTATATATTTGAACATGGCTATCATATCACCCCTTAACCTTCTCTTCTCCAGGCTAAACATACCCAGTTCCCTATGCCGTTCCTACAGGCCTTGGACCATTTGGGTTGCCCTCCTCTGGACACGTTCCAGCTTGTCAGTATCCTTCTTGAACTGTGGTGCCCAGAACTGGACACAGTATTCCAGGTGAGGTCTGACCAGAGCGGAATACAGTGGTACTATTACTTCCCTTGATCTAGATGCTATACTCCTATAGATGCAGCCCAGAATTGCATTGGCTTTTTTAGCTGCTGCATCACACTGTTGACTCATGTCAAGTTTATGGTCTACCAAGACTCCTAGATCCTTTTCACCGAGGGCAAGCTCGAGTGGTAGAAAAGACTGGCTGCCGAGGGGGAAAAAGGGGTACAGCCCTGTAGAAATCTCTGCCCCAGCCTTCACCAACCTGGAGCACTCCTGGCTGGTAGCCATATTCTGTGCCCAGATTTGTAGGCACAGATCATCCTCTAGAATAAAATAGCTTACTAGGGAAAAGTCCCTTTTTGGAGCGGCTTAGGATCAATTTTTATGGTAGCCCAAATCTCAGTCGTACGGATGTATTTCAATTTTTAACTCATGAGCTATTGCTGCAATCTATTCTAATTGTGTATTTATGAATGCTGTCACTATTGTGTTATGCGAACTGGTCTTTGACCGCAATAATTTATTATTATAACCTGGAGCACTCACAGATATTTTGGACCACAGCTCTCCTCCCGCCTCACCACCCGAACACTCACTTTTTTCTCCAGGACCTCCCGGATGACCTGGCAAAGGTCCGTCAGCTGCCCGGGTACGCGGAGGGCCTCTTGCCGGCAGGTCTTCAGCACCTTCGCCAGGCTCTCCAAAATCTCCATCACCACCCGGCGCTCCTTGTCTTCCCGGATCCCTTTGATGTAAGCGGGCAGCACGGTGCACAGCAGCTGCAGGCGAGCTGCGGAAGGAAGGAGAGGACTAAGAAGGGCTGGATCCAGCGTCCTGGCCCCAACCAGATGCCCCGCCTGGAAGGAGGGCACGAACGCAGCGGTGTTTTTAAAAGCAGACGGGCCAGAGCTCGGTGGACGGAGCAGAATGCGCCAGGTTCGATTCACCCCACGGCAACTCCAGGTAAAAAGATGCCCTGCCTGAAATCCTGGCAGTCGGTGCAGACAAGGTGGCCTGACTTCATAGACAGCTTCCTACGTGACTGTTTACGCCAGCCCCTTTCTCCAGATCCAAGAGGACTAGAACCTTGCTGTATCCATAGCTCAATGGCAGCGCCTGGGTTCAGTCCCCGATGGCACCTTCACGTACGGCAGGGCCAAATATCTGGACAACCGCAGAAGCCAGTCAGGGTAGGCGAGACAAGATGGACTAATTATAATAAAATTTTGGGGTTGGCTTTTACAGCCCAGCTCCCCATCAAGGGGCTCCCAAGCCGATTATGGACCAGAGGAGAATAGATGGAGGCAGGATCCAGAAAAAAGGAAGGTGGGTCTTTATTTCCCTGTTGCCACAGAGTCCCCCCCCCCCCGCTTGAAAGGAGGGGAGGACCCAGAACAAAGGTGTGTAAAGACTTTAGAAATTGCCCGCCCCAAAGACCACCGAAAAGCATCATACAACCGTCACAGAAAGAGGCAGAAATTTTGAGTGTGTGGCTTGTCCCCTGTCTGCCGAGATACCTGATATTTGCCAGTTCCCTTATCCTGGCCAGTCTGGGCCATTCTTTTTGAGATGGCAATTACTTTGGCTCATGAAACCATTTCACAGATCGACCTCATTCATACATAAAAGCTGCTCTTTTGACTCGCGCTGAAGGATAGTTGCCGGACAGTCACCCCTTCACTTCAATAAATTTCTCTGCTTACAGAAATTACAAGTGGAAAGAAATATTGGGAAAGGGTTTTCCCCCCCAAGACACTTCCTTCTACTGCAGAGAAAATAACTGGCGTCATTAAGAGAGCCAAGGTGGCTTCGGGATTGCTCTGTGAACTCAAATAAAGTGGGGGGGGGGGAATCCTTCCAGTAGCACCTTAGAGACCAACTAAGTTTGTTCTTGGTATGAGCTTTTGTGTGCATGCACACTTCTTCAGATACTCTGAAACAGAAGTCACCAGACCCTTATATATAGTGAGAGAGTGAGGAGGGGTATCCTAAACTCCTACCGACTCAAACCTCTCTTGTACCTGTGATAAGTTGACAATATTTTTATTATCTGGACACATGGTCAACAGACCCTGGACACCTTCCACCAGAAATTCAATTACTTTCACCCCACCATCAACCTAACAATGAACCAATCTATGCAAGAAATACACTACTATAAAAATACAGAATGGGTGCATAGACACCACCTTATACCGTAAACCAACTGACCGGCAAACATATCTACATGCTTCTAGTTACTATCCCAAACATACCAAAAAAAGAAAAGAAAGAAGGTATCTGGAAGAAGTGTGCATGCACACGAAAGGTCATACCAAGAACAAACTTAGTTGGTCTCTAAGTTGCTACTGGAAGGAATTTTTTTATTTTTAATTTTGTTTTGACTACGGCAGACCAACACGGCTACATACCTGTAACTCAAATAAAATGATTTCCCCCCACCCGACCCAATCCCAGGGAATATTTCCTAATTATTGAAGGGTGAAAGGTTGGTTTCCTGGGGAGTGTGTGCCCCTACGTGTATGCACTTAATTTTTTTATATATAATAAATCAACAGTCTAGCTCAGTGCATGGCAACTTCCTGTGTTGCGGCAAACCTTCCATGCTATATATTGTCCACCTGAGCCTTCTGCAGTTTGTGTCCCATCCTTATTTGAACGCTCCTCTTCTCCGTTTGCTAAGGTAGGATCTCCCTGCTTCAAAGTCATCTCCTTGGAGGACCCTGCTTAAAAAATGAACACGCCATCCCTGAGGTCACTCACCGGCGCTGTGAGGTTCGGACGGATCCCGCTCACAAACCCGGTGCAAGGAGATGCAGAAATGTCCCAGGGTGTTGAAAGCAGATTTCCGGACGTTGATGTTGGGATGCTGGAAAGAGGAGGAGGAGGAGTCAGGCTTTGTTTGCCGCTTACATCTGCTTTGATACCGCTAATGTAGAAAACGTCCTGCGCAGCTAAGGACCAGGCTACCCGAGAGACAGCACCCATCCCTTATAGACCCAGTAAGTCTGCAGGAGACTTTCTCCATAAAGCCCCCCCAAAATATCAGAAGCCTGTGCCAGCAGTTAACACAGAGCAGGGCCTCCAGGGTGGCAGCCCCTGTTCTGCACAATACCATCCCTGCCGAGATACGAGAGGCGCCCCCTAGCTGCACTGTCCGGAAGCAACAGGGCGCCATTTTTGTTTCAAGCTGGATGAAAATGTTATCCGCCTTCGGTGCTCTCGTTCTGTATTGTTTTTGTACCACTCTTAAGCTGTTGAGCTTTTTAAGGTACAGTGGTGCCTCGCTAGACGAAAATAATTCGTTCTGCGAGTGCTGCCGTATAGCGAATTTTTCGTCTTGCGAAGCACCAACGAGAGAATAGCGGTTTGACGAAAAAAAGAAAAAAAAAAAATCGGAAATTTTTTCGTCTTGCGAGGCAAGCCCATTGAAAAATTCGTCTTGCGAGACAGCCTTCCGCTAGCGAATGCCTTTCGTCTAGCGAGTTTTTCGTCTAGCGAGGCATTCGTCTAGCGGGGTACCACTGTACTGTTTTTCAAACCCGCTTCAGCTGTAAATTGTCCTGTGATGAGTGCAAAATCAAGGCAAGAGGGTCATACATGCGTTAATAAGTATAACCCATCCACTTGCACTTAAGCGTTTCCTTATTCCAGGTCCCTAAATTTAGGGCTGCCATACGTCCGGACATATCTGGGATTCGTCCACCAGAAATAGTGTCAGGGCAGAGGTTTCCGAAATCGGTTCAAATATCTTGGAAAAATCTGACAGTCCATATTGGAAGTTGATTTTTTTGGCAAATTTCCTTTTAAAAAAACCCTCAAAAACTTTTTTTAAAAAAAGATTTTGCAACGACTTTGGCCAAAACTAAACAAAAGGCTCAATCCCTCTCTGCTGTACCCCAGATAGCCTCTGATTGAGGGGTCCTTCCTCCCAGCTGTTATGAGAAGCAGGCGCCCCCCACCTGCATATATATGAAGTATAATGTCCAGATCAAGGGAAGTAATAGTCTTACTCTATTCTGGCTAGGTCAGACCACACCTGGAATACTGTGTCCAGTTCTGGGCGCCATAATTTAAGGAGGATATTGACAAGCTGGGAGGTGTGCAGAGGAGGGCAATCAAGACGATAAAGGGTCTGGAAACCAAGCCTGATGAGGAACGGTTGAAGGAGCTGGGTAAGAGGAGACTGAGGAGGAGGTATGATAGCCGTATTTAAAGGGCTGCCACATGGAAGCTGCAGCAAGCTTGTTTTCTCCCGCTCCAAATGCTAGCTCCCAAAACAATGGATTCAAGTTACCAGAAAGGAATTCCGACTCAGCATCAGAAAGAACTTTCTGACAGTAAGGGCTGTTTAAAAAGGTTAAAGGGACCCCTGACCATTAGGTCCAGTCGTGGACGACTCTGGGGTTGTGGCGCTCATCTCGCTTTATTGGCCGAGGGAGCCGGTGTACAGCTTCCGGGTCATGTGCCCAGCATGACTAAGCCGCTTCTGGCGAACCAGAGCAGCGCACGGAAATGCAGTTTACCTTTCTATTTATCTACTTGCACTTTGATGTGCTTTCAAACTGTTAGGTGGGCAGAAGCTGGGACTGAGCAACGGAGCTGTCCCCGTTGCGGGGATTCGAACCGGCAACCTTCTGATCGGCAAGCCCTAGGCTCTGTGGTTTAGACCACAGCACCAACCGCGTCCTAATTCAGTATAACAGAGCTTCTGTTAGGGAATGCTGCCCTACAGGTGTCCAGGAAGCATCTCTCCCCTCTTTCCAGGTCCAAGCCTCTCCTTTCCCCCGCCAAAGTTTGCCCCCTGCCCCAATTTCCCCAAACATACTCTCCCCCCCCCCCTGCTTGGTGCAGCCATTACCTCCAAGAGCGCAAAGACTTCCTGGAAGCATTTCTCCAAGAAAGGCAGGAAGACCACGCTGAGATGGAGACAAGAAGAAAGCGGGGGGAAAGGTTAGCGTGAGATCTAAGCTCTCGTCTCTACTTGGGGAGAGCTCTGGGGTGGGGAATATCTGCCCCACTGGATGATGCCGCTGGACTCCAACTCCCATCAGCCCCAGTCACAAGGGTCAAAGGGCAGGGGTTGCAGGAGCCGGGTAGGCACATGGCTTTGCCCTGTGCTGAAGGAACTGCACTCATGCGAGGATACGAGGATACTTGACGGAGTGCCCTTCCCTGTGCAGATCCCTCTAATCTCACTGCCATCGCATAAGCAAGGCCAGATTTATTGGACGCCTTCCCTCGTCCGAGGACACCCACTGGGATCTGCTCCAAACATCTACCGAACACACTTCTGTTTGTCAACACAAGCCAGTTTTAGATGGCCCTGCTGTGTGTGTTTTCCTTTAGATATTTTGTTGGACTGGATATAAAATCTTAAAAACTTTTTAAGGCGGAGGGGTGGGTGTCCCTGCTGCTCCCACTCCTCCCACCAACTGCCCCGAAGGGGCGCTTCAGGTTTTAAAAGGGCGGAAGCTTCTCCTCCTGTTGCCATTTCCTAAGAAGCGCCTGCATACCCCAAGGTCTGTTACCGATGGGTCAGTCACACTGGTGGTCTCCAAGCCACTCCGGCATGAAATGAGTCTCCCTCTCTCTTTCTCTCTCTCACACGCACACGCACACACACACACATGGCCATACCTGGCGCCAGTGGCAATCTCTCCCAGAGCCACACAGGCATCGTCCTTTTCATCCATGAAGGCGCTTTCCACATTCAACCTGCAAGACAACCGGCAGCGGAGGGAGGGAGGAGAGGAAATTGGGGATCAGCCGCCTCACAAACGAGAAACTCAGATTTTCAAGTGCCAAGACAGAATCTCTCACGCCTAGAGCATTCTCCAAGGCCTAGGTTATACTTAATTAACTTACATCCTGCCCTCAGCTTCGCAAGACATCGTGGCGGTGGGCAGCAACGTAGAAACCTCTCAAAGCAATGCAAAACAATAGTTAAAATGAAGTGGCTGCTCAAGAAGAAATGTCAGCTGCGTAGGACTGTTGACGTAAAAACGTTCTCAAGAGACGCCCGGGAGTCAAAAGCAAGGGCAGCTTGCCAAATCTCTGCTGGAAGAGCTCTCCACAGCATGGGAGTAGAGACACTAAATGCCTGCGGGTGATCTCAGCGATCCAGCTGGGATATAAGGGGCTCAGGTGGCAATCAAGGAGCCTGGGACCCATTCTGAAGGGGATCAACCTGAATTTGAGGAGCCCCACTTTATAGATTGTTTGGGGGGGGGGAGCTCACATGTTGGGTTGATCCTCCATGCAATAAAAGCTCCCGAATAAATAAAAAACCACTGCGTACACAAAATTAGTGTCAGGAGAAAGGTTGCTACACAATCTTCGGGAGAGCGAGACCAAGCAGACAAGCACCACCAGCGACTTCAGAGATGGCGTCTCAAAGTTACGAATTCCTCAACTTTTAAGCCTTAATTTATTGGCTCTAGGCCAATAAATCCCCCAGATCAAATTCCGTCAGTCTTCAGAGGGCTAACATCTACATAAAGGGGACTTTGATTTTCAAAAAAAAAAAAAGGTCACCAAAGTGGCGTTTTAAAAACTGCCACCCTTGTTTTGATTAAAAAGTTAAGTTTCTAGTCCACATGGATGCCAAGGAAGGATTCTGAAAGATGAGGGAGGATCATTTAAATATGGCTCTCACCTGGAACATCCGCTCCCAACAAGGGAGATGCCGGCCTCCCTAAAATCCCTCCCACAATGGCCACCTACCCTGAAAGCTCAGAGAAGTCGTCTTCATCTTCGTCCAGGCTCTCCTCTCCTTCCACCTCTGCCTCGTCCTCTTCCTCATCGTCAAACAAGAGGAATGAGTTTCCAGTTCCGCCGTGAGACTGGGCAGGGCAGACGACAAATGCAGGAGAGGTGAGGAGGCGGTTAAGAGACACAGAGGAGTCATCTCGAGATGCGGGAGGGCATGAACTCTCTGCAATGCCCATCGTTCGACTCTGCAGCCACCCAGGAGCCAGGCAGCTCCATCGCCTGCCAGAGGTGCTCAGATAGCCCAGCAAAGCTAGAAAACTGGGCGGCAGCAGCAGCAGCTGCGATACTGAGCGTCACGAGCTTCTCTGCTTGCAGTTCACAGCACTGAAGTCTCGGTGTTTACAGCTCCTCTCTCTTGCACATAACACAGGTCGTTTGTGCCCCTTGGGACCAGTGGGGTGGAAAGCAGGGAGACAAATGGCAGGGGGAGCAAGAAGGCAGACTGGTGGGGCAGGGGAATATGGGGAAAGTGGTCCATTTGCCCCAATAGACCAGCTTCCAGTGCCTCCCCTGCCCCCAGGAATATGCACACATTTAGGTTTTCAGCATGCAAACACTCAATGAGCCAACATGGCAGCAATGTGTATTAATAATGCTTACTGGGATCATTTTATAGCTGTAGGGTCCTTGGATGGTTGCTCATGAGTAACCAAGCAAAACTCCAGCCGTTCCTTTAGTAGTTTTATTGTGCATACTATGTACAGTGCAGAGCTTAAAAGTTCATGTCTGTATCAACCGTCTGCAGAATCCGGGAGTGGCCCCTTCCAGTTCTGACCCCAACATAAAAGTTTCGGTATATGAAATCTCCGCCTCCCCTCTTTTCGTTTCACCCCTCTGCGTACTTGGGGCGACGGAAATAGCATGCCTCCCTCCTCGCCCGCTGAGCGAGAGGAGTGCAGGGTCTCTCCAACATCCCCGGAGCCTCGGCTCTCCAGCTCCTGAGCTGCCTGCCCCTCCCCACTGGAGACCTCGCCGCTCCCTCTGCCGGACGAGGAGGTGCTACTGGTCAGGTGGGGCTGAGGCTCTCTGTAGCATCCCGAGAGCCCTTCCACCACCCTGCGCTGAGCTGGGGACAGTTCCCTGACAACAGCATTGTAGCAATGGGCAAAGTGGCATTATACCCTTTAAATTCGTTTGAAGCTTATTGTTATGACTTTAAAGAATAAATAAAAATGGGGGGGGGGAGTAGACCTCGATATCCTGCTTCTGACGATGGGAGTCCCAGCCTACGAAAGCCAGGTGCCAAAATACTCACCTCAACGCCCTCCGTGGATTTGAGAGAATAGATCATCAGAGTGGTGATGCGAGGCAGGTACGGCTCGATGGCGTCCTCCAGGACAGTCGCGAGAGACCCAAAAAGGCTGTACCTGGAGCAAGAAAGGATTCTTTTGAGCACCTGTGCGTCTCACCGGCCTCCATTTTAAAACAGGTTCAGGTGGCTGGTGCGAAGCAGGCCTCTCTTGGCCAGAAACCCCAAGCGTGTTTTTTTGCCAGCCTCCCAGATATTTTTACTACGACTCCAATCATCCCCCAACATCCCAAGGGCGTATGATCGATAGTGGCAGAGAGGCTTCTCCCGAGAAGGGATAAATGCATCTATAACTCAGGATGGGGGATGATGGGAATCCCAAACATCTGAGGTGAAGGCTGGCTTGTGCCATTTATCACATAACCCTGGCTCTCGTGGCCTTCCCACGTGGCAAATAAAAAAAAAAATTCTTCCTCTTCTTCTCCTCCTCCTCCTCCTCCTCCTCCTCCTCAGCCTTTCGTTCTCACTTTAACCGTTAAACTTCAACTTTTTGCCTGTTCCCCTCAGAGAACTACAATTCCCAGAGTGGTTCAGCCATCAATCCCTTTTGCAGGGAACTCTGGGAAATGTAGCTGTGCGAGGAGAACGGGGATCTCCTAACAACTCTCAGCACCCTTGGCAAACTACAGCTCCCAGAATTCTTGGGGAGGGCAGCCATGATATACGTAATCGTGCTTTAAACATATGACATAAAGGGGGCCCAAATTACATCCTTTGCAATTCTGGATTCATTCCATGCTTGCTAAATGGCTTGTTTTTGCTCTCCTTCGCATTCCCTGATCCGCTTTGTAAACTGCTTCTTTGCCCTCTGCCCTTCAAAGTTTTGCACTTTGATAAGAAGCGGGCGTCTGTCAGGGCTGCTCTGGGGGCTTCTCGTTGTGTAAAGGCGGCAGATAAATAAATCTGAGTCAACCAAACAGCACATTAAATTTTCGTATAACGGGGATTGAACCCGTGGCTTTCTGATGCTGAATTCAACTCTCAAGCAACAGGCCCCTTCCCCAAAAACCTTCCACTACAAATCTCCACCAACGTCTGCTGCGAGGAGGATGCTGGGTCATAACGTTCCCATCGAAAGCAGGCGAAACTCCCCCACCCCCCGTTTGACTTACGTGCACCGCCTCAAGTCCGGATCGTCCACTTTGTCGCAGAGCTCCAGCCCGAGCTGGCAGCATTTGTTGGCCAGTGGCAGAAATACCTCCCTGTCCATGACGCTGGCGAGGACGGCCAGAGTCTCTGCGGGGGAAGCAGAGGGCAAGGCGTGAGCAGCAGAGGCTTCTGGGAAATGGTGGGGTTCCCCACCTGCTCCACCCCCCCCCCCCGTTAATAGCAATTTATACCCAACCCTTCTGTCTGCTGAGCATCGAGGTGGCGTTCGTGAGGCAAACTAAATGACCAAGCTATTCAGGTGGGCATGTGGAGAGGGTTTGTGAGCTGGGTTGCCATTTTGACTCTCAAGGCAGGCTCCTGGGCTTTGTCATTTTTAGCAGCTGTGTCGTAACAACCCGAAATTCAACAGGGATTGCTTTCCCTAGTGTGCGGCTCCAGTAAATGGAAGGAAGCTCTGCCTGTTGAATTTCAGTATCGCGTAGCTGCTTAAGAAACCCTGTTGAGGGCGATTTCAAACGCTCAGAGGAGACCTTAGAAACGAGGCCGCAATTAGATGGAGCTTTAAAATGCCCCCTTCTTGGCCAAGAGAATGAGCATAGAATCACAGATTTGTCGAGTCGGAAGGGACCCCACCAAGGGTCACTGAGTCCAACCCCCTGCAACGAGGGAATCTTTCCCCTGAAGCGAAGCTCGAAGCCAAGCCCACGACTCGGGCTCTATTGACTAAGCTAAACCTGTGCAGAAACAGACCCTTGCTAATTTCTCTTTTCCTTCATGATCCCTAAAGCAGGTTGGCTCAGAAGCCGGTCACGGCGAGTTCAACAGGACCGCAAAGTGTGACCAGCTCAAAATTGCAACGGTAAACTTTGAAGAGAGAAAGGGGGTGGGGAAATCTCGCTTACCCACAGACTGGATCTGGACCGGCCTGAGGTCCTCGCGCGTGGTGAGCAGGTACGCCGTCAGGTGATCCATGATCGCTTGGAAGTATGGCAAGAGGGATCCCCGGGCGGCCTGGGCTGCAAAGAGGAGGGTAAGTTTGCGCCCAGGGAACGGACCCAGAATTTCCAGGTCCTGCCAGATCTAGACTGTGTTTGTGTGGGAAGGCGCCGCCCACTTAATTCTGATAGGCACCCTCCAGAAAACACCTCTATGGAAAAGCAAAGGCTGGCAATGGAACAGCTTGCACAAGAAGAAAAAGGTGCTGTAGGGGGCAGACTTGTTTTCAGGGAAGTTGATAATGGCAAACCTTAAAATTCTGAGCTGGAATGTGAATGGATTGAATAATAAAACAAAGAGACATAGGGTGGAACATGTAATTCTGAAACAAAATCTAGATATAATTTGCCTACAAGAGATACGAGGGATGCAGGTGGCGCTGTGGGTTAAACCACAGAGCCCAGGGCTTGCCGATGGGCTGAGCTCCCGTTGTTCGGTCCCTGCTCCTGCCCACCTACCCTGTTTCTCCTAAAATAAGCCATAGCCATAAAATAAGCCATAGCAGGATTTCTATGCATTTGCGAAATATAAGCCGTTCCCCAAAAATAAGCCATACCCTGAAAATAAGCCATAGTGACGCGGCACCTCCCATTAAAACAGCCTGGGGAGGCGTGGCTATGCAGCGTACCGATGCGACACGGTTAAAATAAGACATCCCCTGAAAATAAGCCATACTGTGTTTTTTTGAGCAAAAAAAAATATAAGACGGTGTCTTATTTTAGGAGAAACATGGTAGCAGTTTGAAAGCACGTCAAAAGTGCAAGTAGATAAATAGGTACCGCTCCGGCGGGAAGGTTTCTGTGCGCTGCTCTGGTTTGCCAGAAGCGGCTTAGTCATGCTGGAAGCTGTAGACCTGGAAGCTGTAGGCTGGCTCCCTCGGCCAGTAAAGCGAGATGAGCACCGCAACCCCAGAGCATAGCTGTCAACTTTCCCTTTTTTAAAAGGGAAATTCCCTTATTCCGAATAGGATTCCTCGCAAGAAAAGGGGAAAGTTGACAGCTATGCCCCAGAGTCATCTGCGACTGGACCTAATGGTCGGGGGTCCCTTTACCTTTACAAGAGACACATATATATATAAAAAATCATATAGTCCTAATATATAAAAAATTAGGGATGGATTTTATCACTGCTGATGACACCCAAAAAACGAGGTGTAGTCTTTTATATTAAACCAGCACTAGAGCCCAAATTGATTAAAAAAGGTAAAAAGGGGGAGAATGTTAATAGTCCAAATTAAACTTCGGGGGGGGGGAGATATATTTGGTAGGAATTTATGTGCCTGGCGCTCTCTCCATCACCTGCTCCCACGACGATTAATTCTGCTCACTACCTGGGCGGAGCAGACATTTCCACACCACCGGAAGCCTGGACAAATGGCGTCCAGGACTGCCCTCGACGAAGCTCGGGTTTTATCTTCGTGAGCCCACTAGTAACCCCCACCGTGCTCCCAAGGATCATTGGCTGATGGTGGGTGCATCTTTCTTCCAGGGATGCTACCCACCCCCCATTATAATACAGAGTCTTCTCCGAGATTCGGGGCCTAGGGTCCACCTCCAGGAGTGCGCATACCTATGGCCCCGATAGCGCTGACCGCCAGCTCCTTGACGCGGGGGCTGCCGGGGGAGCTCAAGGTGGTCAACATGCGCTCCATCAGGGCCGGGAGGTAGGGGGAGATCTTGCCTTCTGCAAGGAAGAAAAAAGGACCGATGAGAGAGAGATGATGACGATGAAGAGTTTGGATTTGATATCCCGCTTTATCACGACCCGAAGGAGTCTCAAAGCGGCTAACAATCTCCTTTTCCCTTCCTCCCCCACAACAAACACTCTGTGAGGTGAGTGGGGCTGAGAGACTTCAAAGAAGTGTGACTAGCCCAAGGTCACCCAGCAGCTGCATGTGGAAGAGCGGGGAAGCGAACCCGGTTCACCAGATTACAAGTCTACCGCTCTTAACCACTACACCACACTGGCTCTGATGGTGGGGTGATGGGGGAACATAGAATCACAGAACTGTAGAGTCTGAAGGGAATATGAGGGTCATTGAGTACAACCCCCCGTAATAATAATACTAAAATAATATTGAGGAGGCCTCAGGCAAACCATTCCACCAGAGCTTTCAATCTACCTCACAGGGCTGTTGGGCGATTTAAGTAACTCCACAAACGAAAAACGACGATAAAATAAAACTCAATACAATCAAAAGGGTCTGTTCCATAACGGCAGAGATTGATTCATCAATTAAGCTGGCCTGGGAGATCTTCCCTGCATTGGCAGGGCCAGCTGGGGTCACTCAGAGCCGATGAAAATAAAATAAGGCCACGTCAGTTTAAAAACACTCTTACGCCCTTTTCAACAGTCCCGGTTCCACCCCTCAAAGAATCCTGGGAACTGTAGTTTGTCAAGGGTCCCCAGAGTTGTTAGGAGATTTCCCCCTCCTCAATTCTCCCCACAGAGCTACAATTCCCAGAGTGCTCTGGGACGAGGGACCGATCATTGAAGCCCCCTGGGAATTGTGGTTCTCGAGGGGAATAGGGGGGGTCTTCCCTTAGCGCCCTTGGCAAACTACAGCTCCCATAAATCCTTGGGGAAGGCGTGAATGTTTAAAGTGGCATGACAGTGCTTCAAATGCATGAGGCGAATGTTTGCGTAAGTTATAGGCTCCGCATGCTCAGGGATCGGGGGGGGAGCAGCCGTCCCAACTAGTCAGGAATCCTCACCCAGGTTCTCCACAAAGTTCTCCAGCGCATAGTAAGCTTTGGCCATGTGACTCGTGTGGGCCAACTGGACGCCTTCCAGGTAGCGCAGAAGCAGAGGCATGATGTCATCCGAATAACGGGCGATGTCGGGCTTGGGGGAGAGAGAAAGGAGTGGAAAAAACAGAGGGAAATATTGCTCCTTTCCCCCCCTTTTAAAGACACACTCTGGTTCTCTCAGTAACCTCAGAAAGCTGACAATTTCCCCCTAAAAACTGGGTGAGGGGGGTGTTTGGTTTTCCTTTCTACATCTCCAGCAAATCTGACCACCCCGATAAACTTCCCTTTGGAGTAAAGACGCAGCTCCTGCAAAAAACAATTTTTTTATTCGGGGTGGTTTTGGTCTTTTTAAATTTTTTAGCATCGGCAAATGGCCGGGACACAGGAGCACGAACTCTCAACCTATGAAACAAAAAGCTTATCTACTCTTTCACCACAAGTTTTTCAGCCAAGGCTGCGGTCGAGAGCTTTCATAATACAGTGGGACCTCGGTTGTCAAACTTAATTCGTTCCGGGGGTCCATTCGAGTCCCGGAACCGTTCGAAAACCAAAACGCGGCTTCTAATAATAATAATAATAATAATAATAATAATAATAATTTATTATTTATACCCCGCCCATCTGGCTGGGTTTCCCCAGCCACTCAAGATACTCAGCTTCCAAAAAACATTTGCAAACTGAAGACTTACTTCCGGGTTTGCGGCATTTGGGAGCCGATTTGTTCTGGAGCCAAGCCGTTTGACAACCAAGGTACCACTGTAAATGGGCTGAGGGCTAGGATTTGCCAGTTTGCGGGCATGGGGCTCTGCCACCGTCCGAGCGAAGGTTCCTCTTAAGAACGGGTGGCGGGAGGCACACTCCGTTGTCTCGAGAGACGGATGCCAACGGTGTCTTGGGGGATGTAAAATCTCTTCCTGACCAGCGGTGGGCTGCTGCCCATTGGGACTGGCGGGATGGAAAGCAGGGAGACCGCCAATGGCAGGCAGAGGCGGGGCAAGAGCCATTGACGGGCACAGCCAGAGCCAATGACAGGTGGCGCCAACTCACCCTACTTTTGGCGCTTCCTCCTCCCTGCCGAGTTGCGCAAGTGCCATAGGGTGACTAAAGGGGAGGAGCAGACAGGGTCCACCCCCCACCACCCCCCTGCCAGGATGGTTGGAAGTAAGAAGGCGGGCAGGTGGGGGCCTGGCCAATGGCCAAGTGAGGCTGGAGGGGCCGTGCCCTGCTTGCCCTGAGCTCCCCCGCTCCCGGCCCTGATCGCAGTGATCCCCTAAACTGGCTCACCTGCAGGTTCTCAGAGAACTGGCCCAGGGCAAAAAGAGCCGCATTGCGCACCACTTGGCTGTCGTCGGACAGAGCCCGGCACACCACTTGCAGCATGGGCTGGAGGTGCCTGCAAGGGGACGGTTAGTTCAAGGTCAGTATTGGTTTGCTCAAGTGTCAGCTGAGATCTGCCTTGAGGCTCAAATACACACACACACACACACACACACAGAGAGAGAGAGAGAGAGAGAGAGAGAGGGAGGGAGGGAGGGAGATGGGAGATCTGTGGCAGTCCAGATTCAGGCAGAGCAGCATTAGCACAGGGCAGGCTATCTGCATTTCAGAGGAAGAATGAGAGGAAACTTAAATCCCTTTTATATATACTGTATATTCTGGCGTATAAAACTACTTTTTAATCCAGGAAAATCTTCTCAAAAGTCGGGGGTCGTCTTATACGCCGGGTGGAGAATCTGCAGTCGAGTATATCTCAAAATCTATATTTTAACTGGAAAAGTTGGGGGTCGTCTTATACGCCCAGTCGTCTTATACGCCAGAAAATACGGTAATTTTCATTTAATTTTCTTTTTTACAATATAGAATACTCATTTAAACATTCGTAAAATATCAACGACTTCCCTTCTTCTCTTTCCATTTTGCATATCATAAATCTCTGCATATTTTACAAAAACTATACTACTGCATCCATCAAAACTTATTTACACGGTTGAATTTATCTTAATCCTGCCAACGTTTTCAGCTGTACAGCTATTTCCCATATATTCATTAAAGGTTTTCCAATCTTCTCTAATGACGTCTGTTCTTCTTGTTCTCTTACTCTATATGTTAAGTCTGCAAGCTGCGCATATTCCAACAGCTTAAGTTGCCATTCTTCTTTAGTTGGGACCTCGCTTGTTTTCCATTTTGGGGCTAACGAAACACAGGCCGCAGTAGTGGCATACATAAACAACCTTTTTTTTGACACCTGGGAATCTGTCTGAATTCTCCTCAACAAAAACGACTCTGTGTTTTTCTTTTTCGAAAAGTACTTTAAAACATTTTTTCCCCCAATTCATTACGGATTATTTCCCAATACTCTTTTACCCTTTTACAAGTCCACCACATGTGAAATCCCCACCACCCATGATTCCCCCCCCCCAAAGAATCCTGGGAAATGTAGTTTGTTAAGGTGGCAGTGAGTTCCACAGTCTAACCACGCAGTGTGTAAAGGAGTACTTTCTTTTACGTATCTGTCCTGATAAGCCCCCAAAGTTCAGTTTCGTTTGGGGGCCCATCATATTAAGAGAGAGGGAGAAAAACTTCCCTCCTTTTCCACTCTCCCTCTGTACGCCACGCGTAATTTTCACAGATCTCTCTATCCCGACTCCTTTAACTCGCCTTTTCTCTAAACCGAAAAGCCCGGGAGGCGAACAGTTGAGAGGGAACAGCAAAACACACTGCAAGAAACCAGCAGGAGCCTCACCGGCGAGACACCCCCCAAAAACGTCACACCGCGGTACATACTTGTGTCGGATGTGATCGCCGCAGCCTTCGGCCAGGACCGCCAAGCACATCAGGCCAGCTTTGCGGTGGTAAGGGTTCGAGCTCAGAAGCGCCGGCTCCATCAGAGGCGTCTGGGGAGGAGGAAGGTGCAAGTTTAAAAAAACCCGCCTGAAATTCTGCCCTTTTTATTTCCAATTCCTCTCTCTTTATACAGTATATATACATTATTAGTAAAAACATATATAACAAACAAACAGAAAAAGCATACATATAAAAGATAAAGTAGTCTTACAGCAGGCAAAGGCAATCTCGGCCCTCCAGATGTTTTCAGACTACAACTCCCATCATCCATGGCTAACAGGACCAGTGGTCAGGAATGATGGGAATTGTAGTCTCGAAACATCTGGAGGGCCAAGTTTGCCTATGCCTGTCTTACAACAATTGTCCTTAGGCTGACATAGATCTTGACTTACGTATAATGGAATTATTAAGAAATCTAAGATTTAAATAATAATGTAGTTATACAATGCAATATCTAAGGAAAGAAGTAAAAAAACAAAAGAAAAAAACCACGACTAAGTCAAAATAACAGCTTGGACAAGATGAAAACCTATCTATTGATAAGTAATACTTAATATAGTTCAAACCAATGTTGGTGTTGCTTATAGATTATAACTTTCGTTTTGGGTTGAGAATCCTTTTTCAATTTATTGTTGACTTCCTTCTACTGTACCTCATTATGGCTTCAGTTCGAGTATTCCTATTTTTTTACCCGGTATTTGATTCATTATCCTCATCTTGGAATGAAGAGAAAGTATTTTTGCCATCTGCGAAATTACTAAAAAACACAGCCGCTCACCAGCTGGGGGAAGAGCTTCTCCGGGGGAAGGTGCAGTGCTAGCATGTCCACCACCTGTTTTGAGGAGAGACGGGGAGGCACATGAGCAGAGGGGGGGGGTGCTGGGAGAGAAATGAGGGCAAGGGGTGACCCCGGTAGGGGTCTCTCCTGAGAGGGCAAGGCAGGACCAGCCTCAGGAGGGAAAAGCCCGAGGCATGCTGGGAGGAGGTAGAAGTGGCACTGAGCCAGAGCAAGCCCAGGGAATTCTGGGATTGAACGTGGAAGAGGCATGCCGCCCACTGAAGGGAGAAGCCCGAGGCATGCTGGGACTTGGTCCGAAACCAAGAGGCATGTCCTTATCAAAGAGAAAGCTGGCAGTAAATCGCATCGCCAAAGTTGGAGTATGTTAGTACAGCGGTTCCTTGGTTCCCGAACAAATCAGCTCCCAATCGCCGCAAACCCGGAAGCGAGTGTTCCAGTTTGCGAACATTTTGCCGAACGCCAGACGCGGCTTCCGCTTGAGTGCAGAAAGCTCCCGCAGCCGATCGGAAGCCGTGCCTTGGTTATCGAACGGTTCCGGGAGTCGAATGGACTCCTGGAATGGCTTAAGTTTGAGAAGCAAGGTACCAGGGTACAAACATAAATCTTCGCAGACTTGGCTGAGCGCCAGGCCTAACGGGCACAGCAGCACATCCCCAGGAGGTATGGCCTCATGTATCTGTTGCCGAGACGGAAAATCCCCGCCTCCCCACAGCCGTCTTAAGTTCCCTCGCTTCCGGGGCTTTTTCCAAGCAATCTGAGACTATGGCCTGCTGCCGCCCTGCCCATTTCAGCTCTCTTCTGGTTCTGGGAGACCATCGGGGAAGGGAGCTTGCTGCAGCAGGAGGGGGAGACACCCATGGCTCTTCACCAGCCAGGCTCTCTGCCTGTTGGCCTCCCTCCTCCCCTGCTTCAGCTTCTCGATTCTGGACTTCTCTCTGCCACAGACTCTCCCAGCTCACTAAGCCCTGTCGCCTCTTCGGTTTCCAACACCTCCTCTTCCCAGTCTGCTCCCCCTTCTCCCTATGGCCCTATGGCATGGTCGTCCCACCACCACTCCCCGGGCTCTGAGCCTTCTTCCCTTGGGGGTTCCCCAGCTGGTGACCCCCCACCATCCTTCTGCGTCCAACCAGGACACCTCAGCGGCAAAACAAGGCCAAACAGGGGCCCTGACTGAGAGAGAAAGGGAGGGATTACGCTCAGGGGGCCAAGCGAGGCAAGCATCGTGCTGGGACCGAAGAAGCCGTGCGGCGTCACCCACAGAGGACCTGGGCTGCAAAGTGCTTGGGAGTCTGGACTTCGGCCCTGTCCTCGATGTCCTCCTCCGTCTGCTCGTCCTCCGCGTCCATCTGGCCCGGCGGCGGCTCCGCGCTCATGATGGGGAAGAGGGCGTTCAGGATGGGAGAAAGGAGCTTGTGCTTCAGGATAGCCTGGGGAGAGAGGAGGAAGGAGGGTTTCAAAGGCCCTTCCGGAGGGGCCAAAGGCAGGGAAGCGAACGTGGCCCGCCAGCCCATTCCCCCTAAGCAGGGCCAGATTTAGGTTTGATGAGGCCCTAAGCTCCTGAAAGTAACAGGGCCCTTTATATGTCCAGCTGTCCTTTGTCAATAAAAATTTTTCGCTGTTTTTAGGGTTGAATATATGCTATATCAGTGTTTTTCAACCACTGTTCCTGGTGTTGCCTGGTGTGCCATGGGAAAATTACTTTATATATAGTCAATATAGGCACAGAGTTAATTTTTTTAACATTTTCTAATGGTGGTGTGCCTCGTGATTTTTTTCATGAAACAAGTGTGCCTTTGCCCAAAAAAGGTTGAAAAACACTGTGCTATATGTCAGGGGTGTCCAACAAGTCGATCTACCGGTAGATCCCCACATGGTTTTGGTAGATCGGGGTCGATCTCTGGCTCCCTTTTCTTAGCGTCGCTAAAACTGCCCCCTTGCCCCACCCTCCATTGTTGTATGATCTCTGGAAGGGAAGACGGAGCTTTCTCTGTGCTGCTGTTTTGATCCACAGCGATTCTTTTGCAAGTGACTTTATCCCTTCACCCCTTGCCTTTAACCCCTCCCCCTAAACGGAACTCCTCCCCCAGAAAGCTTTGTTCCCCCCCAACCACTAAAAAATGTCATTTGCTCACTCCCTAAAAAAGCTCCACAACTTTGAGCTGAACCCCCCCCCCCAAAAAAACGGGGGTAGATCACTGCCAGTTTTTTTAATTCTGAAAGTAAATCGCAGTCTCTTTAGAGTTGGCAACCCCTGCCATATGGTAATTTATGGACCTAACAGGTATCTAAAGCCATTTGCCCATGTTGCCATGCAACCAGTCCATGCAGAATGTAGGCACCCTATATATAGAAATAAGCAAACCAGTGATATTTTAGGGAGCAGGATAACAGGTGGGGCCCATTACTTGCATCATAGGAGCCTACAGAACACAAAACACTGTTGCTGTAGGTAGGTTTTGTTTTATTTGTTTATCTTATATTTTGGAAATGTACATCCAGGGTTTTTTTCCCCTTTAAATTTTTTGGGGGGCCCCCAAGGGAGTGGGGCCCTGAGCTATAGCTTGTTTAGCTTATGCGTAAATCCGGCACTGCCCCCAAATAACGCCCAGCGGCCCCACATCTGACATCGTATGTGATGTCGGAAGGTGGGGCAGAAGCAGAAACATGGCTAGGCTTGCAGCTCAGGCAGAAAGCAGGATTTAGCTCCCCACACCCCAGCCAGTAAGTGCGGAATTTGACCCTGCTTGGTTTCTGTGGGAGAGAGGGGTCTCACATCGCCAACCCTGCCGGAAGTAGAGTGGATAAAAATCAAAGATTTTTAAAAAAATTAAATTTAAAAAAAAAATCGGATTTTTTAAATTTTACTCGGATTTTTAAAATAAAATGCTTTGGGAGGAAAGATCTTTCTAAAGATAATTTTATATTTAAGTTTCATTGTAGTCCAAACACTATTCATCAGGAAATAAGGATTTGTTTAAGTTTGTGTGTGTGTGTTAAAACTCAGTCCAAGTTTGTTTTTTGTTTAAGAAAAATTGTTTAACCACATCAGTTAACCAACATGGATACATATGCTATAACTTTTACTGTTTTAGTTAAATAAGCTGTTTAAATTGTTATTAAGGAAATGATTGTTTTTCTCCTTCCAATAAAGTACAGCAGAAAAGTTGCCCAAATATACACTGTTAACCTATTAAACCTCACAATAATTTCATAATTATCGGTCTGTGTATTTGTAATAGAATAACCAAATCAGTAATTTTTGATATAGCTGTAAAAACTACTCTGAAAACTTATCATTCCAAAAACGAAACCTTCACCTGGTTGTAAATATCAAGATGATACCAGCAAGAATGAGTCTTCCTGTAAAAATGATAATGATTTAAATCAAGTCTTAGTGACGAGTGATTTAAATCGTGATTTAAATCAATTTGATTTAAATCAAATTCACCCTGGCCGGAAACAGGACTGAGCCTATGCACCAGCTGTGGGTGGGACCACCCTCCTGCCAATCGCCCAATATCACCATGACGCCAGGGGATTGACAGGGTGCCAGTCCCGCCCACTGCAGGGTCAGGGCGCAGGCAAAGATCTGCTGGAAAAGTTCCCCCGCACGGGTGGGGAAGGGGAGCAGCCAACCCAGGAAGAGTCGCCCCGCTCTTTCGCTCACACTGACCTTGCCCTTGAGTTTGATGAGGAAGCTGATGCAAGACAAAGCCTTCACCCGGAGGTTGTCGCCCAGCGATTGGTTGGAGGCCACCTGGGTGCGAGGAAAGAGATTTTGGTCCATGTTCCGAAGCTCAGTTCCGGCTCCAACCTGAAGGGGGAGCCAGAGCGCAGGGGAGGAAGGGGAGCCGGGACAGGCGCATCCGCCCACTGACCTCCAGGCAGAAGCCAACGACCGCCGAGAGATGCTGCACAATGATGGACACTTCGGTCTCCATGAGCTCGTCGAAAACCTCCATCACTTCGCCAGCGTGGGTCTAAAAAAGGTTGGTCATTGATATCTTGGGTCATTGATATCTTGAGGATTTAAAATGAGTATTTTAAATTGTAAAACAGAAAATAAATAAATTATATACAAAGAAATAAAAATAAAAAGGTTGTGGAGTGAGGAGAAACAAAGAAATCGGAGAGCTATCGAATGCCAAACACGCGACACACGGAGGCCACAAGGCCTGACATCTCATTGTTTCAAAATGTTTCGCACTTTACGGCTGCAACCCGAGGATGAAGGCCAGTTAAGAAGCAAGCAAGCAAGCAAACAATCTTGGTACACAGGTCATATGTACGTGATGGGCTCAGCTGCCTTTCGCAAGGTCAGACCCCTGGGTCCACGTAGAATCACAGAAGAAGGAGGAGGAGGAGGAGGAGGAGGAGGAGGAGGAGGAGGAGAAGGAGAAGGAGAAGGAGAAGGAGAAGGAGAAGGAGAAGGAGAAGGAGAAGGAGAAATTATTTCTATCCTGCCCACCCCACTCTGGGCGGCTTCCAACAGAATATTGAAAAGACAATAAAACAGGGACGTTCAGCTCCCAAGAGTCTGCAATCTACTCACAGTATAAAGAAACCCGACAGTGATCTACCCATTGTCATTGGAGGATGGACCAGAGTTGCATTTTTTTAGGAAGCCAAAGTTGTTGAGCCCTGTTTAGGGAAGTTTTTAATGTCTGATGTTTTATCCTGTTTTTATTATTTTGTTGGGAACCGCCGAGAATGGCTGGGGAAACCCAGCCAGGTGGGTGGGGTATAAATAATAATAATATTTTATTATTATTATATTATTATTATTCTCTGAAACATAGAGCAGCAAAGTACCCCTCTCTCTCTCTCTCTCTCTCTCTCTCTCTCTCTCGCACACACACACACAGAGCACCCACCTCATTAACAGAGATCAGTTCCCGGATGGCTGCAATCACCTTGGGCATCATAGAAGACATCAGACTCTGAGAGGGGAAGGAAGAGCAGGAGACAATTAAGAAACAAAACGGTGAACCCTCGTACACTGAAAAATTGCTAAAGAAATAGCGGCAGACCTAATGATACATTGGCAATAGATATTGGTCCTAATATAGACATGGAAGCATGGGAACGACTGTGGAATATGGATATAAAATTTACAGCATCTTATGGTCTAAGAGAAAATTACTGTATATTCTCGCATATAAGACTACTTTTTAATACAGGAAAATCTTCTCAAAAGTCGGGGGTCGTCTTATACGCCGGGTGGAGAATCTGCGGTCGAGGATATCTCAAACTCTATATTTTAACTGGAAAAGTTGGGGGTCGTCTTATACGCCGGAAAATACGGTATATGAAAATGATATATCAATGGTATCAAACACAGAGTAAATTAGCAAAAATGTATACATCCAAGTCAAATACGTGCTGGAAATGTAAAGAGAAAGAAGGTTCTTTTCATCATATGTGCTGGTCTTGTACTAAGGTTAAGGTTTACTGGGAAATGATATATAATGAATTGAAAAGGATGTTTAAAATAATCTTTTCAAAACAACCAGAAGCTTTTCTTTTGAGAATTATAGGGACAGAATTACCGAAACTGTATAGAAACTTATTCATGTATGCGACTACAGCGGCAAGAATGCTACTCGCCCCAAAATGGAAAGAAGCGAAGGAATAATGGATACAAAAACTTATGGAATATGCGGAAATGGCGAAACCTACCAAAAGAATAAGAAATCAAGGCAACAAACGTTTTATAAAAGAATGGAAATGGTTTATTGAATATTTACAGATAAATTGTAAACAGATAAGAACATTGGCAGCATTATTGCAATAACCTGCACTTTTATAAGAGTGTATATTTAAAGTAGATGAATAAATGAGCAAATTAAATGAATTAGGATACGCAGAAGATATTAAATACAAATTTAAGGAACCGCAGAAAGAGGGTGAAGGGAGTTGAGTTTTGAAATGTTAAAATGATTGTAAAATTAGAGAAATGTATCATGTATAAATCTGAAAACCATAATTAAAATTAAAAAGAAAAGAAGAAATGGCGACGGACTCACCATCTCGTCGGAGCCCAGCACAGGGACCATGGTGCTGAGGCTCCGCAGGGTGTAGTAAAGAGTGGCTGGCTGTTTGCGCTGGTTGAGCGTCTGGTGAAAGAGGCGCAAGAGTTCCTTGAAGTGCGGAGCGAACACCTCGGGGTCCAGTTCCAGGGCGGAATGCAGAAGCAGCAATCCCACCTGCGGCCAGAAGGGGGTGCAAAAATCCCTTCAGGGCTCATTACCGTATTTACTCGAGTCTCGTGCGCCATCGAATCGATGACCCGGAAGTCCTGTACACCGGCTCCCTCGAACCCCACCCCACCCCACCCCCACCGTACCTCGCACTGGGTGGGGTCCTGCGAGCGCGCCCCCCGCTGGATGAGCTGGAGCATCTGCGGCCATTTCTCCAGCTTCTCGTTCTTCAGAATGACGGCAGCCAGCTGGGCCAGACTTAGCGAGACCTTATGGCTGGAAAAGAAGATATTTGGGGAAGGGGGGGGAGAGAAGAGAGGCTAAGAATTTGGCAGCCAGACTGGGGACTGGGAGTGACCGCTGAGACCACATAACACCAGTCCTGAAAGACCCTACATTGGCTCCCAGTACGTTTCCAGGCACAATTCAAAGTGTTGGTATGGACCTTGAAAGCCCTAAACGGCCTCAAAGGCCCAGTATACCTGAAGGAGCGTCTCCACCCCCATCGTTCAGCCAAGACACTGAGATCCACCTCCGAGGGCCTTCTGGCGGTTCCCTCCCTGTGAGAAGTGAGGTTACAGGGAACCAGGCAGGGGGCCTTCTCGGTGGTGGCACCCACCCTGTGGAATGCCCTCCCACCAGATGTCAAGGAAATAAACAACTACCAGACTTTTAGAAGACATCTGAAGGCAGCCCTGTTTAAGGAAGTTTTTAATGTTTGATGTTTTATCGTCTTTTTAATATCCTGCTGGAAGCTACCCAACGTGGCTGGGGAGGCCCGGCCAGATGAGCGAGGTACAGTGCTGCCCCGCTAGACGAATGCCTCGCTAGACGAAAAACTCGCTAGAGGAAAGGCATTCACTAGCGGAAGGCTGCCTCGCAAGACGAATTTTTCTATGAGCTTGTATTGGAAACCCTAATAAACATGATTTGGAAAAATATATATATAGTCTCTCTCCACACCAAACCCTTTTCCCCGGGAGACCCAGCGCACTGCCTCCAGCGTACGGCAGCAGTGGGTTAATCCGCAAAAGATACCACCCAGCTGTATTGCACCAGAGAGGGATCTAGCCCATGATCCCGTTTCCCATAGTGCCCAAACAGGGGCCCCCCCACCCTCAGGGAACGCCCACAAAGCAGGATGTGATAACAACAGACCTTTGTTGCGTGTTTTTGCCACCTGGTATATACAAAGGTGAACTGCCACTGGACCTGGAGGTTCCACTGAACGAAAATGGGCCAAAGCCATCGATAGTCCTCTCCCCTGCATGTCTAACCTCCCAACAAAACCATCCTATTCCCTGCAACCACCGCGGGTGATGAATCGCTGATTTAAGATTTATCACACAAAATCAATCAGGTGTGGTCCTCCCTCCCCTCTCCGCAAAAGATACCACCAATCATCCCTTTTGGCAGGACTGGAAAAGCATTTCATATTCTCAGATGGAACAACCCCCAATCCATGGAACGACAGTCAAACCTCGGTTGTCGAACGTAATCCGTTCCGGAAGCCCATTCCGGAAGCTTCTTAAATGTTCAACAACCGAGGTGCAGTTTCCGATTGGCGGCAGGAGCTTCTTGCACTCAAGTGGAAGCTGCGTCGGACGTTCGGCTTCCGAAAAACGTTCCAAAAACTGGAGCATTTACTTCCGGGTTTTCGGTGTTCGGGAGCCAAAACGTTCCGAAACGGAGGCGTTCAGGACCTGAAGTTTGACTGTGCTGGCTTGAGGTCTCCAGCAAACCAGGGCAGGTGGGTGTCTTTCACCCCCAAAACAAACCTGGAGCGGTTCAGTCAAAAACTGTGGTTTCCGCTCGTGGCAGGTTTGGAGGAAACCAAACCACAAACGCTGGTTCGCACATTAAAGTTTTCTTCCAGCCTGGCGAAGGCAGGTGAGGGCAGGCAGGATTTAACGGCGCACAGCCGGCGCACTTGCAAGCTCATGGTCAGCTCTCTGTGGCTTACCACATGCATGCAAAACACTTTTTTGGCTGGCCAAAACTTCTCAGAGGTACAGAGGAAGCTGCCTTGATCCAGGTTAAGCTACGAATCCATTGAGCCCGGGGTGGTCTAAACCAATGGGCAGAATTTTCCAAATTTCGTCTCCATCTCACCTGCCCCCCCCCCATTATTTCTTTTTTAAATGGGGGAAATGGAGATGTCAGGAACGGAACCTGGGACTTCCTGCATCGCTGAGCTATGGCTCCTCTCCCAAGATTCAGCTGACAAACCTGAGCACAAGGCTCTAGTCCACATGAACACTCACTCTGTTTCCTTCTGCAGGGTGGACAGCACCAGCGTCTTGAGCCTGGAAGAGAGAGGATTTCAGGGTCGGGGTTAAATTTTAGCTTGGGAAAGGGAGTGAGTTGTGAACCAGGAGCCGCTCCAAGTCAGCCCCCCCCCACACACCCGTCGTTACCTTCTACACTCCCCAGAAGGCCTTCCTCCTTCAGACTTACATGTCTTGGTCGGCTGCACTGATCTTCCGCCAGTGTTTGGTTAGGCGCCTTCTCACCAACACAGCGGCAAACTGCCGGATCTGGGGGTGCAGGAGACAAGAGGCAAAAGTGAGAGGACGGTAAGGACACAGGGGGCAGGGTGGTGTGGTGTGCAGACTGGCTCGCTTGCACGAGCTACGCACAACCGTGTGGTTATCTGGGTCCCATAAGTTGGCTATTCTAAGTGGGCGCATCTCAACTTTGGGCCCACACACAGACTTTTAAAGTGCAGTGGTACCTTGGTTCTCAAACGCCTTGGTTCTCAAAAACCCGGAAGTAAGTGTTCTGGTTTTCGAACGTTTTTCGGAAGCCGAACGTCCAATGCGGCTGTCAGCTATTGTTTCCGGAGCACCTACACTAATCAGAAGCTGCGCCTTGGTTTTCGAACATTTCGGAAGTCAAATGGATTAAGTCTGGCGCTTTTGTTTTTGCTATTTATTTTTGCGTTTTTGTTTTTGAGGCTTTTTCAGTTAATTTGTGTCAGGGAACTGCCCTCGGCACAGCGCAGTGGGGGTGACAGGGGTTTGGGATGTTACAGAGAGCCCCGACAACACCTGAGGAGCAGCACTTCTTCATCCAGTGGGGGCAGCCATGAGACCTCAAGTGGGGAAGGGGAGGTTTCTCAGGGAACGGGCAGCGAAGGCTTTAGGGACGTGAGAGAGCCCTTACGCCCTGCGGGTGCAGAGAGTGCCACACCACTTCCGCCACCCCAATTGTGCAGAGGGGTGCCACATAGGGCAAGGAGGAGGAGATTCCACATCCCGCGTCTTTTTTGCTGGGGGGGGGGGGTAACCGGAACGGGGCACTCCCGGATTCTGCTGATAGATGATACGGACGTGTATTTGTTAGCTCTGCACTGTAAATAGTTCTGCACAATAAAACTATAAAAAGTGGCAACGGAATCGGCTGGTTACTCATGAGCAACGAACCAGAGTTCTTACAATTTGTTTTTGTGACTGTGTGGAACTCAGTTCAACTACTGATTGATTGATTGACTGATTGTGTGACTGTGGAAATGGATAAAAGCCCCCCCATCCAAACAATTACTATCATCAGTGCAGGTAAGGGGAAAAAATTAATTTTAATTTTTACCAGAACGGATCCAGAATGGATTAAGTTTGAGAACCAAGGTACTAATGTAGCTTACCGTCCTGTTCCATCAAAACAAATCAAATTAGGTTTTAAAGAGAGTTTGTGCACATACAGCCCCAGCAGACAATAAAATCCCAAAGGAGCAACCAAAATCACATGGTTATCAAAACTGCTGCTATTAGCTCCCCGAAAGGGATATGAACATGGTTTGGGGGAGGGGCATAGAGGGCGCACTCGGGGGCATAACTGCTGCCGCCAGAAAATTTAGCCACAAGGCTAGCGCCGTTGAGCATGCGCACTTGGGACACTCCCTTAGCCATGGTTACAAAATTTCAAAGGGGCGCACGCATAGGGGCACACACCCCACAGAAAACCAACCCTTCACCCTCCAAATATTAGGAAATATTCCCCGAGGGAAAAATTGCTTTATTTGAGTATATAGAGCAAACCCTCGGCTTTCTTAAACGAACCCCAAATATTTTCTCTGCAGGAACGAGCCCCAGGGTAAACTGATGCAACCACCTGCCAGCATGTTTTAAGCCCCGGCACCTCTCAACAAAAAAGGTTTAGCCCGGCGGCGGAGGCAGCGATGCTTCTGAGTGCCAGTTGCTGGAAACCACAGGAGGGGAGGGTGCTCCTGTGTTCGAATCCTGCTTGCAGGTTTCTCTCACCGGCATCTGGTTGGCCACTGTGAGAACAGGATGCTGGACTAGACGGGCCACCGGCCTGATCCTGAGGTACTTAACCTGTGGCCTTCCGGGTGCTGTTGGACTCCCATTATCCCCAGCCAGCACACCCAATGGTTGGGGGGTGGGGAGTTTGTGGCCCATGAAGGCACCCCCCATATCCCCCATCCCTGGGCTAAGCCCTGCAAGGACTTACCTGAGGATTCTGAGAGCAGGACATCACCTGACAGAGGTGGGACAGCGCCAAAGGATTTTTCAGGGCCTCTTTCAACTGGGCCGTAGCCTGAGGAGGAAGAAACACAGAGTTGGAAGAGACCCCGAGGGTCATCTAGTCCAACCCGCTGCAATGCAGGGATCCTGCCCGCCGCCGTCCCTGGGGGGACTCGAACCACCAAAGTTCTGGTCAACAGCCAGATGCACTGACCCACTGCGTCACGACCCAAAGCTTCAGTCCAGTCTCTGCAGAGTATAGCCGTGCCATTTCTCTTTCTATATAATTTTTATTACATTTTCTGTTTTACAATTTGTACTGCTTTTAACATCCTTAAAATATCAATGACTTCCCCTCTTCTCTTTCTAGGGTTCATTTTGCATATTGCAAATCCCTGCATATTTTACGTAAACTAAACCATTCAGTCTTCCACTATTACCGGTACATCCATCAAAACTTAATTTACACTGTTGAGTTTATCTCAATGCTGCCAATGTTTTCAGGTTTACACAGTTATTTCCCATACAGTGGTACCTCTGGTTAAGTACTTAATTGGTTGCGGAGGTCCGTTCTTAACCTGAAACTGTTCTTAACCTGAGGCACCACTTTAGCTAATGGGGCCTCCTACTCCCACTGCGCCGCCAGAGCACGATTTCTGTTCTTAACCTGAAGCGTTATTTCTGGGTTAGCGGAGTTCTTAACCTGAAGCGTATGTAACCCGAGGTACCACTGTATATCCTGTGAACTGCCCTGAAACCTCCGGGTGTAGGGCAGTATATAAATTTAATACATAAGTAATAATATATTCAATAAACGTTTTCCAATCTTCTCTAAACGTATGTTCTTCTTGCGCTCTTATTCTGTATGTTAAGTCCGCAAGCTGCGCATATTCCATCAGCTTAAATTGCTATTATTATTCTTTAGTTGGGACCTCACTTGTTTCCCATTTTGGGGCTAACAAAACATGGGGGGGCAGTAGTGGCATACATAAACAATCATGCCATGCTATTTCTCATGCAACATGGGTTTCCGCTATACTCAGAGGGGCAGGGTGCCCTAAACTTGTCCTAAAACCTATTTTTGTTTTATTTTATTTTTTAAATCAATGGCTTCCACATTAAGAATTTGTATTTCACAACAGCTCCGAAGGGGCAGCTGCTGTGATTTGCCATTTTACAAACAGCATGACTGAGGCAGCCAGCCAGTGGCAGCTCCTGAGTCCATAGACAAGGAGGGGTTTCAGATCTAGGGGTCCTAAGGTTAAGGCTAAAGGGACCCCTGACCATCAGGTCCAGTCGTGTCCGACTCTGGGGTTGTGGCGCTTATCTCGCTTTATAGGCCAAGGGAGCCGGCGTTTGTCCAGAGACAGCTTCCGGGTCATGTGGCCAGCATGACAAAGCTGCTTCTGGCAAACTAGAGCAGCACACGGAAACGCCGTTTACCTTCCCGCTGGAGCGGTCCCTATTTATCTACTGTACTTGCACTTTGACGTGCTTTTGAACTGCTAGGTGGGCAGGAGCTGGGACCGAGCAACAGGAGCTCACCCTGTGGCAGGGATTCGAACTGCCGACCTTCTGATCAGCAAGCCCTAGACTCTGTGGTTTAACCCACAGCGCCACTAACTGACTTGGAGAAGGAGCATTGGGAATCAGTTCTCTGCATCTTGCTGGACCTCAACGTACAACTCCCAATCCAAAACCCGGCCCTCCCCTATTTATTAGCATTCCCCCCCCATTCCTATCCTACTTAATATTTATTTATTTATTATTAATATTAATATTTTATTGAGCTTATATACCGCCCTATACCTGAAGGTCTCAGGGCGGTTCACAGAATAATAATAATAATAATAATAATAATAATAATAATAATTTATACCCCATCCATCTGGCTGGGTTTCCCCAGCCACTCTGGGCGGCTTCCAACCAAAGATTAAAAATACATTAAAACATCAGTCATTAAAAACTCCCCTAAACAGGGAAGATCACAACATATATAATCAAGATAAAAACAACAACCCAATAACATTCCCCCACTAGAAAAGAGCCACATTTTTAAAGGGTCTAATTGATGCCCACATGGTCTGCTAAGCAGCTTACAAGCGCAAATGCCAGTTGCACAAACATGCAAACACCCGTAATCAAAGCATGCGAATTAAAATCCCATTAGTGACTGCACAGCAGCGCCCACTATCTGTGCTTTCCAGAAACAACTGACAACATATATTATTATTTTTTGCCTGGACGAGTTTTTCCAGTCGGGTGAGGTGGTCACTGCCTTGAGGGTTCATTTCGCAACAGCTCTTGAAATGACACCTCCAGGTCTTTCGTGTGCTATTTCTAAGGCTATTATTTGGGTGGCACCTTGAGAGAGATATGCAAAAAATAACAACAGGCGATTCATAAGTTACACTACAATAATACTTTTTTTTTCTCCTTTTCTTTTCATTTTAAAGACTTGGGTTGTTCCAAGCCCTAACCACTAACATGCCCACCTCGATTTCACATACCCTACTTCCACTGAAATGCCTGGATCCTTATGCTGTTTTCAAACCCAGCAGCCACCCCACACTTTCCTGCTGCCCCGCTCTACCTGTTGGATGACGGCATTGTCGGGCTGCAGCAAGGCTGACAGTATCTTCTCCAGCTCCTCGGTCGCCATTGTGCTGGGAGGCGAAGGATATGTATATGGAGATATATATATACACGAGGGAGGGGGGAAAGTTACAGGGGGGGGGGAAGGAGCCCCACTGAAAAGTGGGGCAGGGAGACCCCTGGATTGTTAGGGGAGGGGAAGCCCCACTAGGGATGGACAGGCTGGAAGAGGAGGAGGACGGGGAGGGGAAATCCGGCCCACCCACCCCCCAAAAAGAGAGAGAGATGGGGGGGGGGGGAGAAGGCTCAGCCCCACAGGCGAAGGGAGGCAGCTGCCAGGCGAAGCCCAAGAAGCTGTTGGTTAAAGAACTCCCAGCACATGTGGAGCAGACAAGACGGCCGCTTCCGGGGGACAGAGGGGCTCCGCCACGCGTGCTGCCTGCGCCTCGGGCGCCCCCTGCTGCCCTGGGAGGACCGACTGGCCACCCTCTGCCCTGAATCTGTGGGCGGGTTTTGTTTTAATATACGCTCGCTGTTTTAAACTAAAACAAATTAAAAAAATAAAAAATTCCTTCCAGTAGCACCTTAGAGACCAACTAAGTTCATTCTTGGTATGAGCTTTCGTGTGCATGCACACTTCTTCAGATACATACCAAGAACAAACTTGGTTGGTCTCTAAGGTGCTACTGGAAGGAATTTATGTTATTTTGTTTTGTTTTGACTATGGCAGACCAACACCTGTTTTAAACTATTCATGTTTATAGTTGGTTTAAAAAAAAAAGCTTTTTAAAATAATATTTTTAATTTGATTTTACAAATATTAATTTATAACCATCCTAATTACATCTGCATATTTCGAGATTTCTCCCAAATCTCTGGACTTCTGATAGGTCCTGTTCAGTGCTGGATTTACATATAAACTAAACAAGCTATAGCAGGGGTAGGCAACCTAAGGCCCGCGGGCCGGATCCGGCCCAATTGCCTTCACAATCCAGCCCACGGACGGTCCTGGAATCAGCATGTTTTTACATGAGTAGAATGTGTCCTTTTATTTAAAATGCATCTCTGGGTTATTTGTGGGGCCTGCCTGGTGTTTTTACATGAGTAGAATGTGTGCTTTTATTTAAAATGCATCTCTGGGTTATTTGTGGGGCATAGGAATTCGTTCACCCCCCCAAAATAAAATTATTGTCCGCCCCCCCCCAAGGTCTGAGGGACAGTGGACCGGCCCACGGCTGAAAAAAGTTGCTGACCCCTGAGCTGTAGGTTAGGGCAGGGGTCAGCAAACTTTTTCAACAGGGGGCCAGTCCACTGTCCCTCAGACCTTGTGGGGGGCTGGACTATATGGGGGGGGAATGAACGAATTCCTATTCAGTGACCAGAGGAGGAATGACCAGTGGGAGGAATGCAGAGAAAAGAAAAAGGGCATGGTGCCTCTGCAGTGGTGGAACTGGACGCCTTAGTCTGCCCCAGCTGCAACATCACCTCTCTCTCCAGTATCGGTCTCTACAATTCTGTTTCTGCGTGTGTTTCATTAAAATTGCAAATTGTGGTCCTTTTCTCCTGCGCTGTGGGAAGAGGCAAAACCTTTCGAACTCGCATCTTAAGCTTCTAGAGCCTATACTTCCGCAACTCGTTTTGCCGCGTATTAAATCTCTGCTGGGGTTCGCCAAAGAGTACTTGCGCCAAACTTTGACCCTGGCATCCAGGAATTCTCCTTTTATACCTATTTGTTCCTTTGCACCAAAACAGTGTTACAGCAACTGCTTTGATGCAATTAAGATTCCTGACACCTCCAGGTTGGTTGGGGCTGGGAGATTCCCCATCTGAAATCCTGGAGATCCACTGCTGATCAGGGCAGATAATACCGACCTAGATGGACAAGTGGTCTTGACTCAGGATCAGGCCGCTTCCTGTGTTCCTAAGGTCTCACGCCCAATCTTTGGCTTCTACCATTAAGACCTCCCTCCTTCTGGTGACTTCTGTTTCAGTGTATCTGAAGAAGTGTGCATGCACACGAAAGCTTATACCCAGAACAAACTTAGTTGATCTCTAAGGTGCTACTGGACAATTTAAAAAAAATTCAATTTATTTATTTTGACTGCATCAGACCAAAACGGCTACCCACCTGAATCTCCCTCCTTCTGAAAGCCTACAGAGCCTCCAGGAGAGGTAGAGAAATATATTGGGGTAAAAAATGAACCATGGGCTGCAATCAGCAAGTGTAAAGGTGAGGAAGATACGTAGCGCTGGATGGAAGGATTTTGCTGGGCGAAACTCAAGCCCATTCAGAAGGAAACACTGCTGCAGGTATATGCAAACCCTAGATCGCTACACCCGTGCGACCAAATGGCTGCAACAAAGAACACACTCAGGAGGCTGGGCAATGATATCTAGCTGGCAGAAAGAAAATGATTGCACCTTCCAGGGCTCATACTTTCCTCGATACAAGGATATAGAAAGCTAAAGGAGTCACTGTTCGAAGAGGGAGTAGTGGCGCAGAGGTTAGAGTGGCAGACCTGGGAGTTGTTTTTAGTTGTGTCCAACTCTTCGTGACCCCATGGACCAGAGCACGCCAGGCACTCCTGTCTTCCACTGGTCAGACTCATGTTGGTAGCTTCGAGAACGCTGTCCAACCATCTCATCCTCTGTTGTCCCCTTCTCCTTGTGCCCTCCATCTTTCCCAACATCAGGGTCTTTTCTAGGGAGTCTTCTCTTCTCATGAGGTGGCCAAAGTATTGGAGCCTCAGCTTCAGGATCTGTCCTTCCAGTGAGCACTCAGGGCTGATTTCCTTCAGAATGGATAGGTTTGCAGTCCATGGGACTTCTTGCTTTTCCTTAGGATGTCCCTATTTTCATTGGAGAAATGTTGTGTATGGAGTTATCCGACCCCCGATCCATCTGAAGGCAAACAGATGGCACAGGGAAGTGTTTTTTAATGTTTAAGAATGGATAGGTTTGATCTTCTTGCAGTCCGTGGGACTCTCAAGAGTCTCCTCCAGCACCATAATTCAAAAGCATCACTTCTTCGGCGATCAGCCTTCTTTATGGCCCAGCTCTCGCTGGGAGACTAGAGCTCAAATCCCAACTCAGCCATGAAGCTCACTGGGTGACCTTGGGGATCAGTCACTGCTTCTCAGCCTGGCCTACCTCACAGGGTTGTTGGGATTAAAATGAAAACAGGGAGAACAATGTACGCCACCTTGATCTCCTAATAATAATATAATAATAATTTATTATTTATACCCCACCCATCTGGCTGGGTTACACCAGCTACACTGGACGGTTCCCAACGGAATATTAAAAACACGATAAAACATCTAACATTAAAAACTTCTCTAAACAGGGCTGCCTTCAGATGTCTTCTAAAAGTCAGAGAGTTGTTTATTTCCTTGACATCCGATGGGGGGGTGGCGTTCCATAGGATGGGTGCCACCACCGAGAAGGCCCTGTGCTTGGTTCCCTGTAACCTCACTTCTCGCAGTGAGGGAACTGACAGAAGGCCTTCGGAGCTGGACCTCAGTGTCCGGACTGAACGATGGGGGTTGAAACGCTCCTTGAGAGCCAGTGTGGTGTAGTGGTTAAGAGCGGTAGACTCGTTATCTGGTGAACCGGGTTCGCTTCCCCACTCCTCCACATGCAGCTGCTGGGTGACCTTGGGCTAGTCACACTTCTTTGAAGTCTCTCAGCCCCACTCACCTCACAGAGTGTTTGTTGTGGGGGAGGAAGGGAAAGGATAATGTTACCCGCTTTGAGACTCCTTCGGGTAGTGAAAAGCGGGATATCAAATCCAAACTCTTCTTCTTCTTCTTCTTCTTCTTGAAGGAAAAGGTGGGGTATAAATGCAAGAAAGAAATAAAGAGACCGCCAGAGAGTCTTGCAGCTAGGTTTTTTGGTTTTTCTTTTTAATTAATAAAGTTGAATTTCAAGATCTGTAAAAAGAAACGGCTGGAACAAAACAAAAATCAAATTAAAAAACCAAACAAAACCCTAGCTTCGATCCTTGCTAAATATACATAACTCCTCATATATATAATTTCCATATATAATTATAGGCATTTTCTTGACTGTGGCGGAAGGCGAAGAGACAGCTTCTTCCCCCACCCAGACTATAATAGCCCCAGGCACCTTGGGAGTAACAAAGGAGGCAATGTAGGAGAGAGGGAGAGAGAGAGAAAAGGTATTGGCAATGCAGGGAGGCCTCTGACTGGAGGGGGACTACCTTGTCCATGAGGTGGCGGCGGCTGGTGAAACAAATCGAATGAAGAGGCTGGATCCCTTGCTGGATCCCCTTCTGAAGGGGTCGACCGGTGTTCTCCAAGCCGGAAGATGTTGGACTACAACTCCCATCATCCGTGACCGTTGGCGAACCTGGCAGGGGGTGATGGGAGTTGTAGTCCAACAACACAGGGGATTCCCAAACACTGGCGCAGCCTATCCTACAACATGCAAAGAGGGGGGTCCTTAAAAAGCTGCAGGGGGAGGCCCACAAGGCTCTTTCTCTGTCCCCCTCCAACATGGAGACATCCATTTTAACCTAGCCCCCTGGAAAGGCCTCTGGTCAGAGGAAACTATTATCCAATCCTTAGCCCGCGAATTCTCTCCCACATTAAGAATCCCGTAGAGGGGGGAAACCCGAGGGAGAAGGTGGTGCCGGTTGCTGGGGCAATTTCCATCTGCAGGGCCGGCCCTGCCGGTCCTCGTAGGGGCCAGTTTTTATTTTGAATGCGATTGGCTGGGACCTGTCGCCCGATTGCATAAAAGCTCTAAAGGAAGCGAATCGTGGCAGAACAATCTTCACCGTTTCCCGGCTGGTCAGCCGCCAAGAGCCAGACTTCCCTTTGGAAGGGAAGGAGCATGATTGGCGAACTGAGCCTGGCATTGGTCAGCTGACCAGGCCGCCCAGCCAATAGGAAGAGAGCTCTCCCGATTGGTCACATTTCAACCCGTTTAAAGAGAGTAACAAACCATAATTCCCACCCCAAAGCGCACAAACTGCAGTTTTGACCAATTTTTTTTTTATAAAGAAAGAAAGAGGAAATTTGTTGCAGTGCCTACTAATTGGCCAGATTGACAGGCTCGCTGATGGACTAGCTGCGCTGATCAACAGGAGAGGAGGGCTTATGGATCCCGTTTCCTGCTGCTCCCCGGCAATCAAGCAACCGCCACTGCGGTGAGCTGGGAAGCTCTCGGAAAACCGACCCCAGCTAACGAGAGAGACGGGTCGTTAAAAAGCCCGGTTTCCCCGAGCTCGGCTGAGCTCCCAGCCAACTGGGAGGCCCCGCCTTTGAGCAGCGCCTGTCCTAGCCAACGGGGAAGCAGAGCTATGCGCCGGCGCCGGCCAACGAGAGCGCAGGGGTGGGGCGGGCGCTCAGTCCATCTTGAGGTTGACGTAGATGTAGCGGATGAACTTGAGGGAGGCGAAGAAGGAGATGGTGCCCAGCATGAGGAAGAAGACGTAGCCCGTCAGGAGGGAGTAGCCGAAGAACTCCACCGTCTGCACCGCGCCAGACATGTTGGAGCGGCGGGAGTAGTAGAAGACGGAGTAGAGGAAGATGAAGAGGCCGGTGGAGCCAGCGCTCAGCACGGAGCGCCACCACCAGCGGTAGTCCTCGCCCGAGAGCTGGAAGTAGGTGAGGGCGATGGAGATGCAGGCGCCGACGCTGAGGAGGATGGCGAAGACGAAGAAGAGGATCCCGTACAGGGTGTACTGCTCCCGGCCCCACACCGTGGCGAAGATGTAGTAGAGCTCCACAGAAATGGCGCTGCCAGGAATAATAATGATAAAGATAACAATAAGCATATTTGTACCTCACGCGTCTGAGTTGCCCCCTCATTCTGGACACAATGGAGACGTAAAAAGATTTGGGTCATCGCAAAAGACGCAGGAGGAAATGATTAACAATAGGAACCACAAAGGGGAGGGTGGAAGTCCAGGAGATTCCTTGGAATCGTGCTGTTACACGACTGCAAAATTTTAATCCGAAAAACCAAGTAATCACAGTTGTACCTTGGATCCCGAACGCCCTGGAACCCGGACGTTTTGGTTCCCGGACGCCGCAAACCCGGAAGTGATTGTTGTGGTTTACGAACGTTATTTTGGAACCCGAAAGTCCAACGGGGCTTCCGATTGGCTGCAGGAGCTGCTTCCTGCAACCAATCGGAAGCCGTGGTTTGGTTTCTGAACGTTTTGGGAGTCGAACGGACTTCGGGAATGGATTCCGTTCGACTTCCGAGGTACGACTGTAAAAACCAAAAAGAGAGTGGCCCCAGCCACTCTGGGCGGCCTCCAATGTTTAGCTCCGTGGGATGCCCACGAGCTCCGGCATTGTAAGAAAGCATTCTCTGAGCGCTTTGCCTGTGCCACGCACCGTTTTGCAAACCTCTGTCAGGTCACCTCCTACTTGTCTTTTCATTTTTATTCATTTATTTATCCGCAAGAAAAGAACAAACCAATCTAAACGAAAACAAAAAATAAAGGGAGGGAGAAAAAGGGGGGAAGAGTATAAACCCTCCTTTATAGGTAGATCCCAACTAGTCCCACACAGAAAAAAGGTGAACTTTCCTAGCTCTCACCTGGGAGCTTGCCTTTCTTCTCCCACCCTGGGAGATCTTCCCTTCCCTGCCTCTCACACAGGGTCCTTCAGCAACAAAGAATCACCTTTCCTCATTGGTGTGTTGGCTGCTCTTTAACCCTGAGTCGGGGGACCACACCCTGCATAACCCCACATCCTTATTTCAGACATCGTGATATATCGGCATATTGCCGTGTTCAGCTGGTGACGTATCATGGGGTTGAGAACCAGACATTGCCCTGCCCCACCACACGCAATAATAAAAAAATGCAAGGGAAAAGGATGATACAAGAGAGAAAAGAAGAGAGGAAAAAGGGAAAGGAAACGAAGAAAACAAAAGCGTAGAAACATCAGCAAACATTCCCAAAGAGGGACCTCCGGTTTTCCATCGGCCAGTCACGTACTAGAAGGAGATGTAATTATTTAAAACCATTGGTTGATACAAACACCCACCGTCTATTAAACAATCATTTCCTCCAAGTTAGAGTGGCTTTTCTACTTGGCTTTTCTCGTTTGCTGCTGCTTCTCCTCCTCTACCCCCCCCAACCCCACAACACGCAGCAGGGACGACCCCCAGATTTGCAAACTTGGGCAAGCGCCAAATTGGCCGCCGGTGGGACGGAGAGAAAAAGAGATCCCCCCCCCCCCGCTTTAGAAGATCAATGGCCAAATCGAATTGGGCTCCTGCGTCCTCCTTCAGTGGAATCAAAGCAAGCAGTTTCCAATCTGTCCCTATAGATTTGGGGGTTGAGGCCCGGATTCAGTTTGCTGGGTAAACGTACCGCAACACGCACAAAAGTTTTAATTTGCAAGCAATCCGGGTCTTCTTTTTTGTGGTAGCCTCTTAATGGGGCTGAGCGTGTTCTGTTCATCTAAGCGCAGAGACTCCTAGCCCTTTCTTGTGGGTTACTTTAATATGGGGGCGGCAACGGGGGTGGGGGGGGAGAGAGAGATAAAACAGCGTCCCTGCCCGCTTTTGTACCAGGAGTTACGCCCACCTTTGTCGTTTTAAGTTTTCTTGCTTGGTATCTAGTCTCCACACGGCTACTGCTTCCAATAATTATTAGTAATTCTTACAAGATTTTTTTAAAAAGCAATTACTTACATGGCCTTGGGAGTTAAGCTCTCAGGGGCCCTAACGGTTTGAGCGGAGGAATTTGAAATCTCAGAAATTAACCAGTATCACATACTGCCGTATTTATGCTTATTGCAATACTATATTTGCACTTTTAAAGTTGCTGGGAGTGATCCCTGAGGTGCTGCGGGATAGCTCAGATCCAACAATGAAATTCTGTGATTCTATCTTCTGAAGTAGCCAAGTTTGCCTTCTGCTGAAGCCGAAACAAAATAAAAAAAATTCCTTCCAGTAGCACCTTAGAGACCAACTAAGTTTATTATTGGTATGAGCTTTCATGTGCATGCACACTTCTTCAGCTACACGGAAGCTCATACCAATAACAAACTTACCATATTTTTTCGCTCCATAAGACACTCCTAAAAAGTAAGGGGAAATATTTGTGCGTCTTATGGAGCGAATGGTGGTCCCTGGAGCTGAATTGCCCAGGGGCCAAAAGAGGATCGTGCTTTTTATTTTACAAAGAGAAAATAGGGTGTTGAAAGGACCCCGCTCAGCAGCTGATCAGCAAGAGATCGGGAGAGAGATAAGAGTCCCCAGCTCCCTTTCAGCCCCACCCTCTTGCCACGGCCTCCATTGTTAAATGTGCTGCAGAGGGAAGGTTGTTTGTTTCCCCAGCGACATGTGACTGGCTGATTAGATTATCTGTCTGGAAACTGTAGAAAAGGCTCCCTTTCCTTTAGAAGCTGCAGAAATGTGAGTTGAACCCCATAAATACGGGGCTTTTCCTCTTTGCTTTCCCCCCTTTGCCAAAAAAGCTGCAAAACTTTTAGCTGATCCTCAAAAAAACCAGGGCTTTCAGAAGAGGAAACCCAGGGGAAAAAAATTCCTCCTCTAAAAACGAGGTGCTCCCTATGGTCTGGTGCGCCCTATGGAGCGAAAACTACGGTAGTTGGTCTCTAAGGTGCTACTGGAAGGAATTTTTTTAAATTTTGTTTTGACTATGGCGGACCAACACGGCTACCTACCTGTAACTAGAACTTCTACTAAAGCATTAACAGAAAAAAATGGAAACTATGAAAACATCAAAAAGGGGGGAGGGCGTCCTTGGTTTTTTTTCAAGCTACAAAGTCCCAAACGCTGCCCCCTTTCTCCCCCGGGGAGTCACTCCACCTGCCTCCTGCCCTTAAAGTGGGCAGCTCAGAGCCCAGGAGGGATAGCGAAGGACGGAGGCGGCCGGAGACCCAGGCTCTCACCTGAAGGGGAGGAAGCCCCCAATGGTCATGTGAACCAGCGTGGACTTGTACCAAGGCTGGGGCGGGATTTCCCGGGCGATGTTCTTGGTGCGGCAGGGGGCGTCAAAGGGTCCCGCCCGGTTCTTGCCGAAGATGCCGCCGATGACGGTGAGAGGGAAGCCCACCAGCAGCCAGACGGTCAGCAGCAGCAGGATGGTGGTGGCCGGCAGAGCCTGCGTTGAGCCGTTGGCCCAGTGCACCGAGTTGACGACACTCCACGTCAGGAAAAAGGGAGCTGGGCAAAGGCAGGGAGAGAGAAACACACACAGCAGCGTCAGCAACAAGTATCGGGTTGTATCTGTCTCAGGCAAATCGGACCCGCTGCCCTCCCTCTCCCCCCACCCCACCGATGCTCCTTTGTGGGGATCTTGTTAGTACTGTAATGTCTCATTCTCACATTGCATAGTGTTGCGCAGCGGTCGGCAGCCTAAGGCCCGTGGGCCAAATCTGGCCCAATTGCCTTCTCAATCCGGCCCAGGAATCAGCATGTTTTTACATGAGTAGAATGTGTCCTTCTATTTAAGAAGCGGTGGAGGAGGACTGGAAGAAATTTAAAGACTATTTGAAACAGCGTGAAAAGATTGACATTTGAGAATGAAATTAGAGGATATATAAGGTTACGGTTATGAAATTAGTTAGTTTAAGATAGGAAATAAGAATTAGATATTAGTATTTTATGTTTATAAGGATTAAGATTAGATGAGAATGATGATTATATAATGTTATGAAATTACTGAAGAGGATTTGCAATGAACGCAGAAAGAGAGGATGTGAGTAATATTATAAGAATAGTTAAATAAGTGTTTGTTAAGATTTTTAGTTTTGTTTCTTTTTTGTATTTTTGTATTTGTATTTTTGTCTTTTTTTGTAGTTTTTGTAGTGGTTTGTTGTATTTTATGTTTGTTGTATTATTAAAATTTAATAAATTTCTTTAAAAAATAAAATGCAACTCTGGGTTATTTGTGGGGCATAGGAATTTGTTCATATTTTTTTCCAAAATACAGTCAGGCCCACCACATGGTCTGAGGGACGGTGGACCGGCCCATGGCTGAAAAAGGTTGATGACCCCTGCGTTGCGGGTTGCCTTTAATTACTTAATTGATGTATGAGTATAGGAACTATTTAAATGTCTCCTCCCTCTCTGCTCTGCTCCCTCTACTGAAGAAGATGGATGTGAGAGTCATCTTGTCGTTTCGTTATTTGCTTTATAGATTAAACCCTTGATGTTACTATTCCAACCAGTTACTTCTGCTGCGTTCTGCTGTAAAGGACTGAGTTTACTATCTGCAAACGGGTGTTTAATGCTCACAGATCTAACACGGCCCCTGAGAAATCAGCTCTCGTTTTACAAAAAGCAGCATGCTCCTAGTCCTCATGAGGGGCGAATGAATCGCAACGCGCGGCAACAGAATTATCCAGCAGAGGAACTGAACTGAGCTCACAGGCCTCCCGCCCACAAAATTCCACATCAGGTCATCCCCTCATCCCCCCGGCAACTTTCTTCATTGCAGCAATGTAATGGGAGGGGAGATTTTTTTGCTACACAACTGTGAATCAGAAATCCTTGCTGATCTGCTTGAAACCACCAGAGATCCATCAACAGATAGCAATATACCTTCTGTCCACCCCTGCCCTAGACCACAACCCTCAAAAGATTGCATCAACGGTGTCTCCGAAATTTTTTACACATCACCTGGGAAGACAGGCAAACTAATGCCAGTGTACTGGAAGAAACAAAGATCACCAGCGTTGAAGCAATGATTCTTCAACATCAACTTTGTTGGACTGGTCGTGTCGTTTGGATGCCTGATTATCATCTTCCAAAGCAACTACTCTATTCCAAACGTAAAAGTGGAAAGTGTAATGCTTGTGGTCAACAAAAGAGGTTTAGAGACTCTCAAGGCAAATCTAAAAAAATGTAGTATAAACACCAACAATTGGGAAACACTGGCCTGCGAGCGCTCCAATCGGAGAACAGTCTTTACCAAAAGTGTCATGGGCTTTGAAGACGCTCGAACTCAGGACAAAAGCGATAAACATGCTAAGAGGAAGGCATGCTTGGCAAACCCTCGCCGTGATCTACTCCTGCCCGGAAACCAATGTCCCCACTGTGGAAGGACGTGTGGATCCAGAATTGACCTCCACAGTCACTTACGGACTCACTGTTAAGACCGTGTTTATGGGAGACAATCTTACTTGGCTACGAGTGATCGCCAAAGAAAAAATAAGACAGGTGTGGGGAACATAGAGGAGACTTGTGAAGACTGCCACTAGCACATAGCTGTCAACTTTTCCCTTTTCTTGCGAGGAATCCTATTCGGAATAAGGGAATTTCCCTTAAAAAAAGGAAAAGGTTGACAGCTATGCACTAGCAAGGACTAGCAAGATCCAAATGTATAGAAGGAAGATCTACAGAGGGACCAGATTGTCCCAATCCTCTGGGCAAAGGAGAGGCAGCCGAAGAGCTCTCTCCCCCAAGGGAAGGTTCCTCTCGCTGCCAAAGTTTGCCCCGATGCACAAGGACTAAAAACTCCGCCGGGCCTCACCGGAGAAAAGGCTGGTGGTGAGCAGGATGTTCCAGACCCAACGCTCGCCCCCGATCTGGCGGTAGAAGTTGCTGGAGACGTAGCCGGAGATGCAGCAGGTGAGGGCGTAGAGCAGGATGGCAGCCGAGTTGATGGCACCATGCCGGTGGACGTTGAACATGCCCAGGAGAGCCATGACGATGATCCCCGTGCCCAAAGCTAGGAACTGGCTGCCCACCCCGAGGACGGCGCAGAGGAGGCTGCGGAAGGCCGGGAAGCGGAAGACGTCCGTGTGGATGATCTTCCAGCCGTTGTCGCCCTGGTCGAAGTCGTCGCCCGAGGACGAGGTGGAGGCCTCCTCGTCCAGGTTGTAGCGCGCCAGGTCGTTCTTCAGCACCCTCATGAGGATGACGACGACAAAGCCCACCAGCAGGAAGACCAGGACCATGGAGTTGATGATGGAGAGCCAGTGGATCTCCAAGGTGCGGGGGAAGAAGCCGTCGTCGCCGCTGCGGCTGCCTCGCCGGTCGCCTCGCCGCTCCAGCGCAGTCTCGGACCAGCGGACGCTGTAGGTGTGGGCCACGGGGAGGATGCTGCGGACATCGTCCAGGCTGGTGGGCTTGACGTTCCGGACGCTGACGTTGGCATAGATGATGCGGTCGCCGTTCCACTCCAGGTGGAAGTCCAGGTGGGTCCAGAGGCCGATCTTGTGGGTGTGGGGCAGGAAGCCGCTTTCCTCCATGTACCCCACAAAGCCGCGCAGAGGCAGGTCGTCCACCACAAACTCAAAGTAGTATAACTCTTCGATGGCTTGCCGGAGACGCTCCACCTGCCGGAGAGGAAGGAAGCAGTCAGGACGGGAGGAGGGAGGAACCGACACACCCAAAACGGCGCTTGAGTAACAGAACTGTAGGGTTGGAAGGGACCCTGAAGGTCATCCAACCCCCTGCAATGCAGAAATCTTTCGCCCAACATGGGAGTCGAACCCACGGCGCTGAGGTTAAAAGAGACTCATGCTCTACTGACTGAGCTTGGTCTTACCGATTGCTTTCCTTCCCGAGATTTCAAAAGCCCGAGGAAGAGATGCAAGGAAACTGATCCAGGATGCATGGGATTCAGTATTTGCCTCTAATCTGAGAGTGCACAAATAAACTATTTTATTTTTATTTCATTTATTGAATTTATATACCGCCCTATGCCCAGGGGTCTCAGGGTGGTTCGCAGAATAAATATAAATATAAAACCACAAAATGCATAATAAAAATAAAGCACAAACTCAATACCACCCCAAAAGAAAACACATTTTAAAAGGGCATAGGATGTATATTGGATCAACCAAAGGCCTGGTTAAAAAGGAATGCTTTTGCCTGGCACCTCAAGGTTTATAATGAAGGCGCCAGGCGAATTTCCCTGGGGAGAGCATTCCACAGATGGGGAGCCACTGCAGAGAAGGCCCTGTTCTCGTGTTGCCAACCTCCGGACCTCTCAAGGAGGAGGCACACAAAGGAGGGCCTCAGAAGATGATCTCAGGGTCTGGGTAGGTTCATATGGAAAGAGGCAGTCCTTGAGGTATTGTGGTCTTCAGCCATTTAAGGCTTTATAGATCAAAACCAGCGCTTTGAATTGGGCCCAGAAACTAATTGGTAGCCAGTGCAGTTGGACCAGTGTAATATCCTCAAACCGTCTTGCTCCAGTGAGCAACCTGGCCACTGAATTCTGCACTAGCTGAAGTTTCCGAACCTATGGAATTTGCTGCCCACGAGGTGTAGCGACAGCAACCAACTCAGACAGCTTTAAATGAGGATTAGACAAATTTGTGGAAGGCTACCAACGTCTACTATCTCCACCATCAGAATCAGGATGCCCCTGAATTTAGAGTGCTGTTGTGGGGGCTTCCCATAGGCATCTTGTTTGCCATGCTAAAAACAGGGTGCTGGCTTAACAGGTTTGATGTTCTAACCCAACAACATCCAGGTTAGATTCAGAGCCAGGGATAAGACACACACACCCCAATATCCTGCAGCCCAAGCTGATCAGAAGAGGAGATACCAGACTCTGAAAACAATAACAGGAATCAGCTGTCAAACATTAAAGCCAAATTAGGGATGTCCCGCTGAACCAGGAACCCAGGCGGCAAACACCAGCTCTATTAAACAGATCTTGGAATCCAAGATTTTCTGGTTGGGTTTTTACCTGCTCAGGGGTGAGCTTCATTTCACAGAGGACCTTCTTGTCCACGTTCTCCCGGAAACGGATCTCGTACATCGACTCGGCCATGCGGTCTCCATCCAGCACCTCCCCCAAGGTAAGGCTTTTGTGGCGGATATTCTCCGGGGAGCACACGGGGAGCTGGTAATAATGGTAGGTCTCCTGGGGGTTGTGGTAAGGTCCCACTTTGTTGACGTAAAGCATCACTGGGTCCCCCCGCTGATAGTGGGTCTCTGAAGAGGCCGTGGATAGGAGGGAAAGGAGGAAGAAGAGGAGAAGGACAAGAAATGGGGGGCGGGCCATCATGGGGTGGTAACAGGAGAAAGGGGGGTAGGAAATGGGCCAGGGCTTTGGGAGGAAGAACAGAAAAGCATTATTCAGCGAGGCACAATTTCTCTGGAATCACATATTTATAGTTTTGGGGACACCATCTCGGCTGATGCCAACTTAAGGTCTTGGTCTTGGGTCACATTCATAGAATCATAGAGTTGGAAGAGACCACAAGGGCCATCCAGTCCAACCCCCTGCCAAGCAAGAAACACCATCAAAGCATTCCTGACAGATGGCTGTCAAGCCTCCGCTTAAAGACCTCCAAAGAAAGAGACTCCACCACACTCCTTGGCAGCAAATTCCACTGTCAAACAGCTCTCACTGTCAGGAAGTTCTTCCTAATGTTTAGGTGGAATCTTCTTTCTTGTAGTTTGAATCCATTCCCCCGTGTCCGCTTCTCTGGAGCAGCAGAAAACAACCTTTCACCCTCCTCTAGATGACATCCTTTTATATATCTGAACATGGCTATCATATCACCCCTTAACCTTGTCTTCTCCAGGCTAAATATACCCAGCTCCCATTCACTCCATACATTTTAAAATCACTATAATACAACTGCAAACAGCCACGGCTTCCCTCAAAGAATTTTAGGAGCTGTAGTTTTGTACCGATGCCGAGAGTTGTGAGGAAGCCCCTGTTCCTCGCTGAGTTACAGTTGCCAGAATTCCCCGAGAAGACGGATTGATTGTTGAACAACTCTGGGATTCGTTGTGTGAGAGGAATAGGGTTCTCCTAACACCCTCAATAAACTACAGCTCCCAGAATTCTTTGGGGGGGGGCAGCCACGACTATTTAAAGTGGTATCATGATGCTTTTTAAACACATGGTGTCCAAGTGTGGGCTTGGGGGCTTCCTCGGTGCCTGTAGAGTTTGACATCACTATGCCAGACTTAAGAGCTTCCATTCTTTACTATGGGAGCTCCCAGAAACCAACCATTTTGAGGACACCATTCTGTTGACATCAAAGCACCTGAGAAATACCCCATCAATCCCTATAGTCCATTGCTGGGTCTCCCCTGCCCCCACCTCTAACAAACAACAACCCCACAAACCTATGAGCACGGGCCACCTTTCCAACTCATGACAACTTGGGCATTTTTTGGTGCCCTCATAGTACCACCACCTGCGGCTTTGGGGGAGAGAGAGAACGAAGGCCCTGCCAGGGATCAGCCTTCAGGAAACCGCATGCTGGGAGATTCAATACAGATAAACTAAAGTCTTCCTTCCCACAGTGCATAGTCAAACTATCGGACTCTCTCCCCTAGGAGGCAGAGATGGCCACCAACATGCAGGGCAATTCCATGGAGGAGAGGGCTATTGGTGGCTACTAGCCAGGATGGCTATGCTCGGCCTCCGCAGCTAGAGACAGCAACGCTTCCAAGCACCAGTTGTGCCGTAAAACACTGCAGACGATAGATGCTCCTGTGCTCTGATCCTGCTCCCTGCTTTCCCCAAAGAGAACAGGATGCTGGGCCATCGGCCTGATCCAGCAGGCGAGACTCTTATGCTCCTTATCAAAGGCTGGTTTGGTGATGCAATTTTGACCTGGGGGGTGGGGTGGGGAGGCTCAAGCCTCAGGCGTTCGGTGATTCATTCATCGACACACAAGTCCAACTTCGGGTCATGCCAATCTGGGACCCTTCCTTAACCGGCATCCCCTTAGGTCCACGGTTTGGGGGGGGGGGTGCCCACTCTGAATGCCAAACTGCAGGGTGAGTGTGGGGGGCGGCGGTGGCTGTACTTCATGGCCATAGAACCATAGAACTATTGAGTGGGAAGGGACCCAAGGGTCATCTAGTCCAACCCCCTGCGATGCAGGAATCTTTTTGCCCAGCGTGGGACTCGAACCCCCGACCCTCAAAAGTTAAGAGTCTCATGCTCTACCGCCTGAGCTATGTTGGTCTATCTTATGGCGGGGGGGGGGAGGTTTTTTGCAGTTGCAGCAATAGCAACCTAGGAAGACCCTCCGGCACCCACCCCAGCGCCCATCCTGGAAGCCTAACCTGGGTGCTTCGGGGCCTCCCACCACCTTAAGCAGAGGAGGTGCCCCTCTGCCGCCCCCCAAAATACCCCAAATGCCCCCCAAAGCCTCTGCAGCACAGGCTCCCACTCCTCACCTGACCTCACCTCTCTCTCTAGGGCTGCCCTTGGCGCTGCCTGAGGGTCTTGCAACTCCTTCTGCCCGAGGGCGGGGGGAGAGGAAGCGGGGGTCTCCAGGCGCAGAGGGTGAAGTGGGGGGGGGCGCCTCTCAGCCCCAGGGGCTTCCCATGCCCGCGCCTGGCCCCACTGCTCCCTTCAGCCCCGCTCCCAGCCCCCTCTCTTCCCAACGCCGCCTCTTCCCTGGCTCCCTGCCAACAAGGAGGCGCGGCGGCTAATGGCTGTGGCGGATCATTCGAGGGGCCGGAGGCTCGCGGCGCCTCGGGGTCCTTCAGGCAATCTCCGAAGACAGGCCCGGCCACGTCCGTCGGCTGCTTCCGCCCTCAAGCAAGAGCGCGGGGGGCCTCGCTGCCCGCACGGTGACGTAATTCCGAGTTTGAGGGACGCGGTGGCGGGAAGACTCCATAGAGACGGGGAGAAAACACCCCCTCCCCGCGCGCGCGCCGCTCTTGCCCCGCCCACCTGTTAAAGGGGCAGGCGCGAGCGGAAGGAGCGAGCGGCATAGGGAAGGTGGATGAGCCTTAAAGGCTCCATTTCCAAGAAGGCAAAACTGAGGCAGGAAATAAAGACGGCGGGATGCCTGATCTCCTGGGTTCTCTCCTTAATTCCCTTTAAAATGTGCTTTTCAGAGTGTGCGCACGAGCGACTGAAAAAGGGCAGGGTGACTCTGATCACGCCAAGAGTGCATTTTTCATTTTGTTTGCCTCCTTTGCAGCAGGCAGAAATCCAACAGGAGGAGCTCCTCCCTCCACCCCCCGGCCACAACTCTTTAGTAGGAAAAGAGCATGGCAATAATTTCAGGGCTACCCTTTAGCCTTAGCAGCAGAGGCACCTCACGCCATTTCTGCCCAGGACTGTTTCTGGTTTCCAAAGCTTCGCAGCCCTGTGCGTTCAGTAGAAAGTGAGAATTCAAATATTGTTACCTAAAAAGAGAAAGAGAGAATCATGAAAACTTCATGCTGCAGTAAGGAACTGGGACACTTTTGACACCTAGGTGTATATTTCTGGGTCCACCTTATTTTTGTAATTGCAAGCTGTTTGGAACCGGTTTTGGTGCAGCAATTAAAAGCAAAACAAAATGCTAGCACGTTTGCAAAGTTAAGCAGGGTCCGGTATGGTTTTAAATAGGATGGAGTTGGGCCTGTCTTGAGGGTGTCAGACTAGAGGACCCTCAGGATTCTTTCCAACTCTGCAATTCCCTGATTCTATGATACTGTATTTTAATGTTGCAAATCACCTGAGAACCCAAGCTGAAAGGTGGATAATTAACATAATACAATATAACAGCATCATTTTATAACTTGCAGCCTATGGACACTCAGTGACTGAAAAGGAAAATTCCTATAAATCATTCACAAGCTGATGCTAGGCCAGGGGTAGGCAACCTAAGGCCCGTGGGCTGGATGCAGCCCAATCGCCTTCTCAATCTGACCGGAGGACGTGTTTTTACATGAGTAGAATGTGTGCTTTTATTTAAAATGCATCTCTGTGTTATTTGTGGGGCAGAATTTGTTCTTTCCCCAAAAAAATATAGTCCAGCCCCCCACATGGTCTGAGGGACGGTGGACTGGCCCACGGCTGAAAAAGGTTGCTGACCCCTGTGCTAGGCGATGGGGACTGAGGACCCAGGAGTAACACTCTGTGAACATTTAGTTTACTTTGAGGTCAGTGTGCATGGGGTTGGTTTGCAAATCGCACAGACCTGTAGCTCTTCTCTTTCCTAAATCAAGCTTGCAAAACAATGCCCAGACAAGCTGAATGGAGCCCATCAGCTCTGCATCGCATCCCTGAAAAAATGGCGTGTGTGTCGCAAGTACCTGACATACCGCAAAATGGAGAGAGGGCTGCCTTGAATTCGGTGACTCATGACCTTATGTGGACCTTGGTTCGAGGAGCTGCGTCCGAATATCTCCCCTTTAATCCTGGCTAACCCCCATGTATATGTACTCAACTCCTTTCCTGAGCCCAACTTGGGAAGTTCCATTCAACACACGTTTGCGGCTGAAGGCCCTGCAGTGCCGCGAGGTTACTTTTCGGCAACTGCTTTTTCGTTCGAGGCGAGGGCCTGGAATCCTGGCGCACCCCGTGGGTGGGGCAGCACCCCACACCCTTTGTCTCGAGACAATCCCCCATTGCCAGCCAAGGAACCGGAACCCCGCCGACCAATGGGCGCGAGCGGAATGTTGGGACGCGGCTATGGCATCATCGGAATCCCGGGGGGATCCAGGTTGGTGGAGGGCGGGGGGGTCAAGGTGCTGTTGTCGGAGGGGCCGGAAGGCTGGGTCTTCTTATCTCCTTTGAAGCTATCGCAAGGAAGGGTGCCAACTTGGATTCGCTTATCCCGGACGCAAGTAGGGTGAGATAGGTGGACCCTCCACTGGATCTCTCCATCATTAAGGCAAAAAAAAACCGTGCCACCCAGTTCCTTTTCATGCTGGACTGTGCGGTGGGAGAAATTGACCAGCCAGCCTTCCCATACCAGGTTGGGTCTACTGCCTTCCCGTGAGACACTGCCAACCTAACAATTATTCCCAGTATATATCCTATTGAGCACCTTCCCCGTAGACCTTGAGCTGAAGCAAGAAGCCACTTGGCTGGTTGAAGGTGGTTTGGGACAGCACACAAGACTTCAATCATGGTTGAACATTCGGCCTCCACGCCCTACGTCTCTGTGATGGACCAGTATGGTTACCAGGTCGGCAAAGTGATTGGCCACGGTTCCTACGGGACTGTCTACGAGGCCTATTTCGCCAAGCAGAAGACGATGGTGGCCATCAAAATCATCTCCAAGAAGAAGGCCTCCGAGGATTACCTCACCAAATTCCTGCCGAGGGAGATACAGGTTGTTACTCTCACGGTCCTGTGTGGATTTCCCTTTCAACCCTGAGCATTTCCACAGGGCGCTTTGCTGTGGGCTCGGACACGTGTGTTTTGAGCATCCTCATGACGTCACAACACCCCCCCATACAAACGCTGCTCTGAATTTCTTGGCCCCCCCTATTTAATCCAGATTTGCTGTGTCCGTTGGGAAATCTAAGAGATTTGCGGGAGGAACGGCAAAATGGCGAATCCGGATTAAATGGGGTGGGCAATATGGGACAGCATTTCGATGAGGACATTGTGGAAAAACTTGCACAAGCAGCACCGAGTTATAAATAAACTGCTGGCGGGGAAGACAATCTACTTTTATGGTGACGTCTTAGAATAGAGCGGTTCCCAAACTTTCTTCCCCACGGACCACTTGAAAATTGAGAAGGGTCTTACTCACAGACCACATGATTGTTTTCCTGCTTCTCGCAGCAGTTGTAATTGGCTATGTGCTAGATGCAATACGATTTTCATAGAATCATAGAGTTGGAAGAGACCACAAGGGCCATCCAGTCCAACCCCCCTGCCAAGCAGGAAACACCATCAAAGCATTCCTGACAGATGGCTGTCAAGCCTCCGCTTAAAGACCTCCAAAGGAGGAGACTCCACCACACTCCTTGGCAGCAAATTCCACTGTCCAACAGCTCTCACTGTCAGGAAGTTCTTCCTAATGTTTAGGTGGAATCTTCTTTCTTGTAGTTTGAATCCATTGCTCCGTGTCCGCTTCTCTGGAGTAGCAGAAAACAACCTTTCTCCCTCCTCTATATGACATCTTTTTATATATTTGAACATGGCTAATATATAAAAGGATGTCATATAGAGGAGGGAGAAAGGTTGTTTTCTGCTGCTCCAGAGAAGATTTTGATTCTTTTATTTCTTACGCATTTTCTGTTCTGCTGCATTACCGTTTCAGCCTCCGTAGAATTCAAATTGCAACACGAAACAGATTTAAAAATGCAGTTAAAAATCCATATGAATATTTTGTGCAATGGGTGTGCCGTCTCCCGTCTTTAGCTGCGAATGCTGCAGTGCAACTTTGAGAACACATCAGAGGAGTCAAGGGGTGGCAATCTTTTCTCAGTGCTAAATTTCTCTTATCAAGAGAACAGTTGTGCAGAATAAACCCCAAATTCTTACGTAGTGCAAGCCACAATAGACCTGAAATCAGAAACCTTTCCCAGCTGACCCTGGCTTCAATGTAATGTTGACTTTGGGCTTTATGGCTTTGCATATGTTAATTTCCTTTCCCCTTTTGAAGAACAAACATTGCTTATTGACAGATCCTGCCACCAGTGCTCTGCTTCCAGGCAGACAGCTGGGTAATTTTTTTCATTTCTTGGAGCTATGGGAAAACTAGGCTGCAGAGTCTGAGATCCCATCTGCACTGCACATTGAACAAATTGGGGTTGTTCTTTTGCAACCCAACTCTGCATCGAGAGATTCAGTGTCCCCTAAGTCCATTTATTATGGTGCTGGAGGAGACTCTTGAGAGTCCCGTGGACTGCAAGAAGATCAAACCTATCCATTCTCAAAGAAATCAGCCCTGAGTGCTCACTGGAAGGGCAGATCCTGAAGTTGAGGCTCCAGTACTTTGGCCACCTCATGAGAAGAGAAGACTCCCTGGAAAAGACCCTGATGTTGGGAAAGATGGAGGGCACAAGGAGAAGGGGACGACAGAGGATGAGATGGTTGGACAGTGTTCTTGAAGCTACTAACATGAGTTTGGCCAAACTGCGAGAGGCAGTGAAGGATAGGCGTGCCTGGTGTGCTCTGGTCCATGGGGTCACGAAGAGTTGGACACGACTGAACGACTGAACAACAACAACAAAGTCCATTTTCGGTCAAGGGAAAAATATGTGGAGTTAGGAACCAGTAGAAGGAAAGCAAGGAAGATCTTTAGTTGTCTGTTGCATCACAGCCCCCCTCCCCCCCCTTGCAAGGAGGTGAGGACCCAGAAAAAAGGAGCTACAGTTGATCCCAGGGGACTCTGGGAATCGTAGTTCTGTGAAGGGAATCGGCCCCAGACATGTTTCAATCTGTCCGTAACCTTTTCTGCTAATCCACTTCACCAGACATTGGCACACGATCTGTTCACGGAAAGTCCAGCCTTAGTTTTCTAATATTTGCTGTTTCATTGTCTTGCTGCCGCCATAAAATATATCATCAGGTCTTTGCCGAGGCAACTTTGAGTTGCTTCTGTCAACGGAAGTAAATAAAGATAATATGGTTGGGCGTCAACATTTTTGACTATAAAACACTGAAGAAGTGTGCATGCACACGAAAGCTCATACCAAGAACAAAGTTAGTTGGTCTCTAAGTTGCTACTGGAAGGATTTTATTATTATTATTAAACATTCTCGTCTGACTAGCACGAGATTCTGTATATTGACATCATTAACCCATATGTCCAAATAGTTATTGAAACAGGACTGAGGGTTGCAAGATATACATGGAGAAGGCAGTCAGATCTTCAGGCCAATGAGTAGTCGATAGTGGGTATTTATTCCTCCAGCCTCATAATATAACTCTTTTTGTGAAGCATAAGAGTTCACAGGATCCACTTCCATTTCCCATCTGTTAGCCCCTAGGTTATAATGTGAGCATCTGCAAACATCAAGGATTTTTCTGAACAAATTTAATCAGGATCGTTTCTGAGAAAGCGTATGTTTCACCTTGCCCTCCAGGTGATGAAAACCCTGCGCCACAAATACGTGATCAGTTTCTACCAGGCTATCGAGACCACCTCTCGCCACTACATCATCATGGAGCTAGCGCCCTGCGGCGACGTCCTCGAGTGGATCCAGAAATCGGGAGCTTGCTCCGAGGCCCTGGCCGGAAAGTGGTTTTCTCAGCTGTCTCTGGGAATCGCCTATCTGCACGGTAAAGGCATCGTGCACCGGTGAGTAAAAGGAGAAAATGGTGATAGGCCGGGAAAAGAGGCAGTCCTCAAAGCTGCCTCTAGAAACAGATACTCTAAAGACTTGGGCTGTGTGCGCACCAGATCTACTATAAACATGTCGCCAGTGGCGTAGGAAGCTGCTCGGGCACCTGTAGCGGAAAACATGACGTGTACCCGGGGACGGACGTTGCTACATAGCGCGCATGTGCAGCATTGCTACATACAACGCATGCGTTGTACGTAGCGACGCCGCACATGCGCACTATGTAGCGGGTTGCCGGCGTTTGCACTCCGGCGACATACGTACGGCGCCAGTATCCTCTGCTCATGGCTGCAGCCACAAATGGAGGGTCCCGGCGCTGTCCATACAGCGCTGGGGTGCCGGTGGCGGCAAACCACATGCCTTTTCACCCCCAGAGACGTGTCACCGGGAGCGGATTGCCTCCCCGCCCCCATTGCTACGCCACTGCATGTCACATTCAAAGCACACACAGCTGGCCGGTGTTCAGAAGCATTTCCTGTCTGCCTCCTTGGAGGCAGAGAACAGCCACCCTGGCTAGTAGCCGTCAACAGCCCTCGACTCCTGGCTGGCTCGCCAAATCGTTATAAGAAAAAAATGTTCCTTTTCCCCAAGAGCCCGTACAGAGTCCTTATGTAGCTTCTCTATCGGTGGGAGAAAATAACAGAGGCCGACCAGAGAATACTGAGAAGCAAAGCAGCTAGTAAGCCTGATCTTTATTCAAGGAACTGTTGCAACAGGGTCCCCCACTCATCACATGCAGGAGGGAGAACACAGAACAAGCCTTTATATAGACTTTTGAAATTGCCCGCCCTGTAGCCCAAGACCACCCATCACAGAAGGAGGTCTACAGCAGGAATTTGAGAGTGTTGCATCTCTCCTGTCTGCCAGGATACCTGATCATGCCTTACTTGGTTGCCCTTTCTGGGTAGCCTGGCCATTCCTTTGAGATGGGAAATACTTAGTTCCTGAATCTCTCATGCATATTGATAACAGATACTTGCCAGGCTGTATTTGCAGGGAGGTTTAAGCCCCTACAGTCAACAGGCAATTGGAAAGATTTTCCCATTTCCTTCCTCCTTGCAGAGAAATATTTGAGGTCAATCATCAGGATTGTTCTCCTGTAATATTTCAGACATGTGGCTTATATACTTACATTGTTTGCTTTGTACATTTATGAGCATTTATTTTATATCTGAGACCTTAGAATTCTTATAACCACCATCTTTTTATCTGTCCTGAACATTCAGCTTTGTGCAATGTCCGGGAGTTCTAGCATTGTGGGAGAGGGAGCGAAACTTCCCTCTATGCTGTGCTTAATTTAATAAATGTCTGTCTTCTTGCTTCTCACACACTTTTCTCCAGCCCCTTTTTTGGGGAAGAAGTCCCCAGGGCTGCAGACTTTCTTTGTAGTGGAATTTCTCTCTCTCCCACCCTCCTTTGATCTCTCTGGTTGTCGTTTTCTGAAGCTTCTCCAATTCTGCAATATCCTTTCCACTCTGGAGACTGAACCTGGGATGTCCCTGTGAGAAAGTCCTGCAGGTGTAGCCCACTTTCCCTAAGATCCCCACCCGATTCCCTGTCTCCTTCCTTTTCTCCCCGCTGCCTTTTCCAACCGCAGGGACCTGAAACTCGAGAACCTTCTCCTCGACAAGCGCGAAAACATCAAGATCTCAGACTTTGGCTTCTCCAAGATGGTGGCCACCCAGACACAGCCTCCCCCGACGCCGTCGTACCGAATGATGAGCTGCTTCTCGCACCTGAGCCAGACGTACTGCGGCAGCTTTGCCTACGCTTGCCCGGAGATCTTGCTGGGCCTGCCCTACAACCCGTTCCTCTCCGACATCTGGAGCATGGGGGTCATCCTCTACACCTTGGTGGTGGCCCACCTGCCCTTTGATGACACCAACCTCAAGAAACTGCTCCGGGAGACACAGAAGGAGGTGAACTTCCCCAGCCACCTCCAGATCAACGAGGAAATCAAGGTGAGCGGCATGACATTTAGGAGCCGTACCCACAAAAGCCACCAGGGGGCACCGTGCCAATACCACTGAGTGCCACTAGGGATGCGAGTGGCGCTGTGGTCTAAACCACTGAGCCTCTTGGGCTTGCCAATCAGAAGGTCAGCGGTTTGAATCCCTGCAACGGGGTGAGCTTCCGTTGCTCTGTCCCAGCTCCTGCCAACGTAGCAGTTTGAAAACACACCAGTGTGTGGGAATGTTTAGGAGTGTGGATGATGATATATTAGCTTATATATCTCAATCCCAGCTTGAGTTAACAAGCTCCAAACTTAGCAGAGTTCCATTCCCTTTTAAAACACACACAGCAGACGCGCTTGCACAGGCTTGCTAAAGCCTCTATAAGAAATATATATTCCTGGTATATTCCCCTTCTTCCCTCTTAAAAGTAAAGACACAACACAGTACTGATTATAAAAGAGTTTACTTACAGGCATCCTGAGCTACAGCATACAGTCTCAGAGAGGCAGACAGGCTTAGATAAATGTATTTACATGTAGAGGCTAACTCCACAAGGGAGGAAAGCCTCTTTGTGCTCTCTTGGCTGGGAGCCGAGAGAGCATCTTCTCCTAAGATGTTGCTTGTTCACAAGACAATGCAAAAAGAGGAAGATGGGGGCTGCTTCCTGTGGTTTTGTGAAAACCTGCCTAGGTGACGCCACACCCATCTCCAATTAGATGGAGGAAGTTGTCTCAGTCCAGGTAAACAGGAAGTTAAGGCTGGAGGACTGAGACACCTTCATGTCCACTCTAGCAATGTTGTGTTTTGACTGCTCTGTGTTTACATCCCACACAGTGCAAGTAGATAAATAGGTACCACTGCAGCAGGAAGGTAAACGGCGTTTCCGCCCGCTCTGGTTTCCGTCACGCCAGAAGCGGTTTAGTCCTGCTGGCCACATGACCCGGAAAGCTGTCTGTGGACAAACACCGGCTCCCTCGGCCTGAAAGCGAGGTGAGCGCCACAACCCCATAGACACCTTTGACTGGACTTAACCGTCTAGGGGATCCTTTACCTTTACCTACTCATGGGATCACGGTGTGGTGTGCATACCCCAGCAGGGGGTGTTGATGTGAGGGGTCCTGTATCCATGCCCTCAAAATCCACTGTGGGGTGTTCGTGCAATGGTATACTGCTGAGCCCATACCCTCAAATGCCACTAGGGGGTGCTGCTGCATGAGTGCTACACCAATACCCTCAAAAGCCACTAGGGGGCAGTTGCGGGACTGTGGTGCTTCTGTGCCTGCCCCCTAAAAAGCGACTCAGAGGTCCTCATGTAAGAGGTGTTGCCTCCTCTCCCCTTGCCCTCAACTCACAGCTTCTTGGCCTTTTAACTGGTTTGGAACAGGCAGAAATCCAACAGGTGCGGTTTCCCCAGCCAGTGCCATTCATATGCCTAGGAATACCGGCAGCCTGGCTGCAGCGCCGATACTCTCGGGTGCAGCAGGCGTACTTACTGTGAGGCTGGCCCTGCATGAACCTCTCCACCCACCCAGCACCCTGAGGCTTTATCACGGGGGTGGCAGGAATGCCAGCTACACCCTGGCTGATCACCTGGTTCCTCCGAGCAAGGACAAGAGCTGTTCCCCGACTCTCACTGTGCCTTCCTCCTGGAGCCTTCCTTCCTGTGGATCATCTAGTCCAACCCCCTGCAATGCAGGAATCTTTTGCCCAGTGTGGGTCTCGAACCCACGACCCTGAGATTTAAAGGTCTCATGCTCTACCGACTGAGCTACTCCAGGTCCCAGACAGGAGCTTTCTCGTTTCAAGTATTGTTCAAGGCAAAGGACGGTTGTGCACACCTTGGTCTCTGAGCAGCGAGAGTCTCCGGCGCTTACCTGCAGTTTGGTTGCGTTTCCTTGGAAATGAAGGTCAGCGGAGACTGCGGTGTCCTTAGTATATACATATTACACATATATACAGCAATAACAGTCCAGCAGCAGATCTTGACTGTTGATGATTACGAGTCCAGCACACATGAAGACAAGCCTCTCTCTCTCCAGCTTCCAGCATCAGCCAAAACTCACAACCAACTTGCCTGGCTCTCCTTCCTAGGACCATGTGGCATCCAGCCAGGCGAGTTCGAGAAAGTGCTTACACCTTCCTGGAAGCATCTCCAGTAGTCGCTATGGCAACACATCTCTTCCCAGTTAATGCCTAAAGATGCTGATGAGACTGACCAAGACCATTACCTGAACAAAGGAACTGGTTTCCTCTTGCAGATTCTAACCTCACAGGTGTAGGGTCGCAGGTTCGGGACCCCTGGGCATCATCCAAACTGACCCCCCCAAAAAAATCTATTGCTAGAATCGAAGATGACAGGCGTAAACAGGGGTGGGGAAGTTGTGGCCAAACAGCTCATTGATAGCCAGTGTGGTGTAGTGGTTAAGAGCGGCAGACTCGTAATCTGGGGAACCGGGTTCGTGTCTCCGCTCCTCCACATGCAGCTGCTGGGTGACCTTGGGCTAGTCACACTTCTCTGAAGTCTCTCAGCCCCACTCACCTCACAGAGTGTTTGTTGTGGGGGAGGAAGGAAAAGGAGATTGTTAGCCGCTTTGAGACTCCTTCGGGTAGTGAAAAGCGGGATATCAAATCCAAACTCTTCTTCTTCTTCTTCTCATTGTAATGGCTACAACAGCCAGCTGCCCCGAGGCCATTGGCCACAGTGGCGGGAGATGATGGGATCTGGAGTCCAAGAAGACCTGGCAGGGCACACCTTTCCTCCTACCCCAGATCTAGCGAAGGCCTCCTTATAGACAATGCCTCCTGCGACGCACAAGGGAATAATCCAAAACCGAAAGCAAACCTGCTTTTCCACTTTGGAACAATTGTTTTCACCCAGTTGCAAATTCAGCTGCTTAATCCGGTGCCTCTCGTACAGTGAAGATCTTTTTAGTTGAGAGAGACAGAGACCGCACTACAATTCCCTGAATTCCCCAGGAAGAGATTTGCCTTTAAGAGCTGCCCCAATGGCTCTATGAGGGAGATACTGTAGGGGTCTCCTAGCAACTCTCAGCACCAGTGCCGGATTTACGTATAAGCTAAACAAGCTATAGCTTAGGGCCCCACACTCTTGGGCCCCCCCAAAAAAATGTAAAGAAAAAAAAAACTGGGTGTATATTTCTAAAATATGAGATAAAAAACAAATAAAATAAAACCTACATACAGCAACAGTGTCTTGTGTTGTGTAAGTCATGGGCCCCGCCTGCTAGCCTGCTCCCTAAAATATCACTGGTTGAGAAGAGAAGACTCCCTGGAAAAGACCCTGATGTTGGGAAAGATGGAGGGCACAAGGAGAAGGGGACGACAGAGGATGAGATGGTTGGACAGTGTTCTCGAAGCGACTAGCATGAGTTTGGCCAAACTGCGGGAGGCAGTGAAAGATTGGCGTCCATGGGGTCACAAAGAGTCGGACACGACTGAACGACTGAACAACAAAAATATATAGGGTGCCAACATTCTGCATGAACTGGTTGCATGGCAACTTGGGCAAACGGCTTTAATAATAATAATAATAATAATAATAATAAAAAAATTTATTCAGGGCGGCTAACACCAAATATATAATACATTAAAAACACAAAATCATACTATTATATTTAAAATAAAACTCAAAATTTAGATGCCTATTAGGTCCATAAATTACCATATAGCATATAAGGTAAAGGTAAAGGAACCCCTGACCGTTAGGTCCAGTCGCGGACGACTCTGGGGTTGCGGCGCTCATCTTGCTTTACTGGCCGAGGGAGCCCAAGTACAGCTTCCGGATCATGTGGCCAGCATGACTAAGCCTCTTCTGGCGAACCAGAGCAGCGCACGGAAATGCCGTTTACCTTCCCACCTATTTATCTACTTGCACTTTGACGTGCTTTCGAACTGCTAGGTTGGCAGGAGCAGGGACCGAGCAACGGGAGCTCACCCCGTCGCGGGGATTCGAACTGACGACCTTCTGATCGGCAAGCCCTAGGCTCAGTGGTTTAGATGACAGTGCCACCCACGTCCCAGCACCACCGCATATATTCAACACGAAAACAGCGACAATTTGTTGTTGACAAAGGACAGTAGGACATATAAAGGGCCCCATTACCTTCAGGAGCTTAGGGCCTCATCAAACCTAAATCCGGCCCTGCTCAGCACTCTTAACAAACTAAGAGTTCCCATGAGATTTTTGGAGGAGGGAGTCATGGCTGTTTAAAGTGGAGTGACACCGCTTTAGAGGTGTAATCACAAAGGGACTGTGCACTTCTGAATTTGCCCGTGCATTACTTAGAAAAAGGTTTTGTGGACGGCTGGGCTCGGCCTCCACACCCAGAGGCAGCCGTGCTTCTGAACGCCAGTTGCTGGAAACTGCAGGAGGGGAGAGGGCCCTTGTGTTCGAATCCTGCTTGCAGGTTTCCCACAAGCCCCTGGGAGAACGGTCTGGCGGATGTAGCCGGGCCGTTGGCCTGATCCGGCAGCCTCCTCACCCGTAGCGGTTAAACTGGGACCGCCTCTCTCTCTCTCTCCCGCCTGCAGGATTTGGTCCACCGCATCCTCCGCCCGGCTTCCAAGCGGCTGAACATCCTGGAGGTGCTCAAGGTCCCTTGGGTGCTCAAGTTCCTGGCTGAGAAGCCAACCACCGAGATCAAGGCCCTGGAAGCCATCTGCGGACCCCGGGCAGCCGACACCAGCAAGAACGCCACCACGCCCAGCACCAAGTCCCGCTCCCTCACCTTCACGGCGGACAAAAAGAAGCCCGCCAGCCGGACCCGTAGCACCGGGCAGATCAAGGGGAGTAAGAACCAGGAGAAGCCCGCCTGAAGGAGGGGAGACATCTTGGAACAAGGGTGGGGGGGAGGTCTCAGGTTGGAGTCTCTCACCTGCAGTGACCGGCCGCTATTTTATGGGGGGTGGGGGCGAAAGTCCAGGGGGTGGGGGGTCTAGGGTGTGCACAGGGACCATGGGGGGGGGGAAGGAGAGCGGGGAACACCCAGAAAGAGTGTTGCAGCCCCTTGCCTTCATCAGGCCTAAGGGAACAAAAGCTGAAGGTGGTTTGGGAACCTGACGTTTGGGTGGCATCTCTGAAATGCGAGATTAAAACCGAAAACAGAACAGTCCTTTGGGGTTTCGCGGAAGTCAATTTGGGAAGGTTAACAAACCTTTACGCTCATCTCTTCTTCTAACGTGCACCCACAAAACAAACCACAAACCACCATATATATATATATATATATATATATATATATATATATATACACACACACACACACACACACACACACACACATTCCCTGGGGTTACTGAGCCAAAAGGCTGCGATTCTCGATTTCACAGAATGGTAAGCGCTGGAAGGGACCCAGAGTGTCATCTAGTCCAACCCCCTGCGATGCAGGAATCTCAACTAGATCCCCCCCCCCCACGACAGGTGGCCACCCAACCTGTTGCTTAAAAACCCACTAGCTTCCGAGGGAGACCGTTTCACTGTCAAATCGATCTTCCCGTGAGAAAATTATTCCTGATGTTTAGCTGGAATCAGTGGTGTAGCAGAGTTTGCTGGCCCCCGGGGCACAGTAGGTGAAGAGAGCCTGCTGTGCTAGCCCACATTGGGGGGGGGGAGAACAACAGCCGGCCAACGCAGCCTTTGGTGGTAGGATTCCCCTGACGTCCACTGAGAGGGTGCCAGGTTGGGCCTGGCTAGCCCCTTGCCTGCCTCCCTCAGCCTCCGCCCGCTCGCCAAGTGCAGTGCGAACGACCCTCTGTTGGGTTCCTGAGTTCAGCTCCTTTCCAAGCGAGGAAATTGGGAGTTTGCAAATAAAAGCCACCTTGGTGATAGCAAGCGTGGCAACGAATGTAGAGATGGTCTTCTTCCCGCAAACCCGCCCCCCAGCAAACACCAATGAAAGTGAAGGCCGGGTTAAGAGTATGAGAAAATCTAAGCGCTTTTTCTCCACCCAAAATAGTTTAAATTAAGATGTAGCGATGTGTGCTGACAGCTTCCAGTGAGGAATCGGAACAGAGGTCTGGCGGTCGCTCTTACCCGCAGCAACTAAGCAGAGCCTCCAAGCTCAGGAGCAGTCTACCACTAATTGCTCGGGAGAGGGCCAAAGAAGGGCGGGCCGTGGCTTCGTTGGGCACATCTGATTGGGCAATGTGCGGAACAGAGGGACACTCTGCCCAATCTGAGGACAGAGAGAGGCCGGGGAGGGGGGGGAAATGACTTGAAGAGCGCCGCTTCCCTCCCCAGCAGCCCCGTTCTTCGAACAACGAAACAGCAGAAGAAAAAAAATTTCCGGCCACGTTTATTCTCAGAGTTGTCGTCGTAAAGGCCACTGCAGCATGTGCGCATGAGGGGGTGCGGGGCGGGGGCGGAAATCCCTCCCCTTCCCCCTCCGAATTCTTGGCCACGAGAAGATACAAAAAGAAGAAGAAACTAACGACGGAGACGGAGACGAGAGAGAAAAAGCTTCCGAAAAGTTAGCGGGTTAGCACAGACCGAGTGCAAATAACATGTAAACGCCACCCCAAGCAACATTTAAACAGACACGCTGTCGATAGGAACAGAGAAAAAGAGAGAACGTACCTCTTTGTATCACAACCCCCTGCCCACCCTCTTGGCACAATTCCACCCACCCTGCTGGGTTGGCATCATTCATCATTATATTTTAAATCCACATGCTGGTGGGGAGAAAATCCTTAGCATTGGTAAAGTTAAGAGGCTGAGGGGGAGACGGGACGACCAAGGCATGAGGCATGAAGCCCCCTCCCCAACCCCCCGCCCAGCAAACAGGAGGAGGAGCGAAGGGACACTGAACCCCCATAATTTGACACACACCCCAATCCCACTCGCAGCGAGGGCAGGGGGAGAACCTAGCTCTGTGGAAACCCCCCTGCCTCATTTCTGGGGAGGGGGACTCGCCCCCACCCCACCCCACCGAAGCCCCCTCACATGTTCACAACCGTGGAGAGGGGTTGCAAAGTTTGGTCCTCGAGTTTTACAGAGGGGTTAACGCGGGGGGTGCGGGGGCCAGTCCCCCGTTCCCAAGACGAAACCCCCTTCCCCTCCCCACGATACAATCTGTTCATATATATATATATATATATATATATATTTCATATATATAAATCTGTCTATATAAAACTCTTTACATTCGGCACGTAAGGTTATTTCAGGCAGGGGCGGGGCGGAGGGGGTGTCGGTTGTTCACCACCCCTCCCCGAATCTGGAACTGAAGGAGGAAGGCGGGGGGGGGGGGAGAAGGTCCTCTCCCATCTCCCAGCCCTCCGAGGAGGGGGAAGAAAAGAGGGCGGTTTTCCCACAATGCATCACGACACCCAGGCGGCGAGCTGCTTCATTTCTTCGTCGTCATCGTCGTCCACCGCAGAGGCAGAGGCGGGCACTTTTGAGGCTGGCAAAAGGACGGAGGGAGGGAAAGGATGAGATCAAAACAGAGAAACGGCACCCCAAAACTTCAACCCTCTTCCAAACGGTTCTTGGAGCTCCTGCCTTTACTTAACTCCTTCCCTCGGGTTGCCTGTTTATTCACTGTATTTACATGGGCTTTGAAGACGCTCGAACTCAGGATGCAAGGGAGAAACGTGCCAAGAGGAAGGCACGCTTGGCAAACCCTCACCGTGATCAACTCCTGCCCGGAAACCTATGTCCCCGCTGTGGAAGGACGTGTGGATCCAGAATTGGCCTCCAGCCACTTACGGACTCATTGTTAAAGCTGCGTTTATGGAAGACCATTCTACTTAGAATCATAGAATTGGAAGAGACCCCAAGGGCCATCCAGTCCAACCCCCTGCCAAGCAGGAAACACCATCAAAGCATTCCTGACAGATGGCTGTCAAGCCTCCGCTTAAAGACCTCCAAAGAAGGAAACTCCTTGGCAGCGAATTCCACTGTCGAACAGCTCTTACTGTCAGGAAGTTCTTCCTAATGTTTAGGTGGAGTCTTCTTTCTTGTAGTTTGAATCCATTGCCCCATGTCTGCTTCTCTGGAGCAGCAGAAAACAACCTTTCTCCCTCCTCTATATGACATCCTTTTATATATTTGAACATGGCTATCATATCACCCCTTAACCTTCTCTTCTCCAGGCTAAACATACCCAGCTCCCTAAGCCGTTCCTCATAAGGCATCGTTTCCAGGAAACTTGCTACGAGTGATCGCCAAAGATGATACAGTGGTACCTTGGTTGCCAAACTTCATCTGTTCTGGGAGTCGACTCCCGGAACCGTTCGTAAACCGAGGCGCGGCTTCCGATTGGCTGCAGGAGCTTCCTGCACTCACATCGGAAGCCACGTCGGACGTTTGGCTTCCAAAGAACGTTCGCAAACAGGAACACTTCCAGGTTTGCGGAGTTCGGGAGCCAAAATGCATGCGTACCAAGGCGTTCTGAGAACCAAGGTATGACTGTAGTACTTTCAGGCAGACATCCCAAAGTGGTTTGTGTAAGGTTACGACAAGAAGAACACACACACACACACACACACACACACAGGGCCTTCTCTTTTAAAAAAGTCACAATATCCAGGCTGGATTAAGACCTTTGGAGACCCTAAGCGCTTAAAAGCTCTTGGTGCCCCCATACCTATCCAATTCGAAATATAAGCCGTAAAATAAAATTTTGTTTTTCAAAATGAAGTGGAACCTACGCTCAGATGGAAAATAATGCCAATTTTTGTACTACGTTCAGATGGAAAATAATGCTTATTTTCTACTTTACATCCTCCTGCCCATCTAGCAGTTTGAAAGCACATCAAAGTGCAAGTAGATAAATAGGTACCACTCCAGCGGGAAGGTAAACGGCGTTTCCGTGCGCTGCTCTGGTTCGCCAGAAGCGGCTTTGTCATGCTGGCCACATGACCCGGAAGCTGTACGCCGGCTCCCTCGGCCTATAGAGCAAGATGAGCACCGCAACCCCAGAGTAGTCTGCGACTGGACCTAACAGTCAGGGGTCCCTTTACTTTAACTTTTTACTGTACATCCACCCACTTCTCCAGATTTGTTGGGGCCGCCACTCCTGCCACCCCCCACCAGCCAGAGGCAGGATGGGAGCTGTGGCCCAGTCACACTTGGAGAGACCCAGGTTGGCAAAGCCTGGGCTTTGAGCGGAGCTGAATCAGCAGGCGACGCCATGCCAAGACCCAGGGGCCTGTTGCCCACCTCGCTGCCTCCCAACACCCCCTTACCTGGCACGCTGGGCAGGCGAGAGGCAGGCACGCTGGGCAGCTCGGGGGTCGGTTCCCCAACATTCAGAAGTTCCTTGTCCAAGTCTTCCTGCTCCATCTCCTCCAGCTCAGCTAGCAGCTCGTCCTGAGGGCAGCAAAGGCAGGGGGACAAGTAGAAACACAAACAGGTACCCATTGCCACCCCCCCCATGCCCACTGCCCCACTCCTCTGGGGCTCAGCCCCCCACAAAGGCGGATCTGCAGAACCGCAACCGAACTCCACTTTTCAGGAGGGAGAGGTCCCCCGCTTCTGACGTTACCTCGTCTACATCGTCCCCAAAGCCGACGGGCTTCGAGATGGCGTCGGAGATCTGCTGGGCGATGTCCTGCTGCTCTGTGATCTCGGCCATCAGGTCGTCCACTTTGTCGATGTCCCTGGAGAGACGGGGTGCGGGGAGAGGGTGAGACACAGCGGAAAGGGCAACTGGGGTGGGGTGGGGTGGGGGACTGCTTTTGCCATCGCACCAAAGCGAACCTCAAGCACAGGAAAGCTCCACGCCGAGGGAAGCAGGGGAGGCCAAAGGAGATGGAAGACGGAGCAGGTTAAGTGGCAAATCGGAGACCCAGGTCCGAAAATGTGAAACAAAATGCTCAAGGCAGGACTAAGAAGGATGGAGCCAGCCTTTGAAAGGGGAACCTTTTTTTTTAACCATGGGCTGCATTCCCACCGGGGCAGCTTTCTGGGGGCCACATTTCCGGAAACACACAAGCCTCTCCATCCTGGTATGATCCCAGTTCAAAGACACAGACCAGCCAGGTAAGCTTACGGGAGGGCGGGATCAGAGATGGCCCAACAAGGAGGCGTGGCCTGGGCAGAGGATTCTGGGAGCTGTAGTCCGTTGAGGGCACCAAGCGTCGCTAGGAGAGCCCTATTCCCCCCTCACAGAGCAGCCATTCCCAGAATCCCCCAGGAAGAGAGAGTGGCTGTTAAACTGCCCCAACAACCATTGCTCTTGTGAAGGGAATAATGGGGTCTCTCAGCACCCTTATCGGACTACAGCCCCCAGGATCCTTTGCGGGAAGCCACAGCTGCCGGCATTGTGCTATAAGTAAAGGGCATACATGTGGCCAGACAGGGTCTCCTCCTTCGCACTCGGGGCTTGCCGCTCCCTCCGCCTTCTCTTTTGCCCTTTCCAGTCTCCACACACGCACCCCGTCTCCCTCCCTCCCTCCAAGCAGCGCAGGAGCCTGCCCTGAAGGCCCCACGGCCTCAGGACCCACATGTGCTGATGGGCTTCCTTCATGGCTCGGGCCGCGTCCGACATGGTCTTGAGCACTTCGGTGTTGGTGGTGGCATTCTCCAGAGCCTCGCGCTGGAACTCAATGGTGGAGAGGGTCCCATCGATCTGCCCCAGCTGCTGCTCGTAGCGTTTCTTCCGCTTGAGGGCTTGCAGAGCAGCTGGACCGAGAAGGGAGGGAAAGAGGCAATCTGTTATTGTGTTTTTAATATTCAGTTGACAGCTGCCCAGAGAGGCTGGGGCAACCCAGTCAGATGGGTGGTATATTATTATTATTACTATTATTATTAGCAGGCATCAGTTCCATTTGCTCTCTGACACAGCCCACCCCTTAAACTTTACAAACTTTCTCTTTCCTCCCCTAAGGCTACAGGGTTCCACTTCTCAGAAATGAAGGATGTGCTGGAAGCAGGCACACAAGCTCCCTAAAATCCGCCAGCTTTCCTTTTGATACTGCTAAGTTTCTTTTTTATTATTGTGTGTGTATAAGTGAATTTAAATATTACATCACAAAAGTAAAAAGAAAACACACCACTTTATTTTATTTATATGAAATATTTACTTTTCGGTTACATTTTACTTTCTATATAGCATTTTTGTTAACCGACGAGTGGTGTATTTCCTTTCCTTTCCTTTTAACACGGCTAAGTTTCTAGTCCTTATGAAAGAAAACCCCTCTCAAAGGTGCTGCTTTAGGGATGAAGGAAATCCCCGTTTTTGTTTCCTTAACCAGCCCCCTTCCTGGACCCCACGTTCCCCATATCTCCCTCCACAGCTCCCATTCACCTCTTTTGTTTTTCGTCCCATGTTTCTTGGCGGACTGAAGTTCCTGCTGGATCTTTTGCTCCAGGAATTCTTGTTTCTTGACAAGCACCTCCTCTGTCTCCCGCAGCTTCTGGATGGCCTCCTGCGGGGTAGGGGCTTTGGCTTTCTTACCTGGAAAGGGCGCCGGCCAGAGAGGGTGGGGAAGGGAAGAGAGCCACAACGCCCATTATTGCCCCATGAATCCTCCAGCATCAATCCAACCTACCTGAGAGCCAACAACAACAGGGACTAGAACCATTGCTTGGAAAGGATGGTGCTAAAGGGAGACTGGTCAGCCCACCAAGCGGTACCCCAGGTGAATTATGGGCTTTTCCCAGCAGCCATACTTCTCCCCTCTCCTTGACTCTCCTGCCCTGCTTCAAAATGGGGGGAGCTGCCGTCCTACACCCAGAAACTGAGCACTGGGGAAGAACATAGTTAACCCCCCCAAAAAAGAGATTTTTTTGGAAATATGGTACAGTCCACCCCCCCCCCGAAAAAGCTTGGAATGAACCCTTCCCCTTCCTTTAATACGTTTCCCTCCTTTGTTTTTCTCCCTCCACCAAGCCAGATTCTTTTTCTCTCCTTCCTCCTCCCCCCCCCCCAAGACACAGTTGGTTTCTCCCAGCTATCCGTGATCCCCTATGGCGATTGGGCGATACCACCCTCCTTCAGGGTGGGGAATGTAAATCTAGGGGCTCACCCTTCCCGAAGAGCTTTCCCAAGCCACTCATCTCGCCTGGTTGGTAATTCACTGGACTTCCTCTTCCGGCTTCATCCACCTCCCAGCCTTACACCGCCTCCCCCCCCCAATCACATGACAATTGGGAAGGACCAGGGCAAAGGGATAAGAGTCTTCCTAGTTATTTATAGAGACATCAGGTTCCCAATTTGAACTGGCTACACTCCTCTTATGTGCGGGGAAATAGGAATGGAATTGCATTTAAAAAAAAAAAATGGGTTCGACCTAGACTCACTTATAAATTGCAGGCGTTGCAGTTAATTCCCAGTGAGGCTAATTAATCGTGGCCCAAGTCCTACTGATTTAATTTGGAATCTAGTGCAAATAACTTACTCTAGAAGACTGGGACCAAGCCAGTGATCGGATTATTATTATTATCATTATTATTATTATTATTAAAAATCACCATGGCTGCTTCAAGGAACAGCAACGAAAGGAGAACCTCTCGCCCTGTTTGGATTTTGGCAATTGGGATTGGTTTCTAACAATAGGTTCCGTCACCGTTCTACCACGCTTGCCCCGCACACGGGGTTCCAATGGAAACCGGAAGTTTCGGTTGCGGGGAGCCTCCAATTATTTCTTTGGACCAAATCTGGGCACGGGACGAAAACGTGGGCGGGGAATCATATGACGTGACGTCTCTCCCTCCCTTCCCCCCTCCCTCTCTTAAAGGAGCCGCCCTGCCCTAAATAACCTCTTTCCAATTTGTAGTCTCGAAATTAAATTATGAATACAGTATCCACTTCGTACAGGGGCCATATGATCTACCTGGTTTTATGGGACTGAGTCCACATTAATCATTTTGCCTGCAGTTTGAAGGTCTCCACCCCAAGCTGCCCCATCCATCCCATAATAGCGCCCCTGATCTTTAAAAAGCTGCGCGAGATTTAACAATCCAACAGGTATAGCCTTCCACTGTGGTGGAGATAATTAGGCGGGGGGTGCGGCGGCTCCCCTCCTTTTAACACTGATTTTCCATGTTTACTATACCAGGCACTGAGAGCCATTGACTCTCCTGTTATAAGATTCCTAGCTCCCATCATCCCTGTTTTATTGGCCAAGCTGGCTAAAGCTGACATCCAAAAACATCCCCTAGATCAGGGGTCTGCAACCTTTAAGACCAAAAGAGCCACTTGGACCCGTTTCCGAAGGGAAAAAAAAAAACTGGGAGCCGCAAAACCATTGCGACATTTAAAACAAATATAACACTGCATTTTATTTTTAAAAATCCGATTTAAATTTTAAAAAATCCGATTTAAATAAAATAAATCCGATTTAAATAAAAAAAATCCATTTTTTTAAAAAAAGCATTCATTTTTATCCACCCTGGGGACCACTACCAGGTCACAGCCTGATCCAAGGTGGGTTGCAACAGCATACAAATATTTGATTTGTTGTTGTTTTTTTAAAAAATGAGTCCTCAACTGCATACTTGTGTTAAATGTTTGTCCCATGTCTTATTGAAGACTGCTGGCTTTTACAATAATCTTAGTGTCTTTTACCCTTAATATTCCAGACCAGAGGCTATGTTCACCTCTTCCAACCTCCTCTCTTGCTAAATAAAGCACAGAATTGCACCAGAGAAGCCTGTGATGTTTGTGCTGACTTGCATACAGGTGGCTGTAGTAGTTCGTAGTGTTCAAACCTTTTTAGGGGAGTTCCCTGCCCCCTTAATGACAATGGCGATAGATTTTGCACATGAACACAGATCCAAGTTAGGACTCCTCTCTTCCACGCCAACAGGTGCTTTGTCAAGGCTCCCCTAACACACACTCAGGACAGAGGAAAAACTGCAAAACGTCCCGGCCTTGCTCCGGGGTGGAGAGAGACGCGCGCCCGCGAGAGCGTGGTCTGAGGCTGCGAGCGGAACCAGGAGCGAAGGAGGCAGCGGCATGGAAACAGGCGCCGCTTCCTCGACCATTTTTAAAAAGAGGGCTTCCCCCCTCGCCCGCCACCCGCCGCCCCTGGCCCAGCCCGCAGCTGCCTACCTCGTCGTCGCCTCGCCGCAGCAGCCAGCAGCCTTCCAAGAGGAACCGCGGCCAGCCCTCCCCCGCGGTCCCACGACCCAGCCGAGGAGTCCTGGCCTCCAGTGCCCGTGCGGGGACGCGTCTGAAGGCCCCCTTCCTGCCCCCATCCCGTCCCGCCTCCCAGCTGCCTCTGGATGCCGCGGGGTCACACATACCCGCTGACCCCGGAGCTCCCCTGTCCGCCCCAAGGCCGCCTCCCATGCTAGGAAGACTCCCGGAGCTGGGCAGGGTTGGTCCCGCCAGGCAGGCTCGGGGGGCGGCCTCTCCCATGGGCGCCTGCTTCGGAGGCGGAGGCGGGGTCTTCAAAGTTCCCCCTCCCGCTCGCCCAGCTCCATCTCTTCCCGAAGGAGCGTGCGCGCCTCAGGCACGCTCCCCGCCAGAGCCCTCGGCTGAGCTGCACCACCTCTACTGCGTCCCCACCGCCTCCGAGCCCCGCTGCCCTGCTGTTCAAAGCCAGGTGATCCTGGGTACGCCCCTGAGCAGCACCCTCAGCCTCTGGAGGGCGGGCTGCCGGCCAGCTGGAGGGCGGTCGCTGCCAGCTGGAGAAGTGGGCGGGCATATCCGCCCCGGAGCCGCGGCAGCCATGTAAAAGAGCCGCATGCGGCTCCGGAGCCGCAGGTTCCTGACCCCCGCCCTAGATGTTGAAAGCACTTCTTTGTAATCTGACTGAAATGTCTCTTCCCACTTGGCTCTGGGCATTCACACCTTTTTTCTTAATGTATTATTGTAATACATGAACTAATTGAAGATGTTGTAAGAATTTTAAGGTATTTTATTTATATATAATAATTGTTATTAATGTACCAAAACAAATAAGGCCACATGTCTGGGGGAAAAAACAGCACAGGAAGACAGGCCTCACTCCATTTTGACTCCCAACTGACCAAGTATTTCTTTGTCTCAGGAACAAAAAGCGGGGGGGGGGGGGTTGCCCCTCCAGCTACTCAGCAGCCCTCTGCCTGAGTGATAATCTCTGGCATCCTGATACCTGAGTGCCAGACAAAAGGGTGTGAATAACTTGGCTGGGATATAGGGAAATGTAAATATATTTTGTTTGATGGGTTTTTGGTGGAGGGCAAGAGGAGACATAGGGGCAGGGTCCAAGATGCTCAGATCACTGCTACCAGACCATCCCAATTTGTGATGTAATTCTGATGTATGGAGGGGTGGTCTTGAGCTGGAGGGGGGCAATTTCAAAAGACTATATAGGAGCTTGCGCGCCTTTGTTGGAGGTCTTTTGCTTGCAAGACACCCTGCTGCAGCAGTAACAAATAAAGGGCTATCGCCTTGCTTTGGGAGATTTTGTATCGTCTCTATTTATTCATAAGTGCTCTTGAGAGGAGGGGAGCCCTACTAAGGCTCTTCCCCGGGTTCGTGGACTCCCTTCTGGGGTTGAACCTAATTTTTATAACAGAAGACAAGCATGTCTCTGGCCATGTACGAAGTACACCTTCCCCAGTAGTAACTGCAGCTCAGCACTGTTGGATATTGAGGGTGAAAGACTGTAGGGCCTGGCCATTGCTTTAAAAAAAAAAAGTGTGTGGGGGGAAGCATTGGGCCTGACTGACCTGACCATGGATATTACATTTTTTTAAAAAAACAAACAAAGCAAAACCAAACCCACACTACTTATGACTCTTAGGAGATGCATTGCACTTCCTGACTGAAAGAGCAGAGTAAAGCTATTGCAAGGAGAACTGTGCCAACTCTTCTGTGTACAGTATTCGTTTGTTCTCTGCGCTTGGTTCTTAACAAACATTATATCAATTTTACGCGATAAATAAATGTCTGCTCCCAGGGTGAGAGAGAAAAAGTGAGCTTTCACCTGCTCCTGCCTGCCTCAGGCAATGAGAAATCAGCAACCCACCAGACAGTTTTTGCCAACCTGGCGCCCCCTGGAAGGTTTGGGCTCCAGATCCCATCAGCCCAGAGTTCGCAGTGATAGAACTGTAGAGTTAGAAGGGACCCGAGGGTCATCTAGTCCAACCCTCTGCAATGCAGGGATCTCAACTGAAGCATCCGTGAAAGACGGCCATCCAACCTCTGCTTAAAAACCTCCAGTGAAGGAGCGTTGCATTTCAAAACAACCGGAAGCTGCAAGGTTTGAAAAGGCTGCCACAGGAATTTAGCCTTGGGAGTCTTTTTGGACTCACAGCTGTCCATGGAGGCGCAGGTCAATTGTGTGTCCAGGGCAGCTGTTTACCAGCTCCATCTGGTACGCAGGATGAGACCCTCCCTGCCCACAGACTGTCTCACCAGAGTGGTGCATCCTGTAGTTATCTCCCGCTTGGACTACTGCCATGCGCTCTATGTGGGGCTCAGCCTTTGAAGGGGACTCAGAAACTACAACTAATCCAGAATGCGGCAACTAGACTGGTGACTGGGAGCGGCCGCCGAGACCATATAACACCTGAAACATCTTCATTGGCTCCCAGGATGTTTCTGAGCACAATTCAAAGTGTTGGTGCTGACCTTGAAAGCCCTAAATGGCTTTGCCCCAATATACGTGAAGGAGCGTCTCCCCCACCCCCCACCGTTCAGCCTGGACACTGCGGTCCAGCTCCAATGGCCCCTTGGCAGTTCCACCCTTGCGAGAAGCGAAGTTACAGGGAACCAGGCAGAGGGCCTTCTGAGTAGCGGCGCCCGCCCTGTGGAACGCCCTCCCATCAGGTGTCAATAATAATAAAAATAATAATACTGGACTGCAAGAAGATCAAACCTATCCATTCTCAAAGAAATCAGCCCTGAATGCTCACTAGAAGGACAGATCCTGAAGTTGAGGCTCCAGTACTTTGGCCACCTCATGAGAAGAGAAGACTCCCTAGAAAAGACCCTGATGTTGGGAAAGATGGAGGGCACAAGGAGAAGGGGACGACAGAGGATGAGATGGTTGGACAGTGTTCTCGAAGCTACTAACATGAGTTTGGCCAAACTGCGAGAGGCAGTGAAGGATAGGGGTGCCTGGCGTGCTCTGGTCCATGGGGTCACGAAGAGTCGGACACGACTGAACGACTGAACAACAACAATTCAGATACGTAGCATGCTGACATGCATTTTAATCTGCTTTTTATCTTATTGTTGATGTGTGTTTTTACTATGATTTTATTGTTTTGTTCTTTTTAAATAAACCACTTTGGACGTTGTTGTCATTGTCTTTATACAGTCAAGCGGTGCGTAAATTTTACGAGGCAGACAAATGAATAAAACTGAACCCCACCCCACCTCCGCCCCGCTTTCACGGTGCCTGTAGTTTTCAGCATCTCGAGGGGACGTGGATCAGTTGTTAGGGAACAGGAGTTGCACGGCAGGGAAACGCGTAGAGGATTTATTGCACGGGGTCAAAATCCCGCCTCCCCCAGCACACTCCACACATGACGAGAGAGAACGGGGTGTCCGGTTTGCGTCATCTGCAGGCGGCACTCAGGAGCAAGCGAAGGCTTCTAGGCCCTGTTTCAGGAGGGACAGGTTCATGCCGTTGGGGACGAGGATACACGCGACTCCTACATGGAAGCGAAATGGAGGGAAATTGGATGGCACACACACACACCCCTTTGTAGGAAGCTGACTTATTCAGTGTCAGCCTTGGGCTCCGCTTAGCTCAGGCTTGTCTCCGCTGACCTACAGCAGCTCCCAAAAGTTGCAGGTGGGAGCCACGGCCTCGGGCCCCTTGCAAGTAAGAGGGGCAGGCAGGTGGCGGCTGGCTGAGGGCAGAGCAAGGCGGGTGCCCTATCTGCCCCACATACACCAGCCTCCGCTGCCTAGGGGTGAGGGGTCACGCGCAGGCACATTTCTCCCCGTTACCTAATTTGCTGATGTCGTAAATGTTGCGGCTTTCGTCGTCAAAGAAGAGCATCTGCGAAAGGGGAACCCCGGTTTGTTGAGACAACCTGGGGAGGAGCAGGTGGGGGGGGGGGGCGGAATGAGAACTCCTCGTCCCGTCGCTCCCATAGACCAGCCTTGCCAACAGGGTGCCCTCCAGACTGTTGGCCTAGAGCGGCTGAATCGCAGCCATCCTCACAGGCACGGCCACGGAGGACGGTGTTAGGATTTTAAGCATCCTTAGCTGCTTCAGCAGGACTGTTATGTTTAGTGTAAATCACATGAGTGTCTGAGTAGTGTGTGGGAACGGAAGACAGGTCTTATCTCTTCCGTTTGAGTATGTTTATTGTAATTTGGTTTCACGTCTGCTGTGTCGCAGTAAGTTGGATTGTTCTGCCAGAGATTGGAGAACACAGGCGTGGAAATGGACTCTCTGTACATACAGGTGGGTAGCCGTGTTGGTCTGCCATAGTCAAAACAAAATAAAATAAAAAATCCTTTCCAGTAGCACCTTAGAGACCAACTAAGTTTGTTCTTGGTTTTAGCTTTTGTGTGGATGCACACTTCTTCAGATACACTGAGACGGAAGTCACCAAACCCTTAAATACAGTGAGGGAGTGGGGAGGGGTATTACTCAGAAGGGTGGTGGGAATGGGTGATTGGCTGATAGGTGTGGAAAACCTGTTGACGACTCTTAACAGCTGCAATTAGTCGTGCAGGGAAGGCAAGGAGTGAGATGGCTAAAGATAGCTTAGGACAAAAAGCTATCTTTAGCCATGGACAAAGCTATCTTTAGCCATCTCACCCCTTGCCTTCCCTGCAGCTGTTAAGAGTCATCAACAGGTTTTCCACACCTATCAGCTGATCACCCATTCCCAACACCCTTCTGAGTAATACCCCTCCCCACTCCCTCACTATATTTAAGGATCTGGTGACTTCTGTTTCAGTGTATCTGAAGAAGTGTGCATGCACACGAAAGCTCATAACAAGAACAAACTTAGTTGGTCTCTAAGGTGCTACTGGAAATAATTTTCTCTGTACATAGACTGTAAATAAACGTAGTTTAGATCTACGGATGTCTCTTTCTTCTTGCTGAGTGATGCTAGAAGATGTGTGTGCTCTTCTCATGAGAGAAGGGTTGCATATTATCGGCACTCTGGACTGAAGGGTGAGCGCATTCCCGACAGATGGAACTTGGGGGACATCACTGTCAGGGCATACAAAGAGCCTGGATCAGGCCAATGGCCCATCTGGTCCAGGCTCCTGTTTTCACAGCCACCCCCCAGATGCCCCCCCCCAAAGGGATGTAGGTCTTCTCTTACTTCTGGAAGTGGGTGACTTTGCTGCCCGGGTAGATCTCTGCGTAGCAGATGAAGCGGTTCAGGCCAAAGAGATCCAACAGTTGATTAGCTCCTCGGATCTCACCTGTCCTAGGACGAGAGAGGGAAGGGTGGAGGGATTCATACTTGAGATGACTTATTAGCATTGTTTATTAAATAATATCCCTCGCAGACAACTGCAGTGCCTGGAGACAGGCAGTCAAGTCGTGCATCAATAGCAGGGACCTGAGGAGAAATGACCGCTGGGAGGCGCACGGAGAGAAGAAATGGTACGAGACAACTGGCCGCCTTCCTCTGCCCTGGCTGCAACAAAACATGTCTCTCCTGTATTGTCTCTGCAGAAACAGCAGGCACTGCAACCGTCCGACATCTTGACCTCACCCTCAAAGGCGCACTCTTCCATTTGTATGTGTGTCAGAAATGGAAGCAAGAAGAATTACCGACGATAGAAGAATGGCAAATGAAGGTGATGGACTACGCAGATTTGGACAAGATGACAGGGAGAATCTGAAACTGACGGGACCAGAGATTCTTAGAGGACTGGGAAAAAAATGAAAATTATTTGAAAAACAATTGTACACAACAAATTACGCTAGTAGGGTTGCAGGAAGTTTTGTAAGGCGGATAATATGAAACGTTATGAAGAAAATTTTGGAATAGGATAATTAGTTATGATTGTATAAGTAACAGCGGAACAATGAAAATACAAGATTAGATCTGGAAAATGGAAATCTTTAGACGTGGTAGAGGGAAGTCAAAAAATGTTGTATAAGATTTGAAGAAATGTTCAATGATGTATGTATGGAAAATTTATGCAAAATTTAATAATATTTTTTTTAAAAAGATTAAATTTATATGCTCAGGGATTTTTCTCCCAAACCATTCCACGTATGGAATTCTATATTGGCAGTCCAATCAACAAGAAAGCAATGCAAAAAGTCAAACAAAGAAGCCACAAACAGAAAACTCATTCAAGTTAGTACAACAGGACAATTTCAGTCTTTAAATGTCTTTAGCCAGGCTCCTGTAGATATTGATGAAAATAGGTCCAGTCAGATGATATGCACAGATGTTAATAGATGAAAGCAAGTCCAATCAGATGGAATATTGACGATGTGACGCACAACAATTATACAGGGTGCCGGCGTTTGTCCCCTGTTTCGCCCATGGACAATTTTGGGCTTCTTCAGTAAACTCTTTCCCAGGATTTACTGTATATTCATACATACACTGGTGGGATAAGTCAAACCTTATTAGTATTAAAACATACAGTGCAAAGGGTTTGTAAATAATGTAAATAATAATAAGTTTGTAAATAATGTCTGAACAGACAAATACAAAAATCCATACTTACAATTTACATGTTACATCTCATCTAAACTAGAACATCTAGTCTTCTTCACAATATTCTTTCACAAAGATTTGGTACATTTGCACACTTTCACTGGTGATATAAACCAAACCTAGTTAACATTTACACATTCATTATATGAATAATCAAAAATTTCTATATCATTACTGAAAAGATAAATGAATACAGGAATCAATACTTACACTTCATATGCTAAGTTCTTTCTTGGCTTAAGCATTAATTCATTTAGCAAGGTTGCTGTGTTTGGATCTACCATATATACAACATTTCATACAGGGTAGTCTAGCAGGTGTCAGAGATTAGAAGGAAGGAGGATATGGATCCTGATAATACTTACAGTGTCTAAGTTCTTTCTATGTAATTAACTACTAGTATACAAAGTTAAATGAACACAGAGAAATCGAGATCCGAATTCAGTCCCCATGGTTGCAGTGTTTTGAACATAAAAATTAATTTGGTTTCTTGTTGCCTAAGTATTTTTTCAACGTCTTGTTTGTAAATGCAATGTGTGCCCCTATAGTTTGCAAGTAAAAGAGATCAAAATATGTATTTTACATTTAAAATTAACTCTATGACAACTTGTAGTTCTAAAAATGTTGTATACTGCATACGGTGCCCCTGCAACAAATTTTATATAGGAAGTACTACTCGATCGTTGAAACCGCGCATAGGGGAACACAGATCTAGAATTCGTAATAAAGTAATGGAAGCCCCTTTAACATCACATTTTTTACAAATGAAGCATAACGATGCTGATCTAATGTTTTTTGGGATTTGGCAGTACACACCGAGAAAGTATTACAAACAAGACGCTGAAAAAATACTTAGGCAACAAGAAACCAAATTAAATATAGAATTCCATACGTGGAATGGTTGGGTAGATTTGTGTGCGCCGTTTTTGTGCTGCTGATTGTATACTGATTTACCACGAGTATTGGCAGCATAGGTTTATTGTTTCAGGGATTTTTCTCAGCCGGAACTCGCCAGAACTCAGTTCCGGCACCTCTCAGATCGGCGCCACTGCCGTTGTACGAGAACAAGGGAGGTGTTTGTGGCGAGTTCCTCTTTTTTCCTAGAAAAATAGCACCGCGACCCGAAGAACCATCACAGGGTGGTTCACAATTCAAAAGCGCGAAGGGAGAACACAAAATGCGTAATGAAATCAAGGACAAGAAAGAAAAGCAAGCCAACAAACCGTCCCACAAACGCATTCAAAATGACTTCATAGGGACTAGTCACACAACGGAACTTTAACACTCGAGATTAGGGTGGTCGGCAAGCAGCCAACATGGCGTGGATGTCCCTGATGTAGGTGGACACGGAGTCCAAGCCAAGTAACCCAGAATAAATGGAGGCGGTTTGGGGCCCGCAGGAATGGGCGAAGGATCTGGACTCACCGTGAGGCAGCCGCCATAGGGATCGCCTCAGCTTGCAGCTTCTCCAGCACAGCCGGCACCTCGGGGTACAGATTTATGGGTTGCCTGTTGTGGTCTTGTACCGAGCCATCGCTGAGGGGAACATTGACAAAAGAGTCGTGAGGTTTGTTGCCTTTAAAACAGAAAAAAAGTGTGGGGAAGGTATATGTGTTTTTAACATGGCAGGCAGAAATCCAACAGATACAGTTTTCCCCAGGACACAAAGGAGAGCTTCACCTGTTGGGTTCCTGCCCGCTGCACGGCTTTTAGGGGCACATCACTATTTATTTCATAACATTTGTAAAAACTGATTGTAAAAAAACAACAACACAACAACCAACCCCTCAAAGAGGTTTGCAAAAAAAGGATAAAACAAAGCAATTACCAGTAAGAAGAATTAACGACAATAATTTAAGACTTTTGAGAAATTAAAATGAACCAAAAACAGATTAAAACGCACATCAGTGCGTGCTGTGAGTCAATGAGACGCTGCAGAAAAACACCCTCAAAAAACACTGGCAGTCTTATAAATACTCCATATTATTTTTCTAAATTTGCATACCACCCTTCATCTGAAGATCTCACCTGTTTTTCTGGAAGGGGGGGTCCACGTGGGTGTCGACCCAGAAGGGCCACAGGGTGTAATCTGCAAGAGAGAGAGATCAGCTGACCTTGAATTCCCCTAACCCCCAAAACATAAGCCTGGAAAAGACCCTGATGTTGGGAAAGATGGAGGGCACAAGGAGAAGGGGACGACAGAGGATGAGATGGTTGGACAGTGTTCTGGAAGCGACTGGCATGAGTCTGATTGTGGGAGGCAGTGGAAGACAGGAGTGCCTGGCGTGCTCTGGTCCATGGCATAGCTTTCAACTTTTCCCTTTTCCTGCGAGGAATCCTATTCGGAATAAGGGAATTTCCCTTTAAAAAAGGGAAAAGTTGACAGCTATGGCTGGGGTCACGAAGAGCCGGACACGACCAAACAACAACATACGGGACGGCAGCACAAGGCTTGCATGCAGGATGAGCGCCAAAGCAAGGACGGAGCAACTTACCCAAGTCAAACACAACCAGCGACGGCCGTTTGCTCATCTCCTTTCTATTCCCAGGAAGAAAAAACTGGAAGAGAAAAGTAGGTGTCGCACTCTAGGTGGGGGGGGGGGAAACAGAGACTTTGCTCCTCTCTCTCTTTTTTTATAAAAAGGAGGGAATCAGGGGCCGGTGGAGCTGCGAATCAGGCCCCCGCTTTCTTCCTGCGAGGAGCAACGGGAGCTGCAGGATCCGGCCCTCCAGGAACTAGCAGATCGGCTGCGGCGGATGAATGACAGGCTGCCTGTCACTCGGGCGCTCCTTCCTCCTTTCCCACGTGCTGCGGCTGCGAGAGCGTTCCAGGGCCGCCCCGGGTTAACCCCTTCAGTCCCGTGGGGTTGTGGCGGGGGCAGGAGAGATTGCCAACACAGCAGGGCTTTCCCCCTCCGATTTCCTTTTTTTTTTCTTTAAAGGATGGGCTGCGATTGTTGCAGGAATTGACAGCGAAGGAAAGGCGAGGACGGTGGATGTTGTCATGCTTATGATCATATTTTATTCTTTTGTTAATTACGCTGTTTAAAATAAAATAAAATAAAATAAAATAAAATAAAATAAAATAAAATAAAATAAAATGCTTCCAGTAGCACCTTAGAGACCAACTTTAAGGTGCTACTGGAAGGAACTTTATTATTATTATTATTTTGTTTTGACAATGGCAGACCAACACTGTAGCTGTTTTAAATGTGTCTTTTATATTTGAAACAAAAAAAAAATCCTTCCAGTAGCACCTTAGGGACCAACTAAGTTTGTTCTTGGTATGAGCTTTCGTGTGCATGCACACTTCTTCAGATATATTTGACTTCATTTTAGCAATGTTTCTGTTCCTTTTTGAAATGTTTTAAGATTTGTTTTTGTTAACTTTGTTTTAAACATGCATCCTGTAGTTGACCTCCTTTGCGATGTTTTATTTTGAAATCTTTTTAATATTTTAGTTTTCTGTTAATTACCGTATGTTGCTTTGACTGAATTTGACTTTCTTCAGAAATGTTTGATTCTGGATTGTTTTATTGATGTTTTAATATGCTGCAAACCGCTTTGGGACTTTTTTTTTCTTAAAAAATATAAAGTGGTATGGAAATGAAATAAATAATAATGATTTTGTGTACGCTTTGAATAACATTCTGATTGTGGCTGCTCTTTATTGGTTTCATTATTATTTTGGTGCTATATATAAAATGTTAATTTGGGCTCCCTCTCTCTCTCTCTGTGTCTATACTGTACATACATATATACATATACATATATGGCTTTGCCCCAGTATACGTGAAGGAGCATCTCCCCCACCCCCCACCGTTCAGCCTGGACACTGCGGTCCAGCTCCAATGGCCTCTTGGCAGTCCCATCCTTGCGAGAAGCGAAGTTACAGGGAACCAGGCAGAGGGCCTTCTCGGTGGTGGTGCCCGCCCTGTGGAACGCCCTCCCATCAGGTGTCAAGGAAATAAAACAACTATCTGACTTTTAGAAGGCATCTGAAGACAGCCCTATTTAGGGAAGTTTTTAATGTATGATGTTTTATCGGGTTTTTAATATTCTGTTGGAAGCCGCCCAGAATGGCTGGGGAAACTCAGCCAGATGGGCAGGGTATACAGTGGTACCTTGGGTTATGTACGCTTCAGGTTGCGTACTTTTTGGGTTACCAACTCTGCTAACCTGAAAGCGCAACCTGACGCGCACACGATTTGCACATGCGCAGAGCGTTTTTCTCGGTTCCCCCGTTTTTCCGGGTTTTTTTCATGCGCAGAAGAAATTGTTTGGGTTACGTCCTTTTTGGGTTACGTACTGTAACCTGGAATGAATTAAGTACGTAACCCGGGGTACCACTGCAAATAATACATTATTTCATTATTATTACTTTTTTTTTGGTGCAAAAATATTTGTTTAGGCAAGCCTATTCAGATATGGGAAAGATGGAGGGCACAAGGAGAAGGGGACGGCAGAGGATGAGATGGCTGGACAGTGTTCTCGAAGCTACTAACGTGAGTTTGGCCAAACTGCGGGAGGCAGTGGAGGATAGGGGTGCCTGGCATGCTCTGGTCCATGGGGTCACGAAGAGTCGGACACGACTGAACGGCTGAACAACAACAACAATTCAGATACGTAGCATGTTGACATGCATTTTAATCTGGTTTTTATCTTATTGTTGATGTGTGTGTGTGTGTGTGTTTTAATGCTTTGGGTGTTTCTTCTTAACCAATTCTTTTGACTATGATTTCATTGTTTTGTTCTTTTTATAAACCACTTTGGACATTGTTGTCATTGCCTTTATACAGTCAAGCAGTGCGTAAATTTTATGAAGCAGGCAATTGAATAAAACTGGACACACACACATCCCCGCCCCACTTTCACAGTGCCTGTAGTTTCCAGCATCTCGAGGGGACGTGGATCAGTTGTTAGGGAACAGAAGTGAAGCAAGGTGCCTATAAGGTAAGTCCAGGCTGTTCACACGCGTGTAAGAAGTTGCAAGGCAGGGAAACGCGTAGAGGATTTATTGCACGGGGTCAAAATCCCGCCCCCCCCAGCACACTCCACAAAATGACAAGAGAGAACAGGATGTCCGGTTTGCGTCATCTGCAGGCGGCACTCAGGAGCAAGCGAAGGCTTCTAGGCCCTGTTTCAGGAGGGACAGGTTCATGCCGTTGGGGACGAGGATACACGTGACTCCTACATGGAAGCGAAATGGAGGGAAATTGGATGGCACACCCCCCCCCTTTTGTAGGAAGCTGTAAGCCTCAAAGGGGGGAATTGTTATAAGAACTTACAATTCTTCTATATATATGTTATAATTGTTATTAATTTTCCAAGCAAACAGGCCACGTGTCTGAGGCAGACAGGTCTCACACCATTTTGACTCTCAAAATGACCCAATGTTTACCAAATGGGTCTCTGCAAGGAAGGAGGGATGAAGGATTTAATTGTTCCAGGAATTAAAGAAGATTACCATCTCAAAGGAATGGCCAGGCTACTGAGAAGAGGCATCAGATAACGCCTTTTTGTGTGGTGTAGGTGTGATGCATCTGGGTGATGAGCTTGGGTTACACCTATTCCCTGTGATTGATGTTTCTGGGGGTGGGCTAGACTCCAGGGGGATTTTGAAATGTCTTTATAAGAGCATGTTTGCTTTGTTCTGGGTCTTTTCCCCTGAGAAACACCGTTGTTGCAACAGCTTCAATAAAGATCAAGCTTACTAGCTGCTTTGCTTCTCAATCTTCTCTTGTTGGCCTCTGTTATTTACTCCTACCAATGGAGAACCTGCAAAGGACTTTGCAAGGGCTCTTGTGTACCCCATAAGGGAATAAGGGCAGATTTTTCTTACAACAAAGCTGACTTATTCAGTGTCAGCCTTGGGCTCCGCTTAGCTCAGGCTTGTCTCCACTGACCTACAGCAGCTCCCAAAAGCTGCAGGTGGGAGCCACGGCCTCGGGCCCCTTGCAAGTAAGAGGGGCAGGCAGGTGGCAGCTGGCCGAGGGCAGAGCAAGGCAGGTGTCCCTTCTGCCCCACAGAGAGCAGCCTCTGCTGCCTAGGGGTGAGGGGTCACGCGCAGGCACATTTCTCCCCGTTACCTAATTTGCTGACGTCGTAAATGTTGCGGCTTTCGTCGTCAAAGAAGAGCATCTGCGAAAGGGGAACCCCGGTTTGTTGAGACAACCTGGGGAGGAGCAGGTGGGGGGGCGGAATGAGAACTCGTCGTCCCGTCGCTCCCATAGACCAGCCTTGCCAACAGGGTGCCCTCCAGACTGTTGGCCTAGAGCGGCTGAATCCCAGCCATCCTTACAGGCATGGCCACGGAGGACGGTGTTAGGATTTTAAGCATCCTTAGCTGCTTCAGCAGGACTGTTATGTTTAGTGTAAATCACATGAGTGTCTGAGTAGTGTGTGGGAACGGAAGACAGGTCTTATCTCTTCCGTCTGGGTGTGTTTATTGTAATTTGGTTTCACGTCTGCTGTGTCGCAGTAAGTTGGATTGTTCTGCCAGAGATTGGAGAACACAGGCGTGGAAATGGACTCTCTGTACATAGACTGTAAATAAACGTAGTTTAGATCTACGGGTGTCTCTTTCTTCTCGCTGAGTGATGCTAGAAGATGTGTGTGCTCTTCTCATGAGAGAAGGGTTGCATATTATCGGCACTCTGAACTGAAGGGCGAGCACATTCCCGACAGATGGAACTTGGGGGACATCACTGTCAGGGCATACCAAGAGCCAGGATCAGGCCAATGCCCCATCTGGTCCAGGCTCCTGTTTTCACAGCCACCCCCCAGATGCCCCCCCCCAACGGGATGTAGGTCTTCTCTTACTTCTGGAAGTGGGTGACTTTGCTGCCCGGGTAGATCTCTGCGTAGCGGATGAAGCGGTTCAGGCCAAAGAGATCCAACAGTTGATTAGCTCCTTGGATCTCACCTGTCCTAGGGCGAGAGAGGGAAGGGTGGAGGGATTCATACTTGAGATGACTTATTAGCATTGTTTATTAAATAATATCCCTCGCAGACAACTGCAGTGCCTGGAGACAGGCAGTCAAGTCGTGCATCAACAGCAGGGACCTGAGGAGAAATGGCCGCTGGGAGGCGCACGGAGAGAAGAAATGGTACGAGGCAACTGGCCGCCTTCCTCTGCCCTGGCTGCAACAAAACATGTCTCTCCCGTATTGTCTCTGCAGAAACAGCAGGCACTGCAACCGTCCGACATCTTGACCTCACCCTCAAAGGCGCACTCTTCCATTGTCTCCCATCGTCAACTAAGATTAAATTTGTATGTGTGTCAGAAATGGAAGCAAGAAGAATTACCGACGATAGAAGAATGGCAAATGAAGGTGATGGACTATTCAGAATTGGACAAGATGACAGGGAGAATCCGAAACTGACGGGACAAAAGATTCTTAGAGGGCTGGGGAAAAAATAGAAAATTATTTGAAAAACAATTGTAAACAACAAATTACGCTAGTAGGTTTTGTAAGGCGGATGATATGAAACGTTATGAAGAAAATTTTGGAATAGGATAATTAGTTATGATTGTATAAGTAACAGTGGAACAATGAAAATACAAGATTAGATCTGGAAAATGGAAATCTTTAGACATGATAGAGGGAAGTCAAAAAATGTTGTATAAGATTTGAAGAAATGTTCAATGATGTATGAATTTAATAAAAAATAAATTAAAAAAGAAGATTAAATTTGTATGCTCCGGGATTTTTCTCAGCGGGAACTCGCCGGAACTCAGTTCCGGCACCTCTCAGATCGGCGCCACTGCCGTTGTAAGAGAACAAGGGAGGTGTTTGTGGCGAGTTCCTCTTTTTTCCTAGAAAAATAGCACCGCGATCCGAAGGACCATCACAGGGTGGTTCACAACACGAAAGCGCGAAGGGAGAACACAAAATGCGTAATGAAATCAAGGACAAGAAAGAAAAGCAAGCCAATAAACCGTCCCACAAACGCATTCAAAATGACTTCATAGGGACTAGTCACACAACGGAACTTTAACACTCGAGATTAGGGTGGTCGGCAAGCAGCCAACATGGCGTGGATGTCCCCAATGTAGGTGGACACGGAGTCCAAGCCAAGTAACCCAGAATAAATGGAGGCGGTTTGGGGCCCGCAGGAATGGGCGAAGGATCTGGACTCACCGTGAGGCAGCCGCCATAGGGATCGCCTCAGCTTGCAGCTTCTCCAGCACAGCCGACACCTCGGGGTACAGATTTATGGGTTGCCTGTTGCGGTCTTGTACCGAGCCATCGCTGAGGGGAACATTGACAAAAGAGTCGTGAGGTTTGTTGCCTTTAAAACAGAAAAAAAGTGTGGGGAAGGTATATGTGTTTTTAACATGGCAGGCAGAAATCCAACAGATACAGTTTTCCCCAGGACACAAAGGAGAGCTTCACCTGTTGGGTTCCTGCCCGCTGCACGGCTTTTAGGGGCACAGAGGCCTCTAAGCATAAAACAAGCATCAGTGTCTCCCCCCAGGTGTGGGGAATAAACGGCTCCCCGAAAGACCCTTTGTATTGTGCATTCATGACAATTTACGGTTTATGCTCATGATGGTTTCAGGGAAGTTACACGCAGAATTCCTTTTCGACATTGTTTCGGGGTTTGGACACCCCAATTAGCACATACCTGCCCATAGCCTGCCGCTGAAATCCTGCATCTTTTTAAATATAAACAACGTTCCAGTTTATGTATTTATTTCCCCTGTTTTCGTCGCGCTACAGTGCAAGAGCTGCCAGTCTGGATGGTGAGGACATGGTAACCTTAGAGAAGCGTCGCATCAGGGAATCTAATAAGCCGCATGATGCGTCGTGCGGACAGTCCAGTATAAATCCATCATTATTTATTACATAACATTTGTAAAAACTGATTGTAAAAAAAAACAACACAACCGACCCCTCAAAGAGGTTTGCAAAAAAAGGATAAAACAAAGCAATTACCAGTAAGAAGAATTAACGACAATAATGTAAGACTTTTGAGAAATTAAAATGAACCAAAAACAGATTAAAACGCACATCAGTGCGTGCTGTGAGTCAATGAGACGCTGCAGAAAAACACCCTCAAAAAACACTGGCAGTCTTATAAATACTCCATATTATTTTTCTAAATTTGCATACCACCCTTCATCTGAAGATCTCACCTGTTTTTCTGGAAGGGGGGGTCCACGTGGGTGTCGACCCAGAAGGGCCACAGGGTGTAATCTGCAAGAGAGAGAGATCAGCTGACCTTGAATTCCCCTAACCCCCAAAACATAAGCCTGGAAAAGACCCTGATGTTGGGAAAGATGGAGGGCACAAGGAGAAGGGGACGACAGAGGATGAGATGGTCGGACAGTGTTCTGGAAGCGAATGGCATGAGTCTGATTGTGGGAGGCAGTGGAAGACAGGAGTGCCTGGCGTGCTCTGGTCCATGGCATAGCTTTCAACTTTTCCCTTTTCCTGCGAGGAATCCTATTCGGAATAAGGGAATTTCCCTTTAAAAAAGGGGAAAGTTGACAGCTATGGCTGGGGTCACGAAGAGCCGGACACGACCAAACAACAACACACAGGACGGCAGCACAAGGCTTGCATGCAGGATGAGCGCCAAAGCAAGGACGGAGCAACTTACCCAAGTCAAACACAACCAGCGACGGCCGTTTGCTCATCTCCTTTCTATTCCCAGGAAGAAAAAACTGGAAGAGAAAAGTAGGTGTCGCACTCTAGGTGGGGGGGGGGGGGGAAACAGAGACTTTGCTCCTCTCTCTCTCTTTTTTTTTTTTTAAAAAAAGGAGGGAATCAGGGGCCGGTGGAGCTGCGAATCAGGCCCCCGCTTTCTTCCTGCGAGGAGCAACGGGAGCTGCAGGATCCGGCCCTCCAGGAACTAGCAGATCGGCTGCGGCGGATGAATGACAGGCTGCCTGTCACTCGGGCGCTCCTTCCTCCTTTCCCACGTGCTGCGGCTGCGAGAGCGTTCCAGGGCCGCCCCGGGTTAACCCCTTCAGTCCCGTGGGGTTGTGGCGGGGGCAGGAGAGATTGCCAACACAGCAGGGCTTTTCCCCTCCGATTTCCTTTTTTTTTTCCTTTAAAGGATGGGCTGCGATTGTTGCAGGAATTGGCAGCGAAGGAAAGGCGAGGACGGTGGATTTTGTCCTGCTTATGATAATATATTATTTTGTTAATTACTCTGTTTTAAATAAAATAAAAAATAAAAAAAATCCTTCCAGTAGCACCTTAGAGACCAACTTTAAGGTGCTACTGGAAGGATTTTTTATTATTATTATGGCAGACCAAAACTGTAGCTGTTTTAAATGTGTCTTTTATATTTGAAACAAAATAAAATAAAAAAATTCCTTCCAGTAGCACCGTAAAGCAGTGTTTTTCAACCACTGTTCCGCGGCACACCGGTGTGCCGTGGGAAAAATTACTTTATATATAGTCAATATAGGCACAGAGTTAAATTTTGTAACATTTTCTAATGGTGGCGTGCCTCGTGATTTTTTTCATGAAACAAGTGTGCCTTTGCCCAAAAAAGGTTGAAAAACACTGCCTTAAAGACCAACTAAGTTTGTTCTTGGTATGAGCTTGGGCACCTCTTTAAACAAAATGTTAATTTCGGTGCTATATAACATTCTAGTTTGGGTGCTATTTAGTTTTATTTTGGGCACCCCTTTAAAAAAAAATTTAAATTTTGGACAAGCTTTAAATATTTTTTTCTAATTCTGGCATCTCTTTAAATAAAACAAAGCGACAATGTTCTTTCTGTTGGGATTTAAGGGGGCATAGCAGAATATCGGAGCGATTTAAGAATTTTTTACTGTAGGTTTTGTATTTGGCTTTCAAGCTGTTTTTAGGATGTCATAAACTGTTGGAGCGGTTTTCTTCAAAACATGGAAGTTTGCCTAAAAACCACCTAAATCAATCAATCAATCAATCAATCAATCAATCAATCAATCTGTGGCATCCAGATTTGCCAGATATAGTTAAGAAGAGCTATGTCTCATCCAGAGCTATGAACCTCAGAGTGGGGCAGACCTATTTAGGATTGTACTGGACCAGTCAACCCAGCTCATTTCTGGGAACAGGCTGCGACTCCTTCCATGTGGCATCTCCTGTGTTTAAAGACATAAGGAAAGTGTTTCCAGGAAATAGGGCGCGGTTTGGCACAGCCTATGGCAGGGAGCAGCAACGTGGTGTTGTCTGGATGATGGAATCCCAACTCTGATGCACCCAGGCAGAACGGCCAATGGTCAGCGATGATGGGAGTTGTAGTTCAACACCCAGAGGCAATGCCATTGGCTACCCCTGGGTTGATATCAAGTCAGTTGGCTACACACAGCAACTAAGCTCCCTGGCGCCAGCGCTTTCTCTGATCCGAATAAGGCAAAAACCCTCACAAACCCCAGAAATTCCACGACTAGGAAATGAACGTTTGTGGAGTACGCTCTGCTTCCAACACCATCCTTTCGTATAAATGTTGTAGTGGGGGAACGTCCTGATGTATACACGGACAGGCAGCTCACGTGTGAAGAGATGTAAAAAGAGGCTGCTGTGGAAGGATTTTGCTAGGAGAATCCGCTTACTCAGACTGTGCAAGGAATGTTTGTGCAGGAAAAACTCCGCCTCGGATCGGTGAGAGGTAGCAGAAACTCTTCCCGCCGAGTCAGGCATCCAGCTCTGATAACGGAGCCCTGCTTTCTGTCTGAAATTTAATTACTACGCCTCTGTAAAGCTAAGGGGAAGGAATGTCTCTCTATAAGCCTGTGTAACTTAACAGTCCAGCGGACTCCACCTTTATTTGGCCCGCTGTGGTTCTGACCCAATAAAAGCTGCCTTAAACATTGCAGCGGGAGGGGTTAACCACTACACTGTCATGGCTCCCTCTGCAAAAAAAATCTGGGAAATGGGAAATGCAGCTGTTAGCCCTTGTTGCCCTGTGCATACATATACAAGCGCACATGCTATACATCCCAGAGGAAAGGAAATGCCTTTTGAGGATCCTGAATACCCCAGTGAAAAGGGCACACCGTAAGCAGAGTCAAACACAGTCACGAGCCTGCAACTCAAGAAACCACGTGAAACATCTTTATTTAACATTCAGCCATTTCAACTGCGGGAAGGGGGGGGCAGGGAGGACATTTGAACGTGGGGAGGCAGAAACACAGCCAACGAGCATAGGCAGCACTTGAGAAGTTGCCGGGGTGGAAATGCATGAGGGGAATCGGGGGCGGCGGGACACGAGATCCCCCAGGAAGGCAACAAACCATGGACTCCCCCCCTCTTGCCCCTGCTAAATGGCACCTCCCTCAAATGACAGCTTACGGAAGATCTCCGGGGTGGTGGGTGGCAGCGGCCATATTCTCCCTGGATCCGGGAGGAAGAAAGGGTTTGGGAGGGTAGCTATGCGCAGTCTGGCGGTGTCCCACACGCAAACGGCAGATCTGTCCTTTGTGGGGAGAGGGGAGGGGGACGCGCCGAGGGATGGGTGCGCCATCATCGCAGGCCTCCCCCTCGTAGCGCCAAGACCAAATGGAGCACAGAGCCGCCCTGGATCTTGTAGTCGGCGGCTGTTTTCTCGTCGTTCCTGGGAAGAGATGAAGGCAGGAGCGGTTAGAGCACCCTGGGCCAAGCTGGAGTCCTACAAATGTTCTGGACTACAACTCCCATAAACCCCCAGGGGCTTCGGCTCTACAGACTGGCATAGTACAGCAACAGGGATGTAATACAGAACAACACATTACGGCTGTCGCTTACCAAGTAGTAGCAATAATAATATTTTTACCCTGCTCATAGCCCAAAAATAAGATATCGTTGAAGGAAGCAAATGGGCATGGCCCATAATAATGTTATTTCATTCATTATTAACTGAGGCAAAGATTTTTGCACAAGATAATTCTCTTTCCCAGCGTTCCCCTACATCAGGCTTGCCAAACCTCTGGAGGGCTCCAGGTTGGCAAAGGCTGGGAAAAGGTCTTCAAGGATGTATTATGTAGTGGAGCAACAGGCCAGATAATACACCCAGGCATGTTGCAACTGTCCTTCTGAGGTTGCCAGGGATGCTCAGACCTTCCAGAGACAATCTTGTCTCTCTCCCACTGATATACAGAATGGGTTTGGCAGGAACTTGAAGAAGGGCTTTCGTAGAATCGTAAAGTTGGAAGGGACCCCCAAGGGTCATCTAGTCCAACCCTCTGCAATGCAGGAATTTCAACTGAAGTGGCTGGTCCCAAACTTTGGAACGTCCTGCTGAGGGAGGCTGGTCTAGCACTGTTCTTGAGGACCCTCTTCTAGTAGGGAAAGCCCTTTTCATTTAAAGCAGGTGTTTGGGCCAACGACCTCAACTGCTTTCTTCTGCTGCTATTGTGTTTAAATATGCCTTTTTATATTGTGGCTGTTATTGTCGCTATCCACCTTGAGGGTGTTTTTTCATGGAAAGGCAGCATAGAAATGCCAGTGGGCCAGATCATTATCTCCTCCACCCCTCGTGGGGCCACCACCTGCCAATCACCTGATGCCACAATAGCATCAGGTGACTTTTCTGCCGCATACTAGCCTTGTAAAATGCTTTGCAAAGCGCTCTGCAATGTTTTGAAAAGGGGCTGACAAATCAGCTGGGCCTTGCCATGCCTTTCCAAGGCGCTGTCTACTGCAGCACTTTGCCCTGTGTTTTCCAAGCTTGCAACCCCTACTATGGCTATGCCAGGTTTTCACCTGCCCCATCCCTGTAGGGCCAGGTGCTGTGGCTTGGCCTGATGAGACCTGAGGGCCACCATCCTATAAAACAATTGTCCCGCAATGCACTAGGGCAGCCTATGCTTCCACCCTAGCGGCCCTACAAATGCCAGGCATTCCTCACAATACACCGGGAAGCAACCGCCGCTCCCGATGGACTCACATCTGCTTGCCGCTGTAGATGAGGCGCTGCTGTTGTGGCGGGATTCCTTCTTTTTCTTCCACTCTCTCCTTTATTCTCTCCACCTGGGGGGAAGGGGTGCAGAGAGAGAGAGAAGAGAAAGAGAGAGAGAGAGAACAGAAAAGGGTCACAGTCTATCCAGAGCAGTTTTTAGCTGCAACCTCACATCAACACTAGTGGGCAAGGCTGACGGAGGGAAAAGCTCACTTCCCAGGGGGGGGGGGAAACGGCCTGCTTGACTCTTTCAATCCGTTTCGCTGTCACAAAGGGCAACATCCGAGCATCTGGGCCTCCCCATCCTTGTGGCCTCCGCCCCAAAAGCTGCTGAATGTGGCCCAGGAGGATCTGATGAACCTCTCAACTGTTTCTCACACGTGACCAATGTGACTGGGAGGCGGATCGGCATTGTGGTTCAGTTGTGCTGATGAAGGAGATGTCACGCTTGCCCAGCAAAGTCCTGGCTGCCCTTTCAAGAGCATGGAGGGACCCCCTTGGCAAACATGCCTCACTGCCCATGATCTGAGGGCAAGACAGCAGGGGAGGAATAGCTCCACCATCTGGCCAGACTGATAATAGGCCAAGCGGGGGGGGGGGGCGCAGAAGTAAAATTCATGTACCACTTAATGTCATAGTTTCTAAGAGGTGTACAGCAGCGATACAGCATACATTGCAAAAAGGAGCCCACTTAAAACTCACTTAAAATGCCTGTTTCGCCAACACTGGAAGTTCATCAGGGAGGGGGCCTTTTTGATCTCAGCCAGTTCAACATAACTGGACTTGAGGAAGGGAGAGCCATGTTGTTTGCCTTGGTGCGAGGGGCTGGGCAGGACCCACAGTGATGCAAACCAGCCCCACATACCAGGGCAAATAACATGTCCCTCTCCATATACTAGAATGGAAGAGCCAAACAGGTGATCCCCTGCTAGGTGCAGAGCGCCGTTGTCATCATCACAATCCCACCTGCCATGTTTGTCTGCCCAAGGTACCTTGTCTGTGGGTTCTATGTCAATCTCAATCTCTTTTCCGGTGAGCGTCTGCAACAAAAGAGAGAGGCCTCAGCCACCAGCAGCCACCCATCTCCCCCACAATGATTCAGCCGCCTCTTCAGGCAGCAAGGCTAGAAGACACGACATTTTTTTCCCTCCTGCTGCTCCAAAAGAAAGGTGGGGCTGGGTGCTTTTTGAGAGCTTACGGCCCTCCCCAAACTCCCTTCTCATTCTGCATCAGGATTGTAGCTCCCACCATCTCCCCGGACACAATTCATTATAACCTTCCTCTCTCTGATCACGCTCAGAACTGGAGCTTGTGGCTTTCTTCTTCCATCATGAACCAGAGACAGTATCCCAGAACCCCTCACTCCAGCAATCCCGGCTCATCCCAGTTCTGCCCTGGGGCAATCCACAACTCAGATTTGAAATGGGAGGCAATCTTTCCACCCACCTCCAATCTGAACACCAGAGGAAGTGGGAGGCAGGCAGCGTCCCACTGCATGTCAAAGCAGTTGTGGGGGGGGGGGGTGGAATTTAAAACACTGGGTTAAAACCATTTCCCTTTGCACAGCTGCTGGCTCTGAAACCCAGAAGCAAGTCCTGTCAAGTCGACAGAAGACTGTGGCATTGGCATTTTTCATGAAATGGGATTCCTGGGGTGCGGCCCTCGAGATTCACACACAGAGCAGTTAGCTCCTCATTTGGCAGCAAGTTTGCCAACAAGGAGGAGATGGCAAAAGGAAAAAGATGCTTAGAGGTAATGCCTGGCCCAGAACTCCATCTGAACACAGCACCTGTTCCCGCTTATTCTCTCCCTCCAGTGCAGCAAGAACATCCAAGGAAGCTGTTTTGTGAGTGCCCCTACAACATAAACAACTCTAGGCAAGGTATTAAGATCTAGGGGCAGTCTTCCACAATCCAGTGTCCTCCAGATGTTTTGAACTACAAGTCCCATCACCTGTGCTGGCTGGGGCTGGTGGGAGTTGTCGTCCAAAATGTCTAGAAGGCACGAGGTCGGGGAGGCTACTTTAGAGCCTTCTGGGTGGTGGCACCCCAGTTTATTGAATCCCCTAGCACTTTTCCCACCTTTGAAGCAGTGCTAGCAACAGTCATGCCAAAAAAGCTTGCTATCTCTGTTCCAGCAGAACTTCTGAGCTCTATTTGATCCCAGTATTAAGTGACAAAATAATTAATTCAATGTTGGGTTTCCAACTGAATATGATGCAGTTTCACCACTGAGTGGAGTTCTTCAGCACCATCTTTGAGCCGCTCATTAAAATGTGGAGCTGAATACCAAATTCTGAACTAACATCCATAATTCAATAGTTTATAACCTAGTCTCTGATGGAATCTAAGCTTCTGATGGGCTCACTTTACTGCTGTATTTTAAATTGTTGTTTTATTCTAGTCTTTTTTTCTCATTTGCAGGCCAGTTAAGAAAAAAAGGCTTAAATAATGAATTAAAATGCTATTTAAAAGACCGCCCTGTAAACAATTTATATACTGCAATAGTAAATTTTAATCATAAATGCAAAATTTTGGACAAAGGGATAATTTATTCTGTTTATTCTTGTTTAAAAATATATATATTTAAAAATCTAAAATTTCCCATGTGCATTAATGTTATGTACCAACACATGAAAGGATATATTACTCCAACCTGCAAAACTAGACTCAAAAGGTAAGTTGGGTAGGAATTAAAAAAAGGTAAAATACTTTGAAATATTATAGGAAAATAATGTACTTTAATCCAATGTAACAATATAAAAATGCAGTCCAAATAAAATCACATAACAATGCAGTAACAAATTGTCTATTCACATCAAAATAGGCCTGATCAAAATCCTTATCTGACCAATAACTAAGAACAAATTTAATCAAAGATAACCCAATTGTTGTTCTCTAGTGGCCAAAAGAAAATTATTATCTACAAGTTGGTCACAGAAATTAGGTCCGAAAGGTTCGTTTGTCAAAATGAAGTGATAAGTTGACTTCTCAGTCATGACCATGAGCTTACTATGCCCAAGTGGTACCAGTTAGTATATATACCGGTAGTTGTGTGGTACTCTGGCAATTGTGCCTTTTCAACGGATCCCAAATTTTGGGCATCTCTTGAGGCTTATATATCTGACCATCAGCTCCCCGCTATCATACAATTATTGTGATTAGGCTTTGACCCAGACAGACAAGTCAGTTACTATACAAACATTGCGATTTCCCCCTCTTTTGACCTTTTAATATTGTATTAAAGTTGCACTTTTATTTTCCTGTGATATTTTATTCTGAACCAGCTTAGTTTTGAAGTCTGAAATGACATGGGCCAGCCTTTCCACAGCCTAGGCATTTACTAGAATGCGATGGAGTCGGGACCCGCGCCTGATCCACGGCAGGCGGAAATCCAGCAGGTGAAGCGCTCCCAAGCGCAGTGAAAAGACGGGGGGGGGGAAGAAGAGAGCTCTACCTGTTTACCTCCTGCCTCCAGGAGGAAGCTGTGGGAGGAGCCTCTCTTTCTGCACTTGGCCAAGGGAGGAGCCCCACCCGCAACACAACCAGGGCTGGACCGGGGGGGGGGATGCCTGCAGGTGCCCCACAATGCACTGCGGCAGGAGCGAGGGGTGCAGCAAAGCTATCCCGTCATGCTCCGGGACACGAGGAGGTGACCCCCCCCCGGGTCTTCTTCCACCCCTCTCCCCAGCGGGGAACCGCCGAGAGCCTTCCTTACCTTCACTTTGATCAGCATCGTGACCAGCCTCTTCAGTCAGCCGCTCGACCTCTGACCTCGGAAGCAGAACAGGAGCGCTCTTTCCCTCCCTCACGCTCCTTCCGGTTTATCTGACGTCACTTCCGCTTCAGAGTATTTTCCCCCCCCACACAAAGGGCCTTCCAGTCTTTTTTGCCTCTTTTTAAAAGGAAGCCAGTAAAGACGTTTAGAGCTCGAGATAAAGCGTGCGGCGTTGTTCTGCGGTTGAATCCCCGCTTGAATTCACCTCTTCGACACCCTTTCGCTTGCTGATCCGCAGTGCACTATGGGAGATGGAGTCCTTTCCACATAAGTGAACTTTTATGAACTACGTCTCCCGCGCATTTTGTCCCATACTGCCGCAGCAGCCGCCGCTTAAATGCTTTACTGGGCGCGACTATAATTCTAGCCCCGCTTAATTGCTGGCCAGCCATTCACTTCTGCTTCGCGCTCCCCGCCTTCAATTTATTCGGACTACATCTCCCGTCAGGCACTATTTATTCGGACTACATCTCCCGTCAATTTATTCGGACTACATCTCCCGTCAGAAACCCATCTCCGCCGTGCCCCGCCCGCTGGGAGTAGCCGTCTTTTCCCCTCCTGTCGTTCTCTTGGTTGGCTCGCGCGAGATTCGACGTCACGCGCACGCACGCAGGTGGGGCAAACGTTTCCCGAGGGCCGTTCCAGGCGCGTTGGCTTGTGGGAGTTGCAGTCCAGCGAGCGCTCGCTGTTATAGGCAGTGAGGGGAGAAGACTACAAGGACCACAAGGCAGTGCGCCGAAGAGGTCCAGAAGGACCAGGAGGAAAGGGGGCGTGGCCGAGTGGCGAGAAGCCGGGTGGAATCGCGCCGTTGTGGAAAAGAAGCTCGCGCTGACTCCAGCCTTCTGAGATCGGGTAGCCGCAACCGGAAGTGCGCGGGAAGGGGTGCCCAAGGGTGCACCGGAAGTAGGGCTCAATCCGGCTCCTCGCACTTGTCCCCCCAAAACAAACCCCACATTCGTGATGTGAACCACGTCCCCTTCGCTCTGAGTGGGGTTGGGGGTCCGGGGCAGCGATGCAGAGTTAGCATGACTTATGCTAACATGGCAGTGCCTTGCTGGGGGAGGGGTCAGGTGGTGGGATTGATGGTTCTGTGACATCTGCGCCCCTGTCCCAGTATGCTGGCAGTGGCGCCCCACTGGTTTTAAGAGAGTCAGACGCCCCGCAGGCGTGCTCAAAGGCTGGCGTCAGTCATACAGACGCTTCCCTGGAAGTGCGTCCATTTCAGAACTTGCTGACAATTTATAGCATTAGGATGTGGGGTGCAGGGTGGTGTTCCTGGAACTGGCGGGATAATTAAAGATAAGAGGTGCAAAGTCTTTGCAAATGCCTGTAATCGACTCTGCTTCCCTTGGGGCGATAAGAGCTGCTGATTGGTGACAAGCCCAAAGAGGGAGACTGGTTGAGGTTTTAATGTGACAGCTGTGTTAATGGAAGTTATTGTTATTAATGTTATTGGAAGTCCCAAGAGGTAGCCTCTGCGAGGTGGTGGAGATGGAGTTGTAGTTTGACAAACAACTTAACTGGGGACCAGAGGATCAGAGATTATGTGGAGATCAGAGATACAATGTGCCTAGTGTTTTTCCACAGAGTGGCATGCGTGGAATCACTGCGAGAAACTGAGGAAGAAGCAGAGGTCATGAACGGCTGTTAGTGTTAGCAAGCTGTGGTTCGTGGAAGCAACACAAGTCACGGCCTGTTAAGATAACTTGCATTTTAATGCCAAAAACCACTGCTGGTTGCTATAGGAAAATATTTTCAGTTTCAATATTGACAAAATTGGCTTTGAAAAGAAATGTGTGTCTTAAACAGGCAACGCTACCGATAACAATCTGTTCTACAGTTGTGCTCAGGTCCTGCTTTTGGGCTTACTTTTGGAGCAGTCGGTTGGCCACTGAGAACCGGATGCTAGGCTCGATGGCCCACTGGCCTGATCCAGCAAAGCTGTTCTTATGTTCACTGATTAGTTACCGTAATTTGTTATCTGCTGGTTAGTGCTGGTGTTCTCCTGGTGGAATAGGCTAGGATTTTCTGCCTGGTGTCCCAGAGTGTGCCCTTTTTGCTTTCCTTCCAAGGGGTCGAAGATGCCACACATCGACAATGACGTTAAGTTAGACTTCAAGGATGTCCTCTTGAGGCCGAAACGGAGCACTCTCAAGTCTCGCAGTGAGGTGAGAATGCTGCTTAGATGCCCTCCTGTATGTTAACAGTTTGCTGAGACATAAGTGTGGGACACTGAATGGAGCCAGGACATTTAAATGGAGGCCAATCTGATATTTGAAGCCCTTCCCTCAATGGCTGGACTTGCTGTAATTGCTGAGTGGAATGGGCTTAGGGGCATTTCCCTGTCAAGGGTCACGTTACACATGTTTGCTTTGAAGTCATGAGGACTAGCAACCTTTTTAAATTAAAGACATCGGCATCCTCACACTTCATGCTTAGCCTGGACCTGATATTTACACCCCGGTCCTACATCCTGAGGACTGGGGATATCAGGGACAACAATTTCCGCAGGTAAAGCATTGGCTGAGCCATCTATTTATCAGATTGCTCCCTGACGGGCGAGTACTGCAGGATGTTTGGTTTAAGCCACAACAGAAGATGGGAGAAACAGGTCCCCCGCCTGCTGCTCCATACTGGGAGACACTGGTTTCTATCGTCATGCGACACCTCAGAAGTTAGGAGCAGTGACTCTCAGGCCATATCGCTCTTGCAGCCCTATACCTTTTATCTTGGCTTCCTTCCTTCCCAGGTGGATCTCATGAGGTCCTTCATATTCCGCAACTCCAAGCAAACATACACAGGGATCCCCATCATTGCTGCCAACATGGACACCGTGGGCACCTTTGAGATGGCCAAGGTCCTTTGCAAGGTACGGTGGCTGTCGAGGCAGCCTGGTCACCTGGGTGCTGCAAGGGCTTCCTGCTACAGCAGAGGCGCTGCTCCCTGCTAGCCCTGGCAAGGTGTTCAGCTTTGGGATCACTGGTTACTTAATTTAATTTATTTATTTAACTTCTATAGCGCCTTTCCTTGGAATATCTCAGGGTGGTTCACAGGGAAATCACAGGTTGACCCAGAGTTCCTTATCGGAGTTCACCTGATCAGCAGTAAAGGTGGATAGAGGGGAGGGGGGAAATGTATACCTGATCCCCATTTGGTGGTACCTGCAGGGCAATGTTTTTCAGCCTTGGGTGCCCTGCAGAAGATGCTGGACTCCAGCTCCCACCATCCGTGACCATCGGCCCAAGGTGACTCTGGATGATGGGAGTTGTAGTCTCAGTAACACCAGGACACCCAGAGTTGAAGGATGCCTGCTCTAGGGCTGTTTCCTCACTTTTCTCAGTGTCTGTTTCCCCTCCATCTCTCTTCCCAGTTCTCTCTCTTCACCACTATCCACAAACACTACAGTCTGGACCAGTGGAAGGAGTTTGCGGCGGAGAACCCAGAATGCCTGCTGGTGAGTGAATGTTGTCGCCCTCGCTTGGGCTTCAGGCCACCTGACATTAGCTCCTCTCCTGGGTCATCCGTTGAGTCGCCCTCACGTCTCAAGTTGCCCTGGGGAATAGGGCAACCCTATCTCCTCCCTATCCAGTTCTTTACCATCTGTCCCGCTGCTTCTCCCCAGAACGTGGCAGCCAGTTCAGGCACCGGCCCCTCTGACTTTGAACAGCTGGAGCAGATCCTTGAGACGGTGCCGCAGGTGCGCTACATCTGCCTGGACGTGGCCAATGGGTACTCCGAGCACTTTGTCCAGTTCCTGAGGGACGTGCGCAAGCGGTTTCCGGATCACACCATCATTGTACGTTTCATCTTTCTTGGGCTTCCCTTTGCAGCCACTGTAAGGACTGGATGGGCCTTCAGCCCAATCCTGCAGGGCTCTTACTTATTTATTTTACTCCCAATATTGCTGCCATGTCTGGGCAGTCTTCAAGGTTAGCCCTAAGTAGAGTGTATTGCAGTAGTCAAGACGGGAGGTTACCAGAATGTATAGGACTATATGGCAAGGCTAGTTGTGTTTCCTGATCACGTCCCACTGTCCCCCCCCCCCCACATCCATCACATTATTTCCACACCACGGTGTAGCCTTTGTCTTGAAGGCTTCAGAATTTCACCCCTATGTCCCACCATGGCATGTTTCACCCAAGCCAGCCTTTTTGGTCCTACAAGTCAGACGTTTTTCTCTTTGCCAGGCTGGGAATGTGGTGACAGGGGAGATGGTGGAAGAGCTCATCTTATCAGGAGCTGATATAATCAAAGTGGGGATTGGCCCAGGTAAGTGTAGAAGGATGGGTAAGCTTTTTGGGGTCAGATCCGTCTTGGGGTTATGGCAGGAAGAAGAAGTTTGGATTTGATATCGAGCTTTATCACTATCTGAAGGAGTCTCAAAGCAGCTAACATTCTCCTTTCCCTTCCTCCCCCACAACAAACACTCTGTGCGGTGAGTGGGGCTGAGAGACTTCAAAGAAGTGTGACTAGCCCAAGGTCACCCAGCAGCTGCATGTGGAGGAGCGGGGAAGTGAACCCGGTTCACCAGATTATGAGTCTACCGCTTTTAACCACTACACCATACTGGTTCTCTCTCAGGAGTCTTGTGTTAAACTGAAGGCACCCTTATTTATTCACTGATTATGCTCTTAAGGTCTGGATAGGTTGATAGGCAGAAGTGGTCTTTTAGGGCAGGTGAAAGCCGTTGGAATGGGTTCATAGAATTGCAGAGTTGGAAGGGATCCCCAAGAGTCATCTAGCCCAAATCTCAACTAAAGCATCCATGACAGCTGCTCATCCAACCTCTGCTTAAAAACCTCCAGGGAAGAAGAGCTCACCACCTCCCAAGGGAGTCCGTTCCACTGTCAAAACAGCTCTTACTGTCAGAAAGTTCTTCCTGATGTTTAGCTGGAATCTCCTTTCTTGAAACCATTGGTTTGGGTCCTACCCTCCAGAGCGGGAGAAAACAAGCTTGCCCCATCTTCCATGTGACAGCACTTTAGATATTTGAAGATATCCATTATATCTCCTCTCAGCCTTCTCTTTTCCAGACTAAACATACCCATTCCTTTTAAATGGTGCTCTTTTTTAAACAGAGGCCGGATGGCCATCTGTCCTGGGAGTGGGGGCACCTGTCAAATCTCAATCGAGGGAAGACAGGAGGTCTTTCAAGTCTTGTCCTGCCCCAACCCTCTCCGTCCCTCTGGAAGAGCAGGCTGGCTAGGTTAAACCACTTGCAAAGGGTAAAAGTGTATTGGGAAATGATCCATAATGAATTGGGGGGAAATGTTTAAAAGTACTCCCCCCCCAAAAAAACCCAGAGTCCTTTCTGTTGGGGATAATTCAGACTGAAATTCCCAGCTGTCAAAAAAGGTTATTTATGTATGCCACTACTGTGGCCCGTGTTTTGTTAGCCCAAAAATAGAAAACGAGCGAGGTCCCAACTAAAGAAGAATGGCAACTTAAGTTGACAGAATATGCGCAGCTTGTGGACTTAACGTATAGAATGAGAGAACAAAAAGAACATACGTTTATAGAAGAGTAGAAAACATTTATTGAATATATGGGAAATAATTGTGCACAGCTTAAAACACTGAAAGAAGTTGGAGTTCTTATTGCCAAATAAATTGTAATGAAACCAAATAAGAACTCTGGCCAAAGTTTTAACAAAAAAACATGCGTTTACTCATAAGTAATTCCAAACGTATTATCAATTCTGTAAAGAATTACAGTCTTAAACAACAAATAGTTTCATATGAAAGTTTTCTTTAAAGTCTTTTAGAGATGGCTGTCAGGGCTTCTCCAATGCGTGTCAGGTGTAAACCAGGGAGACCAGGACAGGGCCCCGTTTCGGCATGGATGCCTTCTTCAGCTGGCAATATCAAATAGTATTAAATAGCACAGAGTACATCAAGTTTCAAAATTGAACATTTTAAACAACATCAAATGAGTTATGTAAGGTTTTAAACAGAATTATAAAGTATCATTCACTAAAGGTCATAATTCAACAACATCAGATAAATTATTATTACAGGAAGTTTTAAAGTCTCGTGCTTATATATGTGCCCAAGTGGCTTTTCAAAGTATTTGGTTCCTTACCTTGTTTTTTATGGTAGAAGTATGTGAAAAATAAAAATGGTGTGTTTCTTTGATTCCTAAGAGGATATAGCGTCTGTAAACCATAGAAAAAACGACTGTTACAATTCTTCCATTAAATTGTGTATATGTGAAGTACAAGATTATGTGTGGTCTCACCTTAGAAGTTTTGCTGTATTTTTCTCTGTTTTTTTCGGGCGTTTCCTACTCATAGGTGAGTTTGTGGCCATTCGCTCCATAAGACTCACCTATGAGTAGGAAACGCCCGAAAAAAACAGAGAAAAATACAGCAAAACTTCTAAGGTGAGACCACACATAATCTTGTACTTCACATATACACAATTTAATGGAAGAATTGTAACAGTCGTTTTTTCTATGGTTTACAGACGCTATATCCTCTTAGGAATCAAAGAAACACACCATTTTTATTTTTCACATACTTCTACCATAAAAAACAAGGTAAGGAACCAAATACTTTGAAAAGCCACTTGGGCACATATATAAGCACGAGACTTTAAAACTTCCTGTAATAATAATTTATCTGATGTTGTTGAATTATGACCTTTAGTGAATGATACTTTATAATTCTGTTTAAAACCTTACATAACTCATTTGATGTTGTTTAAAATGTTCAATTTTGAAACTTGATGTACTCTGTGCTATTTAATACTATTTGATATTGCCAGCTGAAGAAGGCATCCATGCCGAAACGGGGCCCTGTCCTGGTCTCCCTGGTTTACACCTGACACGCATTGGAGAAGCCCTGACAGCCATCTCTAAAAGACTTTAAAGAAAACTTTCATATGAAACTATTTGTTGTTTAAGACTGTAATTCTTTACAGAATTGATAATACGTTTGGAATTACTTATGAGTAAACGCATGTTTTTTTGTTAAAACTTTGGCCAGAGTTCTTATTTGGTTTCATTACAGCTTAAAACACTGGCAGCATTAAGATAAATTCAACAGTGTAAATAAGTTTTGATGGATGCAATAATGGAATACTGACTGGTACAGTTTTCGTAAAATATGCAGGGATTTATGGTATGTAAAATGAACCATGGAAAAAGAAGGGAAGTCACTGATATCTTAAGGATGTAAAATGAGTACAGTGGTACCTCGAGATACGAACGGGATCCATTCAGGAGCCTCGTTCGTATCCTGAGAAGTCCGCAAACCGCAGCACTACTTCTGTGCACACGTGGGTCGTGATTCAGCGCATCTGAGCATGTGGGTGACGTCACTGTGTGCGTCAGCGCATGCACAACCTGCCAAACCCGGAAGTATTCCGTTCCATTACTTCCGGGTTCGGCGTGTTCATATCCCGTGCCGTTCGCAACCCGCAGTGAAGGCAACCCGAGGTATGACTTTATTTTAAACTGCAAAACAGAAAAGTTAATAAAAATTATATATATATAAACCACTTGCCTTGTCTCCTCCCAGGCTCGGTTTGTACCACGCGGAAGAAGACGGGGGTCGGCTACCCCCAGCTCAGTGCTGTCATGGAATGTGCTGACGCCGCCCACGGCCTCAATGGGCACATCATCTCGGTGAGATGCCCGGCTCCCCCCTTGCCAGGTCCAATGGGCAAAGGGATGGCAGGAGCCTTAACTATGCTGGAGCCCCTTTGGAGCAGGGGCGGAAGGGGAAGGTCTGCCCATCCATTGTTATTGAACTACACTTTGTCCTGGGATCAAACTTTTCTCTTGCCTGTGGCATGAGAAAGCATCCAGGCAAACCCCACGCTTTCCTGCCCCCTCAACTGGCCACTTTGTAGGGGTTCTTGGGAGGGGCAGCCCTGACCGCTGCAGAGAGTTTGATCCTGTTTAAGAACTCTAGGACAGCTGCGCCGCTGGTTCCAATCTCTAAGCATAGGCTTTCCGGCCATGAGGACTAGAGGCTTGCCCAAGCCTTTTGCTAAGAGAAGGCAGGCGCTTAGGATGGCAGCCATGGGGAGATTGAACGAGGAATGCTGAGATTGTCCTTCTGCCTTCTCTCCTGCAGGATGGAGGCTGCAGCTGCCCAGGAGATGTTGCAAAGGCTTTCGGTAAAAATAAAAATCCCATCCTTCCAACTTCAATGGGTTGGGGTGGTGGCAGAACCCGACTGGTTCTCAGGGTCCCGCAGCTAAAGCTGCTTGTCTCACACACCTCCCAATTCTGTTGTGGGTGCAGGTGCCGGCGCGGACTTTGTCATGCTGGGAGGGATGCTGGCAGGGCACACCGAATCTGGCGGGGAGCTCATTGAGAAGGAAGGCAAGCAGTACAAGCTCTTTTACGGCATGAGCTCCGAGGTAGCCATGAAGAAGTATACCGGGGGTGTGGCAGAATACAGGTACGGTGGCAGAAATAAGAGTTTGTGCTCGCTCCTTTCCCCCTTCCGTTACCCCGTTCACATTCACTCCTCTTTGTAAAATGCTGCAGGGTAGAAGCACTCCGATTCGCTGCTCCGATCTGCCGGGTGTGCCTTTCACCAATACACTCTTCTCGTTTCCCCACTTTTCTGTCTAGGCAATAAGATAATAATTTATTCCTTAGACGCCAGCCATCTGACTGGGTTGCCCCAGCCACTCTTGGCGGCTGCCAGCAGAATGTTAAAACACAAAAAGCGTTACGCTCACTCAACCACTTCTATCGGTAGAATCAGCACTGCTGCAGGTGCCGCGTTAACACCGGCGTAGGTAGGAAATGGATCTTCGGAACTCCCTGCCTCTTGAACAACAGGCAGGTGCCTCCACTGTACTCTTTTTGGCACCTGCTGAACACATTTTTGTTTAGGCAAACCTTGCAGGGCATGCGGAATGTTGACGCGAGCTTTAATATGTTTTTATTGTTGATTTTAATTACCCTGTTTCTCCTAAAATAAGACATAGCTATAAAATAAGCCATAGCAGGATTTCTATGCATTTGTGAAATATAAGCCGTTCCCCAAAAATAAGCCATACCCCGAAAATAAGCCATAGTGACGTGGTACCTCCCATTAAAACAGCCTGGAGAGGCGTGGCTATGCAGCGTACCGATGCGACACGGTTAAAATAAGACATCCCCTGAAAATAAGCCATACTGTGTTTTGTTGAGTGAAAAAAAATATAAGACGGTGTCTTATTTTAGGAGAAACACGGTAGCTGTGGAATGTTTTGAATAGCTGTTTTTACTAATGACCTTATTCATTTTGTAAACCACCGTGGTTTTTTGTTTACGATCACGCGGCATATAAATTTCCTGAAATAAAAAAATCAGCCAATGTTCCGCAGCCACCGAGCACATTCAGTCCTCGTGGGTAGCTGTGGCCCACACAGTGGTGGTGAGCTGTGGAACATTCCCCCACTCCAGATTTTTCCTATTTCTGCCAGGCCGAGTCTGCCAGTACCTCTTCCTTGCATGCAGGTGCTGCTGTTTGGCCTACATAAGTATCAACCCTCATGCCTGAGCATCTGAAGTACAGTCATACCTTGGATCTTAAATGCCTCGACTCCCGATCAAATCGGCTTCCGAACGAAACCCAGATCGAAACCTGGGAGTGTGTGTTCCGGTTTTCGCACAATTTTTGGAAGCCGAACATTTGGCGCGGCTTCCGACTGGCTGCAGGACGCTCCTGCAGCCAACTGGAAGCCGCGCCTTGGTTTTTGAACGGTTCCGGGAGTCGGACTCCCAAAATGCTTTCTGTTCAAGAACCAAGGTACGACTGTAGAGGGAACTAAAGCACAATTGTAGTTTCTTGGGTGGAAATCTGATCGCTAAGAGCCAGGCAAGGGCATGTCACCAATAGAGCACAGGGCAGCTTTTGTGAGGGAAAGGGAAAGGTCAGCCAGGCTGGGGGGAAACCTCACAAGGTCTAGGGAGGGAAGGCAAGGAGTCTTGTGATCATGGCTCAAGTTGCTGTGGCATTTTTAACTCGGCAGCATCCTTGCTGTGATGCCTGAGTGGGAAAACTCTGGCAGCTCCCATCAGTCACAGCAAGCATGGCAAGAGATGAAGGGAGTTGCTCCTCACAGAATCAAAGAATTACTGTATTTTTCGCTCCATAGGGCACACCGGACCATAGGGCACATCTTGTTTTTAGAGGAGGAAACCCAGAAAAAAATTTCCTCCTCTAAAAGTCCTTTTTTTTGAGGATCAGCTAAAAGTTTAGCAACTTTTTTTGCAAAGGGAAAAGCCCTATTTTTTGAGGATCAGCTAAAAGTTTAGCAGCTTTTTTTGCAAAGGGGGAAAAGCAAAGCTCCTTTTGCAAAGGGGGAAAAGCAAAGCTCCTTTTGCAAAGGGGGAAAAGCAAAGAGGGAAAGCCCCATTTTTATGGGGTTCAACTCACATTTCTGCAGCTTCTAAAAGAAAGGGAGCCTTTTCTACAGTTTCCAGACAGATAATCTAATCAGCCAGTCACATGTCGCTGGGGAAACAAGCAACCTCCCTCTGCAGCACATTCAACAAAGGAGGTCGTGGCAAGAGGGCGGGGCCAAAGGGAGCCGGGACTCTTATCTCTCTCCCGATCTCTTGCTGATCAGCTGCTGAGTGGGGTCCTTTCAACACCCCCTTTTCTCTTTGTAAAATAAAAAGCATGATCCTCTTTTGACCCCTGGGCAATTCAGCTCCAGTGACCACCATTCGCTCCATAAGACGCACAGATATTTCCCCTTACTTTTTAGGAGGGAAAAAGTGTGTCTTATGGAGCGAAAAATATGGTAAATGCAGGAAGTGGAATGATGGGGCAAGATGCCTCTTTGCCTGTCTAGCCACACAAACTCTCCTATATTTCTAGTAAGGATTGTGGTGTTGAAGGTTCAAGCAAAGGAGGATTTGTGAGCACGCTCAAGTCTCGGCTTGAATTTTTCCTGCGCCTGATGTCAAGCCCGGGAAGAGAGGGAGGAATGGTTCCCCCAAAACGGCTGGTTGAGGCTGGGGCCTAGAGCTTCTCTCCAGCTCCAGTAATACATGCTAAATGTACGAGGAGGGGGAGCTGGACAGCCCCTGCCCGGCTGCTAATATCTCCCTCCTCCCCCTGCAGGGCGTCCGAGGGGAAGGTGGTGCAAGTGCCATTCAAGGGCGACGTGGAGCACACCTTGCGGGACATCATGGGCGGCATCCGCTCCACCTGCACTTACGTGGGGGCTGCCAAGCTGAAGGAGCTCAGCCGCAGGACCACCTTCATCCGAGTCACGCAGCAAGCCAACCCCATCTTCGGCGAGGCCTGCCAACCCTGACCTCCGCCCCACGAGACGGCGGCCGCTCCTGGGTCACTCCAGTGGGAGTATTTGCACAGGCTGGCAAGCTGGAGCGCTGGCAGGTTTACAAGCACCAAGCCTGGCGCTGACCAAATCCACTCCATGCCCGACGCCAGGCTGGCACTCCTTAACTCCCCTCCATTGCATTCCTTGCTCAGTCCAGTATAGGCAGACCGCCCTCCTCTTGTGAGTAGAAAGGAGACGTGTGTCTGCGTAACTATTTTATTCCAGTATTTGCACGCCAGTCCCGCTTCTGCGCTGCGCAATTTGCGTCTTTCCTTCCCGAGACCAAACTCGAAAGGGAGCAGGCGAGGCGTTTTCCGTGGGCCAGGCCAAAGACAGGTTGGGAAAGACGACAGTGGAACAGCAACAGAAGCTTTTGCACTGTTTGCCAAAACCATAAATAAAGCTCTGGAAATGTCTTTGTGCGGGCATCTTTGGAGGAGGAGACCAGTGGGGCGGATGTCATGTCAGATGGGATTTCGCTGAGCCTGAAGAACTAGCGCACCTGGAGGAAGGGAAGGAGAAAAAAAGAGAGGTTAAGGTGTGGCAAAGAACAGCGGCCCTTCCTAGACAAGGGAGGGGGGTGGTGGCAGCCACTCACTGATTCCTGGTGTTGCTAAGGTACTGCTGCAACGTGGGGATGAGGGTGTTGTGTCTGGTGCACTGGTACTCTCCCTGTTGGAGGAGAAAGGGAGAAGAGGCCTTGGCTGGCTGAGCCCCTTACCGGCACACCACCTCTTCAAGCTCAAGAAGGGACACACTCGACCCATCTCCATCAGCCTTATTTAAATATCAGTGCAAACGGTACTTTGCAGCGCACTAGGGGATAGGTCCCTGCCCTGAGGAGCCTACAATCTAAAATCTGACAAGGAACAGGGAAGCAAGATGCAGCCGTTTCAGTTGCACATGCTTGAGCTTGCTTACACTCACAGCACGGCAGCCTTTCACAACTGAGGGCCCTCGGTTTTGGACTACAACTCCCATCAGCCCCAGCTGGCTGCTCCAGGAGGGGATGGGGGAATTACGGGGCTGAGCCAAAAGGCTTCAGAGAAGCCCCACAGCTGTTTCTTCAACATTCACCAGGGACACCAGCCAAGGCCCTGGCCTGACCTCCTGCACTCTCACCCCCCCCGCCCCCCAATGGCATGCTGAGCATTTTGCTCCTCACCTTCTTGAAAGGGGAACTGCACCCGTCACTGCTTGAATCCAGGACAATATCCTCGACTTCTTCTAGAAAGAGAACGAAGGGGGTTGTGGGTACATGGCACATCCTTCGCTGCTCCCCTGCATAGCCAAGGCTGCATCTTCTCCCCAGGTCAATGCAAGGGGAACGTGGTGGCATCTCGGGATTTTTCTACCCTCCTTTGGAAAGGGGAGGGGATGTGGAAATTGGGGGCAGGCCCATCAGGTCAGGGCCCTGCAGTTGGGGGGGGGGTAGTGGAGAAACTGAGGTCCCTGCTGAGCAACTCCAACCCTGGTCATTCCAAACCTACGCCACGCCACAGCCCCTCCACCCTGTCTGCTCCCGATAAACTGCCTTCCTAGAGAGAAAGAGAGATGTTCCCGGAAACGGGAGGCTGAAACACAGAAGGGGGAAAAGCGGGGTGATTTGGGGAGCAGGGAAGTGGTGTCTCACAGGGGAGGGGAAACAGCCAGCCCTCAAAACCTGGTTGGCCAACCCTGCTTTCTACTGTAAAATCCGCACATTTGTTCTGCAAAAAATCCAAACGCTGGAACCACCCCCCAGTGAATCTTCATGTGGATTTTTCTTCAGCTGCTGCCCTCCAGCTGCTTTTGGATTATGACTATCCCAGGCTGGGGCTGATGGGACCTGTAGCCCAATGTACATGGAAGGGTACCAAGGCAGGGAGGCTGGAGTAAACTATTTTTTTTGGGGGGGAGGAATACATTCAGTTCCCAGAATTGTACTTGCCCACAAAGTGGGGAGAGATTCATAGAAGCAGGACTACCTACCCATTCCCTGGTTGCCCAGCCGACGCCTGGGGGAATTCCTAAAGAAGGGAGAAAAAAAGAAGGTAGAACAAGCCATTAAGGGGCAGGGGAATCGGGGGAAATGAGAAGGACAAGGAGACACTTACTGTTCCTGGGCGCAGGGTGAACTACTCCTGTATGTGTGTGCCTGGGAGGGCTCAAGTGTCCTATGTTCCCCCTCCTCCTCGCTGTGAACTAGGGAGCTTGACAGGCGGGGGGAAGGTGGGTGGGTAGGTAATCCTGGAAGAAGGGTAAGAAGTTGCAGACAAAGGACACACAGGGAAGGCAGGCCAAGGGCCGCAAGCCAAATTCCTTCGTTACCTACCTGCGGTCTGGTACCCCATGGTGGAGAGGTAGCACGAGAGGATGCTGGAGTCCGGCTGGGGAGTCTGGCTGGGCCCTTGGAGGCAGGCGGCGTCCAGCAGCTGTGGAGGGGGGAGGTAAAAGTGAGGGCCAAGGCCTGCCCATAAAGCCTGTGCCCTACCATGGAGCCACAGGGCCCCTCCATCCCAGGAGTGCTGAAGGTGGCGGCAGTGGACTGCCAGCTCACCGCTTGGTTCCAGCCCATGCATGCCCTGCTACTGCTGCCTGGTACCTGCTGCAAATGGGGCTCAGGAAGGGTTTTCTCCAGTTGCCACAGGTAGTCGTGAAAGAGCTCTTCAACCACCTGCATAAAGGCTTCTCCGTAATCCTTTTCCAGGTGCTCCTAAAAGGCAAAAATCCAAGAACGTTTGCAATTGCCTCCAACCGAAGCTCTATTCCGACACCCATCTTCAGAATAGGGATCTGCCTTCTATGAGGTTGGCCATTTGCGTCCAGCTGCCCCGGCATTTTCTGTTATTGGGTGGGGAGCCTGTGGGGCCCTGCAGAAGTCGTGGCACTATGATCAGTATCCCTGATCATGGACCATGTAGCTGGGGCTGATGGGAGTTGGGAGACCACAAAGATCTGGTGGGCCAGATGTTCCTTATCCCTGAAGGGGCTCTTGGGTAGAAAAAATATTTTCCATGATCTCTCAACTGAAGATGCCCCGATCAAATGTAGGATTTCTGTATGCAAAGTATGTCCCATTCTATCATCATCATCATCACCATCATCTAGTTACAGGTAGGTAGCCGTGTTGGTCTGCCGTAGTCGAAAGAAAATAAAAAATTCCTTCCAGTAGCACCTTAGAGATCAACTAAGTTTAGTTGGTCTCTAAGGTGCTACTGGAAGGATTTTTTTAAAAAAATAATAATCATCATCATTAACCTTCCCTTCACCCCAAGGTCCCAGGGCAGGTTACAGCAAGCAACCAGAACACCATATTAATAGCTTAATCAGCTTGCAATCACAAAACCAAGATGGGTCTTGGAAATATACCCCAAAATGTAAAAAAAAACCAACAGGGTGGAGAGGTGTGGCGTTTTCAGCATTTGCCAGAAGCTGTCTTATTTAGGAGCTGCCACAGAGGATGATCCTTCCTGGGCTGTTGAGCCTGTCCCTTCAATCCCAACTTCTGCCCAACACAGATAAGTAAACCCACAACCAAACTTGCATTGTTCAAGTGCACCCCAGCCTGACTTTCCTCTCAACATCGTCGACCAGCCTCACCTGCACATACTTCTCCTTCTCCCTGCGGTCACTCAGCAACCCAAACACCAGATCCCGGAAGTTCTCCTGAGCCAACCGCACCATCTCCACGTCCTGAGGCGTCTGGGGTGAAAGGAAAAGATGGCCACAGTAAGCAGGGATGGCTGCTCCTTAATGAGAGGTGGGCAGCCTAGAAGGAGCATGGCAGGGAAGGACGCACGGTGGTGTGTGTGTGGGGGGGGAGAGGGCGGTTTGGCTCCGCTGAACATATATGCAGACACTCACAGCTTTGGTGTGGGGCTGAGTCTCCCCCTCTGGAAAGAACGTATCTAGAGCGTTGTAGATCTTGCCATTTGGCTGCTGCTCCTGAAGCATTCTCATGATCACCTGATGCAAGAGAAAAAAGAAAAGTCAAGGGAGCTGACCTCCTCTATGGTGACCTGGGAGAACTTGTGGGACAGGGATGGGAGGAAAGGATCAAAGAGTCATTTGGTAATAATAAGTGAAAACCAGCAAAGACTGACCAGGCTACTGAGACATAGGGACATCAGGCTGGCGCCTTCACTTGACTCTTCTTTGTTTAGGCCAGCCTACCCAGACATTTATAATGTTGACATGTGCTTTAAGCTGGGATTTTTACTGACAATTTTATTGTTTTATTGTTTTTGTAAACTGCTTTGAAGCGTTTCCCCCCTCCCCCCCAAGTCAAGTGGTAGATAAAAGAAAAACACTCTGATTATTTCGTTTTTAACTCCCCTCACCCTGCCAATGCCACGGCAGGACATCTGCACACGCAAGAAATGTTGGCCTGAGACCCACCATTGCCTGCAGGCCCAACCGCAGCTTGGCAAGGTGCCGGAAGTGCACCAAGTCAGGTGCCGCTTCCTTCACGGCCTCCAGCAGCGCCAGCACGCGGGGGAAGTCGTGGACCTGCTGCTTCTTTACCACGTGCCAGGCGGCAGCGGCCACGAGACGCAGCGCGACGCAAGGGTCAGGAGCCTCCCTTGCTATTGCTTCTGCCTCCTCCTCCACCACCGTGGCTGCCATCGCCTGAGGAGAGAAAAAGCAGAAGGGGGGAAGGAAAAGTAAGAAGTGAGCGACAGCGGGAGGCTGGCGACTGCGAGAGACAGTGTGGTGTAGCGGATGGAGTGCCAGATCAGGGTTCAAATCCCCACTTGCCCATGAATCTTACGGGCTGATCGTGGACACCACTTGCTGCCTCTCATCCAAACCCACCTCAAAGGTTGTTGTGGGAATTAAATTAGAAAGAGGTGGGGAGAGCAATGTACTCCACCTTGAGCTCCTTGGAGGAAAAGCTGAGATAGAAATGCAGTAAATGAAAAAATGCCACAATCAGGACTCAGAAAGACTATTCCTGGCCTAGCTTCTTACACCCAAAGCTTGTTTATTTGATGCAATGTGACCCATCGCTGCCTCCTGAGGGAGAGTTCCAGAGATTAACTGTGCTGTCGTGTAGAGGAGGACCTTCGTTTTCTCCGCCTTCCTGAAAGTTAAGAGCCATTAAACAGTGGAACGGACTCCCTCGGGAGGTGGTGGGCTCTCCTTCCTTGGCAGGTTCCTGCATCGCAGAGGGTTGGGCTAGATGACCCTCGAGGGTCCCTTCCAACTCTACCGCCCTCCATGCCAGGCATAATTTCTGCAAACTTCCGCTCGGCCTAGCCCACCTCGCGAGGCAGAAGAACCGTCCCGGCCACCTTCGTTTCCCTGTGAGGGTGAACAGCGCAATAGAAGCGCAATAAATAAACCAATAAACAAGCGTCATACCCTTCTTCGTTGCCCTTGGCAACCCCTAGCCCTCGGCCGGGCTTCCGGCGCCTTCACTTCCGGCTGCGCATGCGCCCTTTTAACTCTCCCCTCTCCTGTTTTTCGGGACTCTGAGCCACATCGCAGCTCCGACGCTCGCTCGGTTCTCCTCCTTCTACCGTTATCCCCGGTCATTTCGTTTTTTTATGTCCTGCCGCGCTTCCGGCGCGTTTCTATGTGGGTGCGCCTGACGTCACCCCGGCGCTTTCGTCACATCCGCTGGCGTTCCGTGGAAACCTTGGAGACACGCGGTTTCTACACCACCGCCGCTCAAGATGAGCCACACAGCGGCCCCTGTCGGTCATTCTGGGAACCGCGGCCTCTTAGAGCAAGCAGCCAACCAGGAACGAGGAGGTGGGGCGAGAGAGGAGTTTATGCAGATTTGAGAGCAGGATGCCCACCTGGCCAGGTGGAGGTGGGCGGGGCCTAGCGCGTTACGCCAGCCCTGCAGTGTAGGCCGAGGTTAATATTGCACGTCGGGGAACCGGTGCTGGGAGCAAGAATATAGTCTACAACTACCCTGCGGTGTGGTCCAGTGTTCCTGCTTTGTTGCAGGCTGGGCTTTGTGTATACTGTACAGTCGTAACTCGTGTTGTGTTAAGGTTCATGTTGCATCCGAACGCGGCAAACACGGAAGTGTATACTTCCGGGTTTCGCCATGCGTGCGCAGAAGTGTGTGCACAAGAAGCGTTCTGCGCGCTTCACGCATGTGCAGAAGTGTTTTGCGCGCTTTGCACATGCACAGATGCGCTCTATTGCGCTGTGCGATTGCAGAGAAGTGGCGTTCCAGTTACAGACTTTTCAGGGTGCGAATGGCACACCGGAACGGATCGAGTCCTTAACTAGAGGTACCACTGTAGATGAGAGAGGCAACATCTAATGCACATCTTGTAATTAATAAATAATAACAATAACAATAACAACAACAACAACAACAACAATAATAATTTTATTGTTTATAGCCCACCCATCTGGCTGGGTTTCCCCAGCCACTCTGGGTGGCATACAGCACATAAAAAAGCAAAACATTAGACATTAAAAATTTCCCAATACAGGGTTGCCTTCAGATGTCTTCTAAAAGTCAGATAGTTGTTTATTTCCTTAACATCTGATGGGAGGGCGTTCCACAGGCGTTCCACTACTGAGAAGGCCCCCTACCTGGTTCCCTGTAACCTCACTTCTCGCAGGGAGCGAACTGCCAGAAGGCCCTCGGAGCTGGACCTCAGTGTCTGGGCTGAACGATGGGGGTGGAGATGCTCCTTCAGGTATACTGGGCCTTTGAGGCAGTTTAGGGCTTTCAAGGTCAGTACCAACACTTTGAATTGTGCTTGGAAACGTACTGGGAGCCAATGTAGGTCTTTCAAGGCCGGTGTTATGTGGTCTCAGTGGCTGCTCCGAGTCACCAGTCTAGCTGCTGCATTCTGGATTAGTTGTAGTTTCCGGGTCACCTTCAAAGGCAGACCCACGTACAGCATATTGCAGTAGTCCAAGCGGGAAATAACCAGAGCATGCACCACTCTGGCCAGACAGTCTGCGGGCAGGGAGGGTCTCAGCCTGTGTACCAGATGGAGCTGGTAGACAGCCCACCTAACAGTTCGAAAGCACTTCAAGTGCAAGTAGCTAAATAGGTACCGCTCTGACAGGAAGGTATATGGTATTTCCATGTGCTGCTCTGGTTCACCAGAAGCGGCTTAGTCATGCTGGCCGCATGACCCAGAAGCTGTCAGCGGGCAAACGCTGGCTCCCTCGGCCTATAGAGTGAGATGAGAGCCGCAACACCAGAGTTGTCCGTGACTGGTCCTAATGGTCAGGGGTACCCTTACCTTTACCTTTATATTGATTATTGCTTTCTTTTTATGGATCAATGGTCTTGTTAGATAGTAAAATTCATTTTAAATTGCTGTTTTAGGGGTTGTTTTTAGAAGTCTGGAATGCTTTAGTCCATTTTGCATTACTTTCTATGGGAAAGCACACCTTGGTTTTGGAACGGACCTCCAGAACGGATTAAGCTTGAGAACCAAGGTACCGCTGTAATTGGTTAAGTACAGATGTATTGTCATAGGGCCAGCTAGCTCAGAAGGAAGAGGGGTGGGGCCTTTCTTCCACCTCTACACTGCCCCCCCAAAAAGCTTGCAAACAGTGATAATTCTGATATGTCTCAAAGGGGGCTGTCTCCTGGTCTAGTAGATGTACCGGTATGATATGAGACATCCTATTTAGACTGTGACTATCAAAAAGGAAATAGGAGCAGAGTTTGTCAGCCTTACTCATTTCAAAGGAAACCTCTTATCCAGTGACGTTTAAAATTTGTGTTTCTCACCCCCTCAACTCTCTAACTGGAAATTGCTAATCCAAGCAATGAGATGCAGCACACTGTTGTTGTTGTTTAGTCGTGTCCGACTCTTTGTGATCCCATGGACCAGAGCACGCCAGGCACTCCTGTCTTCCACTGCCTCCCGCAGTTTGGCCAGACTCATGTTAGTAGCTTCGAGAACACTGTCCAACCATCTCATCCTCTGTCGTCCCCTTCTCCTTGTGCCCTCAATCTTTCCCAACCATCAGGGTCTTTTCCAGGGAGTCTTCTCTTCTCATGAGGTGGCCAAAGTACTAGAGCCTCAACTTCAGGATCTGTCCTTCCAGTGAGCACTCAGGGCTGATTTCCTTCAGAATGGATAGGTTTGATCTTCTTGCAGTCCATGGGACTCTCAAGAGTCTCCTCCAGCACCAGAATTCAAAAGCATCAATTCTTCGGCGATCAGCCTTCTTTATGGTCCAGCTCTCACTTCCATACATTACTACTGGGAAAACCATAGCTTTAACTATACAGACCTTTGTTGGCAAGGTGATGTCTCTGTTTTTTAAGATGCTGTCTAGGTTTGTCCTCGCTTTTCTCCCAAGCAGCAGGCGTCTTTTAATTTCGTGACTGCTGTCACCATCTGCCGTGATCATGGAACCCAAGAAAGTAAAATCTCTCACTGAGAGATTTTACTTTCTTACTGCAGGACACTATTACCCCTTTTATATCTCTACTAGGTGTCGTTTGCGACTGGACCTAACGGTCAGGGGTACCTTTACCTTTACCTTTTGAGGGTGACTCTGCTTCAGTTTCCTAACCTGAGTTTCCTTCTGTGGAATTACAGCAGCACCCCCTCTCTCCCTGCCTTGGTTTACTCTCAAGACCAAATTTCCCTTCTCCCTTTCCCTCTCCATGACAACATCTCCCCTCCCCACATCTCACTCTCCTTCCCCAATGCCATAATGGGTTATTTCTTTCTCAGCTTCTGAACCTACAGAAGTGTCAGAAATATCTGCTCCTCCAGCCTCTCTTCAACCCACAGCTTCCCACAAAAAATCCCCTTCGCTTGCTCTCTTGCCCAAATGGATAACCTGAAAGGGCCAAGTTTGGCTCCATTCACGTGCCTGGTGTGAATTACTGTATGCTTGTGAAACATGGACGACTTATAAACACCATCTCCAACTCCTCGAAAGATTCCATCAACGGTGTCTCTGAAAAATTGAACACGTCACTTGGGGAGACAGGCGAACTAAGGAAATATCGCCAGTGTCGAAGCAATGAGTCTTCAACACCAACTTCATTGGACCGGTCATGTTGTGTGGGATGCCTGATTATCGTCTTCCAAAGCAACTAGTACTCTATTCGCAACTTAAAAATGGAAAGCTTAATGTTGGAGGTCAACAAAAGAGGTTTAAAAACTCTCAAGGCAAATCTTTAAAAATGTAGTATAAACACCACCAACAATTGGGAAACGCTTGCCTGCGAGTGCTCCAATTGGAGAGCAGCCTTTACGAAAGGTGTCATGGGCTTTGAAGATGCTTGAACTCAGGATAATAATAATAATAATAATAATAATAATAATAATAATAATAATTTATTATTTGTACCCCGCCCATCTGGCTGGGTTTCCCCAGCCACTCTGGGTGGCTTCCAAGAAATACTAAGATACATTAAAATGTCACAGATTAAAAACTTCCCCAAACAGGGCTGCCTTCAGGTATTTTCTAAATGTCAGGTGGTTGTTTATCTCTTTGACCTCTGGTGGGAGGGCGTTCCACAGGGCGGGCGCCACTACCGAGAAGGCCCTCTGCCTGGTTCCCTGTAGCTCTGCTTCTCGCAGTGAGAGAACCGCCAGAAGGCCCTCGGCGCTGGATCTCAGCGTCCGGGCTGAACGATGGGGGTGGAGACGCTCCTTCAGGTATACAGGATGCAAGGGAGAAACATGCTTAAGAGGAAGGCACACTTGGCAAACCCTCACCGTGATCAACTCCCGCCCAGAAACCAATGTCCCCACTTTGGAAGCATGTGTGGATCCAGAATTGGCCTCCACGGTCACTTATGGACTCATTGTTAAAACCATGTTTATGGAAGACGATCTTACTCGGCTATGAAGGATCGCCAAAGAAGAAGAAGAAGTGCCCCCCTAGTGGCTGTCATAATCACAGTGTGACGACAGACCAGTGCAAATACTATATAGGAGAGAGAGGATGTGCAAGGAAAAGGCAATGTGGCTTTGAGGGGACAATACCACCAAATGCAACAGCTGCTAATGTGGGTTTGTGACATGTTGAGTGCTCCAAGAAAAGAAGAAACCCACACAACCATTTAAAAAGCCAGGTTTAGAGTTAAAAATCATTTATTTTCAAATAAATACCTATATTAAGTGTGAAAAATAATAGTAACAGGCTTTGGCTTCACTTGTTTGCACGTAGTTTAAATGTAGCACAATTTAACATATCTTCACATAATCACAGAGCTGTCATCTGGGCTGGTCACCAACATGTTATTTTGGCTCTTCTTTTTAAAAGAACACACAGCTTGGCTTCAGTGCAAAGTTAAGGAATATTGTGGACATTTAGTGACTGCATACATTTAAATAAGTGAATGTAGGCAAGGCAGCCCATGGCCAATCAATGCATTTTTGCGGTGGGTTAGTAGCCTTCCTCAAGCAGTTTCCCTTCTCTTCCTTGCTGTTACTATTTTAGGAGGGCAGGGAGAAAAATCCCCCCCACACCACAACCGGTGCATGATAACCCCCTTGCACGGGGACCAAGGAGAGAGATAAGAAAGTGGCAAGATTCATCTAATGTTAAATGTGGCGTTAAATTTCCAGTGGATATGGTGGGGATCGAGCTGGATTTACTTAGGAGGACTTAAAAAACAACAACCCTGTGTATCTTCTCCCTTCGGAAGCGCACTGCTTGCCTTTTTCGGGGAGCAAGTATTGTGCCTGTGCGAGAGAGTGAGGTTCAGTGTATTATTCAAAAACAAAAAGTGTGCGAAGGAGCAAAAGAGAACAACCATTACAAAAATATTTCGGGGGGATCCCAGCGATCAAGAAAGAGGGGGTGGGTTTGTGGGGCTCGGCCCTTGGGCTTGGGAGAGAGTGAAATTGACAGTGCAGGTATGTGAGGGGATGGCAAACATTCAGGCGGAAGATGGACGGAACAGGCAGAGAGGGGCAGGCCAGCGTGGGCTCAGAGTCGCGAGTTTTGTAGGGAGCGGGGACGGAGAGCAAGGAAAAAGGGGAAGGAACTACAGAACAAATTGTGTGAGGGATTGGGGAAAGCAGAGATATACGGTAACTGGGCAATGGCAAATAACGGGCCGGGCCGGCAGGGTGGGCTGTATATGGGTGATGGACGGCTGAGAGACAACCGAATATTGAGGCCTTGGCATGCCCGCATCCTGCAGAACTGCTGTGGTTCTGTGGCTCATGCGTGGCACGCCCCGCCCCCTCCTCAGGTAGCTCCCAGTTCTGCTGGCACCGTATGCAATTCATCACACAGTACATGGCATATAAAAATAAAAAAGCTAAAAAGGTCTGTCTCAGACTGGCCGCCCCGCCCTCACGGCAGGCGACCCACGGGCATTGGGGGTGCCTCGAGGGTCTGGCTGGCGGGCCGGAGACCCGCGGGCATTGGCTGGGCTGCTGCTGCGGCCTGTCGGCTGGCGAGCCGGAGACGCCCTGGCGAGGGCGGGAGAAGGTGCAGGCGAGGCTCGGGCGGGGGCCGGAGAAGCCCGCCCATGGGCCGGGGAAGCTCGTCCGCGGGCCGGAGACCCCCGAACAGGGGCTGGAGAAGCCGACGAGGGGCCTCGTGGGGGGCCCTGGGTCACCTCGATCGTCAGCACCCCGTGGACCTGGGAGAGCTGAGGGCTGTCCAGGCTGGCAACCAGCTGGCGTTGGCCTGCACGGAGAGGCGTGAACGTCTGCCGAAGCGTCACTGTTTGGTGTGGGCCGATATTTCTGCAAAAGGGGAAGAAAGAGAGAGTCAGGTTTCCCCAGCTTGCGTTTTCAGAAATGCCAGAGTTCGGATGTGAAAAGGTAAAGGTAAAGGACCCCTGGGTGGTTAAGTCCAGTCAAAGGTGACTATGGGGTTGTGGCGCTCATCTCGCTTCAGGCCGAGGGACCTGGCGATTGTCCACAGACAGCTTTCCGGGTCATGTGGCCAGCAGGACTAAACCGCTTCTGGCGGAATGGGACACCGCAACGGAAACCAGAGCGCACAGAAACGCCGTTTACCTTCCCACCGGAGAGGTACCTATTTATCTACTTGCACTGGTGTGCTTTCGAACTGCTAGGTTGGCAGGAGCAGGGCCTGAGCAATGGGAGCTCACCCCATGGCAGGGATTCAAACCGCTGACCTTCTGATTGGCAAGCCCAAGAGGCTCAGTATGGTTTAAACCACAGTGCCACCCGTGTTCTGGTCCGGTGCCAGGGCTCGAGGAGTCCAACCCTCCAATTCTGGGTATGCGAGAAACTAATTATAGGTTCTTACTAGAAGCATCCTGCCTTACTTTGGTCAACTCTTCGCTAATTTGGTTTAAGGTTCCACCCCAAAGCATCTGTCATAAGCAACCCCTGAATTAAGGACAAAATGAAAACTAGGGAGCCATCTGGCAACCCAGAGAGATGGGCAGGGTATAAATATTACCAGTGCTTTCCCCCGCTAAAAAAAAAAAATGTTTAGGGGTACTCTCATTTTCCTACTCATATTGAAATCCTGCCCTTCAATGAGTCCAAATTTAGATTCACACAATGTTTAGGGGTATGCGTATCCCTGCGTCCCCCCAGGAAAAAAGCACTGAATATTACAATAACAACATTATTTTCATATCATTTATTATTATTATTATTATTATTATTATTATTATTATTATTATGTTCTGCAGATTGAATCAAATTAGGGGTTTTTTTTTTCATTTGGCCTTTTCCTTCTTTCAGCTCTGAGCATTTAAAATTGCACCTGTATTACGCGATGTGAATTTTGCTGAACGCTTTCGCATAGCACCTGGTAATCTTCTGATGAAGGGAAGGTGGTTATTGTTTCAGGTGCATAATGCACTTAAATGGCAGCCCGCTCCCAAAGGATCCTGGGAAAGGTAGGTTTACTCACCCCACTGTCATTGTATTTGGGGTGGAGAGCCCTGACCCCTCCATATGGAAGATGGCCCCTGTCAGAGTCACCGGAAGTGGGTTCTTGAAGACAATCTGGACTTGGGTTTCTTGTCCAACGATAGCTGGGCCCAGCAACTATTGTTGGGGGGAGAGAGAGAGGAGAGGAGAGAAGAGAGAAAGCATTGTCAAGTGTGAGCAGTGCCGGATTTACGTATAAGCTAAACAAGCTATAGCTTAGGGCCCCACTCTCTTGGGGGCCACCCCCAAAATTAAAAAAAACCAACAACTGGATGTACATTTCCAAAATATAAGATAAAAAATAAAACCTACATACAGCAACAGTGTATTGTGTTGTGCAGGTAAGGCCTGCTAGCCTGCTCTCTAAAATATCACTGGTTTGCTCCTTTCTATATATAGGGTGCCTACATTCTGCATGGACTGGTTGCGTGGCAACATGGGCAGATGGCTTTAGATACCTATGAGGTCCATAAATTACCATATAGCATATAGAGGTAAAGGTAAAGGGACCCCTGACCGTTAAATCCAGTCGCAGATGACTCTGGGGTTGCGGCGCTCATCTCGCTACATGGAGGACAGCGAGGAAATGACACGCAAAGGCAATGTTTACATCCATTGCTCCGCCCTCTTTGGTCTCTGGCCCCGCCCACCATGGCACCTGGCCCTCCAAAGGCTGCCCAGAAAGGAATGCGGCCCTCAAGCCCCCCCCCACTCTCAAAGGGTTCACTCACTCCTGACTCTAAACCACAGCCTGTGTGCCATACCGTCAGAGTGAGGTCCGGCGTCCGCAAACGGAAGGTGTGCTCCTTCGCGATCACCTGGCCGGTTTCGGCCACTTTCCCCGAGATGCTCAGCTTCATGGCTCCCTGGTCAACCAGGTGGGGCTTGTACTCGGCGTAGGAGACCACCATGGGAACAGCTTGGCCTGGAAGGGAAAGGCAGGGGAAGGGTTACGCAAACTGGGACCGAAAATCACGACAAGCTCTACGGCACAACTTGCGGCTCTACGCAGCTCAGGACCAGGTTCCCCTATTTTATTATCTATTTACTTTATCCTTTAAACACTCAGTCGACTGCCACAGTCTGCGGAAAAGTCTTCGGCAAGTTCCAAAGATCTCAGAAGTCCGCTCTGCAGTAACTCTGAGTGTCCGGAGGCGGTTGGAGGATGGATGGCGGCTAACAGATTGAGGATAAATCCTGACAAGACAGAAGTACTGTTTTGGGGGGACGGTGCGGGCAGTTGTGGAGGACTCCCTGGTCCTGAAAGGGGTAAGTGTGCCCTAGAAGGACCAGGTGTGCAGCCTGGGAGTCATTTTGGACTCACAGCTGTCCATGGAGGTGCAGGTCAATTCTGTGTCCAGGGCAGCTGTCTACCAGCTCCATCTGGTACGCACGATGAGACCCTCCCTGCCTGCGCACTGTCTTGCCAGAGTGGTGCATGCTCTGGTTATCTCCCGCTTGGACTACTGCAATGCGCTCCACGTGGGGCGACCTTTGAAGGTGGCCCGGAAACTGCAACTAATCCAGAATGTGGCAGCTAGACTGGGGACTGGGAGTGGCCACCGAGACCATATTACACTGGCCCTGAAAGACCTACATTGGCCCCAAGTATGTTTCCAAACTCAATTCAAAGTGTTGGTGCTGACCTTGAAAGCCCTAAACGGCCTCAAAGGCCCAGTATACCTGAAGGAGCATCTCCACCCTCATTGTTCAGCCTGGACACTGAGATCCAGCTCCGAGGGCCTTCTGGCGGTTCCCTCACTGCGATAAGCAAAGTTATAGGGAACCAAGCAGAGGGCCTTCTCAGTGGTGGCGCCCACCCTGTGGAACGCCCTCCCATCAGATGTCAAGGAAATAAACAACTATCTGACATTTAGAAGACATCTGAAGGCAGCTCTGTTTAGGGGAGTTTTTAATGTTTGACGTTTTATCGTGTTTTTAATATTCTGTTGGGAGTCGCCCAGAGTGGCTGGGGAAACCCAGCCAGATGGGCGGGGTATAAATAATAAATTATGATGGTGACTATAACTCAGGGGAGGGTTTTTAGCGTAGAATATCTGTATTCTGCAAATCATAAAACTTCTTTCAAAACTATACTGCACTACACTGAAATGTTAAAATGTTTCTTTCATTGTCCTTGAATCTTCCTGCCATTCTCTTGCTACCCTCTTCTTCGAGAACAACTGGCGTAGAGAGAACGCATCACACACTGTGGATTTCATTCGTGGGCCCCCCCTGACTCCACCCGGGGAGCTGTGTGTCCCACCTCTACCCGTTTTGCCACACCACACGTTTTGCCACACTCACAATGGGCTTGTTTGATGTGACGCAGGGGGCCCCATGCAGTTACGAACACATGGCCCGGTGATTTAAGGCGACCGAGAGCCAGTGTGGCATAACAGTTAAGAGTTTTGGACCTGGGAGAGAGCCGAGTTCGAATCCCCATTCAGCCATGAAGCTCAGGACCACAATACCTGAAGGGCCACCTCTTTCCATATGAACCGACCCAGACCCTGAGATCATCTTCTGAGGCCCTCCTTTGTGTGCCTCCTCCTCGAGAGGTCTGGAGGGTGGCAACACGAGAACGGGGCCTTCTCTGCAGTGGCTCCCCGTCTGTCGAATGCTCTCCCCAGGGAAGTTCGCCTGGCACCTTCATTATACACCTTTAGGCGCCAGGCAAAAACGTTCCTTTTTGACCAGGCCTTTGGCTGACCTGATGGACATCCTACGCCCTTTTAAAAAGTGGCTCTTTTGGAGGGGGTGTTATTGGGTTATTGTTCTTATTTTGATTTTATATATTGTGATCTGGAAGTGATCTATACGGAAGTGAGAGCTGGACCATCAAGAAGGCTGATCGCCGAAGAATGGATGCTTTTGAATTCTGGTGCTGGAGGAGACTCTTGAGAGTCCCATGGACTGCAAGAAGATCAAACCTATCCATTCTCAAAGAAATCGGCCCTGAGTGCTCACTAGAAGGACAGATCCTGAAGTTGAGGCTCCAGTACTTTGGCCACCTCATGAGAAGAGAAGACGACAGAGAGGGGACGACAGAGGACAAGATGGTTGGACAGTGTTCTTGAAGCTACTAACATGAGTTTGGCCAAAGTGCGGGAGGCAGTGAAGGATAGGCGTGCCTGCCGTGCTCTGGTCCATTGGGTCACGAAGAGTCGGACACGACTGAACGACTGAACAACAACAACAAATTGTGATCTTTTCTGTGAACCGCCATGAGACCTCCAAGTATAAGGGCAGCATATAAATTCAGTTAATAATAATAATAATGAAGTTCCGTGGGTGACCTTGGGCCAACCTCTCAGCCTAGCCTACCTTGCAGGCCTGTCGTGAGGGTGAAAAGGAGGAGAAGCCTGCCCACCACCCTGAGATCCTTGGAAGAAGAAAAAGGTGGTATATGAATGTGGGGGAAAACCCCCACAAATAAATAAGGTGTCGTACTTCCGCTGGCCGGCACCTGGACCTCCCTCTTCTCCTGCTTGAAGTTCCTGCCCGTTACGCCGGTGTAATACATGACGGCCACGAAGAGGTTGAGGGAGACGCTGCGAGGCATGGAGCTGCGGTTTTTCAGGATGACCCTCAAGGAGATGTCTTGGCCCGTGTAGGCCTCCTGGGTGTCCACCGTCACAGAGATGTCGTCGCCCCACTCCTTGTTGGTGTAGATGTGGGCCTTGGTGCCGTGCTTGGCGGCCGTTTCGACCGCTTTGCGCTCCGCTTCGGAACCTGAGAGAGAGAGAGAAAGAGGGAGAAGGATGCAGAGAGAGACGCAGGCAGAGATCCCGGGGGAAAGACGGTTTCATTCCAAGCTGCCTAGAATGGTGCTTTTTATTAATTTCAATTACCACATTTTCCCGTGTATAAGACTAGGGTTTTTTAAACAAAAAATTAGGTTTAAAATTGGGGCTCATCTTATACACGGGTAGGGCTGAGGGGTGTTTTTTTTTAATTTGGAGTCCCCCCCCCCCGTCTTATAGATGGAAAAAATACGGTAAATTTTCTGTTTTGCATTTTAGAATATCCACTCAAGCAACCTTAAAATACCAGTGGCTTCCCTTCTTCTCTTTCCACAGTTCATTTTGCAAAACATAAATCCCTGCATATTTTATAGCAAAAAAAAGTTCCTTTTTAACCAGGCCTTTGGTTCATCCGATTTACATCCTATGCCCTTTTGAAATGTGTTTTGTGTGTGTGTGTGTTTTTGGGGGGGCTATTGGGTTGTTGTTTTTATTTTTATTAGGTATTTTGTGGTTTTATATCTTAATTTTATTCTGTGAACCGCCCTGAGACCCCCGGGTATAGGGCAGTATATAAATAATAATAATAATAATAATAATAATAATAATAATAATAATAATAATAATAATAATAAATAACAACAACAACAACAACAACTAAACCATTCAGTATTCCATTATTACATCCATCAAAACTTATTTAACCCGTTGAATTTATCTTAATGCTGCCCACATTTTCAAATAAACACAATTTTCCTCCATATATTCAATAAACATTTTCCAGTCTTCTTTAAGCGTATGTTCTCCTTGTTCTCTTATTCTATATGTTAGGTCTGCAAGCTGCACATAGAATAGTGCTTTTTAAACCTTCCTACCATTTATTATTATTATTATTATTATTATTATTATTATTATTATTATTATTATTATTTCTCCCCTCGCAAGAGCACAAAATGGTGGGAGCCACACAACCTTTAGAAGACATCAGAAGGCAGCCCTGTATAGTTTTATTATGTGTTTATATAGCCTAGAAGCTGCCCAGAGTGGCTGGGGCAACCTTGTCAGATGGGCAAGGTATAAATACTACTACTACTACTACTACTACTACTATTACTACTACTACTACTTATTATTATTATTATTATTATTGAATAGGATGTCCCTATATCAGAGAAATGTTGGAGAGTTCCCTCACTGCAAGAAGTGAGGTGGAAGGGAACCAGGCAGACGGCCTTCTCGGTGGTGGCGCCCTCCCATCAGATGTCAAGGAAATAAGCAACTATCTGACTTTTAGAAGACACCTGAAGGCAGCCCTGTTCAGGGAAGTTTTTAATGTTTGATGTTTTATCGTATTTTTAATATTCTGTTGGGAGCCGCCCGGAGTGGCTGGGGAAACCAAGAACCCAGGCAGATTGGCGGGGTATAAATAATAAATTGTTGTTGTTGTTGTTAATTTGTGTGTGTCCTGCCTCAGGAATCCCAACTGTCTGTCCCCTTGTCCACACAGCGCATTACCTTCAGGATGCTTGTAAATGTCGGTGACATCTTGGCGCTGATTTGAGCCCACTGCCTTGGTACTGATTAAGTGACCAATTGCCTTCTCCTCCACATAGACGATCTTGAAGCTACCGTCAGACTGGCGTTGCCAATACACCTTGTCACTGTTCACCTGCAGAGAGAGAGAGAGAGAAAGTGGGTCAGTGAAACCCATCAGCAGGCCTACCGCCATAAAAAACCAACACCGCTGTGTTTGCCCATGGTTCTGTTTGGGGGTAGAGGGGCATCTCTCTGACCCCTTGCCATTTCACATAATTGTAGGCTTGGAAGGGACCATGAGGGCCATCTTGTCCAACCCCCCTGCCATGCAGGAATCTTTTGCCCAATGTGGGGCTCGAACCCCTGACCCTGAGGGTCACAGCCTCATGCTCTACCAACTGAGCTAAACTTGTCCAAAAACTGAACCTTGAGCTAAACTTGTCCAAAAACTGAACCTTGCTTAATGAAACAGGCAGAGGGCCTTCTCGGTAGTGGCACCCACCCTGTGGAACGTCCACCCCTCAGATGTCAAAGAAATAAACAACTATCTGACTTTTAGAAGACATCTGAAGGCAACCCTGTTTAGGGAAGTCTTCAATGTTTGATGTTTTATCGTGTTTTTAGTATTCCGTTGGGAGCTGCCAACCATGGCTGGGGAAGCCCAGCCAGATGGACGAGGAATAAATAATAAAATTATTATTATTATTATTATTACTACTACTACTACTACTACTACTACTACTACTACTCTTTACCTACATGACCCCTAGAGAAGGTTTACCCAGAAGTCAAGTCACAACAAGTTCAACAGGCTGGCAGTCCACAGCAAAGCATTGCCAGCTCAATATTGCTATAGTAAACTTTGAAGAGAGATATATAAGGTATTCAATTCTGTGGTGAAGACCTTGTATATCTATGACTATCTACCCATCTAGATAGATAGATGGATATTTCAATTTCATTGGAAGTTATAACAGAAAACCAGGTTTAGTGACGGCAAGGATTATTATAGTTACAGGTTGGTAGCCGTGTTGGTCTGCCATAGTCAAAACAAAATAATAATAATAAAAAATCCCTTCCAGTAGCACCTTAGAGACCAACTAAGTTTGTTCTTGGTATGAGCTTTCGTGTGCATGCACACTTCTTCAGATACACTGAAACAGAAATATCTATATAAGGGTCTGGTGACTTCTGTTTCAGTGTATCTGAAGAAGTGTGCATGCACACAAAAGCTCATACCAAGAACAAACTTAGTTGGTCTCTAAGGTGCTACTGGAAGGGATTTTTTTATTTTTTATTTTGTAAGGATTATTATGATTGTGTCTCTGCGCGGTTTTCCTCAATCTGGCACCCTTCGGATGTTGTTGAAACCTTTCATCACCTTCAGCCTTTGACTGTGTTAACTGGGGTTGATGGGAGCTGGATTCCAGCAAAATCTGGAGGGCACAGGTTGGGGAAGATTGCTCTAACCTTTTGTTTATCCACAGCTGCGACTGAAATTATTCCAGCCCCGTTGCAAATCAGGTGAGATTCAGCTGAAAACTCAACTTATCCTGGCTTCATCAGTCTCACTATAAGTTGCATTTGCAGCTGAATTTGACGGAACCACTTGACACATCGATTGTGTGGAGCGACTGCCATTGGTTTTGTTGGATTTGCTCCTTGCAAACAGTTGAAAGTCTGCAAATTTTGGAGAATAAACCTGATTTGCAATGGGGTGGTGGTGGAATAATTTCGATTGCAACTGTATGTGATGGAATCCACGTCTGCATTCCTGGGGAGCTCTCCCTGGTGCTGAAAGTTCCAAGCCTGAATCAGAGATGCTGTGACATGACCAGGCGTGGAGAGCGGCCCTGCTTCTCTCAGCAGCATTCGCACACGCGAAATCATTCAGAAACAAGTACCTCAGCAAAGCAGAAGGAGGCATCGTATTTCATGTAGACCAGTCCATTCTTGATGGCCTCTACAGAGCAGGGACCGCAGCAGAAAATGCCTGTTGGGGAAAGCAGGGGAGAGATGAGATGGAGCACTGTGTCAAACTCCCCGTCCCCTTCCCAGAACAGAAAATGGCTTCCAGTGTTAATCTGTGGAACTCCTTGCAGCACGATTTGAACTGGCGTCCATACCAGGTGGCAGGTGTTGCTTGAAAATGAAACCACGAAGCAAATTGTTCTCCCTACCAGGTGATTCTTCCTCAGCACTTGAACTCAGGAGTTTCCACCAGTGATTCAAGCACCTTTTATGAGGCCAGAGTCTGATTGGCTCACAAAGTCACCTGACCCCTGCTGGTCGGGTGGCTGCAGTACCGGCCTCCAGCCACCTGCAGCGCTGGTGTACCAGTGCAGTAAAGGAGATCGGCCCAGCCACTCCCAAGCTGTTACAGTGGCCCAAGGCCCACTACACCTGGTTTGTGACCCCAAAAGTTGCAAGCTGGCCAGGTGTCCTCCAGGTGTTTTGGACTACAACTCCGGCTTGGGGCTGATGGGAGTTGGGAGTCCAAAACACCTGGAGGACATCAGAGTCTTTTTTGTGTGCAGGAAGCTTTCCTTGACTCACCGCTGCTGGATTCCTGGGGCGTCGCATCCACAACTTGCCACCCATCAAACCCTGAAGGCAAATCGGGCCGTTTCATCCAGCAGTCGTTCCAGACATGGAAATTCCTGCATCCGAATGGGGGGGGGGGGGGAGAGAGAGAGAGAATTAAAATGGAAGTGGAAAGAAGCCGAAGTCCCAGCAAAGGAAGAATGGATACAAAAACTTATGGAATATGCAGAAATGGCAAGACTTACCGGAAGAATAAGAAATCAAGATAATAAACTTTTTTTAAAAAAATAAAAGAATGGAAATGGTTTATTGAACATTTATAGATAAATTGCAAACAGATAAAAAAAAACACTGGCAGGGTTATTGTAATAACCTGCAGTTATTACATAAGGGTATATATTTAAAGGAGATAATTAAATGAGCAAATTAAATGAATTTGGATGTGTAGAAGATATTATAAAATAAATTTAAGGAACCGCAGAAAGAGGGGGAAGGAAGTCAAACTTTGAAATGTTAAATTGATTGCAAAACTAATGAAATGTATTAACTTGAAAAGTATACCGTACTTTTCCATGTATAAGATGGCCCCTATTTGGGGGGGCTCAAATTTAAGAAAATGGGGGGAGGTGGCTCAGCGTTATTGAGCTTTTTAGGGGGGGGGATTGCACAGGGCTGTTGAGCTTTTTTTAGTGGGGATTGCCGAAAATCGCTCACCGGCACCCAGCACAAAAAACACCTCTCGTCTGTCCCCTTGCCGGTAGAAGCTGCCAATCGCCCGCACAATTTCCCCAATGTCAGCCAATCAACACCAGCCCTTGACACAGCAACCAATAACACGCCCAGTAGCCGCTGACAGCCGCGGCAGTAACCAATCAAATGTCCACCCTATGCACTCTCCATGTATAAGACGCCCACCACTTTTTAGCATAGTTTTTAAAGAAAACAACCTAGTCTTATACACAGAAAACTACAGTGGACGCTCGGGTTGTGAACATGATCCGTGCGGGAGGCACGTTCGCAACCCACAGCGTTCACAACATGTGGTTATGGCTGTACGGTAAATAAAGACTTTTAAATAATAATAATAATAATGGGGTACTTGGGTGGCCCATTATTGGGAAAGGAGTACGACAAGGCTGTATATTGTCTCCCCGCTTATTTAACTTATATGCAGAATACATCATGCGAAAGGCTGGACTGGATGAATCCCCAACCGGAATTAAGATTGCCGGAAAAAATATCAACAACCTCAGATATGCTGATGATACTACCTTGATGGCAGAAAGTGAGGAAGAATTGAAGAACCTTTTAATGAGGGTGAAAGAAGAGAGCGCAAAATATGGTCTGAAGCTCAACATCAAAAAAACTAAGATCATGGCCACTGGTCCCATCACCTCCTGGCAAATAGAAGGGGAAGAAATGGAGGCAGTGAGAGATTTCACTTTCTTGGGTTCCATGATCACTGCAGATGGTGACAGCAGTCACGAAATCAGAAGACGCCTGCTTCTTGGGAGAAAAGCAATGACAAACCTAGACAGCATCTTAAAAAGCAAAGACATCACCTTGCCGACAAAGGTCCGTATAGTTAAAGCTATGGTTTTCCCAGTAGTAATGTACGGAAGTGAGAGCTGGACCATAAAGAAGGCTGATCGCCGTAGAATTGATGCTTTTGAATTATGGTGCTGGAGGAGACTCTTGAGAGTCCCGTGGACTGCAAGAAGATCAAACCTATCCATTCTCAAAGAAATCAGCCCTGAGTACTCACTAGAAGGACAGATCCTGAAGTTGAGGCTCCAGTACTTTGGCCACCTCATGAGAAGAGAAGACTCCCTAGAAAAGACCCTGATGTTGGGAAAGATGGAGGGCACAAGGAGAAGGGGACGACAGAGGATGAGATGGTTGGACAGTGTTCTTGAAGCTACTAACATGAGTTTGGCCAAACTGCGAGAGGCAGTGAAGGATAGGCGTGCCTGGCGTACTCTGGTCCATGGGGTCACGAAGAGTCGGACACGACTGAACGACTGAACAACAACAACAACACTTGGGTGGCGGCCGTCCTGGGTTCGCCCTTCCTCCTGAACGTAGGAACCCGAGACGGAGGCGGCAGGGTCGTCGCGCTTACCAAACAGAGTCGGCATTGAGGTTCTCGATCGGCTTCATGTTCTCGTCAAAGTATATGTCCATGGTGAGGCTGACATCCGTATCGTGTGCCGAGTTGTAGTTGGTGACGGTCCGCGTGGGAATGCCCAGGCACCGGAGGACTGAGGGGACAAGGAGGAGGAGGAACGGGGAGAGATAAGCCTTTGGTTGGCCCCTTTGAGGACCAGGATGCTGGAGCACATGGACCTGATCTTGCAAGGCCCTCCTTCTGCCCAAGCCCTTCTCCTCCCTTCCCCAGAGCCCACTCTCGTCCCGACTCCCCGCAGACGGCAGCTACCTGTGGTCACGACTCCGGCAAAGACCCAGCACTGCCCGTAGAGAACCGGGTAGCCCGTCTTGTGGTACTTCAGCAAGATGTCTCGGCTGCCCACCCAGGCCGAAGGGTTGGTGCCGCGGGAGTAATCGCCGGTCCAGTTCCCAACCAGCACCCCGTTGTCGTCCAGAGAGTTCACCTGAGAAAGAGAGAGAGAGAAAGAGAGAGGGATGGGGAGAATCAGTACGGTTAGCAAGTGCTGTGTCAGCCCCGGAGGGACACAAGGTTTCGTGGCTTCGCCTTTAGTAGAATCATAGAATTGTAGGGTCGGAAGAGACCCGGGGGTCCTCTAGTCCAACCCTCTGCAATGCGGGAATCTCAGCTCACGGTTCCCCGTACAGGTTCCTGCTCAGCTTTGCAAATACGCTAGTTTAATGGCGGCACCTCTAATGGTTCGTTTCTACAATGAGAGAGAGGTATGCTAAGATTAAGAAGTTCCACAGCGCTTAATCCACTTCGTGGTACCACAGAAATATGGATCCGAAGTGTGTGTAGGCAATAGGAATTATTATTAATAATAATAATAATAATAATAACAATAATTTGTTATTATTTATTGGTTTCCCCAGCCACTCTGGGCGGCTCCCGACAAAATATTAAAAATACAGTGGTACCTCAGTTTACGAACTTAATCCGTTCCGGAAGTCCGTTTTTAAACCGAAACCGTTCGTAAACCATGGCGCGCTTTCCCTAATGAGGCCTCCAGCCGCCGGTGCCCTTCCACCATTCGGCTTCCGTTCTTAGACTGAGGTAAAGTTCGCAAACCAGGACACTACTTCCGGTTTTATGGAGGTCGTAAACCGAATAGTTTGTAAACAGGGCTGTTCTTAAACCGGGTACCACTGTAGAATCAAACATTAAAAACTTCCCCGAACAGGGCTGCCTTCAGGTGTTTTCTAAAAGTCAGATAGTGGCTTATTTCCTTGACATCTGGTGGGAGGGCGGGCGCCACCACTGAGAAGGCCCTCGTCCTGGTTCCCTGTAACATCACTTCTCGCAATGAGGAAATTGCCAGAAGACACTCGGAGGTGGACCTCAGTGTCCAGGCTGAATGATGGGGGTGGAGACGTTCCTTCGGGTATACTGGCCAAAGGCAGGAAGCATATTAGGGATTCCAAAAAGGAGATCTACCAGGGAGCCTGCAGTGGCATAGTGGTTAGACTTGGACCTGGGAGAACAGGGTTCGAATCCCCACCCAGCCATGAAGCTCACAGGGTGACCTTGTTCCTGCCTCTCAGGCTAACCTCCCTCCCAGGGTTGTTGTAGGGATAAAATGACGAGGTGCAGAGAACTACCCTCCATGGAGATGAAGATATATGAATGCAATAAACAAACTGACTTTCTCCATGCAGAAAGGCAGGTGCTACAAGCTTTCTGAAGAGAGGGGTAGAAGTTGAAGTCAGAAAATAAGAAGACTTTTTTTTTTAAAAAAAGGAAACACGCAAGCAAGTTTTGTCAGGCAGGAAGGCGAAACTGTCCCGAGGGCTCACCATCGCAGAGACGACCCGCGAAACCATGATGGGGTCTCCACGACTCGCGTGCGGCATCCCACGACGGTCCAGGACGTAGAGGCAGGCATCTAACATACCCTGGTCAAACTGTGGGGGGAGAGGAGAAGGGGACACACTCAAAGATCTCTCATACGCACACACCAAACTGCTCTGCTGGGTACCTCAAGGCACCGTCAAGATCTCCCGCAGAAGCAAAACTGCAAAGCACCACGGTGTAAGCAACAGTGCCTCCTGCTGGCAGATAACCAGAATAACCACACAAGGCGCTTCAGTGCTGCTCTGTTATCTTCAAAAGAAGTCAGTGGACCTTTGGTTCTCCTCCAGAAGGCCTATAATAAGCCATCGTCCTGATTTGCTTGCCCAGAGCTAACACGGGGGTTAGATTTTATCTGGCCTTTATTGAGCATCTGTTCTGATTTGCTTACAGGGAGGTTATATGAGCATTCATCCTTCACGCCTCCCAATTTGCTTGTGGGGTATTTATCCATATTTCCGTTCATTTCATGCTTCTCAGGGCTTATCCCCAACACATTCATAACTGAAAAATGTCAGTTTTTTTCATACTTTTTACAAATTATTTTTTTAAACATAGTTGGCACCTAATGGGTGTCTGACAGTCTGGGGTGTAATGTGCAAATGATTCTAAAGAGGAGGGAAATTCATAGAATCATAGAGTTGGAAGGGACCCCGACGGTCATCTAGTCCAACCCCCTGCAATGCAGGAATCTCAACTAAAGCATCCATGGCAGATGGCCCTCCAACCTCTGCTTAAAAACATCCAAAGAAGGAAAACCCACAACTTTAGCCGGAATCCTGTTTTCGGTAACTTGAATCCATTGGTTTGGGTCCTACAGAACAAGCTTGCTCCATCTTCCATGGAACAGCCCTCGAGTCGAGATATTCAAAGGTAGCTATCATATCTCCTCTCGGCCTGATCTCTTCTCCGAGCTAAACATACCCAAGTCCCTCATCCATTCCCCATAAGGCTTGATTTCCAGACCCTCGATCATCTCGGTCACCCTCCTCTGTGCATGTTCCAGCTTGTCAACACCCCTCTTAAACTGTGGCGCCCAGAACTGGACACAGGACTGGACACAAGTCACAACAGAGCAATATTATGACTTCCCTTAACCTGGACGCTATGCTTCTGTTGATGCAGCCAAGAATAGCATGAGCTTTTTTTGCTGCTGCATCACACAGTTTGTGGTCCACCAAGACCCCTAGATCCTTTTCAGGTGCACTATGCCCCACCATCTTATATTTGCCGGTTCTTCCTGCCGGGGATGCAGGTGGCGCTGTGGTCTAAACCACTGAGCCTAGGGCTTGCCGATCAGAAGGTCGGCGGTTCCAATCCACGGGACGGGGTGAGCTCCTGTTGTTCGGTCCCTGCTCCTGCCAGCCTAGCAGTTCGAAAGCACGTCAAAGTGCAAGTAGATAAATAGGTACCACTCTGACGGGAAGGTAAACGGCGTTTCCGTGCGCTGCTCTGGTTCTCCAGAAGCGGCTTAGTCATGCTGGCTACATGACCCGGAAGCTGTATGCCAGCTCCCTCGGCCAATAAAGCGAGATGAGCACCGCAACCCCAGAGTCGTCCGTGACTGGACTTAACGGTCAGGGGTCCCTTTACCTTTACCTGCCTAAGTGCAGAACCTGAGATTTGTCCCCATTGTGTTAGCTTTGGCCCAGTTCTCCACTCTGTTAAAGTCGCCTTGAATCGCGATTCGAGAGTTTTTAAGGAAGTTTAGGAGAAGTCATGGAAGCCAGTAGCAGGTTCGATGAACTTGTGGGCCCTCTCACCTTGCACAAGGGTGCTGGTAGAAGGCCCAAATAGAGGGGGGGGGGGGTTCATATGGGCCACTTGGCCCGGGCCTCCGATTTCACAATCGCTCACCATTATTTAAATGTAAATACTTAAAATAATCCTTTTCCCTATGTATTTTTAAAAATCACTATTGTATATCTATATTTCCCATTTTTTTAAATATGCAGATACGGTTCAAGCCTTGAAATAAAATTATTTGTCAACATAACTTTTGTGAAAATTATTTATATACTTACTTATTTATAAGACTTCAGAGATCCTCAGGGTAAAAAAAAAGGGGGGGGCACATTATCTGCCTGGCTCTGCAAGGGTCTGGCTGGTAGTGGTGGACAACCTCATCTCTGAGGGTTGATGTAAACAGTACTGAGTACCCCGAGACCTTAGACCACTTTGCATTCTGCCAATGAGCCACCCAGGGGCCTACCTGGGCGTAATTCCACGTCCGTTCCCCAATCTGGGTTTCGGTCCCATAGTAGATCCTCCCTGTCTCATTCAACACATACTCCTCCAGCCAATTGGTCTGGGCCAGGTAAACAGGATCCTCTGAATGGGGAAAAATGGAAGAGGGCAAATTTAGGGCAAATTCAGGAGCTTCAAAATTACAGGCCTTTTAAGGGAGGAGAGAGAACACCGAATGCATGTGCAAAAATCACCAACGGGAGAATATTTTGACTCCCTATCATCTTGATTGTGTTTTCTTGTTGATTTTTTTTATAATCATCTTTCCTATCCGATTTTTCAAATACAAATTTATAACAAAGCCGACTACATTCCCACAGACAGAGATTTCTCTGAATCTCACGACGTCCCCCCACCCCCCTCTCCAGGGGTCCTAATGTCAACCTTTTCAACTGCATATTATATCATAATCTGTATTTTATATCCAGTGCTTTTTTATTTTAAAAAAATGTGGAGGGGGTGCTCTCATTTTGACTCAAGAAAACCACCATTTCATAGTTCAAACCGGGGAAAATAAATACAGCAAATGGACAAAAGGACAGAGATTCACAAAATGTTTAGGGGTATGCGTCCCCCTGCTTCCCCCCCAGAAAAAAGCACTGTTTATATCTATCCATATTGTCCGTCGTATTTATTACAAGTGTGATTAAAATCCTGGTAATGTTTTCATCTGCTCAGTGATCCGATCCCCTAAATAAATTACGAATCTTTCGCATTCTTTCTTAAAAGTTTTTTGTCCTCTTGGTTCCTGAGCTTTCCAGTCAGTTTTGCCATTTCGGCGTAATCCCTCATCTTAGTTTACTATTCCTCTCTGGCAGGGACTCTTTCGTCTTTCCATCTCTGGGCTAGTAGCATTTGTGCGGGTCTTGTTGATGTTTCTTAAGTTATATTGTTTTTATGCTTTTATATGACATATGTCACTGTTGTGTGTGTGTGTGTGTGTGTGTGTGTGTGTGTGTTTTGCAATCATTTTTTCAGCGGGAAGGAAAATGGGTGCTCTACATATGCTCAGAGGCACCCTTTGCGTGGCGTTTTCCAAACCCAGCTCTGCCTCGGATTGCAGTGGAGTCCTGCTTTTCGTGAGCTCAACTTCTCTTCCTTTTTGAGGGAAAGGGAGCTGACCGTCCCCTGAAGAGCGCCGGGCATTCTGGAACACACCCCAGGGGCATACGCAGAGTGCCTTTTGTTATTTTGCATCCCTTATCCTGACACTCCCTGAATGTTCTGCTCAGCTGGCCTTTGTAAAACTCTACAATGCAGAGCCAAGAGATTTATTTTCTTTGGTGCTTTATCCAACATATTCCACTGGAGATAAAAGGTTTCCTTTCTCCACCCCCCCACCCGCAGATCATTCCCATTTATCGTGCAGGGTGTGTGCGTGGGACAGAGATAAAGACCGTTTTCCCGTGGTTCTTGGCATCCGGACAAGCTTTTGCTGGCCAGACCCTTCCAGCAGCGAGGAGGCTAGGAAAACGAGACTCTCCCGTAAAATCGGGGAAAGACTATGGCCTTAAATGTGGGATGTGAAGCATGAGAAGCAGTCAAGTACAACATTCCTTGAAATGCTAGAGAAGACATGCGAGGGGATGTTTGGGCCAGCCAGTCGAAATTTCCTGTTCCTCCTGGCTGGAGCATCCTTCCTTTTGCATGTGATAGAACAAAGGTCTCCAAACTAAGGTCCGCGGGCCGGATAAGGCCCGAGGGACTCATTTATTCAGCCCGCGGTGACCCCTGCTGCTGCCGCCCGCTCTTACTGGCGCGGTGCGGCGCAGCCAGGGGCGTTGCTGGGGGGGGGCGGTACGCCCCGGGCGCCAGGGGAGGGGAGGGGAGGGGTGACAAGCGGCGGCCCCTCCCGCCACTCCCAAAGTGACCCCAATGGGTCGGAGACAGCACATACTTCCATTTACCGGCTATTAGAAACCGCTGCATGGGTCGTGGGTGGCGCTGTGGACCAAACCACAGAGCCTAGGGCTTGCCGATCAGAAGGTAGGTGGTTCGAATCCCCGCAACGGGGTGAGCTCCCGTTGTTTGCTCCCAGCTCTTGCCCACCTTGCAGTTCGATAGCAGGTCAAAGTGCAAGTAGATAAATAGGTACCACTCTGGCGGGAAGGTAAACGGCATTTCCGTGCGCTGCTCTGGTTCGCCAGAAGCGGCTTAGTCATGCTGGCCACGTGACCCGGAAGCTGTAGGCCGGTTCCCTCGGCCAGTAAAACGAGATGAGCACTGCAACCCCAGAGTCATCCGCGACTGGACCCAACGGTCAGGGATCCCTTTGCCTTTACCTTTAGAAACCACTGCAGCTTCATAGAATCATAGAGTTGGAAGGGATCCCCTGCGATGCAGGAATCTTTGGCTCAGCATGTGTCTCGAACCCACAACCCTAAGATTAAGAGCCTCGTGCTCTACTGACACATACACACAAAGAGGGAGGGAGAGAAAAACCCCCAGCCAACTTACGTTTGCACCAGGGGTTGAAGAGGATGTAAGTATCATAGCGGGGGTCAAGGGGCATCTGGTACTCTCCCGCCTTGGTCCGCGTCTTGACCCCAAACTGGTACTTTCCGATCACGGCGTTGGGCGAGGTGGTGACCCGCAGGGATATGTTGTTTGTGCCTGTGTCGGTCACCTCTGCTGACCAGAGCCCTCCGTCCATGGACTTGCCCACTGGAACCAGAATGTATGTCCCCTTTGAGGTCTGCGGTGATGGACCTGTGGGGAGATGGGGGGAGAGAAAGAGAGAGATTAGTGGGAAGAAGCAAAGGCAAGACTGTTGGGTGGAGCGACCCATCTCCTGCTTCCTGTGTCCACCAACTACAGTGGTACCTTGGTTCTCAAACTTAATCCGTTCCGGAAGTCCGTTCCAAAAACAAAGCGTTCCAAAACGCCCTGGGTGGGAGGGAGTTCCACCGATCAGGGGCCACCACAGAGAAGGCCCTGTCACCCGCCACCCCTGAGTCTCTTTAGGGCAGAGGAACAATCAGGATTGAATAAGAACATTCTTCCCTGAGACCTCCAGGTATAGGGCGGTATATAAATTCAATTAATAATAACAACAATAAAATAATAATAATAATACTGGGTTTTTTAAAAAATTGTAGCCTGCTCTTCAGCAGCTACCCCCTGCCCCCCAAAAGGCAGGGTTGTTGTTGTTGCACCTCAGGTTTGCAGTGTAAAAGATAATGACACTAAAGGAAAAGGGATGGGGAGGGAGGAGGAAAGAAGCAAACTCAGGGACTGGTTCTATTTCAAAGGAGAAACTTGACCTCCAGTGGGGAGGGCAGAAATCTCAGAGCAGTCCCGCCCCGCCCCATTAGCAAGCCGAGATGTCCCGCCGCAAACTGTCCAGATCATTGCTTTTCAGCCCTGGCATCTGCCCTCCTCTCCGCTGAGCTGCCTTCTCAGGTTTCAAACCCAGGACCCACTTGCCTCATCTCCAGGAATGTGCCTCACCCTGGGTTTGGCAGGTGTCCCGTTGAGCCTGGCAGAGCTGCCACCCAGCAGAGAAGGATGGGCAAACTCGGTGCATATCAGCCTCTCGCTTCTCTCATCTCAAATCCAGCTTTCCATATCAGTCTGCGAGTTTCGAGTCCTCATGAAAACCCGCTAGCCTTTCAGTGCGATTTTCTCCCTATATATGTACTGTACGCAACTTGGCCTAAGGCACCCGTTTTTGCAAAGCCAGCTCCCCTTTCGTGCAATGCCCTTTCGCACTGCCAAATTCCTTGCCAGATTACACTATTCACAGCAGCCCATATGGCCAGCTATAATATAATTTCTTGCCCTACACTGCCTTGGCTATACTTCTTGCCAAATTGCAACTTATTGCAAGTGCAGTCTCGTCGATAAGTAACCCAGGCAACTTATTTTATCGTTTTTAAAGCAGGATTTCTAAGCCACAGCAGTTGATCTTTGAATAACTTGCTATGGGCAGAAATCCACCAGGTGCAGCCTGTTTCGAAGCTTCCACGGACAGATTTCTGCCTGCCGCCCAATTCTTAAGAGCGCAAGAGCTTTGCCCAGGAGGGAAAGGTGGCAACCGCGCACCTATCTGAATGCAGAAATTTTCCCTTATCTACTCTGCTCATGCTCAGAAGTACCTCAAGGGCACGAGAAACATACATCTCTCTGCACACAGCCAGAAATTGGAGTCTTTTTTTTTTCTCTGGGTCACAGACCATTTCTCCACAAAAAACACAGGCCTGGCTGCTTCTCTCGCTCGATTTCCTTTGTTTGTTGATATTAGGATTTCAGGAACTGCTGGCTTTATCAAGCAAGGCCTGGAAGCAGCCAAAGAGGTGGCTGTTTTCACCTCAGGTACCCTGCAAAGGCTCCACCTCCGCAGCCTTGGTGGGCCTGTGTTTCGAGAGATATGGACCTCCAAGGCACTCCACCACCGCCTCAGAAAGATGCATTTCAGCCGACCGCAGAAGCGGGAAAAGATAACCAAAAAAAGAGAACACGGCTGCGGTGTAAACAGAGGACATTGCCAAATGACTCTCCCAAAGGCCAGCAGGGCTGCTCCTCTGCCTTTCACAAATATTTGGCCGCCAGGAAAGTCGGATCAGAGTTTTGCTTGCGAGAGGCACAGGAGCAAGGCGTGCCGAGAAAGTTGGCTACTCTCGTGAGGGTTCCTCCCGCCCTCCCAGCCCTGAGGGCCACATTTCTTTCTGAGCACGGCCTTCCGGGGGCCACAAACTGGTGGTGGCAAAAATGGGCAGAGCGATGAATGAAGAGCTTGGGTGTTGAGAGCCAATGGGCTATCCGGAAATGGCAAAAGTCAGTAGCGTTATTAAGAGGTCAAAACGAACTTTTAACAGAAGCAGGTAGGTAGCCGTGTTGGTCTGCCATAGTCAAAACAAAATAAAAAATAAAAAAATTCCTTCCAGTAGCACCTTAGAGACCAACTAAGTTTGTATCTGAAGAAGTGTGCATGCACACAAAAGCTCATACCAAGAACAAACTTAGTTGGTCTCTAAGGTGCTACTGGAAGGTGAATTTTTTTTTTGTTTGTTTTAACAGAAGAATGGGGGACTTTTTGGAAAAGCACTGCAAACAAATAAAATTGTGGGCAGGATTCAAAATAGGAGCAGCAGGAGAAAAATGATAGAAGCATTTGCATCAGAGGGATTTTTGTAACTGAATTTGATATATAATCCAGTCACGAGTGCCCGGGAGGTGTAGTGGTTAGGGTTCGAATCTCCACTCGGCCATGAATCCCACTAGTTGTGACCTTGGGCCCAGTCCCTGTCCGTCTCTCCACCTAGCATACCTCACAGGGTTGTTGTGTGGGGAGGGAGAGAACCAGGCGTCTCACTTCGAGCTTCTCGGAGGAAAACACAGGATTACACACGCAATACGAAAATAATATTTGGTTGCTGGGCTCTGGCAGTGAGGAGAAGAGTGCTCCGCACAGCACCTGTTGAACTGCGGCGCATTTGCAGACGCAGCTTGTTTCGGCTCTTGTGCAAAAGAACCAGATCAGAGAGATAATCGCACACTCCCTGCTCGGAGTAGACCCACACCCAGCAGCTGGGCCGAGGTGGCTCCTCGCATCCTTTGGAGGGAAATCGGGAGCAGGCTGTGTCCCAAACCTCCTCATGTTCTCTCCCAGCCTCCAGCAAGCAGGTTGGGGCAGGAAAGAGCCAAACCTGTTCTTCACTGGGGTGCGGCACCTCCATATCGACTCCTTTCTCCTCCCTCCTACACCCAGGGAGGTTACAGCTGGCAAGAGGTCCCACCGCTGTGTCACCCGCGTCTCGGATCCTGCCCCTTCTCCTCCCTGGCTGTGGGTGTGCCATGACTCTCCCTCCCACCCTGTGACGCAAGCCTCGTGCCTTTAAGCAGCCGTGTGGCGGGCAGAAATCCAACAGGTGGCGTTTCTCCCGGGACTGTTAGAAGAAGCTGCACCTGGTGGGTTTCCACCTGCGGCAAAACCCCGCAGGTGGAAACACATTCATTTTAAAGGTTTCCAGGGGGCAGCCGGGGAACAACGCAGGAAGACAGCTGAGGTGCGCAAAATGGCGCCCCCGTTCTGGAGGAGAGCCTTCCCCAAACTGGTGCCGGCTGGGACTGATGGGAGCTGCACAACTTCTGGAGGGCAGAGAGTTGGGATGAAGGCCTCAGGCTCTGAATCCTACGAAACCCGACCGATAGGGCATTCCAGGACAGGCGAGAGGAAGGGACACCTCTTGCACGGAGTATAATTAACATCTTTCTGTAATGTGCTCCTCAGAAGACTTGGCAAGAAGCCCTTTCCAAGAAGATTAGCTGAATCTTTCTCATCTATGAGCTTACATCCAACAGGGGTATCCCTAAGGGGTCTCCGCTGGAGGAGTTCTCTGGCCCTAGCCCCCATCTGAAGAAATGGAGGCAGTGAGACATTTTACTTTCTCGGGATCCGTGATCACTGCAGATGGTGACAGCAGTCATGAAATTAAAAGACGCCTGCTTCTTGGGAGGAAAGCAATGACAAACCTAGACAGCATCTTAAAAAGCAGAGACATCACCTTGCCGACAAAGGTCCGTATGGTTAAAGCTATGGTTTTCCCAGTAGTGAGGTATGGAAGTGAGAGCTGGACCATAAAGAAGGCTGATCGCCGAAGAATGGATGCTTTTGAGTTATGGTACTGGAGGAGACTCTTGAGAGTCCCACGGACTGCAAGAAGATCAAACCTATCCGTTCTGAAGGAAATCAGCCCTGAGTGCTCACTGGAAGGACAGATCCTGAAGCTGAGGCTCCAAGACTTTGGCCACCTTATGAGAAGAGAAGACTCCCTGGAAAAGACCCTGATGTTGGGAAAGATGGAGGGCACAAGGAGAAGGGGACGACAGAGGATGAGATGGTTGGACAGTGTTCTTGAAGCGACTGGCATGAGTCTGACCAAACTGCGGGAGGCAGTGGAAGACAGGAGTGCCTTGCGTGCTCTGGTCCATGGGGTCACAAAGAGTCGGACACGACTGAACGACTGAACAACAACAGCCCCCATCTGAGTGACGATATAAGAAAAAATGACAGAAAATTGTTTATGTACGCAACGACTGGGGCAAGACTGTTGTTGGCACAGGTTTGGAAATCTCAACAAATCCCAACGGTTGAGCAATGGCAACAAAAGATTATGGAATACATGGAAATTGCTAAATTGCTAAATTGACATCAAAAATCAGGCAACAGGGTGACGAAACTTTTCAAAAAGAATGGGGAAATTATATGACATATATAGACAACATGTGTAAAGTAGATCAATATGGAAATAAACCTCATAACGGGAAGGGAAATTCAGCAAATGGAAATAGAACGGAAAGGTAATCAGTAGATGTTTGAAAAGGGAAACAAATTATGTATATTTTGAGAACATTAGATGTATAAGTTTGAGAGATTAGTTATTATATTATGAAAATTGGATAAGAATGTGAAATATAAAAGTTTGATTTAAAGAAGACAGAACATGGAAGATATGAAGTCGATATTAGATACGGAATATAAGCTATTTTATGTAATTACTATATGTAATTATATGTGTATATTAAAATCAATAAAAATCATTGATTAAAAAAAAAGAGTCGGACACGACTAAACAACTAAACAACAACAGCCCCCATCTGGGCGTTGGACGGAGGCAATTCCTCACAGATTCCCTTAGCGGGATAGCCTTAACTAAGGAGGGTCAGGCAGAGGCTCTGGTTATCTCCCGCTTGGACTACTGCCATGCGCTCTACGTGGGGCTACCTATGAAGGTGTCCAAGAAACTACAACTAATCCAGAATGCGGCAGCTAGACTGGGGACTGGGAATGGCCGCCGAGACCACATAACACCAGTCCTGAAAGACCTACACTGGCTCCCAGTACGTTTCCGAGCACAATTCAAAGTGTTGGTGCTGCCCTTTAAAGCCCTAAACGGCCTCAAAGGCCCAGTATACCTGAAGGAGCGTCTCCACCCCCATCATTCAGCCCGGACACTGAGATCCACCTCCGAGGGCCTTCTGGCGGTTCCCTCCCTGCGAGAAGCGAGGTTACAGGGAACCAGGCAGGGGGCCTTCTCGGTGGTGGCACCCACCCTGTGGAACGCCCTCCCATCAGATGTCAAGGAAATAAACAACGATCTGACTTTTAGAAGACACCTGAAGGCAGCCCTGTTTAGGGATGTTTTTAATGATTTATGCATTAATGTATTTTTTTTATCTTTTGTTGGAAGCTGCCTAGAGTGGCTGGGGAAACCTAGCCAGATGGGTGGTGTGTGTGTGTGTGTGTGTGTGTATAAAAATATAAAATTTAACCTCCCCTTCAACCATGACAAAAGATGGCTGCTATCGTTAATCCCACTGTGGAGACTCCATGGAGAGCTGCAGTCTACCTGCTTGGGCCCAGAGAGCAGGAGCGAGCCAGTGCCTTCACACATCACCTTGCTCCTATCAGGCCTTCCTGGAGGGATGTGGTGGACACACTACGAAAGGCACGACGATGGACCTTTCGGTCCGATGCAGCAGGCCACATCCTCTTGACGCACAAATCCTGCCAGGGATCAGGGCGGGGCAACCCGTTTGCCGGCAACACCGCCAAGGAGGCCTGAGCTGGCAAATGCCCGGTGGTTTTCTGATACCATCAGAGGCTGCTGCCGTCCCATTTCAGGCCTCCCAAACGAGAATTTGGGGACCCCGCTCCCCCCAATGGCTTGGAAGCTCCCTTTTATTCCAGAGGTGCAAAACAGCTGGATGAAAAGCAGCTCTGGAGTGCCTCTAGATCAGGGGTCAGCAACCTTTTTCAGCCATGGGCCGGTCCACTGTCCCTCAGACCTTGTGGGGGGGGGCGGAGTATATTTTGAAGGGAAAAAATGAACGAATTCCTATGCCCCACAAATAACCCAGAGATCCATTTTAAATAAAAGCACACATTCTACTCATGTAAAAACACGCTGATTCTCGGACCGTCCGTGCCCACAGGCCTTAGGCTGCCTACCCCTGCTCTAGATTCTCAGCAGTTTGCAGGACGGATCCAAGCACACACTGGGAACGTTGGGCTTGCGCAAGTCATTATCATTTCCTAATTATGAACTACCATTTTCCCGACGCCAACACATGTTCCCAGCCTCTCATTCGGCCAAGAGATGTTGACAACAACATGGATTCTCAATCCACTCCCAACACAACTTAATGTATGAATGAACCAATAATAATAATAATAATAATAATAATAATAATAATAATAATAATAAGTTAGACCCCGCCCTCCCCGGCCAAAACCGGGCTCAGAGCGGCTAACATCAAATGCATAACACATTAAGATAAAATCAGGCAATCCTGCTTTTATAGGGAACACGGCCGGAAACTAAGTTTGATGAGCGCGTGGAGGACTGCTCAGTTCCCAAAGGGTGCTTCCAGACTGTCATTATTTTTTGGAGGGGGGGGCACTCCATCGCGTACTGCCGGTGGCGCAACAAACCCGCTCCCCAGCAAAACGGGGTGCTCTTTTTTTCGTAATAAGGAGAATGAGGCAGGAAGCGTGACACCGACGCCATCAAACCTCAAACCTCCCCACAAAACAAATCGGGCTGGAAGGGATGCTCCATAAATGGCAAACGTCATCTCCTCTCCCTGCAAGCAAATCAGGTTGGACGGTCAAGGAAATGGGCTGTCCGGAAGCAGCCTCATTCGCCCGGCAAAAAAAAAAAAAAGAGGGTTGGTAAGGATCTGTGTGATTAGCCGGGCAGAGAAGAAAGGATTCTGCTGGGTCTTATTTCCTCCAGCAATATAATTATGTGGGCACCAAATTGGGCCATTTGGGCAGGAGCATCCGTCCCCATCAATTGTCCTTGCAGCATCGGGCAGTTTTGTGGTTTCCCTTTGATGCTGATGGTCCCTGGGAACAATGCCCTCAATTATCTTATTAAACGCATCCTGCCCAATGCTTAATTTCTCCAAAAAGAGCGCACCGCCTTCTGATCTGCCAATCGCCCTCCATTGCCCACACCAATTCCTAGGGGCGTATGAAGCTGTCAAATATAGTATAGTACCACTGTATTCTGCTCTGGTCAAACCTCACCTGGAATACTGTGTCCAGTTCTGGGCACCCCAGTTCAAGAAGGATACTGACAAGCTGGGACGTGTCCAGAGGAGGGCAACCAAAATGGTCAAAGGCCTGGGAACAATGCCTTATGAGGAACGGCTTAGGGAGCTGGGTATGTTTAGTCTGGAGAAGAGAAGGTTAAGGGGTGATATGATAGCCTTGTTCAAATATATAAAAGGATGTCATATAGAGGAGGGAGAAAGGTTGTTTTCTGCTGCTCCAGAGAAGCGGACACGGGGCAATGGATTCAAACTACAAGAAAGAAGATTCCACCTAAACATTAGGAAGAACTTCCTGACAGTAAGAGCTGTTGGACAGTGGAATTTGCTGCCAAGGAGTGTGGTGGAGTCTCCTTCTTTGGAGGTCTTTAAGCGGAGGCTTGACAGCCATCTGTCAGGAATGCTTTGATGGTGTTTCCTGCTTGGCAGGGGGTTGGACTGGATGGCCCTTGTGGTCTCTTCCAACTCTGATTCTATGATTCAAATATGATCAGCTCAGATGATCTATTCTACCAGTAACTGGGACTCTCCGGGGTCTTTGGGGGTGAGAAGTATATCCAGCAGTGAGGGAACTCTGCATTTGCTCAGAGGTTCCCTTCATCGACTCCCTCTTCCTGCCTCCCAGGCTGCAGCAGTGACACCATCAACTAAATCTCAGATCTACCTGCAAAACATGGCCACTCCATGTTTCACCGTCATAGGAAGGGACAGAGGAATCCTTCCTCATGCAGTCAGAACCCCAGCCCATCTAATTCAGAGATGCCTACACTGACTGGCAGCACCACTCTGGGGTTTCAGGCAAGACCTACCTGGAAATGCCTAGGATTGAATCTGAGACTGTCTGTATGCGAAGCAATAGCTCTCCTACTGAGCTATGCCTCTCCCTCACTGAATCCAGGCAGGATCCAAAAGTTGACCATCTCTCCAATCCAGAGGCAGTGCCCTTCAGATGTTGCCAGCCTACAACTCACAGAGCTGGAAGGGACCTCCTAGAGTCATCTAGTCCAACCCCCTGCAATGCTAAAGCATCCATGGCAGATGGCCACCCAACCTCTGCTTAAAAACCTCCGAGGAAGGAGAGTCCGCTACCGTTTCACTGTCAAATCGCTCTTCCCGTGAGAAAATTATTCCTGATGCTGAGTCGGAATCTCCTTTCTTGTAACTTGAAGCCATGGGTTCGAGTCTTGCTCTCCGGAGCAGGGAAAAAAAAAAACCAAGTTTGCTCCATCCTCCATGTGACAGCCCTTGAGAAGATGACTACTGTATCTCCTCTTTTCCAGGCTAAATATCCCCAACTCCATCGACCGGACCTTATAAGGCTTGTTTTCCCTAGACCCTTGACCGTCTCGGTCGCCCTCCTCTGCACACGTTCCAAGCTTGTCAATATCGTTGTTAAACTGTGGCGCTCAGAATCAGACACGGTTTTCCAGGTGGGGGTCTGACCAGCGCAGAATAGAAGGGTAGTCGGTGGCCGTAGCCAATGGAGGCCCTCTCCCATGGGCTACCCCTGCCCTAAATTGTCCCCCTTCTCTGCCCCCTGGGAACTGAGCAGAGGGCTGAGGAATTAAGAAGCTATCTTACATCACGTCTCACTATTTGACCATCCAGCCCAGTGTCATCTCCTCTGACAGAGGCCACATCCACACCACACCCCCAAGCTCATTTCATAGACTCAGAGAACTGGGGGTTTCGAAGGGCTCCCAGGGTCATCTAGTCCAACCCCCTGCACTGCAGAAGTCGCAGCTAAAGAATCCCGGGGACAGATCACTACCCAACCTCTGCTTTTTAAGAAAGAGCACATAGTTTTCCCCCAAAGGATTCCTGGGAACTGCTGTTTGTTCCGGGCTCTGAGACTCATAGCTTTGCGACAGGTAAACTACAGTTCCCAGGATTCCTCGGCGGGGGAGCTATGTGCTTTAAAGGTATGGTGCGGTCATTGGCCCATAGCTTGGTCAATGGAACACGAGACTCTTTAGGGTCGTGGGTTCGAGCCCCACGTTGGGCAAAAAATTCCTGCCTTGCAGGGGGTTGGACTAAATGACCCTTGGGATCCCTTCCAACTCTTTGATTCTACGTGACCTGGGTTTCCGACCACCTGCTACCTTTAAAGCCCTAAACGGCCTCGGCCCAGTATACCCGAAGGAGCGTCTCCACCCCCATCGTCCAGCCCGGACACTGAGGTCCAGCTCTGAAGGCCTTCTGGTGGTTCCCTCCCTGTGAGAAGTGAGGTTACAGGGAACCAGGCAGAGGGCCTTCTCGGTGGTGGCGCCCTCCCATCAGATGTCAAGGAAATAAACAACTATCTGACTTTTAGAAGACATCTGAAGGCAGCCCTGTTTAGGGAAGTTTGAATGTTTGGTGTTTTATCGTGTTTTTAATATTCTGTTGGGAGCTGCCCAGAGGGGGGAATCCCAGCCAGATGGGCGGTTTTAAAAATATATTATTATTATTATTATTATTATTATTATTATTATTATTATTATTTCCGCAGTTGTACCTGGAGATGCGAGGGATGGATCCTGTGACTTCTGCATGCAGAGCAGTTGCTCGACCCCTGCAACCCATCTCTTACGTCTTTTAAAAAAATGTGCCTCTCCCAAAACGCCACGTCTGCGCACTCTGAGGGCAGGGGGCCGTATTGTGATTCTGGGTGGGCCATTCGAAGGAAAATGTTCACCTCCCAGCAGATGCTGTGGAACGCAAAAGGCCCCCGGCCCCCAAACCCAAGAAATTACAGAGGTGGCTGGCCTTGCAAGCTAATCAGAGGGTGGGATGTTTTCTATTTTTTAATTTCAGGCAAGGAGGAACAGAATTGGCGGTGTTGGGGTGGGGGTGGGGAACGGCTGGGCCAGAAGCCAAGAAAACAGGCTGCCTGCCAGCCCAACCCCATTACCAAACCCTGCGCTCCCGAGCGAAGTTTAGCAACACGTCCCGGAGACGCTGAGAGCCAGATTCCTCGCCCACTTGAGCAGAGAGAGGCCTGATAAGGAGCGCAGACCAGTTTCGCCACTAAACGGAAAACGTCATCTGGGAGCGAAGGCTCTTGGCTGCAGTCGCCCCAGTGCAACTGTGCTGCTAAGGGGAGGGCAGGCAAAAATCCAAGAGGACAGGCTGAGAATCAAGCTTTACCCGGTGAATTCCTGCCTGCAGCCCGGCTGACAACTACATGGCAGCAGGGAACACTGCAGCCGTGGCCGCGGTGGAATTTGTGGGATGCTGAGATGCATCTCTCAACCGTGTCACGGTGTCTGTCGTGGTTACTTTCTGACCAAGAAATGCTTGGTGTGGGCGAGAATGGGCAGGAGAGGGATATTGCACTTTGCACATGCTCAGAAGCAACCTTGCTTCACTTAGGGCAGCTGAGCAAAGCCCTGCTAAGCGTTTTGGCTCACCTCTGAACCTTGGGAAGGATCACAGGCAGCATTACAGAAACGGTAGAGGGTCATTTAGTTCACACACCCATCCCTGCCGTGAAGGAATCGCAGGAACCTGGGCTGTGTGAAGTCGTCGTTGATATCTGTCTGTCTCGAGAGGCAATGGAGTGCACCTCCAAGGGTGAAATCACAGGGCCTGCTGCGGCTGCAGAAACCCGTAACTCCTAGCTACTGCTGCTGCCTCCTGCGTTGTTTTTGCCAAGTTAGCAGCACCAAAGTGACCCCCTCGGGGTGCAAACCTGGGCAGTGTGTCTGGGGGGGCCTGGGCTGCCCAGAAGACAAGACCCTCTTCTCAGCCTTGGTCCAAAAGAAAGCAGAGCAAGACGTTTGGCACCAGCTTGGCTGCAGGAGTTGCCGGAAGGAGGAGTACAAGGGGCCACCCAACCCCCTTAGGGACCCCACTTTGGATCTGTGTGGGGTTTACTCGTGAGCCTTTTTTTCTCCCGAAGATATCCCACAAGACAGCATGTGTGTGAAGCACTGATAGGCTATTTGCGTTAGGCATAAAACAAAAACATCATGATTTGCACCAGGGGAAACTTACATTCTCTGCTTATTTGTGGAAGGAGGGGTGCAGCTCCTGTAAAAAATATGCACCAGGGCAGGCCTGCTAGATCAGCCCCTCTCGCTTCATACATTCAGACACATCCCTCTGGGAAGCCCATGATCGGGGAACGAAAACAACAGCCCTCGTCTCACCCGTCCTCGCTTCCCAACAAGGAGGAGGTACATTTAGACACCTCCCTCGTGCATTTTTGAACTTCCCTAAGCTAGGCATCATTGGACGCGGGTGGCGCTGTGGTTTAAACCACTGAGCCTAGGGCTTGCCGATCAGAAGGTCGGCGGTTCGAATCCCCGCAACGGGGTGAGCTCCCGTTGCTCGGTCCCTGCTCCGGCCAACCTAGCAGTTCGAAAGCACGTCAAAGTGCAAGTAGATAAATAGGTACCGCTCCGGCGGGAAGGTAAACGGCATTTCCGTGTGCTGCTCCAGTTCGCCAGAAGCGGCTTAGTCATGCTGGCCACATGACCCGGAAGCTGTACGCTGGCTCCCTCGGCCAATAATGCAAGATGAGCACCGCAACCCCATAATCGTCTGCGACTGGACCTAATGGTCAGGGGTCCCTTTACCTTTAAGCGAGGTATCAACCCTATACAGTGGTCCTTTGGTTCTCAAACGCCTTGGTACTCAAACAACTTGGAACCCAAACACTGCAAACCCGGAAGTAAGTGTTCCGGTTTGCAAACTTTTTTTGGAAGTTGAATGTGCTCCACTTTGAATGTTATGCTTCCAATTTGAGTGCCACACTTCCATTTGAGTGTTACACTGAGGTCTGGCGTATAAGACTACTTTTTAATCCAAGAAAATCTTCTCAAAAGTCGGGTGGAGAATCTGTGGTCGAGTATATCTCAAACTGTATAAAACAAAATAAAATAAAAAATTCTTTCCAGTAGCACCTTAGAGACCAACTAAGTTTGTTCTTGGTATGAGATTTCGTGTGCATGCTCATACCAAGAACAAACTTAGTTGGTCTCTAAGGTGCTACTGGAAAGATTTTTTTATTTTATTTTGTTTTGACTATGGCAGACCAACACGGCTACCCACCTGTAACTCAAACTGTATATTTTAACTGGAAAAGTTGGGGGTCGTCTTATACGCCCAGTCGTCTTATACACCGGAAAATACGGTATTTATTTTGTGTTTTTGCTTCTGCAGCTCTTTATTGTTTTGTTTTTGTGACTGTGTGGAACCCAGTTCAGCGATTGATTGATTGATTGATTGATTGATTGTGTGGCTGCAGTACATTATTGCTTTCATTTTATGGATCCATGGTCTCGTTAGATAGTAAAATTCATGTTAAATTTTAGGGTTTGTTTTTTAAAGTCTGGAACTGATTAATCCATTTTGCATTATTTTCTATGGTAAGGCACGCCTTGGTTTTGGAACGCTTTGGTTTTGGAACGGGCTTCCGGAACGGATTAAGTTTGAGAACCAAGGCGTCACTGTACACTGTGGCAATGGATTCCGCAACTGGGAGAAAAAAACAGAGTTACTTGAACGACACCGAGGTGTGCTGAAGAGCATCGGGCGGGTATTTCTGGCCCGCTTCCGTCTCACCTAGTTCCTCCTAACTCAGCAGCTCGCTCATGAGGACTAGAAGCTCTGTTTAAAAGCAGCGACGGCCCCCCCGCCCCACTCCCCTCCACGACCGACCGCCGGATAGCCCGCCATCTCTCGGCCCGCTCACCGATGAGGAACTCAAGGCAGATGCGGTGCTCCTCGGGGTCGTACGGCTGGCGGAACTGGAGCTTCATGTCAAAGGGCTGGCCGCGGCGGATGATGAGATTGTCGTACTCGTACTCGTTCGTGTGGTGGGCTCGGCGGTTGCTGCCGGATCGGCCGCTCATCAGGTCCACGCCGCTGACCACCAGCATGCCCTCTGCTCAAGGGAGGAAGGAAAAGAGTCAGCAACTGGTCTTAGAAATCCCGGCATTGTACGGTTGGAAGGGACCCCCCAAAGCTCATCCAGTCCAACCCCCTGCAATGCAGAAATTTCTGCCTAAAAAAACCTTTTTCAGCCGTGGGCCGGTTAACAGTCCCTCAGACCATGTGGGGGGCCGGACTATATTTTGAAAGAAAAAAAATAATGAACGAATTCCTATGCCCCAGAAATAACCCAGAGATGCATTTTAAATAAAAGCACACATTCTACTCATGTAAAAACACCAGGCAGGCCCCACAAATAACCCAGAGATGCATTTTAAATAAAAGGACACATTCTACTCATGTAAAAACACGCTGATTCCAGGACCATCCACGGGCCGGATTGAGAAGGCGGTTGGGCCGCATCCGGCCCATGGGCCTTAGGTTGCCTATCCCTGATTTGGATTGTATTATTTTATGTTTGGTGGATTGCTGATGTCTTACTGATTGTAGTTTAGGAATTATTTATTGTAACTTTTAAGAGTAGATTTCGGTTTAATTTTTATATGCTGATACTATTACTCTATACTATTCTAATGCTGGCTGAATGCTTCTTTACTTGATGTAGGTTGCTTATTTTAAAGTCATGTTTCATTATCAGATTTTTGTCTTGCGTTAGATTGTTACAAGGTGTACATTCTTTGGTCCTTCAGCTTGTAAACCGCCTTGGGTCTTGTAAGACAGAAAGACGGTATACAAATTAAAAGGGATGGGTTTGATGATGGAGTTGCTTGATTTAAACATGTCTGCACACTCATGTTGGGCTCCATGATCACAGCAGTCACGAAATTAAAAGACGCCTGCTTCTTGGGAGAAAAGCAATGACAAACCTAGACAGCATCTTAAAAAGCAGAGACATCACCTTGCTGACAAAGGTCCGTATGGTTAAAGCTATGGTTTTCCCAGTAGTAATGTATGGAAGTGAGAGCTGGACCATAAAGAAGGCTGGTCGCCGAAGAATGGATGCTTTTGAATTATGGTGCTGGAGGAGACTCTGGAGAGTCCCATGGACTGCAAGAAGATCAAACCTATCCATGCTTAAAGAAATCAGCCCTGAGTGCTCACTGGAAGGACAGATCCTGAAGCTGAGGCTCCAAGACTTTGGCCACCTCATGAGAAGAGAAGACTCCCTGGAAAAGACCCTGATGTCGGGAAAGATGGAGGGCACAAGGAGAAGGGGACGACGGAGGATGAGATGGTTGGACAGTGTTCTCGAAGCTACTAACATGAGTTTGGCCAAACTGCGGGAGGCAGTGGAGGATAGGCGTGCCTGGTGTGCTCTGCTCCATGGGGTCACAAAGAGTCGGACACAACTAAATGACTGAACAACAACAGCAGCAACAAGCACACTCATGTGTGCAAAAAAGGAGGGGCTTCCGCTTTTCACCCCGGCCCTCTCGCCTGGCAAGTGTCTCGCACACCCTCTCCCAAGCAGCTCACCTCGGATAACAGGCTCTCGCCGAGCTCCTGGGACCTCCCCGGGCGCGGGACCCCAGTCATCGTCCCCCTGGCCCGAGCAGCAGGCGCAGCATTTGTTGAACCAATTCCGCTTCTTCCTCCTGGGCCCGGTCTCCGGCTGGTTGGGCTGCCGCACGCGGTAACTGACATTGGTCCATCGACCCGCGTCCCCTCGAGTATCGGCCACCGGCATCTTGTCTGCAGGGAAGGAAGAGGAGGAACAGTGAATACAACGCTGTTTCCCGGCACTAGGGGCACTGTAGCTCCGGGGGCAAAATTTCAAGTCTGTACTAAAGGTAACCTATCCATCCTTAAAGAAATCAGCCCTGAGTGCTCACTGGAAGGGCAGATCCTGAAGTTGAGGCTCCAGTACTTTGGCCACCTCATGAGAAGAGAAGACCCCCTAGAAAAGACCCTGATGTTGGGAAAGATGGAGGGCACAAGGAGAAGGGGACGACAGAGGACGAGATGGTTGGACAGTGTTCTCGAAGCGACTAGCATGGGTTTGGCCAAACTGCGGGAGGCAGTGGAGGATAGGGGTGCCTGGCGTGCTCTGGTCCATGGGGTCACGAAGAGTTGGACACGACTGAACGACTGAACAACAGCAACAACTAAAGGTAAAGGGACCCCTGACTGTTAGGACCAGTCACGGACAACTCTGGGGTTGCGGCGCTCATCTCGCTTTACTGGCCTAGGGAACCGGCGTACAGCTTCCGGGTCATGTGGCCAGCATGACTAAGCCGCTTCTGGTGAACCAGAGCAGAGCACGGAAACGCCGTTTACCTTCCTGCTGGAGCGGTACCTATTTATCTACTTGCGCTTTGGCGTGCTTTCGAACTGCTAGGTTGGCCGGAGTAGGGACCGAGCAACGGGAGCTCACCCCGTCGTGGGGATTCAAACCGCCGACCTTCTGATCGGCAAGCCCTAGGCTCTGTGGTTTAACCCACAGCGCCATCCGCTTGGTTGGTTTTATGTACTCCACTCCAGACACAGCTGCATTTTAGCAGCAGAAAACCCTAATTTTCCCCAGCTGGGAGGCTGGCAGTGGTGTGGGAAGCATGCAAAGGGCATTCTGGAGAGCCATCACATCTGTAGCTGGCTACTGGGCCCCAGGATAGAGGCTGGCACAGCACCTGGGACAGTAACCAAATATCTCCTTCAGCAAGGGTGGGTCTTCCTCGCTATCTGATAGCTCCTTGGCAGAGGCAGGACTTGTTCTACAGAACCACCATGTCAGCGGGGGGGGGGGGGGGACGGGGGACGGGACCCCACAGCTTCCCCCCAGATTTTCCCTTCCAAAACTAGAAAGAGATTCTGGAGCTCGCGATCCGAGTTCTCTTGGCATATCTTTTTTTACTGATTTTCAATTTTTTAAAAAAACAAATTGGTCACTAATGAAAACAAATTAAATCAAAACAAAATTTTAAAAATTTCCAAATCGGAATGAATTTAACGTTTCCCCCAAATCTGACTTCCCGCACGCCCTCTTAGATGGTTCCCCATCATATTCCCCAATTAATTCTAGTTTATCTTCAAACCTTACAGAACATCACAATATCCATCCACCAATTCCTGCACGTATATATTGAATTAACATTTCCCGTTTTGACACGCGAGGTCCCTTATCAGACTGTCAACCAAATCACTCATGAATATTAATTAACGGAGAATAAAACTCCCTCTCCTTCCATCTGCTTGTGCAGAAGAAATATAGCAGGCTTTTTGCTGTTTCGGAATCCAAGGTCCCCTTTGCTCCGCCTGCAAAGACTCGCTCCCAGCTTACACACAACTCAGAAGTCCTGGCTTTCAAACTACTAAGGCACAGCCTGGAAAAAAAAGGGTTCTCATAACCTTGGAGAGAAGGCACGGAATTCCAGAATTCAACAGGGGGTGTTTGTTTCCCCCCCAACTTGCCGCACCGCCTGTTGAATGTGGGACTGCCACACCTCTGTCAAGAGCGCAGGAACCGTGCCAGAAATCAAAAGGTGGCAACCACCCCAGGCTGCCACCAGCCGAAACCACAAAGCCTCGCTTTCCTCCTGGCAGCCAGGGAAATGAATTGGGACACAAATAAATCGAGTGAGAGTATGACTCTACTCTGAAGCCTCTTCCATCATCAAGCCAGGCTCCTTTCTGCATTCTTATCCAGGGCTGGGACGCTGTTAAACGCCAGCGCTGCCATTCATTTCTAAGCTACCTTTGTCACTTCCTGTGGGTGTTCTCCCCAGCCTCTGAAAACCTAGGATTATATGGCCAGAAGATGCTTGCCAGGTGAGACTCATTTCAAGGGCCAATCCCTTCTTTAAAGCAATATTCCCCTCTCTGTGTCCCAATCTGCACTCTCTGCTTTATTTCACAACGCTATAATGTTATTGTTTTAGTTAAATGAATTGTTTAAATTGTCATTAAGGAAAGGATTATTTTTCTCCTTCCAATAAGACGCAGCAGAAAAGTCGTCCAAATATAAACAGTTAACTTATTAAACCTCACAATAATTTCATCATTACGGTTCTGTGTATTTCTAATAGTATAGCGGTACCCCGAAGAATTGATGCTTCTGAATTATGGTGCTGGAGGAGACTCTTGAGAGTCCCATGGGCTGCAAGAAGATCAAACCTATCCATCCTTAAAGAAATCAACCCTGAGTGCTCACTAGAAGGACAGATCCTGAAGCTGAGGCTCCAGTACTTTGGCCACCTCATGAGAAGAGAAGACTCCCTGGAAAAGACCCTGATGTTGGGAAAGATGGAGGGCACAAGGAGAAGGGGACGACAGAGGATGAGATGGTTGGACAGTGTTCTCGAAGTGAATGGTATGAGTTTGGCCAAACTGCGGAAGGCAGTGGAGGATAGGCGTGCCTGGCGTGCTCTGGTCCATGGGGTCACAAAGAGTCGGACACGACCGAACGACTGAACAACAACAAACCCCGTGTTACGTACGCGATCCGTTCCGGGTTGCGCCACGTAACCCGGGCGTACGTAACTCGAACGAACAAAAAAGAAAGAAAGAAAAAAACCGGAAGTTTGCGGGTTTTGCCTGCGCGAAGTGCGCAGAATGCTTCTGCGCGCTCCGTGGAGGACTTCCGGGTCGTGGAGGTCCGTAACTCGAACGTACGCAACACGGAACGTATGCAACACGAGGTATGACTGTATAACCAAATCTGTAATTTTTGATATACCGGAAACTGTAAAAACTTCTCTGAATTATTATTAGGCCAAAAAGGAAACCTTCACCTGGTTGTAAATATTAAGATGATACCAGCAAGAATGAGTCTTTCTGTAAAAAATAAATAAATCAAGTCTTACTGACTAGTGATTTAAATTGATTTGATTTAAATCAAATCCACCCTGTCTCCAACTGTCATCCTTAACCACTGACCACTGGCTGGTGGGATCCAGGCCACACTCAGGCCATACATTTAAAAGCACCCTCCCCCTCCCCAAACTACAATTCCCAGAGTGGGCGAACAATCAACCCCTCTTCACGGGAGATGGCAAAGGTGACGGCACTGAAAGAATATACAAATCTGAAATCTTTCAAAGAAGACTGGAAACGCTTCGTAGTCTATATTAAAAGTTAATTCCCGTGTGCAAAGGCCACAGCGGGGTTTGAAGTGCAAGAAAATAGCAGAAGACATTAAGAAACATGCTGGAGAGGAGGAAATCGGAGCCTTAAAATGCAATTGTATGTAATTTGGGTTATGAACATCGATGTTGGTTGAGCACTGGAATTGGCTAGTTTGGTTGAATTGGAATATAATTGTTGAGTAACCAACGTATTCCATATGGGGGAAGAAGAATAAAATATTATTATTTTTAAAATTCCTCTTCACAGGGTGCACTTGGAATTGTAGTTTTGCGAGGGGGTCTCCTCACAACTCTCGGCGCCCTTAACAAATGACAGCTCCCATAATTCTTTGAAGGAAGCCATTGACATTGGAGGAGATCCACTGGTTCAAGAACAACATTTGCCAACCTGGTGCCCTCCTGGTTGGGGGGGCGGACTGATGGAAGTTGTGGTGCAAAGCACCGAATTGGCAAAATTTGTGGCCCTCATCCTCGTTCTAATCTGCAAAAAAGAAACCCAACAGTTCCCGTCCCAGAGGATTCTGGAATCCGAGACCACGGTCTCCCTGTTGGATCTAAACCTGTTTTGGGGCAACTGGGCGCTTCCCCAGATGTTCTAAACTGCAACTCCCATCAGCTCCAGCCAGCATGGATGCAGTTGCAAACATCTGGATGGGGACTAGGCTAGGCAAGGCCGTCTTAAATGTTCCGGGATGAGGGTACCGGAAGGACAGACGTTCTTGTACAAGCCTGACCGTCGACCGAGACCAGTCCCTGGACAGCCCTTGTGGCCTTGCTGCCTGAGGTTGCTATAGAGCAGGGGTAGGCAACCTAAGGCCTGTGGGCCGGATGCGGCCCAATCGCCTTCTCAGTCTGGCCCGTGGACGGTCTGGGAATCAGCGTGTTTTTTACATGAGCAGAATGTGTCCTTTTATTTAAAATGCATCTCGGGGTTATTTGTGGGGCATAGCAATTCATTCATCCCCCCCCAAAAAAAAATATAGTCCGGCCCACCACATAGTCTGAGGGACGATGGACCGGCCCACAGTTGAAAAAGTTTGCTGGCCCCTGCTATAGACTAAAACAGGGGTTGGCTCACTGCCGCGGAACCCCCCTCCGTGGGCCGGATTGCCGGATTGCGGGCATACATGAGCGCCCGCGATTTCCGGCGTCTGCACAGATGTGATTTCCGGCGCTGCGAAATTAATCCCCGCGCTACGCTATGCTAGTTTGGCGCAGTGCGCAGGGACTCGCCAAGCGGGAAGCTCAGTTCAGGGGCGGCCCGTGGGCCGGTAAAACGACCCCTGTGGGCCGCTTGTGGCCCATGGGCCTTAAGTTGCCGACCCCTGGACTAAAATACCTGGAGGGCACCAGGTTGGAGAAGGCTGGATCCTGGCTTTGTAAATCCCAAGGGGCCTGGCTATAATGCTCACTGGCTGTGGACACAGTGTACATTTAAACCAGGCAACGTCCCTCCAAAGAACCTTGGGAACCATAGTTTATCTGCCACAGAGCTACAGTTCCCAGCAAACCACGGTTACCATAATTCTTTGGAGGAAGCAAGCAGCTTTTAAGGTGCTCTGTCACTGATCTATGACTCTCGCTCTTTCCTCCACTTCATTTCTAAGAATCTGTCTTGGGGAAAACCCCGAAATCCTAGCTGTGGTGACCCAGACCCTCCCCCCAAAGAAAGCCAGACACCCTGGAATTTGCCTCCTTGAAATCCAATGGGGTTTTTGTTTTGTTTTTGCAGGCTCCCTTCCCCTTTTCGCATGCAAATATTTCCTGACTCAGCGGTGCTGTCCGGTGACTTTGGACACGAGGGCCCCCAGAACATATCGGGCAACCTCTGCCCGCCTGCCCTCTGCTCTAGCTGACATGGCTCCAGATGTGGACAGATGTTTCAAAGGAGGAAGGGAGGGACGTCGGGAGCTGGGAACAGGAGGCAGAAAGGCCTTGCGTCCAGCAGGGATGGCGAAACAGAGGAAACGATGATTTCGTAAAGCTGGAATTGACTTATAGGAGGGTGGGCTACATTCAAGGCCTCGGGTATTTCCACGCACGTCGAAAACAGGACTTTGGGAAGAGGCCACAGCAAAGTGGAAGGGCGAAAGGTCCCTGTTAAAATCCTCGTTATCTCCAGGAAGGGCCTGTCCACAATACTGCTTGCTCCCAAGAATAACAGCTTAGGGGGGAAGGTGGGCGATAAATCTCACAGGAACAACAAGGACAGTTCTGAATTGGGTGGGTCAACATCCAGAGGACCAGATAGCCGAGGCTGGTGACATGCTTGAGGTGCTGCTGCCTGTCAGAGCACGCTATGCTTAGATAAGTCGAGCCATCGATCCACCCTGTCCTGTGCTGTCTGCACTGACCGGCAGCAGCTCTCTAGGGTTTCAGACAAGATTTCTTTTGCAAGTCTTTCGTGGAGATGCCACCTTTTTATTGTCACAGGCGGATCCTGCAACGAGGGCTGCCTTTACAAACCCACTCCTGATATTTTGCACCCAGCAGATCGTGGAATTGTAGAGCTGGAAGGGACCCCGAGGCTCATCTAGTCCAACCCCCTCCAATGCAGGAATCTTTTGCCCAACGTGGGAATCGAACCCACGACCCTGAGATCAAGAGTCTCCTGCTCTACCGGTTCGGATCTGCCTTTTGCCACAGCATTTTGATGCTGCGCTGTCCTGAAAAATAGCCACACACAAAAAGGTCAAGGCTTGGGTATGGGTGGAATATGCCTGCCCCCCGAAATGTACTTTATTCGTTCGTTTTAGACCTTTCCACACTTCCGTGCTGCCTTCAGGACACCTGGCACAACCCCAGCGAAAAGCTAAAAATGATAAACCTGTTGACAATTAAAACCGCAGTTGGCTGTTAACATAATGAGGCATTGTAAAACCTGCTGCTCAAGTGGCGTTAAAAAACAATATCCATAACGATTAAGCAAACAACTTTACTCACTTTGGAAAGTGTAAACACAGTAGACTGTTCCTGACGCCCTAAAGACAACAGAGATGGCACTAAGGAAACATTCCAACCTTTCCCTCATAGGCGGGTGTTAGTGGAACTCATAGCGGGGGTGCCACCACAAAGAAGGCCCTGCATCTGGGAGCCACCCACTTCCAAAGGTGGAAGCACCCGATGTCTGGGGACTCACCTCCATCAACAGGCAGGTCCATAAGAGAAATACAGCATCCCCCAACCTGGCGCCCTCCAGATGGGGGTTGTGGTCCCTCTGGAGGTTGCACCATTTGGAGCAAGGCTGGATCAAGGATGCCTCGCCTGAAACCAGCACAGTGAGCCTGGGAGCAAGGGGGAAAGTGCCCCAGGTCCTTTAAGGATGGCACACATGGGAATTTACATCTTTGTTTCTATAGGGCAGGGGTGGCCAACTCCCAAGAGACTGTGATCTACTTACAGAGTTAAAAACTGGTAGTGATCTACCCCCTTTTGGGGGGTTTGGGTCAAAGTTGTTGACCTTTTTCGGGGAGGACGAAAGCCCCATTTTTTTTAGCAGCCCTGTTTAGGGAAGCTTTTAATGTTTAATAGATTATTGTATTTTAAAAATTCTGTTGGAAGCCACCCAGAGTGGCTGGGGAAACCCAGCCAGATGGGCGGGGTATAAATAATAAATAATAAATTATTATTATATTATTATTATTATTAAAGTTGTTGTTGAGCTTTTTTAGGGAGGAGGAAAGCCCTGTTTTTGGGGGGTGCTGGGCAAAAAAATTGAGCTTTTTATAGGGGAGCCAAAGTTGTTGAGCTTCTTTGGGGGAGCCAGTGATCTACCAGTGATCTACCACAGACAACTAGTGATCTACTGGTTGATCACGATCTACCTGTTGGACGTGCCTGCTATAGGGCCATTATCAGCTTTGCCCGAGCGCAGGAGTAGCTTGCCCCAAGGAGCTTACAATCTGCTGGAACAAGGCAGAGGCCTAAAGAGTGGGCCGCCTAGATGCCTCTGGGAAGCCCGGCAGCAGGAAGGCGAGAGCAATAACCTGTTATTGCTACTGCTCCATGGTCAACGGTTAGTATTCAGAGCCCATTTGTTCTCTGATCAGGGATAGCTGTCCAGGATGGTAGCCTTATTTTCCATACAATGTGGCCAAATAATTCTCAAACGATCCCTTAGGTGGCATGGAACGTGCAGTTCACGCAGCATGGGGCCATGGGAGTAGATGGGGGAGGCTCAGAATTAATATACGGAGGGTCTGGAGCCTGGGTCAGGCCAAAGGCCCGTCGAGTCCAGCATCTCAACTGGTTCTTGACTGAAATAAATAAATACGTATCCCGCATCCTGACCTCGCAGCAGCCAGCCAGATCCCCGTTACTGAGCTCTCTGTGTCTCTCTAAGCCCAATCCTTTTTTCAAGCCCACCGGAGTGGGTGGCCCTCACTGCGTCCAGTGGCAGCGAGTTCCACAGCTCCACTGCTCTCCGGTCGAAGAAAGGCTTTGCTTTGTGAGGCCCGAACTTCCCAACATTCAGCTTCGCTGGATGCCTGCGAGTTTCGGCGCCGTGGGAGAACAGCTTTTCTCCGTTCTCCGTTCTCCCGCCGTCATTTTCACGCACCTCTCTCATTCCCTCCTCCTGGTTGCCTTTTCTCTAAACCTCCACTCAGCCGGCTGGGAACGTCGCTATCTTTAAGAGCTTGTTCCCATGACCACCGGCAGCATGCTTGAAATGCCTCGGCCTTGCACAAATCCTGCCCATGCCACTTTGGGTAACGCCACAGAGTCCTCGGCCGAAAGTTTCCTATGTGAAGCCGAAAGCTAACAAGCGCTTTGTGGCAGCCTTGATGAACGTCGACAGGGAAGAAATATGAACACCCTTATCTACAAAGACGCATTTCGCAAGATATTAATGCAGGGACTCCCTAGGGTGCTGGGCTAGGCTCTTGTTTCAAGCACCTGGGAGTTGTTGGGGCGACCAAGTGCCCAATTGTGTCTGTGCCCTTCCTTGGAGGTTTTTAAGCAGAGGTTGGATGGCCATCTACCATGGATGCCTTAGCTGAGATTCCTGCGTCGCAGGGGGGTGGACTAGATGGCCCCTGGGGTCCCTTCCAACTATGATTTAGGGGTGCATCAAGATGAAGTCCATTTAGCAGCACCCCAGTGTTTGTCTCCTTCAACAAGGGTTGCGGCTCAGTGGCTGGGCATCTGCTTTGAATGCAGAAGGCCCCAGGTTTCAATGCAGGTAAGGCTAGGAAATTCCCCCTCTCTGCAATCCTGCAGTGCTGCTGCCAGTCAGAGCAGGCAGCTCTGGCCTTGGTGAATCCATTCGTTATAAGGCAGCTTCCCGATGTTCCCCCACCAAGCCCAGGAGTCTCAGGGGTGGGGAGGAAGAGAGCTGCTGCAGGTTGGGTTTCCCCTGCACGGAAAGAAAAGCACTTTGCCCATGCTCAGAGGCCCTCTTGCGCGGTGGGCGAGACCCAGAGCCCCGGCGTTAGGATATTAACTTCTTCCTCCCATTCGGGTGGCTGAACAGGTGGACGTCCTCGGGCCCCGGGGCCTGGAATGCAGGAAGGAGCTGAGGCGCGGCTGAGGCGAGGGACTTGGGAGGACTGAAGACTTGGGAATATCCCTTCCCAGGAAAAAGTTGCTCATCTCCCAAGGTGCCCCACCCACCCGCTGGCCAGGTAGCCAATGGGAACGGCCTCCGTGGAGTTAATGATGGTGCCAAGGTGTGCGATTTGCCGGTTCAGCTGGATGGAGCAGGTGAAACTGAGTTTCTGGTTGGGCCATTAGCTGTAATGAAGCAAGAGCGAAGCAAGCCCCGGGGCCAAATCAGGGAACCCAGGAGTCCTGGCTTGCAATCCTTTCCACAACAGCAGGTGGAGGTTCGTAAAGAACTCCAGGGTCCTCCATCCAGGCTTGCCATATCTCTCTTCTCCCCCCGCCCGAATCTCTCGCAAGGGCCTTGAAACAACGACACGGCAGGCAGAAATCCAACAGGCGCAGCTTCCTCCCTACTTGGGGAAGAAAAAAACCTACCTCTGTTGAACTTTTGCCTGCCACACAGGAGCCCTGCTAGAAGGGATGCCGGTCAAAAGCGGCTCTCTTGCTTTTGGAGAGGGTTGGCGCTAAACTTTGAGGGGCCCCCCTTCCAACTCTCCTTTTCTCTCAGGGCCGAGGAACAGAAAGTGGAAGTCGGCCGAGGAAATGTTCTGTCCTCGTTTTCGTTTGGGTGCTGCCTTATTTATTTTTTAACAATTATATTGACGGTCAAGACTGAGGAGCTGTACAGTTCCGCCCGCATCCACATACGCTGAAGAAATAAAGGGAGAAACCCCAGCAGAGAAACGGGGCTGCAACTTCACCCCAAGAAGAGAGCGTTTCTGAGCGTGTGCAAAGTACGTTTCTTTCGACGCGCGGCATCGCACCAGACAGAGCGGGCTTCGAGGCCAGAAACCGCAGCTTATAAACTGCCCCATCTATTCAGAAACGAACCATTTAAAAAAAATAATGCAATGAGTTTCCTTGCACCCCAAAGAACTCGGGGGCTATCTGAGGGCTCCCTTCTCCAAAACGGCGCTCGCCCTCTTCTTCAGCACCCCTAAAATCCCTGCACCACCAACTGAATCAGATAGCACGCCTCCCCAACCTTGCCTGCTTCAACTGTTCCCCTTCCAGATCTCCAGATCTTAAGGCTTGCATCAGCTCTCACGCCCTCCTGTTGCTAGATTTCCCTTCCCTTTGCCGTGTGACCCAGGGCGATGGGGCTGTGCCCCAGAGGTTCAGCGCCCGCCTTTCATGCTGAAGATCCCACCAGGCTTAATCCCTGGTGGGATCCCTAGGGAGGGGCCGGCTGGGAGAGATCCCGACCTGAAACTCTGGAAAGCCACTGCTCAATGCTGGATCCCAATGACCTGACTCAGGAGAGGGCAACAACATCCTACGTTTCCTAGGACCTTCTGAATGATTCGGCCCTGGTTTCTGGGATGTTGCTGCCTCCGAATCGCTCCAAACAGCCTCCGTTGCAAATCCGTTTCCAAAAACCCCTCTTCTTGAAGCAGCCCATTAAAAACAATACCCCAAATTCCCAAGCACACCCCTTCGCCTGTTTTCGGGCCACACTCTTACAGGTAGGTAGCCGTGTTGGTCTGCCGTAGTGGAAACAAAATATTTTTTTTTTTTTAAAAAAAATTCCTTCCAGTAGCATCTTAGAGACCAACTTTGTTTGTTCTTGGTATGAGCTTTTGTGTGCATGCACAGTGAAAGAAAGTATCTGAAGAAGTGTGCATGCACACGAAAGCTCACACCAATAACAAACTTAGTTGGTCTCTAAGGTGCTACTGGAAGGAATTTTATTTTATTTTTTATTTTGTTTCGACTCCAGAACAGGACAGGGTAAAAATTATTATTATTATTATTATTATTATTATTATTATTATTATTATTATTATTATTATTATTAGGTTGTCCTAGCCACTTCCAGCGGCTTCCGACAGATATAAAACCACAATAAAACACCACACATTTAAAAGCTTCCCTATATAGGGCCCCTGTAAAGGAAATCTCCTGTTCTGTCGTGGAACATCCCCAAATGCCGTGGGCAAGTCCCTTTGCATTTTGGCCTTGGGGGGTTGTTGCTGTGGAATCTTTGCAAAATGCGAAGGTGTCCCCTTACCCCTTACTTGTCCGACTTACAGGATCAGAAAGAAATATTATTTATTTAAAAGAGAGAGAGAGAGAGAGGTGAGGGGGAAGCTGTTAATTATTTTCAACCTTCAAAGCCCCCAGCCCCGCATTGCCTCCTCCGTCTCGGATTCCTCCAGCTGAGATTAGCAGCTCATTCATTTCCTTCGCCGCAGCAACACCTGCAGCTCATCTGCATCGCCTGGCACCCGTCACCCTCTGCCCCTTGGCACCGCTGCCCTGCCCTTTTTCTAGCACCCATCAAGAGGGAGGTGCCCTCCCAAACAAGGCTCACCCGTCTCTTAACAACTTGCAAATCCTCACCGGGGAATCACTGCCACCAAAACCAGAGCTGACATCATTCAGCTGGGAATGTAAGGGACTGCCTTAAGACCGAGTCAGATTCTTGCTCCATCCTGCCCTGTATTGCCCACACTGGCCGGCAGCATCTTCTAAGGCTGGCGTCCTTTGACCCCCGCACCTTGTCAAGTTGCTGTTCTCCCTTTCCACGCGCACGCTCAGAAAGGCTGGGCCCTTGATCTGCCCTCGAGACCCCTCCCCAGATCCCAACTCTGGCTCAAAGCCCCCTTCCCTATTGAAATGGGCACGCCCACCTGTTTTCGAAACCAACTTACTGGATAACAAGGGGGGGGGGATTCCTCTCTGCCAGCCCAGTGGGGCGGTTGGATAATATTGAATTCTAAACTTAATGGGCTAATGAGAGGTGTCCCTCATTAGAGAGGAATGCATATTGTTGCGCCTGTTTGGGGTGCGACCCACTGCCCAATTCTGCTGAGTGGGGCCAGGGACCTCTGCCCCAAAGTCCAGACCTGAGCTGGCCACCTAATACATTTGGACCCCACCCCAGTTCTGTGAGTCCCCCCTCCCCCCAAAAAAAACCTCCCGACCGTGCATCGCATCACTGGGAAAGTCACCACTTCCAAAACCTCGAAATGTTTTCAGTGCTCGGCTCCCCAGCACCTACACGAACCTCCCGGTCATTAATACTGCCCCCCCTCTCTCTGACATGAGACCCTCCTGAACCCTCTTCCATGCCCCCCATCTTGCAAATTAATGCTTAAGATCTAGAGACCTATCACAACTTCTCCGGAGTTTTAAAACCCGCAGGCACACTTTAGATCGCTCTTTCGCCCAATGACCTGCGGAACTCCCCGCTTGAGGGCCAAGCACCCCCACAGCCCATCCACTCCTGGCACCAACACCCACACCGGCACTCTCGCCCCCCCCCCAAAAGACGCACAGCATGTGCAACAAAGTCTTTCTTTCCTCCACTGATCCCCGGACGCCCCTCCAGAGGGTCCATCACCCCTCGGGCTCCACCCGCCGTGCCCCCTGGCACCCACACCCTTCCCGTGCCCCCTGGCGCGCCCTCCTTCCAAACTCTCAGCGAAGCCATCCTTTCCTCCCACCCGCGGTCCCCTGGGCGCCCCTTTGGGGATCCCGCGCATGGCTATGGTGCGTTCTCCCCTTGGCACCGAGGGCGCACCCGGACTGGCACCCACCTCGCACTCAGTAGCCGAGGTCGACGTGCTCCCGTCTGGCCTCTGCCTCTCCCCGGAGCTCTCTGAAGTGGAGAGGGCTCTGCCAGCGCCTGTCTTCTGTCAGGAGCGCGGGGTGGAGCCGCCTGGGTTGGGTGTCACAACTATGAGAAACATCCGGGGAGGGAAAGGCACCTCTTGCACCACGGGGTAAAAGGGAAGCACCCTCCCTCGCCCTCCTCTCTTGCCATGTGGGGGGCTGGCACGGTGCCCACCAGGGGGAGGCAAGCAGGAGGGGATGGAGTGGCTGCCCGGGCTGTGGGTCTGCAGGGAGAAGGGGTGGGGGGGGGTACAAGGCTCCCCCAGAAATGCGCCCATGCCCCTCATCCATATTTTGCATCCTGCCTTTCCTCCAGACCAAGGAAGTTAAAACTCAAAGAGTTAAAAACATGTTTTTTGCTTTTTTTTAAAGCCACAAACACTAATAGAATTAAAACAACTTTTTTTTAAAAAAAAACCCAAGTCTATCATGTCTCTACAACGCATCTCAAACACGTCTCCACCCTTCCCAACATAATTTTGGGAAGTGTAGTTTGCTAAGGGTGCTGGGAATTGTAGTTGTGCGAGGGGTGGACTGCAGTTCGCAGGGTTCCCGGCGTGTGGGTGTGGATTTTGCTCCAGAGGCGAGTTCTGGCACTGAAGTCTCTCTTGTGTACACAGATGTGTCTAAATAATAATAGTGCCATAATAAAATCGTTTATTATTAGAAATAGAAAGTCATCTGTCAGGCCGGCGATTGAATTTGGGACTCTCTATCTGGGGCACACCCTGCCCACCTAGCAGTTCGAAAGCACGTCAAAGTGCAAGTAGATAAATAGGTACCGCTCCAGTGGGAAGGTAAACGGTGTTTCCGTGCTGGCCACATGACCTGGAAGCTGCCTGTGGACAAACGCCGGCTCCCTCGGCCAGTAAAGCGAGATGAGCACCGCAACCCCAGAGTCGTCCGCGACTGGACCTAACAGTCAGTGGTCCCTATCTGCATTTTAGTCAAGGCACCGAGAAGCAGGGCTGGACCATCCTTCCAACTCTGCTTTTCTAATCATTTATTGCAACCATATTTCCTGCGGTGGCGCCAGAGTGGGCGACACTTTGCACACGCACGTGAGAAAAAAAGACAAACCAAGGGAGGCGGAGGGGAGACCCGCTGAATAAAACAGCAAATACAAATCTATGGTATAAGAACATCAGGAACACCGTGTAGGGTTCTGGTCGCCTCAACTCAAAACGGATATCGTTGAGCTGGAAAACGTTCAGAAAAGGGCAACAAAAATTATCAAGGCGGTGGCAGCCAGCTGACAGCGGAGGGTGGAGGGTGGGCACCCACAACAACAAAATTGTGGGTGCCCAGCCCCCCCCCGAGTTGGATCCCCTGCCATCTGCTTTGGATGCTTTAGTTGAGATTCCTGCATTGCAGGGGGTTGGACTAGATGACCCCAGGGTCCCTTCCAACTCTGCGATTCTATATTGTTTTTTTAAACCCACCTTATTTTTTTTTAATCAACCCTGGCAATCAATGGGGTGACAGATGTCACAGCCAGATCGCCCTTATACCTGCCTTTTATTCTGTCCGTGTGGGCAACCACACGTAGAGGACATTTGCCATTACCTAGGAAGAAAGAACTGGATGGGTTATTTGCAAAAGGGACTCTGAGATCTAATATGCACATTTTATTTGAGAATTGATTTTTATTCTGTGTAATAAGAAATTTGGGTGGATTTGACCGTAGTTTCACTGCATATGTTGCGACTGCTGCTGTTTTTTCAACCTCCTTTTGATTTCTTTTCCTTCTTCGTATGTTGGCATGGCCTTTGGGCTAGCGCAATAAAATCCAATAAACAACATTACTTTGTTTTTATGGATGCAACTTGTGTTAAACTGCTTTTAATGTATGTTAATGTTGCAACCTGGGTGAAGTGTGCGTAATAAGTAAATAACAACAACGTAGAAAGATGGGAGTATTCTCGTAAAGTCTCTTGCTTCCCTGGAGGGCAGATAAGAGAAAAGTGTTTGTGCGTGCAGAAAATCAGGCTGTGGATACAACACTGTGCCTTTAAAATGCATCCAGAGTACATTTCCCCCCTCCTCAGAGAATTCTGGGCACTGTAGTTCACGCCCTCAGAGAGTTACAACTCCCAGCGACCCTTAAAGAACTACAGTGCCCAGAATGCTTTGAGGGGAAAGAAGGGTCCTTAAAGGCGTAGTAGTGCAAACAGGTGGTCCCATCACCTCCTGGCAAACAGAAGGGGAAGAAATGGAGGCAGTGAGAGATTTCACTTTCTTGGGTTCCATGATCACTGCAAATGGTGACAGCAGTCAGGAAATTAGAAGAGGAAATTAGAAATTAGAAGAGGCCTGCTTCTTGGGAGGAAAGAATCCTAGAATCCTAGAATCATAGAGTTGGAAGAGACCCCAAGGGCCATCCAGTCCAACCCCCTGCCAAGCAGGAAACACCATCAAAGCATTCCTGACAGATGGCTGTCAAGCCTCTGCTTAAAGACCTCCAAAGAAGGAGACTCCACCACACTCCTTGGCAGCAAATTCCACTGTCCAACAGCTCTTACTGTCAGGAAGTTCATCCTAATGTTTAGGTGGAATCTTCTTTCTTGTAGTTTGAATCCATTGCCCCGTGTCCGCTTCTCTGGAGCAGCAGAAAACAACCTTTCTCCCTCCTCTATATGACATCTTTTTATATATTTGAACATGGTTATCATATCACCCCTTAACCTTCTCTTCTCCAGGCTAAACATACCCAGCTCCCTAAGCCGTTCCTCATAAGGCATTGTTTCCAGGCCTTTGACCATTTTGGTTGCCCTCCTCTGGACACGTTCCAGCTTGTCAGTATCCTTGTTGAACTGTGGTGCCCAGAACTGGACACAGTATTCCAGGTGAGGTCTGAACAGAGCAGAATATAGTGGTACTATTACCTCCCTTGATCTAGACGCTATACTCCTATTGATGCAGCCCAGAATTGCATTGGCTTTTTTAGCTGCTGCTTCACACTGTTGACTCATGTCAAGTTTGTGGTCTACCAAGACTCCTAGATCCTTTTCACATGTACTGCTCTCAAGCCAGGTGTCACCCATCCTGTATTTGTGCCTTTCATTTTTTTTGCCCAAGTGTAGTACTTTGCATTTGTCCCTGTTAAAATTCATCTTGTTTGCTCTGGCCCAGTTCTCTAATCTGTTAAGGTCATTTTGAAGTGTGATCCTGTCCTCTGGGGTATTGGCCACCCCTCCCAACTTGGTGTCATCTGCAAACTTGATCAGGATGCCCTCAAGCCCATCATCCAAATCATTGATGAAGATGTTGAATAAGACTGGGCCCGTCACTTCTCTCCAGGATGAAGAGGAGCCATTGATGAGCACCCTTTGGGTTCGGTCAGTCAGCCAGTTACAAATCCACTGAATGGTAGCATTGTCTAGCCCACATTTTACCAGCTTCTTTACAAGAATATCATGGGGCACCTTGTCAAAGGCCTTGCTGAAATCAAGATAGGCTATATCCACAGCATTCCCTTCATCTACTAGGCTTGTAATTCTGTCAAAAAATGAGATCAGGTTAGTCTGACATGACTTATTTTTCAGAAACCCATGCTGACTTTTAGTTATCACAGCGTTCCTTTCTAGGTGCTCACAGACCGTTTGCTTAATGATCTGCTCTAGAATCTTTCCTGGTATTGATGTCAGGCTGACTGGGCGGTAATTGTTTGGGTCCTCTCTTTCCCCCTTTTTGAAAATAGGGACAACATTTGCCCTCCTCCAGTCTGCTGGGACTTTGCCTGTTATCCAGGAATTCTCAAAGATTACTGCCAGTGTTTCTGAAATCACCTCTGCCAGTTCTTTTAATACTCTTGGATGTAGTTCAATGACAAACCTAGACAGCATCTTAAAAAGCAGAGACATCACCTTGCCGACAAAGGTCCGTATAGTTAAAGCTATGGTTTTCCCAGAAGTGATGTACGGAAGTGAGAGCTGGACCATAAAGAAGGCTGATCGCTGAAGAATTGATGCTTTTGAATTATGGTGCTGGAGGAGGCTCTTGAGAGTCCCATGGACTGCAAGAAGATCAAACCTATCCATTCTTAAAGAAATCAGCCCTGAGTGCTCACTAGAAGGACAGATCCTGAAGTTGAGGCTCCAGTACTTTGGCCACCTCATGAGAAGAGAAGACTCCCTGGAAAAGACCCTGATGTTGGCAAAGATGGAGGGCACAAGGAGAAGGGGACGACAGAGGATGAGATGGTTGGACAGTGTTCTCGAAGCGACTGGCATGAGTTTGGCCAAACTGCGGGAGGCAGTGGAGGATAGGCGTGCCTGGCGTGCTCTGGTCCATGGGGTCACGAAGAGTCGGACACGACTGAACGACTGAACAACAACAACAACAACAACAAAGTGCAAACAGGGCCTTAACCTGACGCAAATGCCTGATGCCTACTTCGCCCTCTGGCTCTGCCCAGAAGGGAATGTCTGCACTGGCAGCAGCAGCTCTCCAGCCAGCATTGAACCCTGGGGCCTTCCTTCTGCACCCAGAGCGGCTGCTGCGTTCCTGAGCCACAGCTGTTGCCCAATTTGGAGTGCCATGACCTGCGCAGAACCTGTGATCGGAATGAAGTCACAGTCGCTTCTCCCGAAAGTTGCTCCCTCCTCATAAATCCTCCTCCTTTCCAAGGACGACTCTTGCGAGGCTGAGTCACTGTCCCGGTAACAACTTGTTGCGAGTTCCTAGAATCCCACACGGAAAGGGATGCCAATAAATCTTTTGGGGTGCAACGAGAGGAGCGTCGGCCTGGGAATGGAACCCAGGAGTCCTGAGCGAAACTTTTCCTCCCACAGGCTGTGTACACACAACGTACATTTAAAGCACATTTCCCACCCACCTACCAAGAACCATGGGAACTGTAGTTTGCCCTTTGCGACGCTACAATTCCCAGCACCCTTAACAAACTACAGCTGCCAGGTTCAAACAGAACAATAGAGCATGTGCTTCTCCAATGCCTATACGATATAGAGAAAGGCGTATTAGCCTCATCTCCCCACTACTCCGTAAGTACCCAGGGCGCACAGGACAATTTTATACCTCCCTGCTGCTGTCAGATACCAATCCTGCAACAACATACGACGTCGCCAGACTCTGCACAACAGCGTTCAAAATCCGTCAGGTGCCACAAACTAGACTGGATGAACACTCACACCAGAGCGCTCTCTCTAAACTGATAGTTGTGGTCTTTTATATACAATACTAACCTTTTACGCCATGGGTAGGCAAACTAAGGCCGGATCCAGCCCAATCACCTTCTCAATCCGGCCTGCGTATGGTCCGGGAATCAGCGTGTTTTTACATGAGTAGAATGCGCCCTTTTATTTAAAATGCATCTCTGGGTTATTTGTGGGGCATAGGAATTCGTTCATATTCAAAATATAGTCCAGCCCCCCCACAAGGTCTGAGGGACAGTGGACCGGCCCCCCGCTAAAAAAGTTTGCTGACCCCTGTTTTACGCTCTTCCATATCCCTTTAATGTTCTTAACCCTTCTTTTAGATTCTGTCAGTTTTCTTTTAGATTCTTACAGTCTTTCAGGTATGCCTTCTGTTTTAATATTTTTTAGCTTTCCAAAAAGTTCTACGGATTCTAAATGATTGCAACCCCATAATAATGATTTGATTGATTGAGACAGTCACCAGGGGGGACTTACTTCTTTAAAATATGGCGTGTATGTATGGGGCCAGACTAGTCGAATGTTCCTCTTTGGCCCATGGGCACCCACTGTGCTCTGCAGCTGGAGCTAGGACCCAGGAGTCCTGGCCAGGAGGAGCTAGATTTGGGAGAAAGATTGTTCCTAGGGGTGTTGGCAGCATCTGCTGGAGCTGAGGTGCGTGTTGGGGCAGGTTGAGGGAGGAAGCAGCACAGGGCAGGAGGGATGGAGAAAGGTGTGGTAGCAGGCTCTTTGTTGAAGGATCAGCTGGGCCCTTGCTCCTTTAAGAGTGGTTCAACAGGCAGGTATTCAACCGGTGCAGCACACACACACACACACACACACACACACACACACTGATGCATTTTAATTACTCTTCTTAATTATCCATTGCTTTTGCATTCGCTCCTTCATCTCGGGTGCTTCAGGGTGGTTTCCTTGGTGATCATTCTTCCTCACAGCAACCCTTTGAGGTAGGTTAGGCCGAAAGACAACAAGTGACTGGGACATAAAATCGCTGGTTTTTCCAAAGGCCTGTGAGGGTTGGGGGGGTGTTGGGGGTGGGGGGAAATGGAGGAGTCTGCAGGAGCTTTCTTCCTGACAGAAAGTTTTTATTTTATTATCTCAGGGTGGCCCACAACATAAAAATTCAAGATGAAAACGCAAAATACATAATACGTAAAAACACACTAAAAAAAAAAATGTCTGGGGCTGATGGAAGTTGAAGTTCCACACTGTCCAAAGGTTCCTCGCATCCCTGAGTTGGAGATATTGCAAGGGTGAAAACAGCCCCTGTTGAATTTCTACCTATCACAGAACACAAAAAGTGGTGGCTATGAAGGGGTGGTGTGTGAGGGGACATTGGGCCACCCGACCTTCTGCCTGGGATGTCTCTGCTCTTGGAAACAGCAAAACTAAACTATTTCTCTCTGGACTTTCTCAGCCCTTTCAGAACATTCTCCAACCCTCGCACATTTAATCAGGGCTTAAATTTTTTTGAAATGAAGATGTGCTGGGGCTTAATCCTGGAAATGACTCCTTTTCGGGAACCTTGTGAGCCTCAGGACATACACAGCTTCCGCCAAAGAATCCCAGGAACCGTAGTTTACCGCTCACAGCTGCTGTTTGCAGCGCCTTTAACAAACTAGAGTTCCCAGGAACTAGCCATGCATTACATGCATGGATGTGACTACAGGGAACGATTTCTTGCTGCACTGCGGAGAGGGAATCACTCTCTGCGCTTGCTCAGAGGCACTCTTCGTCCGCGCCGCTCACTCAGAAAATCCCAGGGTTGTTTCCGAGCAACGAAAACAGTTTGGCAGATTCAGCCTTGGCTTTGAAACCGTCATCCCACAGAGAAATCAACATGCAATCCACGCCTCGATGCAATCTGCTGGGTGTGCGTCTTTAGCTGCGGGTCCTTGTACGTGTGCCAAAGCAAGCGGCGCGGCGATGTACACGTCAAGCGTTTTGAGCCACGGTCCCTGCATTGCACGGGGTTGGACTAGATGATGCTTGGGGTCCTGAATGGGGTAACTGTGCTCCTGAAGGACCAGGTGCGCAGCCTGGGAGTCCATGGAGGCGCAGGTCAGCTCTGTGTCCAGGGCGGCTGTCTGCCAACTCCATCTGGTACGCAGGCTGAGACCCTACCTGCCCGCTGTCTGTCTCGCCAGAGTGGTGCATGCTCTGGTTATCTCCCGCTTGGACTACTGCCATGCGCTCTATGTGGGGCTACCTTTGAAGGTGAGCCGGAAACTACAACTAATCCACAATGCGGCTGCTAGACTGGTGACTGGGAATGGCCGCCGCGACCACATAACACCGTTCTTGAAAGACCTACATTGGCTCCCAGTATGTTTCCGAGCACAACTCAAAGTGTTGGTGCTGACCTTGAAAGCCCTAAACGGCCTCAAAGGCCCAGTAGACCTGAAGGAGCGTCTCCATCCCCATCGTTCAGCTTGGACACTGAGGTCCAGCTCCTAGGGCCTTCTGGCAGTTCCCTCCCTGCGAGAAGCGAGGTTACAGGGAACCAGGCAGAGGGCCTTCTCGGTGGTGGCGCCCACCCTGTGGAACACCCTCCCATCAGATGTCAAGGAAATAAGCAACTATCTGACTTTTAGAAGACAACTGAAGGCAGCCCTGTTTAGGGAAGTTTTTAATGTTTGATGTTTTATCACTTTTTTATCGCATTCTGTTGGGAGCTGTTAGGCGGGGTATAAACAAATAAAATTGTTGTTGTTGTTGTTGTTGTTACTACAATTCTGTGATTCTTTGAAAAGGCACTCTGCAGCTGCTCAGAGGCACTTTGTCTTTGCTATTATCCGACGCGGTGTTCCGGAAGGCGAGCACTTCCACTGAAATGCCTAATGGTTAAAAACCCTCTAGATCCCACGGAGACTTCTGTACTTCATCATCGGTGACAGCTGAGATTGGCTTTGGGATGAATTAAATCACTCTCGTTCTCCCTGCCAAAATATTGCTGCAATCACATGCCATGATGGATTTCTTCCCGGGAAGGCTCCTGTGTCTGGAACAGATGGCCAGCAGGCAGAAAGGCAACAGGTGCAGCTTATTCCTCTTGTGGCAATCTCATGCCATTTCTACAAACGCAGAGATAGTACCTATTATTTACATAATCTTATTATTGTGCTTAGATCTGATCTGAAGGAGCGCAATAGAATCATAGAGTTGGAAGAGACCACAAGGGCCATCCAGTCCAACCCCTGCCAAGCAGGAAACAATACAAGCAGGAATACACACGACTCTCTCCTGCTTCTCGTTTTCTCCTTGCAACAACAACCCTGTGAGGTAGGTTACACGAAGAGTGCGTCTGACCCTGAGAGCTTCATGGATGAACAGGGATTCGAACCCAGCTCTCCGAGATCCTAGTCCAACTCTCTGCCCGCTACACTGCGACACACTTTCTCATCCATGTGATCATCTCGCCCCTCATTTATACCCAAGTCATCTTGTTCTGCGAGAGAGGTCCTCCTGGAGATAATGTCCGATAAGATAGTAGAGGTTGGCCACCATGAGGATAGGATGCTGGTCTCAATGTGCCTTTGGCCGGATCCAGGAAGTGGGCTGCACGGTTCAGGAGAGGGCAAGCGAAACGATCAAGGGGATGGAGGCATTTGGGACTCTGAGCTTGGAGAAAAATGCACGAGAGGCAATGTGATAGAATCAGAGACTCGCCGAGATGGAAGGGACCCCGAGGGTCATCTAGTCATTTTGCATACCATAAATCCCTGCATATTTGACTTAAACTAAACCATTCAGCATTCCATGATTGCACCCATCAAAACTTGTTTACACTGTTGAATTTATCTTAATGCTGCCAACGTTTTCAAGTGTACACAATTTTCCTCCATATATTCAATAAACATTTTCCAGTCTTCTTTAAACGTATGTTTTTATTGTTCTTTTATTCTATATGTTAGATCCCGAAGCTGCGCATATTCTTCTTTAGTTGGGACCTCACTCGTTTTCCATTTGGGGGCTAACAAAACACGGGCCGCAGTTGTGGCATATATATATATAAATAACCTTTTTTGACACCTGGGAATTTCCATCTGAATTATCCCCAACAAAAAGGACCCTATGGTTTTTCTGGAAAAGTGCTTTTAAACAGTTGTGACATATATATAAATAAACTTTTTTGACACCTGGGAATTTCCATCTGAATTATCCCCAACAAAAAGGACCCTATGGTTTTTCTGGAAAAGTGCTTTTAAATATATTTTTTTCCAATTCATTATAAATTATTTCCCAATACTCTTTTACCCTTTTACAGGTCCACCACATATGAAAGAGCGTTCCCTCAACCTCCTTGCATCTCCAGCGCTTATCAGTCTTACACATTTTAGCAAGTCTAGTTAAAGGTAAAGGGACCCCTGACCGTTAGGTCCAGTCGTGTCCGACTCTGGGGTTGCGACGCTCATCTCGCTTTACTGGCCGAAGGAGCCGGCATACAGCTTCCAGGTCATGTGGCCAGTATGACTAAGCCGCTTCTGGCGAACCAGAGCAGCGCACGGAAACGCCGTTTACCTTCCCGCCGGAGTGGTACCTATTTATCTATTTGCACTGGCGTGCTTTCGAACTGCTAGGTTGGCAGGAGCAGGGACCGAGCAACAGGAGCATACCCCGTCGCAGGGATTCGAACCACAGACCTTCTGATCGGCAAGCCCTAGGCTCTGTGAGTTAAATACCATCTGTGAGTCATTTTCTGCAATGCAGGAATCTCAACTAAAGCACCCATGGCAGGTAGCTTAAAAACCTCCGAGGAAGAAGAGTCCACCACCTCATGAGGGAGTCTGTTCCTCTGGCGAATGGCTCTTGCCTTCAGAAAAGTCTTCCTGATGTTTTGTTGAGCTCTCCTTCCTTGAAGCCATAGGTTCGAGTCCTACCCTCCGGAGCAGGAGAAGACGAGCTCGCTCCATCCTCTGTGTGACGGCCCTTGAGATATTTGAGGATTATAAAATGATTCCTGTCCTAGAGAAAAGTGGACGGAGGAAAGTTTCTTCTCCCTCTCTCATAATACGAGAACCTGTGGACCTCCAAGGAAGCCGAATGTCGGGAGATAAAAGAAAGTCCATCTTCACACAGTGCAGAGTGGAACTGCGGAACTCCCTACCACTGGAAGCAGAAACTTGGATGGCTTTAGAGGAAGGTTAGGCAAACTCACGGAGGGGAGGACTATCGATGGCAAGCAGCCACAGTGGCTGTCATCTGCCGCCACATTTGGAAGTAGCAATGCTCCTGGGTACCAGTTGCTGGAAACCACAGGAGGGGAGAGTGGCTCCTGTGTTCGAATCCCTCTTGCTGGCTTCCCCACAGGTTGGCCAACTGTGAGAACAGAATGCTGGGCTAGATGGGCCACTGGCCGGATCCAGCAGAGCTTTTCTCATGTTCTTAGTTCCCCTTCTGCAGGGCGCTCCCTTTAATCACCAGACGGGCGCCTGTTTTTGTTTTCTTTTCGGCACCTTCTAAAGGCACTCCTCTTTCCATAAGCCTCCCAAAGGGAGATCTTTATCCTAGCCGGTATCTGTATTGGATTCGAATGGATGCTGTTGATTCCGCCTTCCCGGCGCCCTCCAGCCAATTTGAACTACAACTCCTATCAGCAGAAGGGCACCCGGTTGGTGAAGAAACAGATAATTGCTTTTTAAAATGTTTTCATAAAGATTGCCTACAGAAAGCTGTCATGGAGGGCAAGTGAGGGCAACGGTGAGTGAAGACAAGCGAAGGAAATAGAATGAAATAAATGAATATATTTTTTGTAAGAAGTGCTCTGTTTTTATACAGGTAACTGCTTGAGGTTGAACTACGGGAAGGGTAAGAGAGCAGTCAAAACAAAAAGTTCACAAAGAATGGAAACTATTTAAGGATTACATGGAGAATAATGGTATAGGAAGATTCCTATTAGCAGAATTAGGCTGAACCAGATGAGAAATTAAGTAAGAGTTAATAAAGAGATAAAAATGAATGAAAAGAAAAACTTATAATTGTGCAATAAACATTGATAAAGAATAGCAGAAACAGCGAGTTTAATTGGAAGTTTTTTTATTTAACATCAAGAGTGTCTTATTTTGTGGAAATTATGTTACAAACTTTGTTTTTGATTTTTGTATTGGATTGTTTTCTTAGTAATATTGAGGTATGTTTTTTATCCTGTTGCAAATCGCTTTGGGGTGCCGCAAATGAAACAAGCAAGCAAAAATTTTAGGCGGTGTGGCCAAGTGGTTAGAGTGTCGGACAAGGACATGGGAGAAATCTCCCATTTCGCCATGAAGCTCGCTGGGTGACTTTGGGGCCAGTCACTGTCTCTCAGCCTAACCTACCTCACAAGGTTGTTGTGAGGATTAAATGAGGACAGGGGAAGAACCATGTACCCCAACTTGAGGTCCTTGGAAGAGAAAAGGGTTGGTAATAATAATAATAATAATAATAATAATAATAATAATAATAATAATAATGCAAAGTATATCCAACACACATTTAATTCACATGACTTCCCTCATGAATCTTGGGAGCTGTAGTTTTCTAAGGGTGCTGGAAATGGTAGCTCTGTGAGGGGGAAACTACAGGTCCCAGGATCCCTTGGATGAAGTCATGTGCTTTAAATGCACTTTAAAAAGTAAGGCGTGCTTAATTGTGGCCCTTTCAGGAGATCTGAAAAGTGAGGCAGGCAGCAAAATGGAGACCCAGGCCTTGAAATCTGGAAGTGAGGAGCAAATGAAAGGAAGAGGATCTGCTTGGTGCGGCCACGGATCCCGAGAGATCCCTGCTGATCACCCCCTGACTCAAGTGCAAGAAGGAAGCAAAACCTTCCCAGGAAAAGAAGCTGGGTGTCTCTGCAGACAGAACAGGTTCCTGCAAGCTCTCTCTGTGTGCACGGGGTGGAGCTGGTTTTGACTTCTGGATCAGGGAGAAGGCAGGGGAAGAATGAAGAGGAAAAGGAAGTTAGAAGGACAGCCTTTATGGATCTCCTTCAATCTGAAATTCTCCCAAGGGTGCCCCACCCAGGCCACGCCGGCTGGGGAATTAATCAGCCGGCTGGACCGGAATAGCATCAGGGAGAGCAGGTTGGGATGGAGGGGGGGGGGCGAGGAGAGAGGGGGGCAGGGAGTCAGTCTGGGTTTGGATTTGGGGGTTCAGGTTGCAGACATAAGGGGGGCATAAGGGTTGGGTGCAGTGCATTTTTCCTTAAAAAAAAACTGTTTAGGGTTACTCTCATTTTGACTCCAGAAAATCACCCTTTTATAGTTCAAATCGGGGGAAATAAATACAGTGGTAACCTCGGGTCACAGACGCTTCAGGTTTAGGGTTGCCAGGTCTGCTTCCAAAAAATAGCGGACAAGCGGGGGGGGGGTTTAAATTAAATTAAATTATATATTTTCTTACAGACATTTTAACATGTATTAAAACACCATTTCATCATAAAGCATTTGAATATAAAAATGTCCACTGTTTTGTGGGGAGAAATAGTGAACATAATGTGAAAAAAGTGGACTGTCCACTCCAATAGTGGACACCTGGAAACCCAATTCAGGTTACAGACTCCGCTAGCCCAGAAATAGTACCTCGGGTTAAGAACTTTACCTCAGGATAAGAACAGAAATCGTTCGGTGGTGGCACAGCGGCAGCGGGAGGCCCCATTAGCTAAAGTGGTACCTCAGGTTAAGAGCAGTTTCAGGTTAAGAACGGACCTCCGGAACGAATTAAGTTCTTAACCCGAGGTACCACTGTACAGTAAATGGACAAAGATACAAAGATTCACAAAATGTTTAGGGGTATGAGTCCCCCTGCGTTGTCCCCCTCGTCCATGGGGTTTTCTTGGCAGGGATATTGGAGTGGCTCGCCGGTTCCTGGTCCAGAGCTGGACCATCAAGAAGGCTGATTGCCGAAGAATGGATGCTTTTGAATTATGGTGCTGGAGGAGACTCTTGAGAGTCCCATGGACTGCAAGAAGATCAAACCTCTCCGTTCTGAAGGAAATCAGGCCTGAGTGCTCACTGGAAGGGCAGATCCTGAAGCGGAGGCTCCAATACATGAGGCCACCTCATGAGAAGAGAAGACTCCCTGGAAAAGACCCTGATGTTGGGAAAGATGGAGGGCACAAGGAGAAGGGGACGACAGAGGACGAGATGGTTGGACAGTGTTCTCGAAGCTACAAACAAGAGTCTGACCAAACTGTGGGAGGCAGTGAAAGATAGGCGTGCCTGGCGTGCTCTGGTCCACGGGGTCACAAAGAGTCAGACATGAGTAAATGACATAATAATAATAATAATAATAATAATAATAATAATAATAATAATATCATCATCATCATCATCATCATCATCATCATCATCATTATTATATTTATGCCCCGCACTCTGGGCTGTTTCCAATATAACATTAAAATGCAATAATCTATTAAACATTAAAATAATCTATTAAACAACAACAGCGCCCCCCCCCCAAGCGCTGGTTGGTAGCTCCTGATATTCGTGGTGCACATATTCGGGCTTTGCCTAGAAATGCAGCACACTTTTCTTTTCTTTTTTTAATAAGAATTTATTGGATTTTAACAATAAAAATACACAAAATACAAATACATACACTACAAAACTACACAAAACACACACAAACAAAACACTTATTTTACTCATCATTATCCTCTTTATAATCCTAAGCTTGGGACTTCCTCACATCCTCTCTTTTGCGTTCATTTCTGATCTTCTTTAGTAACTTTGTAACATCATAAAATCTACTTTCTTACATCTAATCTTAGTCTTACAATTATAATCAACATATCTTAAATCTTATTCTTATCAAATAAAACATCTCAACTTCTTTTATCCTCTCTTCACTTAACTTTGTTATGCTGTAGCCTGTAGTTCTTCCAATTTCAAATATATAAAAAAACACATCTTAACAAATACCTAAATACCTAAATGTTTCTTCCATTCTCATAATCAGTTTTCCCTCTGGTTTCGGAGTACCGTGGTCAGCCTTTATAGTATCCCCATTAATTCATACTTTACCCCACCCTCCTCCTGTCCATCATCACCCTTCCCATTACCTTTCCCACCCCCCACGAAATGCAGCACACTTTTCTAACTAGGCTTCCTTCCCCTTCGTAAGCTTTTGGAAATTTTGCCCTGCCGATTTACAAACGCGGTCGCAGGGCCAAATGACGGTTCAGCGCACCTGCAACAGACAGAGAGGTGGGCTGGAGACTAGTTTTAAAGGACATTTAACGTGGTATTTCTTGCCCACGTCACAGAGAGTTGCAGCTCGGCTGGAGAAGATGTGGCCGGGTCCGATTTCCTGCACCCAAAAGATATCTCAGGTAATGGGGCGTGAAAAATCGAGGGATCCTCGGAGAGCAGCTGTCAGTGAAGAATGGAGAATAGTGGGCTGCATGGACGGTGGTCGGACTCTGTCTGCAGCCCAAGTCTTTTGTTCTTGCTGTCAACTCTGATCGGACAGGATCTGCAGGTTTCTGGGCAATACCGCAAAGAAATCTGGAAAAAACCAAAAACCCTGCATAACCCAAGGCGAAAACGGGAAGCGTACACCCAGAAGGTGGAACGGTCCCTCTTTCAAACCAAGTTGCTAAAATAGCCATTAATAATTTTCTTGCAACTGTGGACAGATAAGTATCAGGAGGAAGAAAGGTATTTTGAATGTGTCAACCTTGCAATTAAATGTCAGGAATTTTTACTACGCCGTTTGCATTCCTGGCATTCTTGTGTTAATCATTTAACAATAAAATAGGGAAGGAAGCGTTTGGTGATGCTCCCTTCCCTGATCGCCTGGAAGAGAACTTTGAGCGCCATAGGTGACCAGGAAGTGTCGTCATTCTCCCATATTACTCCCACCCAAGCAAGGATGGAGGAAAGGGCTGCAGTTCAGTGGCGTGCATGCAAACAAGGATCAATCCTTGGTGTCCACACGTAGGGCAGGAAAACATTACGTCTGAAGCCCAGGAGAGCTGCTGTCAGTCAGTGTAGACAGAACCAACAAACTACAGTATAGGGAACAACCAGGGCCGGATTTAGGTTTGATGAGGCCCTAAACTACTGAAGGTAATGGGGCCCTTTCTATGTCCAGCTGTCCTTTTGTCAACAACCAATTGTCGCTGTTTCTTGGGTTGAATATATACTATATGGTAATTTATGGACCTCATAGGTATCTCGAGCCATTTGCCCATGTTGCCACGCAACCAGTCCATGCAGAATGTAGGCACCCTATATATAGAAATGAGCAACCCAGTGATATTTTAGGGAGCAGGCTAGCAGGCGGGGCCCATTCCTTGCATCACAGGAGCCTACACAACACAAAACACTGTTGCTGTAGGTAGGTTTTATTTTATTTGTTTTTTTATCTTATACTGAGTCAGATCCTTGGTCCATCTAGCTCAGTATTGTCTACGCCACTCTGGGAACTGAAGCTCTTAATCTCAGGGTTGTGGGTTTGAGCCCCACATTTGGCAAAAGATTCCTGCACTGCAGGGGGTGGTTTCTTCCAACTCTATGGTTCTATGAGGACTGGAGGTCTCCTTAACAAACTACAGCTCCCAGAATCCTTTGGGAGGAACCAGGACCTCTTAAACTTGGATCACAGTGCTTTGGATGTATGCTGTCAGGATGGCCTTAAATGGGTAGATTAATCAACTCAAAGCATTGATTAAGCAGCAACGGGGACTGGTGGGGCGGGGAATCATTTTAAGCGTCAGAGCTGAGCGTGGAAACTCTGTTTTCCTCCCAGCACGTACCTCGTGGCGGGTCATGTCCTGCCAATTATGCAGTTAAGAAGAATCTGAAAATAAAAAGAAAGCGAGGCTTTCACAAGAACTTGTGGAAGGAGGGGAAGCCCACGGCTGACGCAGAAAAATAAGTTGCTCCATGACATGCCCCTGAGATGCTGCTGCAACGAACAGGCCTCTTAGCAAACACCCTCGTGCGGGAGATGTGGCAAACGGTTGCATGATGCGCTCATCATCTGGGTCACAGTTTCCACGGGAGGCGAGTGAAGCAACAGCGGGACAAATAAAGAAAATGATTATTGTTTTAATGGAGTGAAGAATGCCAAGAAGAGGCTTGCTGGATCAGGCCAACAGCCCATCTGGTCAAAGTACTAGTTTTGACCGATAAAGTCTTAAACGGCTCAGGACCACAACACCTCAAGGACCGCCTCTTTCCATATGAACCGACCCGGACCCCCGAGATTATCTTCTGAGGCCCTCCTTCTTGTGCCTCCTCCTTGAGAGGTCCGGGGGGTGGCAACACGAGAACGGGGCCTTCTTGGCAGTGGCTCCCCATCTGTGGAACGCTCTCCCCAGGGAAGTTCACCTGGCGCCTTCATTATACTGTACACCTTTAGGTGCCAGGTTAAACGTTCCTTTGGTTGATCTGATTTACATCCTATGTCCTTTTAAAATGTGTGGTGTTTTTTTGGAGGGGGGGCTATTGGGTTGCTGGTTTTTTTAAAAATTATGTATTTTGTGGTTTTATATCTTGATTCTATTCTGTGACCTGCCTTGAGACTCCCAGGTATAGGGTGGTATATGCATTCAATAAATAAACAACAACAACAACAACAATAATAATAATAATAGCATCCTGTTCGAACAGGGGCAATGTGGTGGATAAACCCTCAAGAGAGACCAGAGTGTTGTGACAACAGTCGGGGGCAGCAATAACTCCCAAAATGTCCATGAAGTTGACTCTTTATTCAAAGAAACCAAAACAGCCCAGGCCTCGTGGTCACAGCAACTCTTTCCCAGTAGGTCTGGCCCCAATGAAGCCATTTTCGGGACTGAAGCTCTCTGCCTTCCCACTGCTCCTGAAATCTCCTCCTCCCTCTGGTCCTTCCCAAGCAACCCGAGACTCCTTCATCTTGTCTCCCTTTGCTCTGCCCTTTTCATGCCTCTTCTGGTTCTGGGAGACCAGGGAGGGACGGGAGATGGTTGCAGCAGGAGGGGAAGACTCCCTGGATTCTTCAGCAGCCTGACTCATCACTGGGCCCTTGTCCTCTCCAGCCTCCCGATTCTGGACTGCTCTCTGCCACAGCCTCTCCCCGCTCGCTAAATCCTGTTGCTTCTTCAGCTTCGGAAACCTCCTTCTTCGTTTGCTCCCTCTGATGACGACGACGATGATGATAATAATAATAATAATTTATTATTTATACCCCACCCATCTGGCTTGGTCTCCCCAGCCACTCTGGGCGGCTTCCAACAGAATATATTAAAAACACAATAAAACATCAAACACTTCCCTAAACAGGGCTGCCTTCAGATGTCTTCTAAAAGTCATAGTTGTTTATTTCCTTGATATCCACAGGGCGGGGGCCACCACCGAGAAGGCCCTCTGCCTGGTTCCCTGCAACCTCACTCCTCACAGGGAGGGAACCGCCAGAAGGCCCTCGGAGCTGGACCTCCGTGTCTGGGCTGAACGATGGGGGTGGAGATGCTCCTTCAGGTATACTGTGCCGAGGCCGTTTAGGGCTTTCAAGGTCAGCACAAAACACTTTGAATGGTGCTCGGAAACGTACCGGGAGCCAATGTAGGTCTTTCAGGACCGGTGTTATGTGGTCTCGGCAGCCGCTCCCAGTCACCAGTCTAGCTGACCACTCGCGATTGTCCCACCACCATTCCCCAGGCTGTGAGCCTTCTTCCCCTGGGGGTTCCTCAGCTGGTGCCCCCCCCCTGCACCCAGTCAGTCCACCACGTTGAGCAAAGGTGCAGCACTTTCCCCCGCTGAGGTTTCAGACAACCACGAATTCGTCCAACCCTCTCTCCTAAAGCCGGGACGATATGGGACCCTGCACACGGGGAATGCAGAGCGGCAGCCAAGATGTCAAGGCTGCTGACAGGTGTCTGTGCTCTCCCCGGCTGGGACAAGTCAAAGCAGATTCCTTTGGCTCCGGGCGGGTGGAGGCAGGCGTGCGGGCGGGCGAGGTGCAGGAAGCCTTGGGTGGATCGAAGAAGCGGGAACTGGAGTCGCAGTCGAGTCGCCTGTTGATTCTGAAGCCTGGCCAAGTAAAGTAGTATTGCCTGCTTCCGCACAACTTAGGGACAAAAGCAGGCATAGGCAAACTTGGCCCTCCAGATGTTTTGGGACTGCAGTTCACATCATCCCTGACCACTGGTCCTGTTAGCTAGGGATGATGGGAGTTGTAGTCCCAAAACATCTGGAAGGCCGAGTTTGCCTATGCCTGGACAAGAGGGTGTGTTCAGCTAAGTCTTACTCATGTGTAGATCCGTTGGAGCTGATGGGCTTAAGGTAGGTCTCCCGGTCATTGATTTCTATGGGGCTTGTCTAGAGTATGGTTTCCTGGCACACAACCAAAGAACTGACCCCAGTGGAAACAGAAACGAGCCACCAAGTTCTTCCTAGAATCTCTGGTTACAAAATGTGAGCCCAGGTTAAAATGGATCTAGGCCGGGCTGTGGCATTTTTGGCAAAAGCCTATGATCCCTGGCTTAGAAACTGCGGCCTACTGAGTTCAGCAGGGCTTATTCATGAGGAAGTGTATTTTTAGAATTGCAGGTTTAAATCAACGAGCAAGTTTTCCTTTTTAAGTGATTAATCTGGCCTCTGTCCACCTGGTAGGTACCAGGTAGACACAGGTCGGATAAATCACTTTTTAAAAAAAGAACAGAGACTGAAAATGGTGGATTAAATTGACCCGCACTTTTAAAAGTGAAATATTTATTTTTTTGTCATACTTTACAAGGCAGGGACCGTCCTAGCAGAGGAATCGCCCCCTAGGTGAGAGAGATGAGGCAGTGCTGGTGGTTGGGAAAGACTTCCTTTTAAGTATGACAAACACACAAGCCTCTCATCCGTATAAACAAGGAAAGTGTGGTGCCTTTCTTCACAATTTCTGTTCTTGCCCGAATGAATATTCATGATTCACCGGCCAAGGTTTCATCAGCGGATACCAGGTTTGTGTCTGGAAGATCATCTGGAAACTGCTGGGACTTTTTAAGGCAGGGATGACGATGAGTTTCGCTCTCCGGTTGCTCCTGGACTACAAATCCCATCACCACCGGCCACGCAGGCCGGGACTGATGGGAGCTGGTGTCCCGGAAACTTCCAGCCCTCCATAAAAGGCTTACTAAGGTCTCTCGCTGGGAGATCTTTCAGGAACTGTTGGGCTTCGATGGCCGGCCATTGTGAGAACAGTCTTCTGATACGATTTCTGAAGCTTCACGTCTTCTCAGCTACATTCAACATGCGTTTGTGGTGTGCGTGAGACGAGGGGAGCAGCAGCAGCAGCAGCAACAACAACAGGGAACGGGGGACATTCCTGGGACCCCCCCCCTTTCTGCTGCACGGATTGGACATCGGTAGCGACTCACGGCAACAATGACCTCCTTTATTTCATCATTTCCTCATGCTAATAAATTAAAAGGGTGGTAAAGGGCTGTCTGTGTGTGCAGGGGGAGGAACTGTGTGTGGGGTGTGTGTGTGTGCGTGTGTCGAGCGGGGTCTCCTGCAAAACCCATCAGGTCAGGATGGCCCCCACATTCGGCAGCAAGGCGGCAAGCTCCGACTGGACGCCGGGGATTTGGCACAGGGGGTTGCCTTGCAGGTTGAGGTGGGAGAGCTTGGGGAAGGAAGCGAGGGCGCGGAGCCCGGAAGGCTGCTGGATGCCTGCGGCAGCGGAGTCAAGGAGAACTGTGGCCAGAGAGAGGGAGAGAGAGGTTCCCCTTCCCCAAAGAGAGAGCATCCCTTCCACAGCCCGGGCGAACCCCACTGGCCCCAGGACCCGCACAGCGCCAAGGATACGGTTGTTGCAGAGGGAGAGTTCCTCCAGGCGAGGGAGCGGGGGCAGGCCTTCGAGGGTCTCGATCTGGTTGTCGTCGGCCTCCAGCACCTGAGGCAAAACAGAAGAAGAAGAAGAAGAAGAAGAAGAAGAAGAGGAGGAGGAGGAGGAAGAGTTTGGATTTGATATCCCGCTTTATTACTACCCGAAGGAATCTCAAAGCGGCTAACATTCTCCTTTTCCCTTCCTCCCCCACAGCAAACAGTCTGTGAGGTAAGTGAGGCTGAGAGACTTCAGAGAAGTGTGACTAGCCCAAGGTCACCCAGCAGCTGCATGTGGAGGAGTGGAGATACGAACCCGGTTCACCGGATTACAAGTCTACCGCTCTTAACCACTACACCACACTGGCTGTCAGAGGAGGAGCGTCGAGAGGGGCAAGTTGAACAGGAACCCGGTCCACGTCCCCCTGCAATTCAGCCCGCAACCCACAGCCCCAACTTTGAAATGTGGCGGTGGAAATTCAGGGGCCCATAAATAATACCCGAGGCACACTTGGCCTGGCGTTAAGAGCGGAAGGAGAGCCATGAAGCAGCGGTGGACCTTGGGGGGGGGGGCTTAAATTTCAGCGGTGCCACATGCGACACCAAAATCTGCCCCCTTTCCCCGTTCCGCGCCTGGTGTGCTCTCTGCCTGAAGGTGTTATTGAGCCAAGGTGGTGAGGGAGACAGGGCTTCTAAGGAAGGCCAGGGGTCCTAAGAGACGGGCACCTGTTGCTGGACACTGGGGGGGGGGCAGCCTCACCTCAAGGCAGCGCATCATAGCCAGTGTCGGGGGCAGGCAGTGGAGGAGGTTGTCCGAGATGTTCATGTGAGTGACCAGAAGCAGGTGCTCCAGGTGGCACAGAATGGTGAGGCCCTGGGGAGATGAAAATAAAACAGGGTGGGGTGGTAGAAAGAACATTTATGGGGAATCCTCACACACCCAAGCTAATTCTCCCCCCCCCAACTCTGCCCAGCAGACACTCCTCTCCTGCCAGTAAAGCACAATATTCTTAATCTCGGGGTCGTGGGTTCGAACCCGTCAGGCAAGAAGATGCCTGCATTGCAAGGGGCTGGGCCAGATGACCCTTGGGGTCCCAACTCTACAATCTCTTGCCACTTAGAGAAGAGGAGCTCTGCTGAACTCTGTACCCGAGCATCTGAACTATGTGCCATTTCAAGGTGGATGTTTCTTTAAAAAGAGCCTCTGAGATCAGGCCAGTGGCCTCAGTTGGTGCAACATCCTGTCCGTCCCCCCCCAGTGGCCAAACAGATGCCTGCCTGACCTTAATCCATCTCACTGGGCGACTCCAAGTCTTGGAGGAACCAACAGGCAGGCTCAAGGAGTGCCAGAAGCCAGCCAGCCGTAAATCACACGCCGTAAGTGGAGTTAGCTCTTTATTTGTAAAAACAGGATCTGCACAGGAGTGTCAGGCCCAGTGAGCAACCAGTAGTTGCTGAGACTGAAGGCCCCTGCCTCCCCTCCTCTCCAGGGTTTTCCCCAAGCAATAGGAGACTGTGCCTGCCTGCAGCCAACCTCCCCTCTGCCCTTTTCATGCCTCTCACCAGGTGAGAGGGGAGCTTGTTACAGGAAGGGGAGACACCCGCGAATCTTTACCAGCCAGACCCTCCTCTGCCTTCCTCCTCTCTCCTGCTTCATCTTCTGCCTCCAATTCTGGACTTCTCTCTGCCACAGACTCTCCCTGCTCACTACACCCTCTTGCCTCCCCAGCATCCAACATCTCCTCCTCCCAGTCTTCTTCCTCTGTCCGCTCATCCTTGTCCCACCACCCCGTGCCCCAAATCTCCCCGCTTCCCGGCTATTCCCTGGCACTCCACACAGAATCTGCTCCCCCCCCCCCCCCGGTTCCTTCCTGGTCCTTTCCTCCTTCTCTGCTTTCCGTCTGTTCAGCCCCCACCCTCCCAGGCCTCCTACCCTCTGGGACAAGTCCACGACGCGGGCCTCGGCGTATTCCATCTTGAGGATGCTGTTTTCAATCAGGAATTTGCTGCGGAGGTCGTCCAGGTAGGCCGAGCGCATGGGGTCAGCTGCCTGGGGAGGGAAAGTGAGTAAAGGAGAACGGAAGCAGAGGTCAGCGGGCATTCTCGAACGACAATAATAATAATAATATTTATACCCCCCCATCTGGCTGGGCTTCCCCAGCCACTGTGGGCGGCTTCCAACAAATTATTAAAATACAATAATCAATCAAACACTAAAAGCTTCCCTAAACAGGGCTGCCTTCAGATGTCTTCTAAAACTCTGATAGTTTTTGTTGTCTTTGACATCTGGTGGGAGGGCATTCCACAGGGCGGGTGTCACCACCGAGAAGGCCCTCTGCCTGGTTCCCTGTAACTTGGCTTCTAGCAGTGAGGGAACCGCCAGTAGGCCCTCGGCGCTGGACCTCAGTATCAGAACGATAGGGGTGGAGACGCTCCTTCAGATATACTGGACCGAGGCCGTTCAGGGCTTTAAAGGTCAGCACCAACACTTTGAATTGTGCTCGGAAACGTACTGGGAGCCAATGTAGGCTTACAGGGCCTCCAGAGCCAGCTGCCTGGTCTGCCCTGCGTATGTGTGTGTGTGTGTGTCAAATTAAGGGAGGACTGCTGAGGAACAACGGACACTTCTACTCAAGCTCAGAGACACCATTGTCACCAGACAATAACCTTCAACCAGGAGGTGGGGGGCAGTGAATGTGGACAAGTGGTTCTGTGGGGTATGCCTATTCAGGGTTCCAGCCAGCCATGCCCTCTGTAAGGACACTCCATTCCGGCCTCATTTTCTGCCGCCGCCCACTCCAAATAAGTCTGTGAGTACGTGGAGTTTCCCCCCATAAATATTTTTTCAGACACTTCTGCAAACCGACTCTGCTGATACAGAAGGAGTACAGGATATTTGGGGTGCAGCTGAATTAATTCCGCTCTGCTCTCCCCCCCCCCGCTCACCTTCAGTGTCGTAAAGTAGCTGAGGGTCTCGTGCTCATAAACCAAGGGGTCTAAGGCCCTCATGAGGAGGATGATGGTCAAGAGGCACCCTAGAGAGTGAGAGAGAGTTTATCAGAACTGTGTGAGATGGCGACGGCCAGCTGCAATGACTTTTGGATTTGGCATAAGCATCAACGTGTGAGGAGGCACTGCAATTTATGGGAGAATCATCGGCATTAAATCCACACAGCAATATAACGTTACTTGTTTTATCTCGCTTGTCTGAAAAACTTAAGAGGCTGTGAAGAAAGAATGAAGGATAATATCAGAAGGAATTAGGGGAATCATCGGAAATGACTTTGGAATGCAAATGAAATTTGATGTTGATTAGAGCTCTTCACGTTTGAAGCATGGGAAGTCGAAAAAGTTATAATTTGGCAGAATATTCAGATTATTTGATATGTTTATGTATAATCTGGAACATTTAATGCGATTTGATTGGTTTGTTAAAGTGAAAAATTCAATAAAAATGATTTTTTAAAAAAGAGAGTGAGTAAAAGAGTGCACAAAAAAGAAAAATTGGAACTGGCCCCCTGCCTTAACTGAAGAGAAGAATTCTGTGCGGAGGCAAGGCGGAATTCTGTGACCTGTGTTCACCTTCGTTTATTTATTAATTCTGCATAATTTATTTATTAAATTTCCACCACGCCCCTTCTTCCAAAGGAACCGAGGACGGCAAACAAAAACAATACACGAAACAAAATAGAAAATTCTTTCCAGTAGCACCTTAGAGACCAACTGAGTTTGTTCTTGGTATGAACTTTCGTGTGCATGCATTCTTCTTCAGATACTTCAGGTATCTGAAGAAGGTGCTACTGGAAAGAATTTTCTATTTTGTTTCGACTATGGCAGACCAACACGGCTACCCACCTGTAACTAAAAACAATACACGTTAGGGGACAAAAACGATAATTTTTTTTTAAAACCCATTTAAAGAACTACCATGTTTTTGCTAATCATAGGATGATTTCCATCCCACTATACCTGACTGGTTCCCAAATTCAGCTGCTGGGGTTTCAGCCAGGTGTTGCCCAGACACTCCCAAGTGTTAAGGACTAGCAACGTGGTTGATGTTGTTGCTTTTTAAAAAGCTCATTTACGTCGCTGGTGATTAGAATGCTGAATTCCGTTCCAATTCTGCATGCATTCAGTGTGATCGCAGAATACAGACACAGCGCTGGGACAGTTGCCCAAGGACATCCGTCTCAAAATCCTGGTTCTTGCCCCCCCCCCGCCAGAGCTGGGGATAAACCCCCCACCCCACCCCGTTGAATTATGTGCTGGTTTAGTGTGACACAAATAAGGATGCAGAGAACATGCATGAGCAGCCCAGAGACTTACACTTGTTCTCCGGTTCCAAGGCCTGCAATTCCTTGCAGGATTCAAGTTCCGACTGCAGTACTGTGGACTTCTCAATGGATAGCTCACACCTGCCGCAGGAGAAGGAAAGTGAGAAAGTGGGAGGTTAGGGAGATGGCCAACTCTTGAAAGGGGTGTGTGTGTGAGAGAGAGAGAGAGAGAGAGAGAGAGAGAAACCAGTGTCCCCATAGCCACCAATCTCTGAATGCAGGCCCAGAAGACATGGCAGGGGGTTGAACAATATGATTCTACAGTATGAGCAGTAGACTTGTAATCTGGTGAACTGGGTTCGCGTCCCCGCTCCTCCACGTGCAGCTGCTGGGTGACCTTGGGCTAGTCCCACTTCTCTGAAGTCTCTCAGCTCCACTCACCTCACAGAGTGTTTGTTGTGGGGGAGGAAGGGAAAGGAGAATGTTAGCCGCTTTGAGACTCCTTCGGGTAGTGAAAAGCAGGATATCAAATCCAAACTCTTCTTCTTCGTCTAGCTGAACTGGGTGACACAGTCACAAAAACAAAACAAAAAAGAGCCGCAGAAGCAAAAACGCAAAATAAATAGCAGAAACACAGGGACCTCAGCGTAACACTCAAATGGAAGTGTGCCACTCCAAATGGGGCATGTTTGACTTCCGAAAAATGTTCGCAAACCTGAACGTTTGCTATGTTTGGGTTCCAAGTTGTTTGAGTACCAAGGCGTATGAGAATCAAGGTGCCACTGTCTCTGACTTTTTGAAGACATCTGAAGGCAGCCCTGTATTGGGAAGTTTTTAATGCTTGACGTTTGACTGTGGTTTTATAATCTGTCGGTAGCTGCCCAGAGCGGCTGGAGAAACCCTTGGGATGCAATGCAGGAACCGCGAAGTAGAGAGGTACAGAGGGCCGCGGGTGGCGCTGTGGTCTAAACCACAGAGCCTAGGATTGCCGATTGGAAGGTCGGCGGTTTGAATCCCTGCCACGGGGTGAGCTCCCGTTGCTCGGTCCCTGCTCCTGCCAACCTAGCAGTTCAAAAGCACGAAGTGCAAGTAGATAAATAGGTACCGCTCTGGCGGGAAGGTAACTGGCGTTTCCGTTTGCTGCTCTGGTTCGCCAGAAGCGGCTTAGTCATGCTGGCCACATAACCCGGAAGCTGTACACTGGCTCCCTCAGCCAGTAAAGCGAGATGAGCACTGCAACCCCAGAGTCGTTTGCGACTGGACCTAATGGTCAGGAGTCCCTTTACCTTGTAAAGAGATACAGGGAGTCGCGATTATTCTCCAGGCTCCCCATCCCTGCTATGTGGCATCAGGCGCTCAGATTTCCCTTTCTTGAACCCTCAGGGAAGGCACAACAACCTCGGTGGCATGGGGTGCCTCGACCGTGACGAAACCGCGGTCTGACAATGGTGTCACACGCAGTGTTGTTTGGAGTGACCGCATCTGACAGCCCTGTTGACCCCAGAGCTGTGTCTCCCTTTCACTTGGGTGAGTCAGCTGAAACACACCACTTCCTGGAGTCGCGCTCATGAAACATCCTTCCCCCATCCCCGTTTTGAAGGACTCTTCCAAACCACTTCCCCTCTCGGCAACCCGTCCCTCGCTTCAGTTAGAAAGGGAATTGCTGGTCGTGCTCCAGGGTCGACCCCAGCTGCACGAGGCGATTGCTGGTTTGCCAGAGAAGGGCGTCTTATAACAGACTCCTGGACGCACTTACTCAGAAGTAAGTCCCACGCGCAGCCTTAAGGCATGCAACTTCTTCCTGCCACGGCATTTGATCTCTACAACGGATATCTGCACAGCCAGCAGTTACAAAATGCCCCTTTCTCCCCCAAATAAGCTAAAAGCAGGCCAGCTGGCAGCTTCAGCACCCCGGAGCCATAATCTACACGGTTTGGCAGAATTAGGAGCCGGGCTATGATTAATAACAACCGCCGTTTATGTCAAGCGCTCCTAATTTGCAAAGTGCTTTGTAATTTATGCGTTGCTCATCCCCACAACTCTGTGAGGCAGATTGCAGATATTCCCATTTTACGGATGGAAGGCTGAGGCTGGGGAGAATGGAGTCCCCAGTTACGCTTCAGCCCGCATCTCCCAAACCCAAACTCAGCCCTCTAGCCTCCCAATACTCACCAGTTGTCTCCTCCCACCCTTTTCTGTTTATACTGCTGACTCACGTACAATGTCACAGTGGTAGTAAATATATACAATAAGGCACCGTGAAAACAGGAGATAATCGTTGCAATGACAAGAGATCTAAACACCCGCAGAGCCTTGCTGCTCCAAATGTCTGCAGGGGCTCAGCCAAGCCTACCTTATGGGGCTGTTGTGAGGGGAAAATGGGGTCGGGGGAGAAGAGCAGGAGACACAAAGGGTAGCCAATGTGGTGCCTCCCAGATGTTATGGACTACAAGTCCCAGCATCCAGCATGGTCAGTGACTAGGAATCATGGGATTTGTAGTCCACAACATTGGCAGGGCACCATTCGGTCCAGTAGCCTCCAATCTTTTCAGGCCTACGACTCACCAGGCATGCATTGGGGGACCCATTTCTTCATCTTTTAGCATATATTTGCGTGGTGATATTGCTCCAGTTGCGGCCCACCTAGGATCAGGCCTTGGGCCCAGTAGTACGTCCTGACCCACCAACTGAGGACGAGCGATGGAGGCTATTTGTAATGCTCCCCTTCAGACGTTGCTGGGACTCCAAAACCCATCAGCCCCGGCTACCCTCCCCAACGCTCAGGGATGATGGGAGCTGGAGTCCAGAAACTTCTAGAGGACGTCGTAGTTGGCTACCTTGGTGGGACATAAATATAAAAATGAAAGAGGCGTACCATGTGGCTCATCTCCAGGAATTTCCCTTGAATGTGGAGGGTTTGTCCCTCCCAAGCTATTGCAGCAAGGAGCCATTTTGAGGCCTGCCCTGCCTGCTGTGACTTGGTTCTTATTTTTAAAAAATTAAGTGGCCACTGTCAAGATGGGGCTCGTCCACCTGGCAAGGCAGCCCATCTAGGAGAAGGAAAGCTCCGATCCTCAACCTCCCCTGCCTTGCAGAATAACTTCAGGAGAAGAACAGGCTTGGGAGAAAACCCTACACAAATTCGGGGCGGGGTCTCTAATAAGTCAGTTGCATGGCTCCTTCCGGCAACCCCTGCAGTCAAGCTGGCACCAAATGTCTTGCTCTGCTTTCTGTTGGACCACATCAGCAAGACCAAGATGGGGTCTGGGCAGCCCAAGACCTCCATATAAACCACCTGGAGAGGTCACTTTGGTGCTGCTTGTGGGACATGTCAGTCAAATCCAAAATTCTAAGAGAGGACTACTGTATTTTTCGCTCCATAAGACACACTTTTTTCCTCCTAAAAAGTAAGGGGAAGTGCGTCTTATGGAGCGAATGGTGGTCCCTGGAGCTGAATTGCCCAGGGGCCAAAAGAGGATCATGCCTTTTATTTTACAAAGAGAAAAGGGGGTGTTGAAAGGACCCCGCTCAGCAGCTGATCAGCAAGAGATCGGGAGAGAGATAAGAGTCCCCGGCTCCCTTTCAGCCCCGCCCTCCTTTGTTGAATGTGCTGCAGAAGGAGGTTGTTTGTTTCCCCAGCGACATGGGACTGGCTGATTAGATTATCTGTCTGGAAACTGTAGAAAAGGCTCCCTTTCCTTTTTTTTTTTTTATAAGAATTTATTGGCATTTTTCCAAACAACATATACCCTCACCCACACCCACAAATACAAAACAAATGTGACAAATACAAACAGTGTCAAGATTCTTATAGTATCTTTCTAAAAAGAAAAATTTCTTTTTCCATATCTTGACCATTGACTTCCCCTGCCTTTTCACCTTCGATTTTATATCCTTAATCTATTTTATAACCATTTCTTCTGAAAAAAAAAAAAAAAAAAAAAAAAAAATTAGTTCAATTATATATTTACATCAAATTATCTTTTCAACACCTTACTAGTAAATACATCACCATAATAATACCTCATCCTAGTTCTTCTTAATTCAATCTTATCAATTTCTTAACTTAATCTAAGTCTTAATCTTGCTCCTCGCATCAAATCTAATTCTTCTATCCTTAAGATTACTGCTAATAACATAAAAACTTGAAATATCTCCTTTCATATACAAACAAAAATATAACAGAGTATTGTTGACAGTATTCACCCTCCACTTTCGATTTGCCGTGTTAGACTACTTTAAATTTTGTTTAAGACTTCACCCCACACCCCCTCTGTCCATTATTCTTCTCCTGGTGGCATCGGCACTGAACATCCGTGTAACTTCTCTCTCCCAACGTCCACAGATCCAGGCACAGTCCATGTCTCTTCTTGCCACGAGTTCAGAGGTGTCCATCTCATCATCTCCCTGCTTCTTCGGTTCTTTGTAACGTTCCTTTTCTTCTTGTAAATACCTTAATTCTCTGTCCCTGGCCCCCGAGCTCACACCCCGGGGACTGGATATAACAAATCTTAACGTCGCCTTGGGGCTGCCACCCCCAAAAAGCGAATTTCTTCTCCGAAGTTGCTCACTCAGTTCTCTCCATCTTTCCATCCACTCTCTCAGCTCATTAGCAAGACATTCTTCATAAGTGTCAAAAGTTTTAAAAGCCTCCTCTGTGGGCAATTGGTTCCCTTTCAGATCCCCACACAAGACTTTGACTTTTCTATAAACAAGTTCCACCTTCAAGGCAATGAGTCTCTGTTCATCTGTTAGTCCAGAGTTCAATACCAGTTCAAGGACAAAACCCAGCATACTGGCAGAGGAGGAGGAAGTGGGTGTTGTATTTCTGCTCTCCTCTTTGTTCAACGCCATTTTTCTGTGCTGAAGCGCAAACACCGCAACTTTAAATGGAGATATTTTCCTCTAATTAACTGCCCGAAAAAAGAGTTTGCCAGTCTCATGTGTCAATTTTAGCTACATTGAAACCAGTTCAGTAGCAGTAAACCCTCATTTGGTTACATTCTTCGGCTCGAAGGGAGGGAGGCAGGCTACCTTTCCCCTTCCCCCCGGATCGTTCCAAAAACGCGATTTTTAATCCAAATCTTTACTCACGACCACCGGGTTTTTAGCTCCATTCTTCGCAGGTAGAACTTGGACGCTCACCGCGGGCTTTGTCGCCGCATTTGCATCCCGGTTGGGGCATGTCCCCTGAAGCCCGGCTCCGGTTGTCCCTTCACCCCCACTCCCCCTTTACAGGGGGGGCAGGGGAAGGGTTCGGAGCCTCCGCGGGCACAGCCGGGGAGCCCAGGGTGCGGGACGCTCTTCCCGCACCCCAAACGGAGCCGCGCGCTGCGGTAGCGCGGCTCCTGACCCCCGGGATGGACAAGGCGCCTCGAGACCGAGGCAGCCTTCGACCACCCGGCGATGGCGTCGCCGCCGGAAGTCGAAAAGGCTCCCTTTCCTTTAGAATAGGCATAGGCAACCTTCGGCTCTCCAGATGTTCTGGACTACAATTCCCATCATCCCTGACCACTGGTCCTGTTAGCTAGGGATCATGGGAGTTGTAGGCCAAAACATCTGGAGAGCCGAAGGTTGCCTATGCCTGCTTTAGAAGATGCAGAAATGTGAGTTGAACCCCATAAAAATGGGGCTTTCCCTCTTTGCTTTTCCCCCTTTGCGAAAGGAGCTTTGTTTTTCCCCCATTGCAAAAACTTTTAGCTGACCCTAAAAAAACCAGGGTTTTTCCCTTTGCAAAAAAGCTGCAAAACGTTTAGCTGATCCTAAAAAAACCAGGGCTTTTCCCTTTGCAAAAAAGCTGCAAAACTTTTAGCTGATCATCAAAAAACAGGGCTTTTAGAAGAGGAAAACCAGGGAAATTTTTTTTTCTTGTTTCCTCCGCTAAAAACGAGGTGCGCCCTATGGTCCGGTGCACCCTATGGAGCGAAATATACGGTAACTGCCTCTATGTGACTGTCAGCTTGGTCGGTTGGGCTGCCGCTGGTGGAAGTGTTAAGCAGTAAATGCTCTGATGGAGTCTTTTTAGGACTCACTAATATCTAATATATAGTTTATTATCTTTTCTAACCTAAGTATGTACTCAATGAATCTGACAGTAAACTAGTTTATTCTGTTATCATTCAGATTCATGTGTATTTTTCTTATAAGAGGGACAAAAGGGATTAACAACCAAGGAGGCAGGAAGGTAGAAGACATAATTACCGTATTAAAAAAAGACTCAAACGTGTCAGCAATCCGCTTGCTGCTGTGTAAATTTAAATAAGGAAACATTTAACCCTGCTATATTATATATAAATGTTCCTACACTGCTAACACAGCCGTTTGACACTCCATTGTCTCTCGAGACGGACAGATGCCAACAATGAAGTGCTCGTTGCCACATACGGTGGATAATGGAAGAATGTTCTTTAAAGGTTCCTGTCTTTAGGAGCCAGCTCCTCTCCCCCTGGCTACTTACCTGAAAACTTGCTCCTCTGTGACTGAATCTTGGCTCCAGCAATCCCTGTGTCCTGTGGGGGGCAGAGGGGAAAGGGGTTAAATCGAGGAGGTGAGGAAGTGTGTGTGGGGGCACTGGGGAAAGGAAGCGAGTGGGGTCGCTGGCAGGAAACCCCCCCCACCTGAGATGGGGGGGGTCTCTGGGGAGAGCGCTGCAATTGGAGAATAGCCTTTACCAAAGGTGTCGTGGGCTTTGAAGACACTCGAACTCAGGACGCAAGGGAGAAACGTGCTAAGAGGAAGGCACGCTTGGCAAATCCACACCGTGATCAACTCCCGCCCGGAAACCAGTGTCCCCACTGTAGAAGGACGTGTGGATCCAGAATTGGCCTCCACAGTCACTGACGGACTCACAGAAGGTCCCTGGTTCGATTCCTGGCATCTCCAGGTAGGGTTGGGAGAAACTCCTGCCTCAAATCCTGGAAAGCCATTGCTGCCAATCAGTGAAGAAAATACTGAGATAGACAGACCAACGGTCTGATTCGGCAGAAAGTCAGCTTCCCATGTTCCTCTTGGCGCTTAAACCCTGAACCATTCTTGCCCCCCCAAACGCGTGAAAGGCCACCTCTATTCCTGCTGATCTTCTCCGGGGTTAAGAATGGGGTAATAGTTCCGCCACCCACAGCAACCCGGGATTCTGTGTCAGCCCCCTAAATTGGGAAATCTCTCCAGACAGGGGCACTTGGCATCTTCAAACTACACATTTCACCGAAATTGCATCTCTTTAATCAGTCAGTTAGGAACACGGGTGGTGCTGTGGTCTAAACCACAGAGCCTAGGGCTTGCCGATCAGAAGGTTGGACGACTCTGGGGTTGCGGCGCTCATCTCGCATTACTGGCCGAGGGAGCCGGCGTACAGCTTCCGGGTCATGTGGCCAGCATGACTAAGCTGCTTCTGGCGAACCAGAGCAGTACATGGAAATGCTGTTTATCTTCCCGCTGGAGTGGTACCTATTTATCTACTTGCATTTTGATGTGCTTTCCAACTGCTAGATGGGCAGGAGCAGGGACCGAGCAACAGGAGCTCACCCTGTAGTGGGGATTCAAACCGCTGACCTTCTGATCGGCAATCCCTAGGCCAGTGATGGCGAACCCGTGGCACGCGTGCCACAGCTGGCACGCAGAGCTCTCTCTGCTGGCACGCCAGGGGCGGGGAAATGGCGCCGCCGCGCTGCTCTGCTCATGCGTCCTGCCAGCACAGGCGCAGCAGCAGACAGCAGCAATTTCCCTCCTTGGCGCCTGTGGCTGCTGCTGCTGCGGAGGATTCGACGCAAGGCAACGACGATGGCGAGGTAACAGCAGCGGCGGGCTGGGCCAGGGGCGGCGGGTGAGGGGGAAGCCCTCCTTTTGAGCGCTGCGAGCGGGGGGGGGGGGGGAGCCGCGCGGCCCCGCCGGCGATGCCATCCCTAAGTAAAACGGCAGTGCTATGTATGTTCGGGTGGAAGGAAGGATGGAAGGAGGCAAATGTGGAGCTCTTTACTTAAACATGTGCACACAGGGTTGGTGCATTGGAGGAGTAGGCGGCCACCTCCCCTTCCATCCGAGCGGTGTTTGGGATGGCGCGAAGAAAAGTCTCGCTAAGACCCAAGCCGCCAAGGGGCGCGCTCCCCCGCGCAGGGGTAGGCGGAGCTGCGCCAGAGCTGAGCGGCGTTTGCTTCCCGCCTCGCACTGCCGGGTGGGCTTTTCTTCCCAACCGCCTTCACAGTCCGGGAGGCGCCGTTGCTGTGGTGGTGGCTCTCACATGTCTTTAGCTACCTCCTCCGACTGCCCGAGCGCTCTCCGGTAAGGAGGAAGTCAAACCTCGAAGAAAGGGCAGGAGCTGCATTTGGGAAGGTTTGGGATGCAACCGCTATGGTTCCTCCCTTTGCCCAGTTTTTGCAAAACAAAAACAAAACCCCCACACATAATAAATAAAAAAACCCACTGGCCCTTTCCTGCGTTCTGTTTTCTGGGAACGGTCTGTCTCCTCCCTCTGCAAAGTTGTATGCAGATGCGGAGAGGAGGGCGGCGAATAACACCGGAGTTCATGCAGGGAGAACTAACTCTCAAAAGTCTTTCTCTCTCTTCTCTTCCCTTCCTCCCCCCCCCCCCTCTACTTCCTTAAAGGTAAATTACATGCATCAAGGCAGCTTTGCCTGTATCACATTCCGCGGATTGATTGCTTATGTATTTACACACACCAGCACAGTCGTGGGCGAAATTTTATTCAGTGTACCCAAAATAAAATAACTCTTTGAACCTGCTGCCCATAACCTTCTATCGATCTGGCTATGAATAATAGGTTGAGAAAGATTCAAAGAACAAATGAAGGGTTGTACTGGTATGTATATTATTTCCTCAGAGCAACCCCAGTGAAATAAGTGAACTTAAGGCCATTTAATTGCAGTGTTGGCACTTTGAAATAAAAAAGTTGGTTTTCCACTGCAGTTTGGGCACTCGGGCTCAAAAAGGTTCGCCATCACTGCCCTAGGCTATGTGGTTTAGATCACAGCGCCACCCGCACCCCCCTAAGTAAATACATACATACCTTTAAAAAGGACACACTCCTTCTGGGACTGGCCCTCTGCCCATAAGACCCGGAAAGTGTGCTGCGGCCAGTGGTCATTCAGGGCGGAAGCTGGCAAGTCGCAGAGCTGGGAGACGTCATGATTTAAGGAAAACCGAAACCACTGTCAGAGGAGCTGCTTTCTCCCCACCCTACAGGATCAAGAGCTCCTGGCATAGCCCCTTCCCTCAAATTTAGCCAACGGGTTATTCCACTGCCTCTGTCACATCAAAACAGCCCTGGCTCTCACCCTCCTCAGACCTCAGAACCTGCTTTGAACTACTAAGGTTCATCGCCAAATAGCGAAGCCGTGGTGTCTCTGACCACGTACAGAGTGCTTTGACCTTGGCACCGAGCAGGGCCCTATCTGCACTGAAAGCAGCAACACACCACTTTTTAAACTGTCAAATTTTGGAAGGCCAAAATTTCAATAAGGAATGGGGTAAATTTATAACTTATCTGAAAAACCATTGCAAACAGTTAAAACCCATAGTAGGATTGGAACATCACCTGTAGTTTAACGGTGAATTTTGGACATGACGGAGAGGTAAAAGATTTGGATTATTGTAAAAGACGCGGGAGGAAATGATTAGCAATGGGACACACGAAGGGGAGGAGATTCATTGGAATCTTGTTTTTATGTTGTAGCTTGGATATGCAGCTGGAAAATTTAATTTGAAAAACCAAATAAATAAATTTACTTACACACACACACACAAATAAAAATCTAAAACCTGTCATGGCTTCCCCTAAAGAATTCTGGGAACTATGGCTTGTTAAAGGAGCCGACCCGCGTCAAATAAAACTCATTTTCAAATCTCCACGTTTGCCTGTTCCCCACAAAGTGGAACGTACACTTCAGGATGTTTCTGGTCCCCGACTAGCACCCCACACAGGGGGTCTGTAGGATACCCACATAAACCCAGGCCTGTTTCTCCTATCGGGGGTGCGCCAGCGTACGACAAGGGGTGATTCGTCTCCAAACACAATCAGGTCGTGAGACGCCGGTGCCACCTAAAAAACGAGAGAGAGACAGAGAGAGACAGACAGACAGACAGAGAGACAGAGAGAGATATTGAGGGAAACCCTTGGCTCTCAAGGATGCTAGGCGGCCGGCACCGGGGCCTCAATTGCCTCCCGTCCTTCCGAAACTTACTGCCACAGGGTGGGAGAAGGCGACTGCTAAGGAGGTGTCCTCTCGGTTGACGTAGACACAGCGAATCGTCGGTTCTGGGTCAGCTGTGGGGGTGACAGGAGAGAAATCCAATTGGCGAGAGTGACTGGGAGAGTTAGAGGGTACTCAATGCAGAAGAAAGGATAGTATTTAAAGAATATTTGAAAAATTACTACGAGAGCAAAAATCTCCTGGCAGACCTTGAAAGATCCTTGCAATGTATAGACAATAAACCAAAAGAATTTCCACGCCCCCCCACCCGAAGGATATTAAGGAAACAAAGTACAATATTATGACACTGTGTAAAAAAATAGCCGCATTCTGGATTAATTGTAGTTTCTGAATCACCTTACTAAAGCTAAGCAATGATGGTGAAGAAGAAGAAGAAGAAGAAGAAGAAGAAGAGTTTGGATTTGATATCCGAAGGAGTCTCAAAGCGGCTAACATTCTCCTTCCTTCTCCACAACAAACACTCTGCGAGGTGAGTAGGGCTGAGAGACTTCAAAGAAGTGTGACTAGCCCAAGGTCACCCAGCAGCTGCATGTGGAGGAGTGGGGAAGCGAACCTGGTTCACCAGATTACAAGTCTACCACTCTTAACCACTACACCACACTGGCTCGCCTGATGGTGCCAGGCGAACCTCCCTGGTTCCGTTCTTTCACTTCTTGCAGTGGGGCAGCTCTGCAAGGGGAACAGGGATCTCCTAGCGACACCAGTCTCCTCCTCGGCGGGGACCCCACCTTTTCTCCCTACTTCACACTACAAGGAAACAAACATGCATGGCTTTTGTACCTCTGCCCAGGAGCCAGCGATGATAGAACCAGGCGCTCTGGTCGTTCGGATCGGTGAAGAAGGCGTTCTGCACCAGCTCCAGCTCTGGGAGCGAGAAAGGAAAGTCAGGAGAAAGGAAAGAGTGGGGGAAGTAAGGGCCCTGGTGAACGAATTGGTCTCCACTGAAGAAGAAGTAGCAATATTGCAATATGGTACATTCAGGTTGCTGCGTGCCAACTTGACGGACTTTGGCCAGTTTAGCAGACATTCCATCTTCTCAGAGAATTCTGGTACCATTTTTGGGGGGTGGGGTGGGGTTGAGAGATTAGATGAAGGATCTCCTTCTGCAAATGCACAGCATCTTACTCAAACGACAATTCCAAGGACTGCCGTATCTGGGGGGAGCCGGAAAGGTTTTAAGTTGGTACAAAACCACTGGTTAAGAGTGCTGGATTTGAGAGGCACGGGTTCAAATACTATGCAGAATAGCTCGGTCGGTAAACCACGGGATTCTCAGTCTTGGTAGGTTTGAGTCCCACGTTGGGCAAGAAGGTTCCTGCATCGCGGGGGTGGGGGGGTCAGACTAGATGACCCGCATGGTCCCTTCCAACTCTATATATCCTTGCTCGGCCACAGACTTTGGGCCAGTCGCAGTCTCTCGGCCTAACCTACCTCAGAGGGGGATAAAGGAAAAAGGAGGAGATAAGATATCAAGATAGATAGAGACCCTGAATCTGTCAGGCTGGAGGGGTTTAGGATTTGGTGCATCTGCCCCCAGCAGCACCTTCAAATCCTACTCAGGATCCAACCCCCTCCAGGCTGCCACTACTGTCAAGGAAGGTTTGGATAGCGCCATTTTTAAAGTCTGTGGCTGCTAAACACATATAGAGGCTTTGTGGTTTTGATTTCTCTGCTTGAGGCTCACGGTTTTACGACAAGCTTCCTGCTAACTCCATAGGCAGTCAGGCTACCCTATGGCTTCCTAAGGCCTTTTGAAAATAATTACTGTCCTTATTTGGATAAGGAATTAAGAACTAAAAAGGATTTCACGGTCTTGACTTTGGATACATTTTACATCTACCCGGCCTACGAGTTTTTATACTGAAGCCGACAACCTTACAAAGGTTTGGCCACTGAGGCGGACTTCAGGTTGAAATGTGTCTGGGTATAAATAATAAAATAAAATAAATTATTATTATTTACGGGGCGATTACTTTCGGTGGGCATTTGGTCTCTGAGAATACTGGAGAGCGTTCTTCACGTTTGTCTGCAGTCTACATTTCATCTTAGGGAATATTCAAAGGCTATTTTAGTGTTTGTGTAACCTACAATGGAGTTGCTTTACCTTAACTTGTTCTTTTTGAAGTATTTTGAGGAGAATGGAGCATATTTCTATTTTTATGTGGTGGACCCCACAGCATTATCTCCAAATCGGGGTCCAGGTTCAAGGTTCTAGTATTGATTTACAATGCCCTTAACAATTTGGGTCCAGGGTGGTACTGTGGTCTAAACCACTGAGCCTCTTGGGCTTGCTGATCGGAAGGTTGGCGGTTCGAATCCCCGCAATGGGGTGAGCTCCCATTGCTCTGTCCCAGCTCCTGCCAACCTAGCGGTTCGAAAGCACGCCAAAGTGCAAGTAGATAAATAGGTACCGCTGTGGCGGGAAGGTAAACGGCATTTCCGTGCACTCTGGTTTCCGTCACGGTGTCCCGTTGCGCCAGAAGCGGTTTAGTCATGCCGGCCACATGACCTGGAAAGCTCTCTGGGGACAAACAGCGGCTCCCTCGGCCTTAAAGCGAGTTGAGTGCCACAACCCCATAGTTGCCATTGACTGGACTTAACCGTCCAGGGGTCCTTTACCTTTTTTACCCAAGTACCACAAACTGCGAGCGAAGTCCGTTCCACCCGTCCCTGGAGGGAATTTGCAAGGATGATTTACCCTCAATCATCCTTGTTTTTCCTCCGCCAACCATCTCCCGCTGTTGTGGGGGCTGCCTCCATTAAAGCAGAGCGCAACCAGAAGCCTGGGGAAAGCATTTTCTGTGGTCTCCTGTGACTTGGCTGCATGGATTGCTGTAGAACAAAGGTAGGCAACCTGTGGCCCACGGGGGTCATTTAACCGGCCCCCGAGCCACCCCCGAACTGAGCAGCCTGCTTGCCAGGTCCCAGCGCACTGCGCTAGAGCAGCGCAGCATGGAACAGGGACTCGCTTCCATGGCGCCGAAAATCATGTCTGCGCATGCAGACGTCGGAAATCGTGGGCACACATGCTCATGCATGCCCACAATCCGGACCACGGAGGGATCTCTGCTGGAGTGAACCGGCCTAGGAGAGGTAAACCTTGCCGACCCCTGCCATAGAACCTCCCGAATACTTTTTATTTATTTATTCCAGCAAGCATTTCTCAGCCTAAATTTTACAGCCTTAGTTTTACAGTTGAGCCTGCGTTTACCTTTTCGGCATTGCATTTCTTGTACACGAGCTGCATATAAATAGTATTATCTATTTAAAAGCCCCCGGTGAAGACAGCGCTGGCTCCACGCTTGTTCTACAAAAGTTATGACTCACGTTTCAGGTACGCCGGAGACTAATCCTGGGATTAATTCTGCAACATAGAACGGGAGGTAACGCTCAAGAGCAGCTTGAGAAACAACAACACGAAACCTATTTACTGGAAAATTTGGTGTATTAAAAGAAAATCTTCTCTGACAGGAGATGTGAAAGGACTGCCATTTGTGATGTAGTTTTTTTTTGTTTTAAATTAATGCTGTGTACACAGCATACGTTTAAAACACCCTCCCAAAGAATCCTGAGAACTGTAGTTTGTTAAGGCTTCTGGGAATTGCAGCTCTGTGCAGGGGTGAAAACTAAACTTCCCAGAATTCTTTGCAGGGGAAGACATGTGCTTCAAATGTAAGGTGTGACCAGAAAGTTCGGTGAACAGTCACAGAAATCGGACAGCGAGAAATATTCGAACATACAATCGGCATCGGAAACCCACAAAATGCTCACAATTGCGCACGGAGATGAAGCTGTAACTTGTATGTGGTTTAAGTGTTCCCGTGAAGGGCGGCAAATGTCGACAGAGTTTGTGACTTATTGATGCGGGATCAGCGTTTGTGCGTCCAAATGATGGCGGAAGAATTGCATATTCCGCGTGAAATCGTTCCTGAGGTTACTGAGTTGTCCCACCCTCCATATTCTCCTGATCTGGCCCCACCGGATTTCTTTGTTTTTCCAAAACTGAAATCTGCACTGAAAGGGCACACAGATTTTCCAACATTTTACACGTCCAAGCTACTGTGATGAGGGAACTGAAAGCAGTATGAAAAGAGGAGTTCTCCAGAAGTTTCCAACAGTTCTACGAACATTTGTAAATGGTGCAATGTATCAGAGGAACCCTACTTTGAAGACCTGTAAGGCATGTACGTTCGAATATTTCTCGCTGTCCAATTTCTGTGACCATTCACCGAACTTTCCGGTCACACCTTGTATATGGTGGTTAACAACCTTGAAAGCAATTATAGCAATTATATACCACTTAATTTTTTTTTTTAAAAAAATACCTCATAAAAATGTTTGAGACACAGCTGACTTTTCCAAGGACTTTTTGAAGTTCACCTCACGGTGTTGGGGTTGGAAGTTTGTGCCTGCCTCCTCTGGCCCCCACCCCACCAAAACAGACCGATTATTTCCCTTCCCTCATAAACCGAAACTTCCAAGTTGTAGAAGCCACCCAGAAGTTTCTCGCTGGCCCATGACAAAGTGGAAACCGCAAAGACTCAGCGGTTTGGCTTTTGTTCATCTCTTGATCCTTTGTTTAAGGGGGGGGGGTCCAAGGGCACCACAAAAGACCAGCCGAAAGGAGAAGGAGGGGCAGAATCGAGACCAGATTGCATGGGAAAGAGAACAGCTTCTCTGCATGGGATTGTAAAGAATAATTGCATTTTAATCCTGCCCTCTGTCAAAAGCAGCTCAGGGCTATAAGTGGGGTTCTCCCCTCCTTCCTTGCTTCAACCTCACAATAAACCTGCGAGGAAGGTTAGGATGAAAGCGTGGTACCCAGCGACCTTTAATGCGGGCCTTTCCATTCCTAGTTTGATACTCTTAACCACTACACTGGGTTTTGTATAACTTCCACCTCTGGGACCAGATTGTCTCCTGCCTTGCACTGCCACATTCCCAAGCAAATTTTTCTGGCCTCCGCAGATTATTATGGGGGCTCCTCAATTGTTGTGGTGGGGGTGGTTAAATTAAAAGCAGGCTGCAGTTGATTTTCACTTGGTTCACCGAGTGCTGGTGGCGAAGGTTTCACTCGCGATATAATTAGGTATAGGTAAAGGACTTCTGGACAGTTAAGTCTAGTCAAAGGCGACTATGGGGTTGCGGCGCTCATCTCGCTTTCAGGCTGAGGGAGCTGGCGTTTGTCCAGAAAGCTTTCTGGGTCATGTGGCCAGCAGGACTAAACTGCTTCTGGCGCAACGGGACACCGTGACGGAAACCAGAGCGCATGGAAATGCCGTTTACCTTCCCGCTGCAGCGGTATCTATTTATCTACTTGCACTTTGACGTGCTTTCGAACTGCTGGGTTGGCAGGAGCTGGGACAGAGCAACGGGAGCTCACGCCGTCGCAGGGATTCGAACCACTGACCTTCTGATTGGCGAGCCCAAGAGGCTCAGTGGCTTAGACCGCAGCACTGCCCGCGTCCCACACTCGCGATATACTGCCAAGTGAAGGTGCCGCTTTGCTCTGGCCCCCAAACCAGTCTTGGGTGATGTATTAATACATCGCTCAGGCCTAGAGCTTGTCGCCCTTTGGCCATGAAAGGCAAGAACAGGAGATAGGCTAAGATAGGAGAAAAACCACCTAGCACAGAGATCTGCATCTGTCCAGGTGGCCCCTCGTTCGTGACTGCTCCGTTTACGAATCCTTCCTTGCGAGCCGCAGGGAGTTACCCACCCTCGTCTCCGTCTCTCAGCTGTGCTGGCTCCAGGCAAGGCTCCCACACCCCAGCCCTGTCTCTCAGGCCAAACAAAAGCAGTTGCGGGAGACTTAAGGCCGTGAGTGGCAAAGAGGGGCGACGCCTCCATCTGATCCGCTTGGAATTTCACCTGCCTAGGTGAGGGCTGGGCCTCCGGGGAGCCGAGAGAAGAATCCCTGTGTACACTTTTTACTCATGCCGGAGTCATCGCCGTGCACCGCCTTTGGTGCGCCCAGGGCTGTCGAAAGGGGACGACTGCCATGATTCACGGGCTCGCACTCCCTGCCGGCGCTTGGGGGGAAAGAGTTGTGGAGCCCTTGGTGAAAGGGCTTGCTTTCAAAGCCTCCTCTTCCAAAACTGGGAACAGAGCCCAAGAGTCTTGGCTGCCCTCGCTCCCACAAAGCAGATTTGCTGAAGCTGGCGGGCTTCTGGGGGTTGTAGGACTACAACTCCCATCAGACCCAGAGAGAAACCTCAGCCCGAAAGCTGCCAAGTGTCATAAGGAAGAGGCTTGCTGGATGAGGCCTGCTGGGAAACCAGGAGTGTTTAGCAGTGGGCGAGGCAGGATGTAGCTCAGTGACAGAGGGACTGCTCTGAAGAAGAAGAGTTTGGATTTGATATCCCGCTTTTCACTACCCGAAGGAGTCTCAAAGCGGCTCACATTCTCCTTTCCCTTCCTCTCCCACAACAAACACTCTGTGAGGTGAGTGGGGCTGAGAGACTTCAGAGAAGTGTGACTAGCCCAAGGTCACCCAGCAGCTGCATGTGGAGGAGCGGGGAAGCGAACCCGGTTCACCAGATTACGAGTCTACCGCTCTTAACCACTACACCACACTGGCTCTGCATGCAGGTCTTAATTTCAGCAGCCAGTTAAAAACATCGGAGGCAGAAGAATAGGCCTATTTCAGACTGCAAGCGTCTCGGAACGGGGCCTTGCCTCCTGTCCTTTGTGAAGTGCCACACACACTGACTGCACCAGTCAATTGGTAGGAAATTGGTATTTTACGCTGGTGGCACTCAAACTTTGGAACTCCCTGCCTATTGACACCAGGCAGGTGCCTTCGCTGTAGGCTTTTGGGAGCCTTATTTTTGTTTAGACAAGCCTAACCAGTCTAAAAAAAACAACAGGTAAAGGCAAAGGACCCCTGGATGGTCAAACTTGACAATGGGGTGTGGCGCTAATGTTCGCTTTCAGGCCGAGGGAGCCGCCGTTTGCCCGCAGACAGCTTTCTGGGCCGTGTGGCCAGCAGGACTAAACTGCTTATGGCACAACGGGACACCGTGACAGAAACTAGAGCGCACGGAAATGCCGTTTACCTTCCCGCCGCAGCGGTACCTATTTATCTGCTTGCACTGGTGTGCTTTCGAACTGCTGGGTTGGCAGGAGCTGGGACAGAGCAACCAGAAAAGAACGCTGACACATGCTTTTACGTTGTTGCTTTTTAAGAAGGTTTTAAATAGTTGCTTCCAACTGTTGTTTTTTTTATAAGATTATTTCATTTTTATATGATTGGTGTAAACTGCTTTGAGTTTGCTTTTGCTTTACAGTCAAGTGGCATATAAATTTAATGAAATAAATAAATGAAATAAAACAACAACGCCATTCAAAGCTTCTCTCTCTCTCTCTCTCTCTCTCTCTCCATTTCCAAAACAAAATAAAAAAATTCCTTCCAGTAGCACCTTAGAGACCAACTAAGTTTGTTCTTGGTATGAGCTTTTGTGTGCATGCACACTTCTTCCAAAGATCCCAGGAGCACTGTAACCCACACTTTCATTTAATCAAACATAGAATTGTACAGTTGGAAAGGGTACCGAGGGTCATCTAGTCCAACCCCCGGCAATGCTGGAATCTTTTGCCCAAAGTGGAGCTCAAACCCATGACCCTGAGATTAAAAGCCTCATGCTCTACCGACTGAGCTATCCCAGCTATTATCCAATGTGACACAGCAGTTTAGGAGCCCATGATCAATAATCGACAAGATCTCTAGTCAGTGGGAACTAGTGCCCAAGCTTGCTTTCTTTCCTCCCCCCCTCCCAGTTCCTTTTTCCTTTTGTGTGGTGTCTCTTAGATTGCAAACAGGACTTACCACCAATATTGTGCAAGACACTCTGGGAGCCTTTTTTTCCAGCTGGAGAGCAGGGTAAAAATGCTTTTCAAACAGCATGCCTCCCTGTGGGGACTCCTCCCACCGACTCCTGCCATGCCAACCCAACAATAGGAGGAACACCGAATCATTTCCACGCAGCCCAGTTAAGGAGCTCGGGATTTCCTTCCAGGCCGACAGAATCTGCCCCACCCATCGTTCCCCAGGATGTCAACCTTTCAGCAGGATTTCCTCCGTGATCCGGCCTTGCTGTTGGGCATCGGGGTAAAGCTGCGGGAGGAGGTGGCTGCGATAGTGCCAGGAGGAGTAGTTGGAGAAGTTGCGGGTGATGAGGCTGTCGCTGAACGCCAACTCGTCCTGGGGGGCGACCTGAGACTGCCGCACCACGAAGCGCCGGTAGTCCCAGCAGTGAACTGCAGGGGGCAGGAAAGAGAAAGAGGAAAGAGTGGCGGGCGGGTCAGAGGTCGGCCTGCCCAATTACCCTCCTCCCCAAAGACACTTTGGCTTGGGAAACCTGACCAGATGGGTGGGGTATAAATAATAATAAATTATTATTATTATTAATTATTATTATTATTATTAGCTGGTTATCTGATCACACAGACCCTCGGACTTGAGAACAGCCTGCTGAATACAGGTGAAACTCCAAAAATTAGAATATCGTGGATAAGTCCATTTATGTAAGCAACTGTTTTCATTAGCTACTGGAGTTTAATATATGAGATAGAGTCATGACATGCAAAGCGAGATATGTCAAGTCTTTTGTTTGTTACAATTGTGATGGTTATGGCGTACAGCTGATGAAAACCCCAAAGTTGAGATTGTTAATTTGGGGTTCTCATCAGCTGTACGCCATATCATCACAATTATAACAAATAAAGGCTTGACATATTTCGCTTTGCATGTCACGAGTCTATCTCATATATTAGTTTCACCTTTTAAGTTGAATGACTGAAAGAAACGAACCTTTCCACGATATTCCAATTTTTCGAGTTTCACCTGTATACGTCCCAAGGAGATTTAGAGACATACCCTTCGAGACAGTTACGGTTTTTGGAAAAACAAGATTGAAGTGCAACACAAAAGGAACACAAAAGAGCAGAGACACTTTTCTCTGGCTTAAAATGTATTCAGCTACTGCAGAAAGCAGGTGCGTGTCATGTTTGGACTGTTCCACCGAACCAAAAGCCCTGCTCCCAGGTTACTGCGGAGACAGCACCTGACATTGGGGGGGACTTTTAAGAGGGGAAATCTGCAGAACAGTGTGACTGACTGGCTGGGTATATAAGGGATTATGAGGCAGTCACCTGGGCTACCTTGTTCTCAGCTGTACAAGGATCTTATGAGGGCAGGTGATCAGCACAAAGGAATTAACACCATCTCTCTCTCATTCTGCCGTGGTCGAACAAAATAGAAAATTCCTTCCAGTAGCACCTTAGAGACCAACTGTGTTTGTTCTTGGTATGAGCTTTCGTGTGCATGCACACTTCTTCAGATGAAAGCACACGAAAGCTCATACCAAGAACAAACACAGTTGGTCTCTAAGGTGCTACTGGAAGGAATATTCTATTTTGTTCGACTATGGCAGACCAACACGGCTACCCACCTGTAACTCATCCTGCCGTGGCGATTGTTGGTTGGATGGAAGACAGTGTCAGAAAATGAGACATGGGATATAGCTATTGATGATAAATTAACAAGTGCCATTAAAGTAAGACGGGGAATACGCAGGAGAAATGATTCTGAGGAGGCATGGAGGGTGTTTGTAGAATTTGTACTGTTAAAACAGGAAAGGGGTCAAACCGCTGCAAGAGGCGTTGGAATTTTGGGAGTCTGGGTAGTTACAATGGAATGGTCTCGGTAGCGGGGGCGGGGGAGCACATTTTTATTCTTAGTTATTTATGGTTATTATACTTTGTCAAAATAAAATAAAATAAAAATAATTAAAAAAGAGAACCAAAAGAGAAGAATGAAAGAAAAAAAAGGGGGGGGACTGAGGTGTGAAAGCTAGGATCCAAATGGCACCTTAAACCTAGTTATGATGGAAGCCACTGGATACGAAAGGGCATCAATGGTGAATAATGGCTTCATTTGGGGGGGACAATAGTATTAGGAGTTACTCGGAGGCAATTTTACAATTGTTTTCTTTTACAGGCTGCAGAGAGGAGCCATCATGGGATGTTAAGAGTTGGGAAGGACCCCCAAGGGCCGTCTCTGGTCATACATACAAATCCTTTATTCGACCGATAGTCAGAAAGAAGAAACATTTCTCAATACAAAATTATAAAACTAAAAACATCAGAGGGATACACCATTAAAAATAGGACAGCACTAGTAAACCTCATACAGATAACCCACATCACCGTCTCTGGTCCAACTCCCTGCAATGCAGGAATCTCAAGTAAAGCACCCGTGGCAGATATATGATGTTAGGAACGGAATGAGGTGAGGAGATAGGGAAAGGCCTACAGTTGCGTTCGTCGCTCTCCAGGAACTTGCTGCACAGCTCCAGCTCACGGGCCCAATCCGGCTCCGGGATGTGCTCCATCACCCAGCAGCGGTGGCGCCATGTCCCATAAGATTTGGGGTTGACACGCAGGCAGGACTCCAGGAAGGACAGCTCTGCCTTGCAGAGGGCTTGCATCTCCTCTGGGGTCCTGGCACGGAGGAGATAATAATAATAACAACAACAACAACAACAACAACAACAACAATATTTTATTACCAATACCCCACCCACCACCCATCTGGCCACTCTGGGCGGCTCCCAACAGAATATTAAAAACACAATAAAACATCAAACATTAAAAGCTTCCCTAAACAGGGCTGCCTTCAGATGTCTTCTAAAAGTCAGAGAGTTGTTTATTTCCTTGACATCTGATGGGAGGGTGTTCCACAGGGTGGGCGCCACCACCGAGAAGGCCCTCTGCCTGGTTCCCTGTAACCTCGCTTTTAGCAGGGAGGGAACTGCCAGAAGGCCCTTGGAGCTGGACCACAGTGTCCGGGCAGAACGATGGGGGGTGGAGACGCTCCTTCAGGTATACTGGGCCTTTGAGGCTGTTTAGGGCTTTCAAGGTCAGCACCAACATTTTGAATTGTGCTCGGAAACGTACTGGGAGCCAATGAAGTTCTTTCAGGACTGGTGTAATGTGGTCTCGACGGCCACTCCCAGTCACCAGTCTAGCTGCCGCATTCTGGATAAATGAGGAATGTGTAGTCACACCTTGCTTACAAAGGTCCTGTCGCCCTATTTCACCCCCTCCTCTCTCCCCCCCCCCACTCTGACTCCACTTACTCCTCCTGCAGGTGAAGGAAGATCTCCCGGCGGAAGTTCCAGAGGGTGGCAAAGTCTGGGTTGGCGCCCAAGATCTGGCTGGTCAGCTCCAAGGCTTCCTTGTCCAGCTGCCCCAATTTCCTCTGAAGGAGAAGAGAGAACACACATGTGTGCTTTTCAAAGCTGGAGTCCAACAATGGGGAAAAGGATCCTTCATTTAGTGTCATTCGCCCAAATTCAGCAGGTGCCTTCTATGCCAACTTTTAAACGCTCAAAAAGTTGGAGTTCTTGATGAATAGATGCAGAAAATAATGGAGTAGCAAGAAGTTCTTGTTACTCCATTATTTTCTGCAACTTTTAAACGCTGGTGGAAAACTTTTCTATTCTGCCTGGCCTATGCAGGCGATTAAGAATATCATTCTTTGATTTGAAACAAAATAGAAAATTCTTTCCAGTAGCACCTTAGAGACCAACTGAGTTTGTTCTTGGTATGAGCTTTCGTGTGCATGCACACTTCTTCAGATACACTGAAAGAAAGAATTATTATTCTTTGATTTGGTTTTTTCCCCCCCTTTGGTGTTTTCTTTCCATTTCTCTCTCCGTTTTATTTATTTTATTGAGATTAGCTACTTTTACCTTACTGCTGCGGCTGATTGGAAGCCGCGCCTTGGTTTTCGAATGGTTTCGGGAGCCGAAGGGACTCCTGGAACGGATTAAGTTCGAGAACCAATGTACCTCCTGTATTCCACTAGGGTGAACTGAGTTTGTTTACAGGCCCCTGCAATGCAGGAATCCCAACTAAAGCATCCACGGCCGATGGCCATCCAACCTCTGCTTAAAAACCTCCACCTGAAGGTCCACCACCTTCCACTGTTCAACAGCTCTTACCCTCAGAAAGCTTTTCTGACGTTTAGTCAGAATCTCCTTTCTTGTTATTTTAATCCATTGGTTCAGGTCTTACCCTCCAGAGCAGGAGAAGACAAGCTTGCTCCATCCTCCAGGTGATAGCCCCTGAGATGGCTACCGTTATCTCCTCTCTGTCCTCCTCTTTTCCAGGCTAAACATACCCAACTCCCTCAACCGTTCCTCATCAGGCTTGGTTTCCAGACCCTCGATCATCTTGGTTGCCCCCCTGCTTGGTGGTACCTCCCTGCGGGTTTGCCTTTGTGGAATTGATCCGTGACAGGGTGAAGGCTGCCCTTCTTGGTTCTCTGCTCCTGCAATTTTACCTTCTCAAAGATGGCTTTTGTGGCCGTCACGTATTGGCGAAGCTTCTTCTCCCGCTCGATGCGTTTGGCTTCGGCCTGCTCCTCTGTCGTTTTAACCTTCAGCCTGCCGTGCTGTTGAGAAAACAGGAACCAATCTTTTAGTGAGGCGGTTCCTACATTCGGCAACTCCCTGGCCATTGACATTTAAGTAGGTGCCTCCCCTATGCTCTTTTCGGAGCCTGCTAAAAAATTTCTTCTTTAGGCAAGTCTGCTCAGTTGACATGTAGTCTTCAGTTCTATTATGTATTTTGGATCTCTTGAGTTTGTTTATATTTTGATTTTTTATTAAAAAAGGAAAAAAAAACTTGCTTTTAACTTTGGACTTTTCTCGACAAATTTCTGTTCTTTGTGAACAGAAACTCTTATTTACACTTAAGCAACCTCCAAATTCTGTTAAATAAATAAGTGGGTAGCACTGTGGGTTAAACCACAGAGCCTAGGGCTTGCCGATCAGAAGGTCAGCGGTTCGAATCCCCACTATGAGGTGAGCTCCCGTTGTTCGGTCCCAGTTCCTGCCAACCTAGCAGTTCGAAAACATGTCAAAGTGCAAGTAGATAAATAGGTACCACTCCAGCGGGGTGGTAAATGGCGTGCGCTGCTCTGGTTCGCCAGAAAGCAGCTTAGTCATGCTGGCCACATGACCCGGAAGCTGTACGCCGGCTCCCTTGGCCAGTAAAGTGAGATGAGTGCCGCAACCCCAGAGCCGCCCGCGACTGGACTTAATGGTCAGGGGTCCCTGTACCTTTACTTTAAATCTGCACAGTAAATAATAAATAAAATAACGACAGACTACAGAAAATGCCCGGGAGGGATCACAAAAAGAACAACACTCGCCATCCTCTCCCGGCTACTCACCATGTTGACTGCACAGCAAAAATAACTCCAAGAGGCAAAATGAGGAGTTAATTATGTATCCTGGGGGGTAAACAAATGAAGATGAGTAAGATAGGACAGTGATGAACCCCACCTCCAGATGCTATTTCTTTTTCTCTTTATTACAATTTGAAGCCCCACTCTTCTTCCAATGAGCTTAAGGCATGCATGATTCTCAATGCCACCCCATCTCTTTCCACTCTCACAACAACCCTGTGAGGTAGGTTAGGCTAAGAGTGACTGGTGGCCCAAGGGTGCCCTGTAAACTTCCCAGCTGAGCAGGAATTTAAACCTGGCCCTTCCCAGTCCTAGACCAACACCACTAACCACTGCACCACCATTTATAATCCCAGGACTCGCTGCTGTCCTTTTAAGTGTGCGACCACACAATGGCACCTTCCGTTTTCCTTGCAACAGACCTGTGAGGGAAGAATAGCCAGGAATCACAGAACTGTAGAGTTGGAAGGGACCCCGAGGATCATCTAGTCTGACCCCCTGCAATGCGGTAATATGTAGCTGGGATTGAACCTGTAACCTTATCAGTGTCACGCTCTAACAAAACAAAGAAAGCAGTTTTCCCATTATGGGAGGATTTGAGCATCCTTGTCACCTGCAACCGGTAAGATTGAATGACGCACGCATCGGTCGGAAGGGCAGTCCCCCGTAGAAACCTCTGGCCAACCTGTTGCCTTCCAGAGGTGTTGGACTACAGCTCCCATCAGCCCCAGCCAGCAACATCTGGAAGGCACCAGGTTGGCGAAGGCCGCCTTGCAGTGTACCAAAGCCATCGCCGGCCCCTAGCACCCGTGGGCAGCTTCTGCGGCTACAACAGCTGATGCTCCTCTGCCCCATAAACTTTTCTTTGTGTGCCACTCCAAGCAGCGTCGTGCAACGGGGGCTACCTACGGTTCCAGTTGCCCATGATGCCCCAGGCGTCACTCTTGGCATTATGGGAAATAGTAAGGGCTGGGTAGGCCCAGCCACCCAGTAGGTGGTAGGAGGCAGCTCTGAGTACCAGTTGCTGGAGACGGCAGGAGGGGAGAGGGCTCTTGGGCTCAGGTCCCGCTTGTGGGTTTCCAGAGCCAGCGGCCCACCTAGTCCAGCACCCTGTCCTCACAGCACCCAACCAGCCTTCTCCTCCATGCATTTGTGGCAATCCGCTTTAAGCATAGCTGTCAACTTTTCCCTTTTCTAAAGGGAAATTCCTTTATTCCGAATAGGATTCCAAGCAAGAAAAGGGAAAAGTTGACAGCTATGGCTTTAAGGCCATTCAAGTTGGCCATTGCTGCCTCCTGTGGCAGGGAGTTCCATAGGTTAACTCTGCAGGGCGCTACCTAGACCCTTTGCCTGATTGGAAGCCCAGTGCCCAAGGCAAAATGGCATTATTTCAGCAGCCAACAAGCCAGCCCACGTGATGACATGCAGCCACCCTCTCTGGCCTGCCCGTTATAAATCGCAACATGGGGACGAGCAGGAGGGGTCGCCTGGGGAAGGCTTCTGTGCACCCGCCACCCCTTCAGCCTCCCCTCCTGGGTGTACAAATCACCCCTCTGCTTTCCTGAGCAATGCACTGAAAATGGAATTAAAGCAAGCAAAAAAACAAACAAACCACCAGCACTTTTGCTCCTCCTGCTACCCACCCCTTGGCAGGGGTAAAAATGGTCTCTTCCGGGGAAACCTGGCCAAGCTCCCAAGGGGCGAGACCATCCCGAAAAGGCCCCCGGGGGTGGGCATGGTGGGTTTCAGGAAAAGGCGCCGCTGGGCTAATCCGAGAAGCCTCTAGGGGGCGATACCAACCCGCACGGAGGAGAGGGGTGGATATGGTAGCGTCCCGGGCCGCGTGGTCTCGTCCGCAGCGACACAGCAAAGCAAGGCTCGGCGCCTGAGGGCGATTCCAACTGGGGCGGAGCGAGGAGGGCGGGGGTGTTGCGGTGTGTAAATAGAACGTACCATCGCCGCTCGAGGAGCATCGAGTTGAATCCTCCTGAGCGGATGGAGCGTCTCCATTCTTAAAGGGGAATCTCTCCCCCTCTCTCTCAAAGGGAAGGCAGTGGGAAAATCTCTTGCGCAGGCAATTAAGAGTACATCCTCCACGATGGTCTATTGATGTTTGTTTACATTTTCTATTTGCTTTTAATTTCTTTTTTACTTTTATGATGTTATTATTGGGTTCTGTGTTTTTATATTGTTGTAAGCCTCTATGATATATTTTAATGAAGCAGCGGTATATAATTATTTTTAAAAATAATTATTTATAGGAATCAGAATTGTTTTATGTGCCTCCTAATAGCAGTTTAGAGAAGGGAGCCTCTGCCCGAGACTGGTTGCAAACAGAGGAGTAGCACTGAGGTTTTCCAAAGCAACTACAGTACTCTATTCCGAACTTAAAAAGGGGAAGCGTAATGCTGGAGGTCAACAAAAGAGGTTTAAAGACTCTCTCAAGGCAAATCCCAAAAATGCAGTATAAACACAGACAACTGGGAAACACTGGCATGAGAGTGCTCCAATTGGAGAACAGCCTTTACCAAAGGTGTCATGGGCTTTGAAGACACTCAAACTCAGGACGCAAGGGAGAAATGTGCTAAGAGGAAGGCATGTTTGGCAAACCCTCACCATGATCTCTCATCTGGAAACCTATGTCCCCACTGTGGAAGGACGTGTGGATCCAGAATTGGCCTTCACAGTCACTTACAGACACACCATTAAGACCATATGCATGGAAGACAATCTTCCTTGGCTATGAATGATCACCGAAGAAAGAAGAAGAAGGAGAAGAAGAAGAAGAAGAAGAAGAAGAAGAAGAAGGGAGTAACAGGGAACCAGGCAGAGGGCCTTCAAAGCAGTGGCACCCTCCCTATGGAACGCCCTCCCATCAGATGTCAGGGAGATAAAGAATTACTGTACACAACTTTTAGAAAATTATCTGAAGGCAGCCCTGTTCAGGGAAGTTTTTTATTTTATTTATTTTTTATATTTTGTTGGAAACCACCCAGAGTGGCTGGAGAAACCCAGCCATTTGGGCTGGGTATAAACAATAAAATTATTATTAGGGAGCGTGTATGGGCAGGTGTTCTTGGGTTTTTTTGCAGGGAAGTAGTAGCACTGCCTTTTTTCCAGGATATCCCAGGCTCCACAAGTCAGCCCTACCACTGAAATAAAGTTTTTCGATTACTATCTGATGAGGAATGGTTTTAAAAGCAATAGGATCCTGTAGGTGTTTTCTGAAACCCAACAGTTCTTTGGAAAAGTATGAGTTTCCGTTGTCCCAGTTTTCACCCGAAATCTGCCCTCCCTGCTGTGACACAGCATGAGTGTGACATTGTCAAGGATGAATAATTGTTCATAATTGCTGCTTTTAGTGGGTGGCTGCTGACAGTAAAAATGTTGCAGCAACTAAAAGAGACTATTTTAGGCATATTAAAAAAAAGTTTCCCTTTCCTTGACCGCTTTAGAGGAGAAACCACAAGATATACCAAAATGCATGGCAAACCTACTTCACCCCTACTTATTTTCCAGCCTCCTCTTAGAATAGACTGGTCTTCTCCAGTCAGCCTGACATCAATACCAGGAAAGATTCTAGAGCAGATCATTAAGCAAACGGTCTGTGAGCACCTAGAAAGGAACGCTGTGATAACTAAAAGTCAGCATGGGTTTCTGAAAAATAAGTCATGTCAGACTAACCTGATCTCATTTTTTGACAGAATTACAAGCCTGGTAGATGAAGGGAATGCTGTGGATATAGCCTATCTTGATTTCAGCAAGGCCTTTGACAAGGTGCCCCATGATATTCTTGTAAAGAAGCTGGTAAAATGTGGGCTAGACAATGCTACCATTCAGTGGATTTGTAACTGGCTGACTGACCGAACCCAAAGGGTGCTCATCAATGGCTCCTCTTCATCCTGGAGAGATGTGACTAGTGGGGTGCCACAGGGTTCTGTCTTGGGCCCAGTCTTATTCAACATCTTCATCAATGACTTGGATGATGGGCTTGAGGGCATCCTGATCAAGTTTGCAGATGACACCAAATTGGGAGGGGTGGCTAATACCCCAGAAGACAGGATCACACTTCAAAATGACCTTAACAGATTAGAGAACTGGGCCAGAGCAAACAAGATGAATTTTAACAGGGAGAAATGCAAAGTACTACACTTGGGCAAAAAAATGAAAGGCACAAATACAGGATGGGTGACACCTGGCTTGAGAGCAGTACATGTGAAAAGGATCTAGGAGTCTTGGTAGACCACAAACTTGACATGAGTCAACAGTGTGATGCAGCAGCTAAAAAAGCCAATGCAATTCTGGGCTGCATCAATAGGAGTATAGCGTCTAGATCAAGGGAGGTAATAGTACCACTATATTCTGCTCTGGTCAGACCTCACCTGGAATACTGTGTCCAGTTCTGGGTACCACAGTTCAAGAAGGATACTGACAAGCTGGAACGTGTCCAGAAGAGGGCAACCAAAATGGTCAAAGGCCTGGAAACGATGCCTTATGAGGAACGGCTTAGGGAGCTGGGTATGTTTAGCCTGGAGAAGAGAAGGTTAAGGGGTGATATGATAGCCATGTTCAAATATATAAAAGGATGTCATATAGGGGAGGGGGAAAGGTTGTTTTCTGCTGCTCCAGAGAAGCGGACACGGGACAATGGATTCAAACTACAAGAAAGAAGATTCCACCTAAACATTAGGAAGAACTTCCTGACAGTGAGAACTGTTCGGCAGTGGAATTTGCTACCAAGGAGTGTGGTGGAGTCTCCTTCTTTGGAGGTCTTTAAGCAGAGGCTTGACAGCCATCTGTCAGGAATGCTTTGATGGTGTTTCCTGCTTGGCAGGGGGTTGGACTGGATGGCCCTTGTGGTCTCTTCCAACTCTGATTCTATGATTCTCCAGTCCTCTGGCCACTGCTGAGTTTTCCAAACTTGCTGACACATTGAGTGTAGCACCTTAACAGCATCATCTTTTAAAATTTTAAATAGTTCAGCTGAAATATCATCACTTCCACTGGCCTTGTTGTTAGCAAGGCTTTCTAAGGCCCATTTGACTTCACTCTCCAGGATGTCTTGCAACCACACTACCTGGGGTGTATGAGACCTCCATATATTTCTGGTATAATTCCTCTGTGTATTCTTGCCACCTCTTCTTGATGTCTTCTGCTTCTGTTAGGTCCTTTCCACTTTTGTCCCTTATTATGGTAATCTTTGTACGAAATGTTCCTTTCATATCTCCAATTTTCTTGAACAGATCTCTGGTTTTTCCCAGTCTGTTGTTTTCCTCTATTTCTTTGTATTGCTCGTTTAAGAAGGCCCTCTTGTCTCTCCTTGCTATTTTTTGGAAATCTGCATTCAATTTCCTGTATCTTTCACTATCTCCCTTGCATTTTGCTTGCCTTCTCTCCCCCGCTATTTGTAAGGCCTCATTGGACAGCCACTTTGCTTTCTTGCATTTCCTTTTCATTGGGATGGTTTTCGTTGCTGCCTCCTATATAAGGTTACGAGCCTCCATCCATAGTTGTTCAGGCACTCTGTCCACCAAATCTAAATCCTTAAATCTGTTCCTCACTTCCACTGTGTGTTTATAAGGGATTTGATTTAGATTGTGTCTTAGATTTATCATCTGATGCTGCATTCCTAGACCTAATTACGGTACATAACAGTAAGCCCCATAGAACTCAAGGTGATAGTTTCAGGAGATCATATTTGTGAATCTCTTTGGCCAGACATTGTTTGGCGACCGGATTTCCCACCCTGGGGAAATCTGGCTCAGAACTAGGTCAAAATAAGTGAAAACAAAAGAGTTGAACTAGGATGATGATGAGTTATATTCCTTAAGCTGGGAACACCCAAGGGCTAAATCTGTCCCGAGTCCTAGAGAATCCCGACAGCCTGTAATTATAATTAATATTATTTCATCCTGGCCACAAGATGAATGGCTTCTTTTGGGAAGAGAATATGAGACACCTGGATCTGCTATTTCTGAGCCAGGGAGGAACTACAGATGTAGCTGTGTCTAGTGACATATCTAGGTCTCTGCCTCAGAGATTCAGTGCCGGATCCTGGTTGAAGGAAACAGGGAGCAAGCAGGGATACAACTCTGTATGGCTCTGTTTCAGATCCATAAATCACGTTTCCTCATATCTGCTATCCTTCGTATGCCAAGATGAGGGTGGCCACAGTGACGCAGGAAAAGCTTAACCCTACACACTAAAGGAAATGGCCCGCAATTCAACAAGTTACACAGGGGTACTAGAAAATGTGGCAGTGAGTCACAGCAAAAAACACAAGGAGTCCTGTGTAACCTTAAGGACTAACTGATTTGTGGTGGCCCTGGCTTTTGTAGACAAAGAACCCACTGCTTGCCTGAAGCATCATTCTCAACAGATGAAGTTGGCTCCAGCCTCACAATAGTCTTTAAGGTGCATCAATACTCTTGGTTGAGCTCCTGCTCATTCTCTTTGAACTGCAGGCATAAATGTACACAAATACCTTTTTAGGAATGATGAGGACCTCTGAATTGGAAGATTGGAAAAATATTGGCTCATAGAAAATAGAATAGTTGGCTATTAATGAGGGAATACTATATTTAGCTGACATAGAACCTTCTTACCTTTTTCTATTTTTGCCTCTCTTTTCTCCCCCCCTTTCCCTTCTTTCTTCTTTTTGCTCCTCTTCTGTTTTAGATTAGCTGTTAAAAGTATTTCTTTTATTCTGGTGCATTATAAACCACAGAGCCTGGGGCTTACCATCAGAAGGTCGGCAGTTCGGGGTGAGCTCCCATTGCTTGGTCCCTGTTCCTGCCAACCTAGCAGTTCGAAAGCACGTCAAAGTACAAGTAGATGAATAGGTACCACTCTGGCAGGAAGGTAAACGGCGTTTCCGTGCGCTGCTCTGTTTCGCCAGAAGTGGCTTAGTTATGCTGGCCACATGACCTGGAAGCTGTACGCCGGCTTCCTTCGCCAGTAAAGCGAGACGAACTCCGCAACCCCAGAGTCGTCCGCAACTGGACCAAACGGTCAGGGGTCCCTTTACCTTTATAAAGGGATACTTTGCAGTGGATGTTATCTTTTGTATATCTTTTGATTAGCATAAAAATATTTAAAAAATAAGATGAGGACCTGGCAACTGCGAAGTGCGAGTGTGGTATAGTGGTTAGAGTACCTGGGAGACCAGAGCTCACATCGCCCACCTGGCCATGAAGCTCCCTGGGGTATCTTGGACCAGTCACCGACTCAGCCTCCTTCGCAGGGTTGTTGTGAGAGGGGGAGCCATGTATGACACCTTTAACTCACTGGAAGAAAAGTGGTATGTAAATACTGTATCAACGTGCGCATGTGCATTTTAATATAAATAAAACAAAAAAGCTTCTTAACGACGCAATCCTTTTTGATGGCTTTTGTTTTGATTTTATTCTTATGTCAATCCTGATGCGGTGCTCCATATTTGTTTCTTAATATTGAAGATGAAGTAAACGACCTCGGCGCTTCACTCATTCATGGTTGCAGTTGTGGGTTTTTTAAATTTTCCTTTGACTGTTTTGGACATCCTATCTTTACAGCTGCTTTATCAAAAATAAATATTAGGAAAAAAACCCACACTGCCCAATTCAATCCTGAACATGGTTACTCAGAAGCAAGCCACAACAAGTTCAATGGGACTAACTCTCAGGGAAGCCATAATCATAATTTACTATGTTTTAGTAAATTATTTTACTATGTTTTAAAGACTTTTTAAAGCCATGTTTTTTTCTATTTACTGTTTTAAAGACACTTAAAAACTGATTTCCTATTTGCTATGTTTTAAAGACATTTTAAAACTATGTTTTGCTATTTACCGTACTATATTTTAGATATTTTACTTTTTTAAACTATGTTTTACTATTTATGTTTTAAAGACTTTTTAAAACTATGTTTTGCTATGTACTATGTTTTAAATGCTTCCCCCCCATGCTTTGTATTTATGCTGGCTCTAAGGTACGTGTTGTTTATTTACTGCTCTTAGGTTTGCTTGGAGTTACTTTTGGAAAAGGAAAAAGAAAAAAGCGACCCATAAGTTAAATAAATAAATATGAGGAAATAATGATTGACAGGTTCATTTTGCTTTGGGGTTATGTCTGGCTGCGCGTGTGCTTGAGACAACCCTGCTATTTTGTTTTGTTTTTAAACGTATTTTTATTAAAGATTTCTTGGTTGTTTTTTTTTTTTTTTTGCCTCACTGTATTATGTTTTTAACCATGCCTTCCCTCGCGCGCCCTCCAGCGCCGCTCACGTCAAGCAAAAGGAAAGCGCCTCGGCATCCCTTCACGGGGTTAAAAAACGACGCGCGGGGCATTCTGGGACGGGAGGCGGGTTCCCTCGCGCGGAGCATGCTGGGACGGAGCTGCCCTCCTTCCCTCCCTTCCGGCTTCTTGTCCGCGTTGCATTGTGGGGACGCGAGCTGGGGGGGCGGCCGGGGTGGGGCGGCGCGCGGTGCATGCTGGGAGGCAGCTGGCAGGCGCCATGCGTCGTTTTTTGCCAGGCTCTGGTGGCCTCCGAGGAAGGAGGGTCGGCGGCGGGTGCTTGTTCCCCGCCGAGCCGCTTCCCACCTTTGCTGCTTAAAAACCCGGTTGCAGCAACAGGAGAAGGCGAGTCCTTGATCCCTTGTTTTTTTCCCCCCAATTATACCAATGCGTAATTGTTTTTATTTTTTATTCATTTTATTTTTTTAAATGATGGTTTTCTCCCTGAGTTTTCAGCTGCGTTGCAGTCAGAAGCTCAACAGGTGATGTTTATTGTGCTCCTAGGGTGGGATAGGGCGGTGGACTTTCCTTCCTTGGAGGTTTCTTCTTCTTCTTCTTCTTTTAAATCAGTTTTTTTTTATTAACTTTTAAAAATAAAATATTTACTTCCCAGGCAGTAGCATTGGAGGTCTTTAAACAGAGGCTGGGTGGCCGCCTGTCATGTATGATCTAGTTGAGATTCCTGTATTGCGGGGGTGGGGTTGGACTGGATGACCCTCGGGGTCCCCTTCCAACTCTACACAGTTCTGTGATTCTGCGATAGTCGAGCCATATCCACACCAGGCATTTAACCCTGAAACACTCATGGCTTCACCCCCCAAAGCATTCTGGGAGGTGTAGTTTGTCCAGGGAGCTGAACATGATTAGGAGGCTGCTCTGTTGCTACAATTCCCGACGCTACCTGTCAAGAGGGTTTGACTTGTTAAGCCCCCTCTGGAAAATGGTTAGCTCTCAGCACCCTCAACAGACCGCAGCTCCCTGGATCCTTTGGGAGAAGCCATGACTGCCTAAAGGGGTACCATAGTGCCTTAAATGTGTGATGCAAATGTGCCCTTAAAGGGATGCGACAAGAGCACATGCCATTTAATTTCTTCTCTTCACCCTTACCAAATGTCTTTGGATCTGGTATTTTTTTTTAATTGAAACTTCTGAGATTTTAAAAAAATTGATTTTATCTTCGCCGTTACGCTCCCTGTAAGAAACCCGAGAGCAGAATATGTGCTCTTTCCCTTCCTCCCACCCCATCTTCATAACAACCCTGCGAGGTAGGCTATAGGCTAAGGCGAGAGATGGCCACATGGCGAACGTTTTCATTTCCCCTAGTCTTGGTCTGACAGTTAAACCACTATGCCACACTTGGCAATTCTGCTTTTTTTATCTTAACCAGCGTTTTTATTTGCACCTGATCTCCAACCGTAGTAGATAAACCTCCCCATTTAAATAACTGTTGATTTCCTGACTGCAGACAGATTTGTGTGTTGAGACGCCCCTGCCCACCTGCAGCTATGGGGGTGCCCCCCCAACCACAAAAAGGAGCCCAGAAGAAGGAAGAGAGGAAACGAACCTTGCCTGCCTCCTCAACCCAGGAGGGACGGCCCAAGGAAAACAAGAGAGAGCCTGCCTCCTCAACCCAGGAGGGGCAGCCCAAAGAAAACAAGAGAGAGCCTGCCTCCACAACCCATGTTGGGGGGCCCATGGAAAACAAGAGAGAGCCTGCCTCCACAACCCAGGAGGGGGGCCCCAAGGAAAGCAAGAGGGAACCGCTGCCCAAACTGGAGCCTGCGGCAGCTGAGTATTTCCGTCGGGCTCACGAGACGTTGAAATCCGGGTTTGACTCTGATGAGGAGAAAGGTAAGGTGTTTTGGGAGATACAGGTTGGGTGTGTGATGATGGGGAAGCAGGTGGAGACAAGGTGTGGGTGTATGTATATGAAAAGGTAAAAATAAAAGGTAAAGGACCCCTGGACAGTCCAGTCGAATTCGACTATGGGGTGTGGCACTCATCTCCGCTTTTAGGCCAAGGGGCTGGCGTTTGTCTGCATATAGCTTTTCTGGGCCATGTGGCTAGTGTGACTAAACCGCTGGTGTGTGTTGGCTCTTATAAAGAGGCAAAGGACCTGGGTGGGTGTTCCCAAAGCTGCAGGTGTTCATTGGGTTATGTGAGCTAAGAGCAGGAGGTGTTGATGGGCAGCCATGTAAATAAGCCCACACAAGTTGCTAGTCCTCAATGTTTATTTTGCTAGCCTGCCAAAATTCTAGTAGTTTTCATTCTGCCTGCAGCAGAGGGGGTTTCCTTTCCTCTGTGGCTAGCATGGAAATGCAGGCCCCTTAGCCTCTTAGAAGTCTTGTTAAAAATACTATTATTATTGCCATTGATTCATTCATCGCCGCCTAAACTACTATCTCAAGGCGGCTTATATATAAGATAACTAACATAGGAGAATAAAACCACTCGTGGGGAAGACCAATTTATCCAGCTGAGCAGGCTTGCCTTAACAAGGCTGTTTTCGGTAGTTTCTGGACAGTGCAGGCAGTGAGGGCCTGTCGTATCTCAACAGGAAATGTCCCGCTAGTCATTGCCCCATAGCCTATCCTACCTCACAGGGTTGTTGTGAGGATCAACTCAATTAGGGGGCAACTTTCTATGTCACTTTGAGCTCCTTGGAGGAAGGGTGGGCCCATGTGAGAGAACATGAGTAGCTCTAGCCCACCCAGCAGGCTTCGTGGCTGACTGGATATTTCAGTTTGGGTCTGCAGTTGTACCTTGGATCCCGAAAGCCTTAGTACTCGGACGTTTTGGCCCCCGAACGCCGCAAACCCGGAAGGAAGTGACTGCTCCGGTTTGCGAACGTTCTTTGGAACCCGAACGTCCGACGGGGCTTCCGTGGCTTTCGATTGGCTGCAGGAGCTGCTTCCTGCAGCCAATCAGAAGCCACGCTTTGGTTTCCAAACACTTTGGAAGTCGAACAGACTTCCGGAACGGATTCCGTTTGACTTCCGAGGTACCACTGTACAGTACTTGATTTTTAAGTGCAATGCTTCTGCGTAATTGTACCAACACAGCTGCCAACTCCATTTATTCCTTCTGGCAGAAAGGGCCCTACCCCAGAGACCAGGAGTGTGGAACCCAAGACATGGGCCAAATGTGGCCCTCCAACCCTCTGTCTGGCCCTTGGCTTTCTCCCCAGGGCATATCCCTCTCTCCTGCTCCACACTCTCCTTGAGTGTCCTTCAGCTCTATTTTCTCGGGAAATAGAGAGAAGTGTGTGTAGCAGCTAGCCTTGCTCTACAAACATAAACGGTGACAGCTATTGCTCTCCCCACATTTCCCTTTGGCCCCTCCCACCGCCAGCAAGTGGCCCTCCAAAGGTTGCTCTGAAGGGAGAGTGGCCCCCAGAGTGAAAAATACTATTTCTGTTCTTATTCTTTAACAATAATAATAATAATAATAATAATATTTATATGCTGCCCATCTGGCTGGTTTTCCTCAGCCACTCAGGGCGGCTCCCAACAGGATATGAAAAACACGATAAAATTTCAAACATTAAAAACTTCCCTAAACAGGGCTGCCTTCAGATGTCTTCTAAAAGTCAGATAGTTGTTTATTTCCTTGACATCTGTTGGGAGGGCGTTCCACAGGGCAGGCGCCACTACTGAGAAGGCCCTCTGCCTGGTTCCCTGTAACCTTTCTTCTTGCAGGGAGGGAACCGCCAGAAGGCCCTCGGAGCTGGACCTCAGTGTCCGGGCTGGACAATGGGGGTGGAGACGCTCCTTCAGGTATACTGGGCCAAGGCCGTTGAGGGGTTTCAAGATCAGCACCAACACTTCGAATTGTGCCCGGAAACGTACTGGGAGCCAATGTAGGTCTTTCAAGACCGGTGTTACATGGTCTCGGTGGCCACTCCCAGTCACCAGTCTGACTGTCGCATTCTGGATTAGTTGTAGTTTCCGGGTCACCTTCAAAGGTAGTCCCACGTAGAGCGCATGGCAGTAGTCCAAGCGGGAGATAACCAGGGCATGCACCACTGGTGAGACAGTCTGCGGGCAGGGAGGGTCTCATCCTGCGACCCAGATGGAGCTGGCCGACAGCTGCCCTGGACACAGAATTGACGTAACGTTCTCTTGCCTTTCTTCCCACCCCCAGCCCTCTTTGTCAGCAACGTCCTGGTGGAGGCGGAATCCGTGGCCCTCCCTCTCGCCCTGGACACAGCCGGCTCTCTGCTCCTCCAGGCCCTCCTTCCTTCCGCCTCTGCGCCCAGCCTGAGCCGCCTGCTGCGGGCCTTCCTCCCTGCTCTGCGCCTGGCCGCCTGCCACCCCTGTGGGGCTCACATCCTAGAGGCCGCCCTGCTCAGAGCCCCGGTCCTGATGGCAGAGGGGGCAGAGGATGCTGAGGTGCTGGAGGACCAGATCCTGGAGCTGGCGAGGGCCGTGCAGGAAGAGCTGCCAACCTTTGCCCTGGACACCCACGCCAGCTTCGTGGTGCGGACGCTGCTGCAGGTTCTCGGAGGGGTCCGGGTCAGGTCGGACGGGGGACGGGGGCTCCCGGGGTCAGGTGAGTGGGGCTTGCTATTTTATTTCACCTGCTAAATTTATATCCCACCCTTCACCCGAAATCGTGGGGCGGTTTGAAACATGAAAATGCATTGTTAAGAAGAAGGTGATAGATATAAGATGTTAGATAAGGATTAAGATTAGTTGTAAAAGTAGAGGCAAAATAGTTACCTACAGTATATTTGAAATGAACGCAGAAGAGAGGACGTGAGGAAGTCCCCCCCCAGTAAGATTGTAAACAAGTTTAAAATAATTAAATAGGGGTGTTATTGTTTTATAAGTGTTTTATGTTTTGCATAAGTTTTCTTTTTTGTTGTTTTGTAGTTTGCATTTTGTATGTATTTTTTCTCTTTTTTGTTTGTATTCTTTTTAAATACCAATAAATTCCTTATAAAAAGAAACATGAAAATGCAAACTACGTAACGCAAGAACAAAACAAAACAAACCCACCGAAAAACCAGTACCATTTTTTAAAATTTTGTTTTATAATGTATATAAAACGGATAGAGAAAGTAAAGCAACAGATGGTAATGAAAACCTTTTATTTTTTTTTAAACCCCACTCATTTGACACATTTTTGTTTCGGCAAGCCTACCCAGTTGAAGTGAGTTATCTATTTTCAGTCTATTGTTGTTTTAGCTTTTCGAAAGTATTAAATTGTTTTAAATTTCATTGTTCTATAAGACGACTGTGAGGTTGGTTATTGTTGGGGTTTTTTCCAATCAAGCGGCGTATAAATTGTAGGAGATAAATAAAAATGACTAAAACTAGCATAGGCATGTAGAATAAGTACAGCTACATATGGGGTAACTAGCAAATCATGAAGTTATGAAAAAAGCGAGACTTCAAAAAAAAGAATATTGATATTATTTCATTGTCAAGCATGGTTCAAAGTCTGCCAGGCTTGTGACGGTGGTTGTCTTAAAAATGATGGTTCCCATATATTTGTTAAACCAAATCATGTAAAATTATGTGTATTTTTCACCATTATAGTTATATCCCAGAGTGAGTGGTGCCAAACATGCGGTGTAAGATTTTAGGGCTGCTTTCCGCTGAGTTGCAATAATTATTTGAGCTGCCGAGATCGTGCGTAAGGCCGGTACTTTTGACAATATATCTGCATTTGTATCATAGAAAATATTCATTCATTAGCAGTTGATTTTGGAGAGCAAACAGTCGTTTCTTTAGTGGCGTGCATCATTTCTGTCAACATTAAATTCCCCCCAAAAGTGCATTTCCACCATAAATGACAATATGTGCTAGGTTTATCACAAGGATATAGGGGAGAACATTTGCAAAGGAGTGCCGTGAGGGTGTTTTAATATTCAGCTATCTTCCTTCCCCTGCCAGTTTTTTCCTCTGTCTCATGAACATTTCTCTCTCTCTCTCTCTCTCTCTCTCTCTCTCTCTCTCATCCCTCCAGGGTCTTCTTTCTCCAGGGCCAAAAAGGCTAAACTGGAGAGCGATGGGCCTTCGGAATTTGAGGTCCCAGACACCTTCCATTCCCTCCTGGGCGAATTCAAAGGGAGCTTTCAGGAGCACATTCCAAGTGAGGCTGCGCCGCCTGCTGCGAATGCGAATCCAGCTCAACCCGGGGACGTCTGGCGGGAGGAGGGGCTGTTGGATCTGACGGACACTTCCATCAGCTTTAGGAAATGCGGGGTGGGGTGGGGAGAGTCACGGGAGAGATACAGTGGACTGTACCACTTCCATGCTGTGGATGGGGGCTGTGTGCAATTCTCTCTTTTAAAAAAAAATAGTTTTTTTTATCATAGATTTTCTTGTGTTATGAAACAAACAAATAAGCGAAGGAAACTACAATTGGGGCAAAGGAGGAAGGAGAGAGATGAGGGGCTTTCATTCTTTCATTGCCTGTCGTCTAGAACCTGATTGTCAAGTTGGAAGGGACCCCCGAGGGTCATCCAGTCCAACCCCCTGCGATGCAGGAATCTCGGCTAGATCATACATGACAAGAGGCCACAAAACCCCCAAGGGAGGAGAGCCCGCGCCTCGTTTCCGTTTGCAGGATTGTAAATGCAAAGGGGGCGTTCCAAAATGTGATTCTCTCCCCACCCCACCCCCTTCTCGCCTCCCCAACTTGCTTTGTGAAGTCGTTAAGTCTGTTCCACTGCTATCTTTTTGCCTTATTACGGTCTGCGTGCATAGACCAGAGTGCAAAACCTTGTCTTAAAAGACGAGAGACCCCAGATTACGTTTGCAAAAACGAACAGATGTGTTTGAGAGAGCTGAAGGACTCTGGCATGAGATGGGCTGTGCATTTATACGATGTAACTCTGCCTTTAGCTCTGTTGGGGCATCTATCTAGTTGCATTGCTATTATTATTATTATTATTATTATTATTATTATTATTATTAATTCTGCTCTTCTTACTCGTCGTAACAAGGGGCATGGATGTCTGGTGTGGGTGGTGGGTGGTGCCCCCCACCCACCCACCCGCAGTATCTCCTTGCTAAAGTTTAGCAGCTAAACGTCTCCCTCCGAAATCTTTTTCTCTCCCCCCAGGTTTCATCACCAACAAGTATTTCAGCCTCTGCCTCCAGGTGGCGCTGGAGGTCCTGCACAGGAAGCTGCCAGAGGACTGCTCAGAGCTGTGCCACTCGATGATTGGCTACTTGAGCTCCCGCAATGTGTCTCCTGGGCAGAGGTAAGCGCTCTGATTGGCCGCGGGCAGTGGGGGGCGGTGGTGGTGGGAGGAGACTTGGAAGCCGCCACCGCCGCTGCTGCTGTTCCTTTTTAAAGAGATTTCTATTAGATTTTCATAACTTTAACCAATTAATTTCAAATCTGTTTTACGTTTCTCTTATAATTTGACTTCCCACCTTCCCGTCCATGCTGTTTTTATACCCATCCCTTTGGCATACCTCATAATATTCTGCATTTCATCTAATATACGTTCCTTTAGTTCATATATCTTTCCGTTGCTCAAATTTCAAATCCTGCCTGTGATTTCATTTGGAAGCTGCTGCTGCTGTTCTGGGTGGATTTAGAAAACAGGATAATAGAATTACAGACTTGGAAGGGGCTCAAGGGTCATCTAGTCCAACCCCCAGCAATGCAGGCATCTCACCCCATAGTCCCCCTTCCAATTTGAAACCATACCAGGCCCTGCTTCGTTCTGCAAACGTGCGAGCAGTTTTATTGCTGCACCCACTAGACAATAATGATAATTTCATTATTTATACCCCACCCACCTGGCTGGGTTGGAGTGGAGCTGTCCTGCCTTCTAGCAAACTTACGGGGACTCCCATTTAAAAAGAGGTAAACTTACAGGGGCATGTTGTGATTGCCCAGATTGCAACTACGAAATATTACCCGCCAGCACCTCCCGCTGTTCGCTGTTGGTTCTCTGGGCAGCGCGGTATAGCGGTTAGAGGGCCTTGCCGAGGGCGGAGCGATGTATCTTCCAAAACTGGTTTTGAAGTCCACATTGTGATAACGGTTTCGTGACATCAGACCGGCGATATATCGCCAATCACGATGTGTGTGCGCTATGCAGAAATCGCGATGCGGGGAAAGCCAGCCGACGCTTCTCTCTGTTCCTGCAGTCCCTGCTGGCTCTTCCGGCTCTGCTCTCCCCTGCCTCCTGCAGGGGACAGCGAACCACAAGAGCAGGCACTGACGGAAGCAGCTGCCGAGAACTGCCTTCGCACGCCACGTGGTTCTTGCTTTAAGTACAGTGGCACCTTGGTTCTCAAACTTAAATCCGATCCGGAAGTCCGTTCCAAAACCAAAGCGTTCCAAAACCAAGGCGCGCTTTCCCGTAGAAAGCAATGCTAAACGGATCAATCCGCCCCAGACTTTTAAAAACAACCCCTAAAACGGCCATTTAACATGCATTTTGCTACCTAACGAGACCATCGTCCCATAAAATGAAAGCGCTGAACAATGTACTGCAGTCGCACAATCGCTCAAGTCAGTAGCTGAACTGGGTTCCACACAGTCACAAAAAAGAGCTGCGAAAACAAGAACGCTAAAACAGACCGACCTCAGCGTAACACTCCAAATGGAAGCGCGGCACTCCAAACGGAGCATGTCCGGCTTCCGGAAAAAGTTCGCAAACCGGAACACTTACTTCCGGGTTTGCAGTGTTTGGGTTCCAAGTTGTTTGAGGACCAAGGCACCACTGTATAGGATTGGCGCCAATCTGGTAGGTGGTTGAGGGGGATGCCAGTTGATTTGGCTCCAGGCTTCTTGTTCGGGTTCCCATTCCCCCTTCCTTTCTCCCTTTAAAAAAAATAAATGGGGGTTATCTACTTCTGAGTTAAACAAAAACCCATGCCCTGTTGTTTAAGCCTCTGTCCTCCCTTCTTTCCTCGTGCACTTGTGTGCCTTTGTCTCCCTGTGTCGATGCTTTTCCCTTCTGCATTTGTGTGTGCACGCATCTGGCTATGTCAGGGATGTCCAACTCCCAAGAGACTGTGATCTACTCAGTATAAAAAAAACTGGTAGTGATCTATCCATTGTCATTGGAGGAGGAGCGTGCATGGGGTGGGTGGATTGCCCAGAGTTGTTGAGCTTTTTTTTGGGGGGGGGAGGATTGCACAGAGTTTTTTTAGCTTTCCCCCTGTAACTTTTTGTACGTAATAAGGATCCTGTGATCTACCAGGATCAGTCGGGGATCTACCGATAGATCGCAATCTACTGGTTGGACATCCCTGGTCCATGTGTTGGTGCCTCTCCCTCATTTCTCTCCTCCTTGGGGAATTGTGTGGAATTGCCTGTCTCCCCCCCTCCTTGTTATGCTCCCCGTTTTCTCCTCCTTACCCTTCATCTCTCCCCAATTTTCCCCTCAACCTGGGCCGGATTTACGTATAAGCTAAACAAGCTATAGCTTAGGGCCCCCCCAAAAAAACTTAAAGGGGAGGGGGAATCGGGATGTATACTTCCAAAATATAAGATAAAAAACAAATAAAGTAAAAACTACGTACAGCAACAGTGTTTTGTGTTGTGTAAGGCTCCTATGATGTAAGTCAGGCACAGGCAAACTCGGCCCGCCAGGTGCTTTGGGACTACAACTCCCATCATCCCTAGCTAACAGGACCAGTGGTCAGGGATGATGCCATGTACCGGTAAGTCATGGGCCCTGCCTGCTAGCCTGCTCCCTCAAATATCCCTGGTTTGCTCCTTTCTATATATAGGGTGCCTACATTCTGCATGGACTGGTTGCGTGGCAACATGTGCAAATGGCTTTAGATACCTACCAGTATTAGGTCCATAAATGACCATATGGCATATATTCAACCCCCCCAAAAACAGCAACAATTTGTTGTTGGCAAAGGACAGCTGGGCATATAAAGGGCCCCGTTACCTTCAGTAGCTTAGGGCCTCATCAAACCTAAATCCGGCCCTGCCCTCACGCCCTTTGCTTTCTCACACATTTGTTCCCACAACCCTATACTTCTGAAGTTGTTATCCTCCATTTTTGTTCTTTCCCACCCCCGTCAGCGAGAATGAAAAGGTGGGGGGGGAGTGTTTTTATTTTCATTTTCTGGTGGTGTTTACTACGTTGGTTCCCCTTAAATAGCTCCCCCCCATATTAAAAAGGCAGGTTTTATGATTATTCTGATTTAAAGGAGGCTATCTCCTTGCCCTCTCTCCTTCTCCCCCTTTGATAAAAAGGGAGAGATTGGTGGGGCGAGGGCTTTTTGGGGGGCTTTCTGTATCACGATAGGGGGAGATGGGGCGGGGAAGAAGGTTGAAGAGAAGAAGAAGATGGAGCGGGGAAGAAGGTTGAACTGGATGCCTTATGCCGAAATGGGAGGCTGGGTAGTTGAGAGGCGAGAACAATATGGAAGGTGTCTGTCGGTAAGCAGTGGGAGCAAATGTGTGTCTTCTCAGAAGCAAGCCCTGCTAAATTCAGTGGGGCTTACTCCCGGGAAAGTAGAAGTACAGGTGAAACTCGAAAAATTAGAATATTGTGGAGAGGTTCATTTCTTTGAGTAATTCAACTTAAAAGGTGAAACTAATATATGAGATAGACTCATGACATGCAAAGCGAAATATGTCAAGCCTTCATTTGTTATAATTGTGATGATTACAAGGTTGCCCAGGAGACTGCCTCATAATCCCTTATATACCCAGCCAGTCAGTCACACTGTTCTGCAGATTTCCCCTCTTAAAAGTCCCGCCCAATGTCAGGTGCTCTCTCCGCAGTAACCTGGGAGCAGGGCTTTTGGTTCGGTGGAACAGTCCAAACATGACACACACCTGCTTTCTGCTTTCTGCAGTAGCTGAACACATTTTAAGCCAGAGAAAAGTGTCTCTGCTCTTTTGTGTTCCTCTTCAATCTTCTTTTTCCAAAAACCGTAAATGTCTCAAAGGGTATGTCTCTAAATCTCCTTGGGACATATACAGGTGAAACTCGAAAAATTAGAATATCGTGGAAAGGTTCGTTTCTTTCAGTCATTCAACTTAAAAGGTGAAACTAATATACGAGATAGACTCGTGACATGCAAAGCGAAATATGTCAAGCCTTAATTTGTTATAATTGTGATGATTACGGCATACAGCTGATGAGAACCCCAAATCAACAATCTCAACTTTGGGGTTTTCATCAGCTGTACGCCATAATCATTACAATTATAACAAACAAAAGACTTGACATATCTCGCTTTGCATGTCATGAGTCTATCTCATATATTAAACTCCAGTAGCTAATGAAAACAATTGCTTACATAAATGGACTTTTCCACAATATTCTAATTTTTTGAGTTTCACCTGTAGATTTAGTTGAACTTAGTGGGACTTACTCACTTGGCCCTCTGAGTGGGGAACAGGGTGGATTTGATTGAAATCAAATCGATTTAAATCACTAGTCAGTAAGACTTGATTTAAATCTTTTTTTGTTATTATTACAGAAAGACTCATTCTTGCTGGTATCATCTTAATATTTACATCCAGAGTAAGGTTTCATTTTTGGAATAATAATAAATTTTCAGAGTAGTTTTTACAGTTATATCAAAAATCACTGATTTGGTTATATTATCAGAAACAAACAGACCGATAATTATGAAATTATCGTGAGGTTTGATAAGCTAACTGTTTATATTTGGACAACTTTTCTGCTGTACTTTATTGGAAGGAGAAAAATCAATAGATAATCATTTCCTTAATAACAGCTTAAACCATTTATTTAACTAAAACAATAACGTTATAGCACATGTATCCATGTTTATTAACTGATGCGGTTAAACAGTTGTGTGTTTTTTTAAAATTAGACTTGAGTTTTAGCACACATGAAAAACTTTTCAAAAATCCTTATTTCCTGATGAATATATTGGCTTTGGACTATAATGTAACTTAAATAGAAAACTATCTTTAGAAAGATTTTTCCTCCAAAAGCATTTTATTTTAAAAATGCAATTTAAATTTTAAAAAAATCAATTAAAAATAAATCTGATTTTGTTATATTTTTTAAAAAACAATAATTGATTTTTATCCACCCTGTTGGGGAAGCAGATGCAACTTGACACCACTAAATTACTAATCGTTAATCATATGCAAGTTTAACATTTTTACTAAATCAACCACTTTCATAAATTTTAAATTCCCCCCCCCAAACTGTCCATAACATTAATATATTCTCCAGAAATCTTCAGTGGTGTCGCTGAAGCGTGCGTTCGTTGAGTTAGTTTTCATAGAATTATGTGTGTCAAGTTTAGATTTTTTACTTTTGTTCAATATTTTCCCAGATTAATTGCGTTCACTATGACTCATCGCCGTACTTTGGAACGCCCCGAATACCACCATCTGGTAGGCAAGCCCAAAACCAAAAGTCCCGTTTGGATGCATTTTGGCTTGCCTGCTGACGAAAATGACCGCCTGGTGGTTCATAATATCGCCATTTGTAAAATATGTTTGCACTCCGTATCGGTGAAAGGCGGAAACACCACCAATCTCACCAGCCACCTCAAGCTTCACCACCCCCAGAAGTTTAAGGAGCTGCCTTCTTCATCGGCCGGCGTTTCCGTTTATTCATGTAACAATGACGACGACCCTCCGGCCGCCGCCACCGCGGTCAGTGCCGCCGAGCCTGCCAAAACCGTTGCGGAAATTCCTAGGAAACGGCAAAAAACGCTGTTGGATTTTCAGCCGCTGGGTTTTGAGGCCCCCAGATCCTGTAGCCAGGCCATCACAGAGTACCTGGCTACGTGCATGCAGTCTTACAACATAGTAGACCACCCTAAATTTATCCAAATGGTCAACACCCTGAACCCAAGATACCAGTTGCCCAGTAGAAAATACTTTGCGACCAAAGGCGTTCCGACGCTCTACAACGACACGGTGGAGAAAATGAGGAGAGAAATAGGTCGGGTGAAGGAGAGCGAGCTGGTGATCACTACCGATTGCTGGACATCGGTAGGAGGCACCCCGTTTTTGGCCGTGACGGTACATTTCATTTCCGACGAGTGGCAGCTGGTCAACGCTTTCTTGGGCTGCAAGCACTTTCTGAAGGACCACACCTCCGACAACCTCTGCGAGATGCTCGCCGACACGTTGTCCGAGTGGGACATAGACGTGAAGAACATATTTTGCAGCACGACGGACGATAACGGCGCCATTCTTAAAGCGGTCCGGCAGCTGGGCTTAGAGTACATCTCTTGCTTCGCCCAGAACATCAACATCGGCGTCGGCCGAGCTTTGAACCTGACGCCGCTGAGGAGGGCCATCGTGAGGCTGAAAAGCCTGCAGAACACCATTTGCCACAGCTGGAAGATGAGGAGAGACCTCGGCAAAGCCCAGGAGCTGCTTCAGATGGAGAAAGTCAGCTTGCCGAGCGCTTGCCCCACAAAATGGTGGAGCGTCCTTAAGCTCTGCCGGAGGTTTCTCGAAAACCAGCTTCCGGTTTGCAAGATGCTGATGGATTACCCGTCTAAAAAGCACTTGATGTTGGAAGGGTGCGACGTCTCGGCCGTGCAGGACTTTGTCTCCGCAGCTACCCTGCTAGAGGACATCACCACGACTCTCAGCGGGAGCAGCGTTGTTGTCACGGCTTCCTCTGTTCTGCCTCTCTATAGGCAGATTAAGAAGCGCCTCCAGCCCGAGGAGGGAGACAGCACGCTCTTGCAGGACATCAAACATGAAATTTTGGGTGCGCTGTCGGAAAAGTACGAAAACGGGCCTATGGTAACCACTTTGGGCCTGGCCTCGTTGTGCGACCCAAGGTTTCGCCTGCGTTTCTTGGAGGCCCCCGAGGCTGTCAGGCAGGAGGCCATACAAAAGATGGCCGACTTGCACGCCGGCAGCCTGTCTGCGGAGCCAGACGCTCCGCCTGACGCACCAAAAAAGGAAGGGTTGGCGAAAATTTTCGATTTGGAGGAAGAAGAGGACCTTTCGGGGGATGGGTTTGAACCCCTGTCTGTCTTGAAAGCAGAAAAAGAGCTGAAAGGCTACATGGCCATGCCCAGAGTGAACTTTGACGATTCCCCACTGATGTGGTGGAAGACGAACGAGGCCTTCTTCCCGATGTTGAAGGTGCTCGCAAAGAGGTTTTTGGCCATCCCGGGGACGAGTGTGTCTTCCGAAAGCGTGTTCAGCACGGCTGGCAACGTTCTCCAGAAACAAAAGGCCTCTCTCTTGCCGGAGAACGCCGAAATGCAAATCTTCCTGGCAAAAAATATAAATTTCGTTTGACGAGTCCCCCCCCCCTCTGTTAAAATCTATCCGGGTTTAACAGAAGAAAACGAACAAAACAGTCAAATAACTGGTGTTGTGGGCTGTATATGCACATTCAGCTAAAACTATACTTGAAATACCTTAAAGTGTGACGCAGAATTGGCTTTCCCCCCCCGTGTTCAGCAATGTAATTGAATCGTTAGGGGGCGTTCTCTCACCTTGCCTTTGATATCTGTGCTGCTAATTCTTTAATTTTAGAGAAAATGTGCTGATTTTTTTTTAAAAAAAATTATCAGTGCTGTGAAATAACTGTTGTAACAATATGCTAAAGGTAAGTAAAAATGTATGCATTTTAGACCCCTAAGTAACACCAGCTGCCGGGACATCTCCCCTGTTTGCCTCGACAAAGCTCCATCCTTATTTCAGCCATCATGATATTTTGGTATATTGCGATGCTTCGCTGGTGGTACGTGGCAGTGTTGAAAACCAGGTATTGCCCAGCCCTACCTAGGAGCTCATCCCTGTCCCTTAGCCTAACCTACCTCACGGGTTATTGTGATTATAAGATGGGAGAAAGGGCGAAGCAAGCAGGTTACAGCCCGGCAGAAATGGTCTGGTTTCTTTTGAGTGACAATGACAGCTTCCTCACAAACACACACACACAGTGGTGCTCTATGCACCGGCTGCAAAAAAATATCCAGGAAAAAGGAGTTAGAAAAAAAACTTTTCAAATTGTTTTGGAGGTTTAATCTGAAATTAAGATGGATTTAAGCTGGTTGGGGTCTCTGATAATCTTCTCTCTCTTACATCGTGGATGCCAGCTTCCACATGCATGTTGTGGGTTATTAATGCTGTCGCCGCAAGTTTGTCACGGCCTTCTGCTAGAACAGTGAACTTAAAAACTAAACTGTGTATCTTTTTCAGGGACTGCTAAAAGCGTGTCTTGTTCAGGCAACCGTGCCCAGTTATTGTAGGATGCCGACACTGTGTTTTAATCTGGTTCTCTGGCTTGTGGTTGACTTCCAGTTACTTTTGAAAGTTTTGTAGCTTTTTGATTTCCTTGTTTTTTTTTCTCCCTGTAAACCACTATGAGTTTGTTTTTTAAAAAAACAACAACCAAGCTGTATATAGATATATAATTTTATTAAATAAATAAATAAATAAATACCAATGGGGAACAAATAAAAACGAACAAATAAATTTACCCCTTCTCCTGTCTGCCTCCTTTTTACTGGCTCTGGGGGCCTTAAGGGTGGGCCTTGGGACTTTCCGAGATGGGGTGGGGTGGGGAGGTGGGAACGTGGTTAGGGAAGCAGCATGAACTCGCCTGGGACTACTCTGACCGGGGGCCATCTTTCTCTCTCAGCCCCCTCCTGGTGTTTCTGAAGGATGCCACTTGCAGCCGGGTGCTGGACAAGGTCCTGGAAGTGTCTGACCGGAAGGCCTTGCTCTCCTTCTATAAGGCCCACATGAAAGGGCAGCTTCACGCCCTGGCAGCCCACAAGGTGGCCAACTTCACCTTGCAGCGGCTCATCCAGGCAGCCTCCAGGAAATTGGTGAGTGACAGCCCTTGCGGCCACCATGGGGGGGTTGGGGGGGGCTGATCGAAACCGTGCCAGCTGTCAACGTGCAGACCAGCGGGAAGATTTGCCCTTGGTGTGTGTGTGTGTGTGTGTGTGTGTGTGTGTGTGTGTTTGGTTGGGGATATTTGCAACATCCTGTTGGGAGTTTTTCTGGGCAACCCAAAACCCTTCCAAGTACAGTGGTACGTTGGTTCTCGAACGGCTTGGCTCCCAAACAAATCGGCTCCTGAACGCCACAAACCCGGAAGCGAGCGTTCCGGTTTGCGAATGTTTTCCGGAAGCCGAACGTCCGACGCGACTTCTGATCGAGTGCAGGAAGCTCCTGCAGCCAATCGGAAGCCGCGCCTTGGTTTTGGAACCGTTTCGGGAGTCGAACAGACTCCCGGACCGGATTAAGTTTGAGAACCCAAGATACCTCTGTACCAGGCCCTGTTGTAGCAAAGTAAACATGCAGCGTCCAAGCGCTTAGGAGTCCCAAGTCTAGCATGGAGTGTAAGAAACGAATCGCAGGAAACGTTTGGATACAGACGGAAGTATTTCCCGTCATTCTTAAACGTACATAGATCAATCAGAGTCCTGATAAGAGGTTCAACTTAAAAGCTTCGGGCTCAGCCCTAAACCTGCCAGACCCCCATCTCTCCTTATCTTCACAGTACAATAGCAGAGTTCAGACTAAACATCCCCCTCTGTCCAGTTCGGAAACTGCGCGTGTTTAGAAAGCATTCTTCAGAGTGTCCTTGCACAAGCCGTAAGCAAACCGTCTTGACGCTGCTTCTGGAAACTTCACACAGTTTAACGTACACAGGCTGTCGTTTCTGAGAATGAATGACTCTCATCTCAACATGTTTCCCATACAGTAAACCACAAACGTTCGAGGTTACATTGGGGGCTTATTAGTTTAGGGCCGTAGTTTTCAACCTTTCTGAGTCCACGGCTCCTTTGACCACCAACCACGTTGTTTCTGCGGCTCCCCTGCGGAAGCCACACTGGGGTCAAGTTACACGTAAGGGGAGGATTTCCCTGTTCCGCCCCGTCCCTTTTCGACCGGAAGCTGAGCGATGCTGCTGCTCTGCAGGGCTGAGCCGACAAAACGCCACATCGCAGCCCCAGCCTTCCTTTGCTGAAATTGGTGTGCACTTGGGGCAAGGGGTGGAGAGGGCAAAACAAGATTAAGACCTGAAGCAGAAATACTTGTTATGGTGCGGAAGAAAAAATGAAAAGCACAGCACACGAATGCAGATACGGTCCTTTCCTGCAACTACTCCCTGTCCCCATAAAGCTGGGTGGCTGTTAAGGAGGAGGGGGGTTGCCTAGGGAGAATTGGGGAGAGGCATGTTGGGGGTGGGTGGTAGCGTGTGTTAAACCACAGAGCCTAAGGGCTTGCCGATCAGAAGGTTGTCAGTTTGAATCCCTGTGATGGGGTGAGCTCCTGTTCGGTCCCTGCGCCTGCCAACCTAGCAGTTGCAGTTCGAAATCACGTCAAAGTGCAAGTAAATAAATAGGTACCGCTCCGGCGGGAAGGTAAACGGCGTTTCCGTGCGTTGCTCTGGTTCGCCAGAAGCAGCTTTGTCTTGCTGGCCACATGACCCGGAAGCTGTACGCCAGCTCCCTCGGCCAATAATGGGAGATGAGCGTCGTAACCCCAGAGTCGTCTGCGACTGGACCTAGTGGTAAGGGTTCCTTTTACCTTTACCTATGTTGGGGGTAGAAGGACAGAGAAACACAGAAGACGCTCCTCACTTTCAGGGTTATTTTAAAATACCTCCTAGAGCACACACACATCCATCAAGCTCCTTTGCTATTTTCTTGCATTTCTCAAGCCCTCTGTGTAGCACTAAGGAACTGTTAGTAACTGAAGCTGGGGAGGATTTTTGACGGTGGGAAGATTTTAAGAAGATGAATCCGTCATGGAAAAGCGTTTCCCCACCTTTTTGCCACTTAACGAAAGGACAGCCCCCCTCTTGCCTCCTGGGCTCCCCAGAATGTTCCTCAAGTCACCTCGGTGCCACGGCACACTGGTTGAAAATCCATTGTTTTGGGGAAATGTGAGTAAAAGGCAACCCAAGAAGAGGACAAGCGACGGCATCTCTTCAATTTTGTGGGTACCACATCCCCCGGGTGCTGCACGCATGCGGAAAGTCATGCATAGTGGTGAAATGCCATCTACAAAGCCTTTAAACACCCTCTAAACCTCTGGAGCCCCTTTTAAAAACCAGAAGTGCTTTCTCCTTTCTCAAACTCCAACTCTCCACAAGCCTCAGAGCTCTGTGGTGCAGAAGCTCCTGGGGTTGCTTGCTGTTTTTCTGCAATTTTCTTTGTAGTTTCCCCACTCTTTTCGGGCTGTTTTTGCCACCCTTGTGTCTTTTTGCTGTCTAAAAGCATTTATTTCATCATTTCCCGGTGCTGCGCATATACTTGGTCGTGTGCAAGGCTAATGCGTGTAAGTGGGGAGACCCCTGTATAAAATTATGTGTGGCAAGGAAAAAGCAGATATAGATGTTTTCTCCCTTGCTCCTGACACTGGACCTTGGCTTCCCCAAACTTGGTTCTCCAGATGTTTTTGGACTACAGTTTCCATCATCCCTGGCCGCTGGTCCTGCTAGCTGGGGATGATGGGAGTTGTAGTCCAAAAACAGCTGGAAACTCAAATTTGGGGAAACCTGGGCCAGACATTCAACAAAGCTGAATGTTGGAAGAATTCAGGGCGGGCAAAAGAAAGGACCGTACTTAGTTAAACTACGGAACTTGAAAGGAGGATCAGGCAAATTGGCAGAGGAGGCTTAATCCATGGCTACTAGTCAGGGTTTGAAATCCCCCGGGTGCATTTTGCTACTGGCATGGGTCCAGTCGCGGCTACGTGGAGGTTTCTGGGCACCGGGTTGGCAACGGACGTCTCCATCGGACCAGCCAACTGGTGCACAGCAAAAGAGACGTGTCTTGTATTTCTGCGCTGTTGCACGAATCATGGGCCCCCCTTGCCGGGCACCTTAGTCCTCCACCCACCACATCCAGGAAAGCAAATGCAGGGCTGAATACAGGGATTTTTGACTCTGTTTACAGCCTTTCCGGAATGCACGAACCACAGTTTAAATACCTCTGCCTCCACACCAATCCCATTTCCACTGCGTGTGTTTTTCCTCCTCGCATACTGGGACAAGGGAATGGTTGCAAGAGCAAGCTACAGTCAAGCAGTGGCGTTGAGGTCGTAGAAGTGTGCCGTTGGAAGGGGAAACCCCGAAGTTCTAGACCAACCCCCTGGCACATTGGCATTCCGTTGTGCTCCTGCTTGCGGGCTTCCCCCATGCATGAGGTTGGGCTCGATGGGCCACTGGCCTGAACCAGCAGACTCCTCTTATATGTGGGCAGACCTTCCGACTGATGGTGTCATTTCGTAAGATGGAGTCATTTAAAAAAGACATCCACGCTGTAGCCGCTCCTATGAAAATGCTTTGCTGCGTCTCTGTTGCCTTAGGACTCGCAGGGCGGCGGCTTCCACCCCAAGTAAAATCTTCCATATTAATCTAAGGTCTGCTTGTGAATTTAGACCTGAGCTATCTAGCGTCTTGGGTGTGGCATACATTGCAGATACAGTCTTGGAAATCTTGATGAGGAACTGAGATTCCTTCCCAAGTGTTTTTGGTTTCGTTGGGCAGGGAGGTGGTGCCCACTCTGAATAGTATTAATTAATTAATTAATTAATTTTATTATTTATACCCCGCCCATCTGGCTGGGTTTCCCCAGCCACTCTGGGCAGCTCCCAACAGAATATAAAAAACACGACAAAACATGAAACATTAAAAACTTCCCTAAACAGAGCTGCCTTCAGATGTCTTCAGATTTCCTTGACATCTGATCATAGCTGTCAACTTTCCCTTTTGTTGCGGCAAATTCCCGTATTCCAGCGCCATTTCCCATTGCAAAAAAAGGAAGGTTGACAGCTCTGCATCCGATGGGTAGGTGTTCCACAGGGTGGACACCACCACCCAGAAGGCCCTCTGCCTGGTTCCCTGTAACCTTTCTTCTCGCAGGGAGGGAACCGCCAGAAGGCCTTCAGAGCTGGACCACAGCGTCCGGGCTGAATGATGAGGGTGGAGACGCTCCTTCAGGTATACTGGGCCTTTGATGCCGTTTAGGGCTTTAAAGGTCAGCACCAACACTTTGAATTGTGCTTGGAAACGTACTGGTAGCCAGTGTAGGACTCGACATTCAGTTTCACGGGATGCTTGCGGCTCCCCACGTTACGAGAGAGCAGGAAAAACCTCTACAAGTGGTACCTTGGTTCTCAAACTTAATTTGTTCCACAAGTCCGTTCCAAAACCAAGGCGTTCCAAAACTTGTTATGAAATTAAGTGGAGTAACTGCTCTGCAGAAACAGGTGGGTAGCCGTGTTGGTCTGCCATAGTCGAAACAAAATAGGAAATTCTTTCCAGTAGCACCTTAGAGACCAACTGAGTTTGTTCTTGGTATGAGCTTTCGTGTGCATGCTATCTGAAGAAGTGTGCATGCACACGAAAGCTCATACCAAGAACAAACTCAGTTGGTCTCTAAGGTGCTACTAGAAAGAATTTCCTATTTTGCTCTGCAGAAGACATGCTGAGGAAACTACACGTTCTGCACATACCGTAATTAAGAGAATGCAAAATAAGTCCTTTGCTTGGTTTTAATAATAGAAAAATAAAACAAGTTATACTAAGTTTACAAAACATGACCCAACCAGTGACCCACCCACCAGGGTACTGATATACTACATCTGATTGCTGACACAACTTAACACAAACTTAACCACACCTGCTGTACTGCCTCATAGCTGTAAAACTAGGTCATGGCATTTACAGTGACTTTTAAAGAGGTACACATCTTGTGGAACAACAATGAACCATAATATTTGAACTATTCAACAAAGCCAAGGCACGCTTTCCCATAGAAAGTAATGCAAAACGGATTCATCCGTTCCAGACTTTTAAAAACAACCCGTAAAACAGCAATTTAACATGAGTTTTACTATCTAACGAGACCATTTCGCCATAAAATGAATGCAACAATCAATGTACTGTACTATAAAATAAATAAGACACTATCGTGGATGATGAAATTTAAAATTATTGTTTTCCCTTGCCTGCACTGATGATAGTCATTGTTTGGATGGGGGGCATTTATTCATTTCCGCAGTCACACAGTCAACCAGTAGCTGAACTGGGTTCCACACAGTCACGACAACAAATGAACCGAGAAAGCCTCAAAAACGCAAAATAAATAGCAAAAACAAAAGCGCCTAACCTAATCCGTTCCAGGAGTCTTTTTGACTTCCGAAATGTTCGAAAACCAAGGCGCAGCTTCTGAACGTTCGAAAACCGGAACACTTATTTCCGGATTTTTGGTGTTTGGGAACCAAGGTGTTTGGGAACCAAGATACCGCTGTATCAACTTCCTTGGCGCCATGCGTAATTTTTATATGCTTCGATTGAGTCTCTTGTTTCTCGCCTTCCCTCTAAAGCCCCAAACGTTGCTACCGTTTCTTGGAAATGCTTCTTCTCTCCCCACACTGAGGATGCCTGCCTCTTCCCCCCCTGCCCAATCTCTCTTCCAGCTGGGAAAACTCCTTGAGGAGCTGGGCCCCGGCGTGGAAGAGATCTTGGCCTGTGAGCACTTGGGGCTGATCACGGCGCTACTGGGAGCCTGCAGAAAACACGGCTCTCACCAGCAGGAGGTGCTGCAACTCCTCATGGAGGTAAGAATCCTCCCTCCCTCCTCCCCTGCGTCCGAAACCCGCATCTTCTTGCTGTGTCTGATATGGCCGCTGTTTCCTCCTCTCAGGCCTTCCACTGCTGGGAGCCCCCGTCTCGCCAGCTGGCCTGCGTCCCTCTCATTGCTTCCGTCTTGGCCTACGAGGCGTATTACGGCGAGGAGGAGGAGGAGAACACCCCGCAGGAGGAGGAAGAAGAGGATCCGTCTCAGCAACAGGTGGGGGAAAGATCTCCAACCGAGACCCACAAATCGTTGAGCTGTTCATTGTTCATCCGAAGAAGTGTGCATGCACACGAAAGCTCATACCAAGAACAAGCTTAGTTGGTCTCTAAGGTGCTACTGGAAGGAATTTTGTTTTTTTTTTACTTTGGCAGACCAACACGGCTACCTATCTGTAATTGTAAGAACTGTTACATATGCGACGTCTTTCCCGAGAGGCGTCAGGAATGCTTTGATTGTGTTTCCTGCTTGGCAGGGGGTTGGACTGGATGGCCCTTGTGGTCTCTTCCAACTCTAGGATTCTATGAGTGCACTTTCAGGGGCAAAGTCAAACCGCTGGAGGATCGCAGCGCCCGCTGTGGCTGCAGAGACCTGTAACTCGTAGCTGCTGCCTCCTGTGTTGTTTTTGCCGTGTTAGCGGTGCCAAATTGACCTCCCCGGGGGCGCAAGCCTGGGCGGTGTGTCTGGAGGTCCTGGGTTGCCCAGATGACAAGACTCAGCCTGGCTGTGCTCCAAAGGAAAGCAGAGCAAGATGTTTGGCACTAGCTTGGCTGCAGGAGTTGCCGGAAGGGGAACAAACAGCCTCCCTCTGCATTCAACAATGGAGGCCTGGGGGCTGGAAAGGGTGCCTTATCTCTCTCCCGATCACTTGCTGAACAGCTGTTCAGAGGCTTCCTTTCAACACCCCCTTCTCTCTGGTTGGCCACTGTGGGAACAGGATGACACAGCAGCTTCTTCTCAAGTTCCTATGGGGGGCTGACTCCTCTTTGCTGCACCTAATCTCACTCTTCTCTTCCCCGCTAGGCTAGCCCATCCCGCCCCTTGAGTTCCATCTCCTACCACGGCTCCCTGATGCTCCAGCACCTGCTCCACTTCGCCGACCCCTCGACTGTGCTGCGCAGCCTGGCTGCCATGACCCCCAAGGATCTGGTCACCTTGGCCTGCGACCCGGCGGGCAGCCACGTCTTCGACGCCCTCCTGGCCAGCCCCTCCGTCCCCGAGAAACAGAGGCGCAAGGTGCTGCGTCGGCTCAAGGTGAGCGCTGGGCGGGCTGGTCCAAGGCAGGGGTGTGTGCGCGTGCGTGCGTGAATCCTCTTTTTGCCTGAGGTTCGCATTCCTTGCTGAGGAATGTCACTTGCTTCCAGGCTGGGCAAGCTCTGCATCGCCTTGGCGCTATCCTACATGCAGGGCTGTGGCAGAAATGTTTGGTGCTGGAAGAAAGGTTCCCATCAGCTGAGGATTTTTGTTTTAAGCTTCTAGTCCTCAAGAGACAGAAGGGTGGGGCCTCGCTGACCTGGGACGAACCGAGGCAGATGGAATTGGGCAGAATTTGTAAATCTCTCTCTCTCTCTCTCTCTCTCTCTCTCTCTCTCTCCTTCCTCTTTATATCCCCAGGGCTGCTACGTACCTCTGGCTTGCAGCAAACACGGGAGCCGAGTCCTCGATGCCATTTGGAGCAGGGCCACCCTGCCAGCCAAGCGAGAGATGGCGCAGGAACTGGGTATGACTCTTTTCTCCTCTCCCGCAAGGAAATGTGTGACATGCAACAGCTTTATTCACTAGCGGCTGTGAATTTTGCAGTTTGCTCTGTGGGCGATTTCTCCCCCGCCCCCCTCAAGCTGTCTCTGGTGGAAATGTCCCTCGTTCTTCCCTGTTCCCTGCCTGCCACGCCCCTGAAAGGGCTGCATCCTGGTGCAGAGACTCGTGGCACAAGGGGTGCCAGCCTCTCCTTGCATTCACACCCACCCACCCTGGGAGAATTCCTTTTTCGGAAAGTGCGGGGAACAAGGAAGTACGTGCGCCTGTTTTACGGATATTTGAAGTGGCCCCTGGCCATAGGCTGCGTTCCTCCCCCAGTTGCCTTCTTGCCCAGGCTGTTGATCCGCCTGTGATTAGCTGTGATTGCAGGGGGTTGGACTAGATGACCGCTGGGGGTCCCTTTCAACTCTACATTTCTATGAATCTGGGGACCCCAGTGTGGCATCCATGTGCAACGTAGCATCCTCCAACACCCACCAAGGTCTCCTACCCGCCCTGGTTTTTTATTTGATCTTTCTTTTGGGGGAGGGGCCCTGAGTGTTGTCAGTTTTTCTTCTGCGAAATGGGCACCACTGATTTGCATTGACACCACACCTCTGGGTAGCTTGGGGAGGAAAAATAAACACGGGGGGGGGGGAATTGTTTCTTTGATGTGAATGGATTTTGGACTAGGGGGAAGTTGAAGTTTTGTTTATTTTTGTTAATTTGATAATTAATGGGTCTGAATAGTGCTTTGCTTCTTAGTTGAGTATGCTCTTTTAAAATTGATGTTCTGTTATATTAAATATTCCCCCCCAAGGTATTATGTATTATACCCGGAGGTCGAATGGCTTCCGCTGAGGCCCCCCTCCCCCAATTTTCCCCATTGAAATTGCAGGCCACCCTTGTCGAACATTTCGGAAGTTGAAACTGTCTTCTGGAACGGATCACGTTTGGCAACCGAGGTACCACTGTACAGGTGAAACTCGAAAAATTAGAATATCGTAGAAAGGTTCATTTCTTTCAGTAATTCAACTTAAAAGGTGAAACTAATATACAGTGGTGCCCCGCTAGACGAATGCCTCGCTAGACGAAAAACTCGCTAGACGAAGGCATTCGTCTAGCGGAAGGCTGCCCCGCAAGATGAATTTGTCAATGGGGCTGCCTCGCAAGACGGAATTTTTTTTTTTTTGTCTAGCGAAAACCGCGATTTGCATTGGTGCTTCGCTAGACGAAAAAATCGCTAGACGAAAATACTCGCAGAACGAATTATTTTCGTCTAGCGAGGCACCACTGTATGAGATAGACTCATGACATGCAGAGCGAGATATGTCAAGCCTTTATTTGTTATAATTGCAATTATTATGGCGTACAGCTGATGAGAACCCCAAATTAACAATCTCAACTTTGGGGTTTTCATCAGCTGTGCGCCATAATCATCACAATTATAACAAGCAAAGACTTGAAATATCTCGCTTTGCATGTCATGAGCCTATCTCATATATTAAACTCCAGTAGCTAATGAAAACAACTGCTTACATAAATGGACTTTTCCACGATATTCTAATTTTTCGAGTTTCACCTGTCTATTTTTCTTTGCTGTGAATCGCTTAGATACCTTCGGGTGACAAACGATTAACAAGCCTAATAAACGAAATGTCACGAATTCCATACACTTCTCAACATGTGGCACCCCCTGCCCCCCCCCCCCAACTTCCAGGCAGATGTTCTTCAGGGTTTTAGGCCTTTCATGCAACCCTAACCCTGGAGATTCCCCCCTGCCCGCACTGTGTTCTTTAGGTCTTAAAGACTGCTTCTCTTCTTTTCTCCTCCCCCCAAAAAAATTCCAGCTGAGCAAGAACCACGTCTGCGGCACGACCCCTTCGGGCACCACCTGGTTCGCAACTTCGCCCTGACCCACTTCCTCAAGCGCCGCCAGGACTGGGAGCGCCACCACAAGGCGAAGAAGAAACGGCGGGAGCTGTTCTCCGAGATCCTGGAGGACTGAATCGGGAAGATGCCGTTGGCGGGTGGTCGGGGCTGAATGGAAACAGGGGACTGGTGCCCTCTAGGGGGCGCTGTGAGCCTCTCCCAAACCACAGAGAACCTGGAAGATTGTTCAGAGCAGGGGAAATGCCGCCACTCTGCACTTTCCTCCTCTTGTCTGCTCCCAAATGGATCTTTTGTTTTTACGTATTTTTGTTTTTTAAGATATATGTATCATTTGTGGGGACAATTCAATAAAGTCTACTCTATTTTCTATCTTAAAGATATATTAAGAGAGCCATTTCTTTATTGGCACGGCCGTGCCCCTTCCCTTTTAAGTGTCAATGAAATGCTAGCCTTGCAATGCAAGATTAGCAATCTAAGGTTCGTGGGTTCGAGCCCCATGTTGGGCAAAAGGGGGTTCGACTAGATGACCCTCGTTTTCCCTTCCGACTCCACAATCCTATGATTCTAAGGTCTCTTTTCGGCCTCTCTTAAGACCTTTTATTTGTGTAAATGCTTCTTTTTAAAAAGGTCGCTTTGGGTCGGTTTTGCGAGGGAGGCACTGGAGAAATAATATTAATAACCAGCAATGGGCAAACCAGCAGGAGTCTTCCAGATGCTGAACTCTCCACCGGCTCCTGACGGTGCTCAGGCATGATGGGAATTGTAGTCCAGCAATATCTAGCAGGAAGCAGATTTCCTCATCCCTGCTTCATCTCTGTTAAGATGGCAGAACCTGCCACACGGCGGCTAGTTGCCGCCTTCCCAACCATTTCTGTGCCAAAAGGAAGGTATGGTTCAAGGTTTCCTGTGTGCTTGGTTCTCAAATTCCTTGGTTCCCAAACGCCAAAAACCCGGATGTAAGTGTTCCGGTTTTCAAATGTTTTTCGGAAGCCGAACCTCAGATGCGGCTGTTGGCTATTGTTTCCCAGGCGCCTGCACCAATCAGAAGCTGCGCCTTGGTTTCCGAACATTTCGGAAGTCAAACGGACTCCCGGAACGGATTAAGCTTGGCGCTTTTGTTTCTGCTATTTATTTTGCGTTTTTGTTTTTTCGGTTTTTTCGGTTCATTTGTTTTTGTGACTGTGTGGGACCCAGTTCAGCTCCTGATTGATTGAGTGTGTGACTGTGGAAATCGATAAAAGCTGACTACCACCAGTGCAGGTAAGGAAAAATAATAATAATTCAAATTTTTATCATCTACAATACTGTCTTATTTATTTTATAGTACAGTACATTGATTGTTGCGTTCGTTTTATGGCTCAATGTTCTCGTTAGATAGTAAAATTCATGTTAAATTGCTGTTTTAGGTGGGTTTTTTTAAAGTCTGGGACGGATTAATCCACTTTGCGTTACTTTCTATGGGATAGCGCGCCTTGGTTTTGGAACGCTTTGGTTTTGGAACGGACTTCCGGAACGGATTAAGTTTGAGAACCAAGGTACCACTGTACCCTTTTTAATTATCACCCCCAACCAAAACAGAGATCTGGGATTTCTTTGGAGCCGAAAGAGCGGGTGCCGGGAAGGAATCTTGTCTCAGGAGAGGGAGGAGGAGGAGGGTGGCAGCCTTCAGCGTTCGTAGCTCACGCGGGCATGCGAGTGCCAGTTCTCGCCCCCATCCAGGAGCCGGCGGATGTAGTGGGATGCCCCAAGAAGAATGTGCCCGATGCCTTGCATGACGGAGGATGCCACACGCAAGATCTCCCTTGGGGGGGAAAGGAAAGAGGAACAAATTATATTAGTGCTGGGTTGTGTGTGTGTGTGTGTGTGTGTGTGTGTCCCATTATTATAATTTATTAAATCTGTATGCCTCCCTTCATCCGTAGATCTCAGAGTGGCTCAGAAGATAAAACTAATTTTAATTTTATTTATGGAATTTATATACCACCCTATACCCGCAGGTCTCGGGGCGGGTCACAGAATAATTACAATACAGTGGATACCTTGGTTCTCAAATGCTTTGGTTCTCAAACTCCGAAAATCCGGAAGTAAGTGTTCCATTTTTCAATTTTTTTCAGAAACTGAACGTCCCATGAGGCTGTCGGCTATTGTTTCCGGGGCGCCTGCACCAATCAGAAGCTGCGCCTTGGTTTCTGAACATTTCGGAAGTCAAATGGACTCCCGGAACAGATTAATTTTGGCGCTTTTGTGTTTGCTATTTATTTTGCTTTTTGTTTTTGAGGCTTTTTCAGTTCATTTGTTTTTGTGACCGTGTGGAACCCCGTTCAGCTACTGATTGGTTGGTTGGTTGGTTGGTTGGTTGATTGATTGTGTGACTGATTGTCATGCAAACAATGACAATCATCAGTGCAGGTAAGATTTTTTTATCACCTACAATACTGTCTTATTTATTGTATTGTACAGTACATTGATTATTGCTTTCATTATATCGATCAGTGGTCTCATTAGATAGTAAGATTCATGTTAAATTGCTGTTTTAGGGGTTCTTTTATTTAAAAGTCTGGAACGGATTAATTTGTTTTGCATTGCTTGCTATGGGAAAGCATGCCTTGGTTTTGGAACGCTTTGGTTTTGGAACGGACTTGCGGAACGGATTAAGTTTGAGAACCAAGGTACCACTGTACACAAAATGCATACTGGTAATTAAAAGCAGGAGAGACAACAAACCAATAATCCCGCCCGCCCCAACATTTGAAGGCGCATTGGATGTCAATCATCCAAAGGCCTGGTGGAAGAGGAACATTTTCGCCTGGCGCCTAAAGGTGTACAGGTGAAACTCGAAAAATTAGAATATCGTGGAAAGGTTCATTTCTTTCAGTAATTCAACTTAAAAGGTGAAACTAATATATGAGATCATCACAATTATAACAAGCAAAGGCTTGACATGTCTCGCTTTGCATTTCATGAGTCTATCTCATATATTAAACTCCAGTAGCTAATAAAAACAATTGCTTACAGAAATGGACTTTTCCACAATATTCTAATTTTTCGAGTTTCACCTGTATATTGAAGGCGCCTGGGGATAGTATCCCACAAATGGGGGGAGACTTTTTTCTTTCTTTTTTACTATTTAGAAAACTTGCAGAACAGTATGGTGATCTAAACCAGGGGTCAGCAACCTTTTTCAGCCGTGGGCCGGTCCACCATCCCTCAGACCATGTGGTGGGCCAGACTATATTTGGGAAAAAAATAATATATGAACGAATTCCTATGCCCCCGGATTGAGAAGGCGATTGGGCCGTATTCGGCTCATGGGCCTTAGGTTGCCTACCCCTGATCTAAACAAACAAACAAAAAAGATTAAACCAAATAAAACATTTTAGCAATCCATCTAGCATACCTGGACACACACAATCGGAAGAAAAATGGGCAGGAACATCCAGGAGGGTCCCGTCCCCCCATGAGCCATGCAGATAAGAGGTGATTTGGTAAGACACTGCTAACCAATACTGATCAGAAGAGGATGATCTCCACCAAATGTTGGCAATTAAGGATGGGTCAGATCAGCCGCCTTTTGGAAGCAGTGTTTCATTCAGGGGGCTGCTACCAAAGAGGCCCTGCCTTGACTTAATCCTAGGAGCCACACTTCTTGGGAGCAGCTGGGACAGGAAAGTGGAGAATTACGAAGGACCGAAGTCTATCCCAGCAAGAGGGAAGTGCTGATTGAGCTGCAATTCCTGCATTTCATGGGGTTGGACTAGATGACCGCTGGGGGTACCTTCTAACTCTACAACTCTGCGATTCTATAAACTACGGGTGGGGAACCTGTGGCCCTCCAGATGGTGTTGGGCTCCCAGCATCCCCACCCACTGCCCAAATAGGCTGGTGTTGGGGATGGGAGCTGAAGTCCACCCATAATCTGGAGCAGGCACCCCCAAACGCGTCTCTCCAGATGTTTTGGGACTACAATTCCCATCATCCCTGACCACCGGTCCTGTTAGCTAGGGATGATGGGAGTTGTAGTTCCAAAACAGCTGGAGGGCCGAGTTTGGGGGTGCCTGATATGGAGGGTTCAGAGGTTTCCCAGCTCATGAAAGGACTGGAGAAAGGAGATATGATAGCCACCTTCAAATATCGGAAGAGCTGTCGCATGGAAGGTGGAGCAAGCTTGTTTCCTCCTGCTCTGGAGGGTAGGACCTGAACCCATGGCTTCAGGGGAGATGTGGGGGAAAGCTGGTTTCTAGACCCACCTTAGCACCTTCTTGGGCCCCAGACACTTGAAGTCGCAGCTCATGGAGTAGAGTCCGTAGAAAGTGGCCGAGATGTTCAGGCTGCCAAAGAGGTCGCGGGGGTTGAGCTTGTAGACGTCAAAGGTGATGCGGGCAATGTCACGGCTGTTCCTCGGTTTCTCCCCGCTGAGCGCATACGACCGGCTGCTGCCCTGTACGACACAGGCAGAATCATAGAACCGTAGAGCTGGAAGGGACCCTGAGGGTCATCCAGTCCAACCCTCTACAATGCCGGAATCTCAACTAACTGACGGGTGGCCATTTGGCCTGTGCTTAAAAACCTCCGAGAGAGAGAGAGAGAGGTTTAATAAATTAAATTTATACCCCACCTTTCCTCCTAAAGTTGCCCAGGGCGGCTAGCAAATGATTAAAAAATCAATGCATTTTAAAAACAGTTCCGTACAGATGCAGATGGGGAAAGATCTCAATTTACAAGGCAACCTGAAAGAGGAAGGTCCCGCCATAAAGGCAACAGGAGTTGGTGCCTGTCTGATTTTCGATGAGAGGGCATTCCAAAGGCTGGGGCCACCACACTAAAGGTCCGATTCCTGCGTTGTGTGAAACCGACTTCTGGATAAGATGGTATCTGCAAGAGGCCCTTGGCTGCAGAGTGCAATGATTTGGGTGTTGAGGTGTGTGTTTGTGTGTTGTGTATTCAGTGGTCTGTGTTTGCCTGAGCTTGAGTCTGGACTAAGGATTTTGAGCTCCTGTATTCTGATTCGATGCATGATGTCCAATCACAGAACATTTCAGGATTTGGGCCTCTGCCATTGGCCCTTGAACTCTGAGTCGTGATTCGCAGCATGGAAGTTTAGACAGCCAATCATGTTGGGAGGGGGAGTGGCCCAGGCTTTCAGAAATGTATATAAGCAGTTGCTTTGCCCCTGTTGTCCAGTTCTGTTAGTTCAATCAAGGTTCTTGCTGTTATCACTGTGTCTTGCCTCGTGGGAACCCACTTACACTCCAGGGGGAACCTCCTAAACCTTAGAAATTAATAAATGGTAGGATTTTGATTCTTTGGAGTAATTAGTCTAGGCCTTTCTTTTGAAATGGTAAATACCTTAGTTATTGAATCCAAGTCACAGGCCTACCCTGCCCTTATGAAGACAGGATTTGAAGGATTTGTAAGTGAAAAGAACCATTGGGTGAGGTTTTTCCAAGATACTTCTTTCTGCAGAGGAAGTATTTAAATCTTTTATACCTTTTAAATCTGAACCAATGAAGGCAGTGAAGGACCTGTGTGAATGCCTGGAGGCGGTTGGAGGATGGATGGTGGCTAACGGATTGAGGTTGAATCCTGACAAGGCAGAAGTACTGCTTTTGGGGGACGGGGTGGGCAGATGAGGGGGACCCCCTGGTCCTGAATGGGACAACTGTGCACCTGAAGGACCAGGTGCGCAGCCTGGGAGTCATTTTGGACTCACAGCTGTCCATGGAGGCGCAGGTCAGTTCTGTGCCCAGGGCAGCTGTCTACAAGCTCCATCTGGTACGCAGGATGAGACCCTACCTGCCCACTGTCTGTCTCGCCAGAGTAGTGCATGCTCTGTTATCTCCCGCTTGGACTACTGCAATGTGCTCTATGTGGGGCTACATTTGAAGATGACCTGGAAACTGCAACTAATCCAGAAAGCGGCAGCTAGACTGGTGACTGGGAGTGGCCGCCGAGACCACATAACACTGGTCTTGAAAGACCTGCATTGGCTCCCAGTATGTTTCCGGGCACAATTCAAAGCGTTGGTTCTGACTTTGAAAGCCCTAAACGGCTTCAGCCAAGTATATCTGAAGGAGCGTCTCCACACCCATCGTTCAGCCCAGACATGGACATCCACTTCCAAGGGTCTTCTGGCGGTTCCCTACCTGCGAGAATGAGGTTACAGGGAACCAGGCAGAGGGCCTTCTTGGTGGTGGCTCCCGCCCTGTAGAATGCCCACCCATCAGTTGTCAAGGAAATGAACAACTATTTGACTTTTAGAAGACATCTAAAAGCAGCTCTGTTTAGGGAAGTTTTTAATGTTTGATATTTTATCGTGCTTTTAATCTTCTGTTGGGAACCCCCCAGAGTGGTTGGGGAAACCCAGCCAGATGGGCGGGGTATAAATTGTTGTTGTTGTTGTTGTTGTTGTTGTTGTTATGAGTTCTGTACTCTTTCAGACATAGGTAGGTAGCCGTGTTGCTCTGCCATAGTCAAAACAAAATAAAAAATAAAAAAATTCCTTCCAGTAGCATCTTAGAGACCAACTAAGTTTGTTCTTGGTACTCATGTATGTGTATTTATCTTGTGACTTAGGAACATTCATTTCATTTACGACACCTTAGAATTCTTATGGAAAGGAAGCCTAGCCTGTAATTTCCCGCTGGCCTTCCATTCAACACCCTTTCCGCTTACCCTGGCGTGGCTCCATTTCTGCCCTTTCTCCAGCACCATCAAGGCCGTGTTATCATCTAGGACGTCAAAGAATTCCTCTGTGTCCACAACGGTGCCATCTTCTTCCAGCACCAAGGAAACGATGCCCGAGATCAGCAGGGTCTCCCTTGCCTGGGGAAGCAAGAGATCTTAATGTCAAGCAAAGCACTGCGATGTGGGCCACTGCTTCCATTTCGCAGATGAGAAAATGGAGGCCGAAGCAGACTGGCTTTAACCAAGGGATTGCTGGCCAAGTGTGGGCTGGCAGGGCCTTGGCATCAGAAGTGGAGGCTGGAAGGTTGGCGGGAGGGAAGGGGTGTTCACCTTGACCAACAGCTCCTGCAAGGTCCCCGCAGTCAGACCTTTGCGGATGTTGTGCTTGTGGTCACAGACCCGGAATGGCCTCTGGGTTGGGGGGCTCGGAGCCCAGACACGCCGGGTGAGTTCTGAGCTCGCACTCGACACCGACCTGTGAGAAAGAGAGAGACAGAGAGGTTGCCCAGAAGGTCCCGACCCGGCTGCCATAGCATGCCTCTGAGCATGTGCAAAGTGTCCTGGCTGGGAGTAGGTCAACACCCCAACAGAGAAACTGAACTTTTGGTAATGACCTGTGTTCTTCCATGCGCCCTTTCGATTGTGACGATTTGCACTTCTGATGTTATCAGGACAGTTATACATGACCCTATGCTGTTTCTGCCTGCAAATGCTATTTCTGCCTGCTTTCTTTCCCTCAGGTTACGGCCGCTTCAGGTTGCGTGTTTCCAGGTTGCGCACTGCACCAAACCTGGAAGTACCAGAACGGGTTACTTCCGGGTTTTGGCACTCGCGCATGCGCAGAAGCACGAAATCATGCTTTGCGCATGCGCAGAAGCACTGAATTGCAACCCAGGTGTGTGCGCAGATGCGGCACTGTAGGTTGCAAACTCTGCGGGTTGCGAATGTGCCTCCCACATGGATCACGTTCGCAACCCGAGCGTCCGCTGTACAGTGGTACCTCGGGTTACAAACACCTTGGGTTGCAAATACTTCGGGTAACAGACTCCGCTAACCCGGAAGTAGTACCTCGGGTTAAGAACTTTACCTCAGGATGAGAACTGAAATCGTGCGGTAGTGGCGGGAGGCCCCATTAGCTAAAGTGGTACCTCAGGTTAAGAACGGACCTCCGGAACGAATTAGAATATTCATTTAAACAACCTTAAAATGTCAATGACTTCCCTTCTTCTCTTTCCATGGTTCATTTTATCACAAATCCCTGCATATTTTACATAAACAAAACCATTCAGTATTCTATTATTACATCCATCAAAACTTGTTTACACTGTTGAATTTATCTTAATGCTGCCACCTTTTTAAAGTTTACACAATTTCTGCCCCATATATTCAATAAGCATTTCCCAATCTTCTTTAAACATGTGTTCTTCTTGTTCTGTTATTCTACAGGGTGAGTCCTTTAAAAGAGGCCCTGTGGATACAGAGTACACATGTTTCACGGGGCCTCACCCTGTATATGTTAGGTACGCAAACTGCGCATATTCCATCAGCTGAAGTTGCCATTCTTCTTTAGTTTGGACCTCACTCATTTTCCACTTTGGGGATAACGAAACACAGGCTGCAGTAGTGGCATACATAAATAACCTTTTTTGACTGGGAATTTCCATCTGAATTATCTCCAACAAAAAGGACTTTTTGGGGAGTACTCTGTCTGCTTTCTTTCTAACTGATTGCATGCCCTGTAACTCTCTTCTGAAATCTGGTCACTTTTCATACTGCCAATGTTCCGGTTCATCCCCCCCCCCCTTTTGTTGTGCTGTAGTGCAAAAGTCGCCCCTCCAGCCAGCAAATAATGCAATAACATTGGGGAATCAGCCTGGGACTGAAGAGATAGCTCGGAAGGTGGAGCGTGAGACCCTTAGTCTCAGGGTCCTGGGTTCGAGCCCCACATTGGGCAAAAGATTCCTGCATGGCAGGGGGTTGGACTAGATGACCCTCGGGGTCCCTTCCAACTATGATTCTGTGAAATAAAACCCGTAAAGTGGAATGATCCAGGAGGAATGCAGCGCTTAGGCGCTAGGATTGCATCAATGACCTGTTGCAGGATGCACCCTCAAGAAACCAACACTGGTCTGGAGGGCCCCCCTCTGTGTATCCTGCCTCCATATCTACTGCATTCAAACTCTTTAGTCCATAGGGTTATAGAACTGTAGAATTGTAAATTTGGAAGGGACCCTGAGAATCATCTTGCAGGAATATGCAACTGCCCCACACAGGGATCAAACCTGCAACCTTGGCATTATCAGCGCCACGCTCTAATCAACTGAGCTATCCAGCTGTTATTGGTCCTTTAATTCAGCTTGCAACCAGAGTACACGAAAAGACGCAATTTATTAGGTCTATGTGGAAATGCTTATCACGGTTTCTTCTGGTCCCTGGGAGTTGATGCCAAAGTCCAAATTCCAGGAGGAGGAAGTGGCGAAGGAGGTGCTAATGGATTTGGGCTCTGTTGTCAGCCCACAGGACAGCTAACTCTATAAATAAAGCAAAACCCCTTATTTCTTGGGCGGAACGTCAGATAAAAGGCTGGCGAATTCAAACAGGGATTCTTGTTCTGTGGACAACGCCGTTGCTTGTGTTTAATGGTAGACCTGCAGCAAAATGTTGCAGCGTGGAGTGGTCTTGTTCAGGGCGCCATCTAGCCACGCCCCTTTCTTGGAAAATACATTTCCTCCCTCACCTCTAGTTTTTTGTGCCCCTCCCAGTCGGGGTTCTGGGGCCACTGAGCCTGCTTAGTCCTCAGTGACCTGTATTTTTCATAAAATGGTAAGAGTTGGAAGGGAGTCCAAGAGTCATCTAGTCCCACCCCCTGCAACAGACTGTCGTCATCTGAGGTCCCCGCTAAGCCACTGAGCCTCTTGGGCTTGCTGGTCATAAGGCTGTCAGTTCGAATCTCCGCGACGGGGTGAGCTTCCGTTGCTCTGTCCCAGCTCCTGCCACCCTAGCCGTTTGAAAGCATACCAGTGCGAGTAGATAAATAGGTACCGCATGCAGCCGGAAATGGCGTTTCCGTGCTCTCTGGCACTCGTCACGGTGTCCCGTTGCGCCGGAAGCAATTTAGCCATGCCGGCCACGTGACCCGGAAAGCTGTCTGGGGACAAAGGCTGGCTCCCTCTGCCTGAAAGCGAGATGAGCGCCGCAACCCCAGAGTCAAATTCGACTGGACGTAACCGTCCAGGGGTCCTTTACCTTTACCTTAGGTCCCTCCTAAGATGTTTCGTACTCATTCAAAGCTTGGGGTTCCCCCAAGCATTCCAATCTCCCACACACATGTTTCCCATTGGCCCCATACAGTGGTACCCTGTGTTACGTACGCGATCCGTTCCGGGTTGCGCCATGTAACCCGGGCGTACGTAATGCGAATGAACTAAAGAAGAAAAAACGGAAGTTTGTGCTTCTGCGCACCCGTGCGTCGCGCGCGCTCCGTGGAGGACTTCTGGGTCGCGGAGGTGCGCAACTCGAACGTACGCAACATGGAGCGTACGCAACACGAGTTATGACTGTATTGGCTATACTATATCTGTTCTCACCAGCTGAGTTTGCTTTTAGAAGGCAAAAGATCCTTCAGACCTTAGCAGACGGGTTTGGCTAAAGGATTGTAAGCGTAGCTGTCAACTTTTTCCTTTTTTAAAAGGGAAATTCCCTTATTCCGAATAGGATTCCTCGCAAGAAAAGGGACAAGTTGACAGCTATGATTGTAAGGAAGGGGGAAAGGATGGTAGAAAGTATTGCATGCCCAAGGTATAAACCCAGAAGCCTCCATCCAGCCCCCCGCCCCCAATGCATCCTTTCCAAGTGTCCCTATATTCTAGGGACAATCTTGGATTTACAGGAGCCATCCTGGTTTTTGATTTGATACCCGAATGCCCCGCTTTTCCTTAGGAAGTCCCTATTTTCATGGGAGAAATGCTGGAGGGTCTGGAGTTATGCGACCCCCAAGCCAAGGAGATAAGTAACTATACAACCTTTAGAAGACATCTGAAGGCAGCCCCATATAGGGAAGGTGTTAAAAAAAAAAGTTTAATGGTTTATTATGTTTTTATATATGTTGGAAACTGCCCAGAGTGGCTGGGGCAACCCAGTCAGATGGGTGGGGTATAAACAATATTATTATTATTATTATTATTATTATTATTATTATTAAATTGGACAACCATATTTTCATCAGAGAATGTTGCAGGGTATGCCTGCCGCGGTTAAGAGTGTTGGACTGCCAGACTAACCTACCTCGCAGGGTTGTTTTCACAGGGATTAAATCAGGAGGGGGGGGGGAACCATGTACACCCCTCCCCCCTTGAGCTCCTTGGAGAAGGAAGGTAGGAGAGATAAATAAATCTGTACTCACTTTAACAATGTCGATGGCACCAGGGCGTTTATGTACTCCATTTTGAGGGTGTTGTGTGGATCTGTAGGGAACAGAGGCCCTCTTGCCAGTAGCTCAGCTGCGAAGGGGGAATCTGGGTTGTTTTTGTCTGCCTGGACTCTGGACCATGTGGCTCATGCGCCGTGAGTTGTCGGCCAGCGGGAGCAAACTCCAAAGGGAGCGACTGGAGGCACGGCCAGGGAGCGCCAGTGAATAACTTCAAGGGTTGTTGCAGGTGAACTGTGCGGCTCGTAGTAGCTGATTTGATTTCGCGAAGCGGCAGCACTCTTGTTCACGTATCCATTGTTTTATCGACAATGGTGTTCACTAAATCACAAGCTGGCTTTTCTATGGCAAAAGATTGCCCAAACAGGCACAGCCGTACCTTGGATCTCGAACGCCTTGGCTCCCGAAGAAATCGGCTCCCGAACGATCGAAACCCGGTTTGCGAACTATCTTTGGAAGCCGAACGTCCGACGGGGCTTCCGCAGCTTCCGATTGGGTGAAGGAACTTCCTGCAGCCAATCGGAAGCCACGCTTTGGTTTCCGAACATTTTGGAAGCCGAATGGACTTCCCGAACGGATTCCGTTCGACTTCCAAGGTACGACTGTATTGGGAGAGGTAGGGGTGGGGGGCCGGAAGAAGGCTGACAGCACAGTTTAAGCCAGGCACCCCCAACCTGCGGCCTTCCAGATGTTTTGGCCTACAACTCCCATGATCCTTAGCTAACAGGACCAGTGGCCAGGGATGATGGGAATTGTAGTCCAAAACATCTGGATGACCGAGATTGGGGATGCCTGTTTTTAGCACCACACTGACACGAGAAATGACAGGAGAAAGGTCAGCTTTTATTTATCCCATTGCTTTCGTATGTGCTGACTGAATAATTGCAATAGGGGAATGGGTGGGACTTCTAGTTTCTTTCAAAAGTTGAACATGTCAGAAAGAAGAGTTCGCTTATTTTAGTTTTATGGGCTTATGTGTCATACTACCTATGGAGCACATGGAAGGCACAAATTCCCACACACTCTCGGATTGGATACTCAAGTCCTGACAATGTTCTTCGTTCCCTAATCTGATCAGCATCTGGACCGGTAATCCAAGGCGTTTTGGTTTTGAGCAGAATAATTGAAAGGGGGCACAGTCCACCATGCAAGCCCCATAGACATGAACAGGTGCTGGTAATAATACAACAATAATCATAATTTTATTATTTATACCCCACCCATCTGGATGGGTTGCCACAGCCACTCTGGGTAGCTTCCAACACACATAAAAATATTAATAATAATAAAAAATCAAAAAATTAATAGTAACAATCAGATCCTATATAAAAAGCCACAATAGCTTTAAAATAAACAACTTATATCAGATAAAGCAATACCCAACAATCCATTAGGATCCAATACTAAACAGTAAAATTAAACACCAGCAAATAATAATCCAGCAGTTCACACTTATCAATTACAATAAAGAATTACTAATCTATAATCAATAAAATAACACCAGATCACAATGCACAAATACCACAAAACGTACAAAATCATGTAAAAGGGTCAAGTTGAGCAACAAGGACAGACAACTTATAAAATTATTTTTAAAAACGAACGGAAGTCCGAGTTCTTTGTAAGACAGGGATTCTCCTCACTGAGGTCCAGTAACTTGAGACAGCAACCCAGGTGGAATTTCCTTCACCTGGTTGAACTGTGTGTGTCCCACACCCACTCATTTCAATGGAGCAGAAAAAACATTCATGGTCTGGGCTGCAAGGCTCCCCATTCATTTCAGTGGAGCTTGTGAAAGAGGCTTTTCGTCAGTCGATCAGGCCTTTGTGGTTCACAACTCCACTGGGGAACTGGAGGGCTCCTAAAAACAGCCGCCTTGTTTCATTTCACAGTTAGGGTTTGGGTTTTCAGAATCTGAGATGGGACTGGCTCCTCCGAGGGTCTGTCATTTTCTTCCAGGTAGAATGTGGAGCAGGGGAAGCCGAGAAATGAGTAAGTTGCATCAATTTCCTGGAAATAAACAAACAACAACAACAACAATACTAAACCGCCCATCTGACCGGGTTGCGCCAGCCACTCTGGAAATGCAAGGAAAGAGCTATAAAGGAGAAGGATGAGAAGCCCATGGACACAGAATGTGCATAGTGGATTTGAACTTCTTGGATCATTCTTTGTCTAGCTCCTTCCCTTTGACCTTACCGCCTTGGGTGACCCTGCTGGGAGTACGAGATTCCCGACGGCTTCACTCACAAGGGTCATAGGAACGTGCAAGACCACTCACCACAACAAGGTGATGATCCAGAGAGTGAGTGTTGAAGCAATGATTCTTCAACATCAACTTCGTTGGACTGGTCATGCCTGATTATCTTCTTCCAAAGCAACTACTCTATTCCGAACTTAAAAATGGAAAGCGTAATGCTGGTGGTCAACAAAAGAGGTTTAAAGACTGTCTCAAGGCAAATCTTAAAATAATAATAATGTATGAACACCAACAACTGGGAAACACTGGCCTGCGAGCGCTCCAGTTGGAGAACAGCTTTTACCAAAGGTGTCGTGCACTCTGAAGACACTCGAACTCAGGACACAAGGGAGAAATGTGCTAAGTGGAAGGCACGCTTGGCAAATCCACACCATGATCAACTCCCGCCAGAAACCTATGTCCCCACTGTGGAAGGACGTGTGGGTCCAGAATTGGCCTCCACAGTCACTTACGGACTCATTGTTAAAACCGTGTTTATGGAAGACAATCTTACTCGGCTACGAGGGATCGCCAAAGAAGAAGTGGATTTGAAACTTACGGGGAATTCGAATTCGGCTCCAGAATCGGTGTCTTCATCTCCCTTCTTCTTTTCTAATGGATGCCTGGCTTTTGACATGGGGATTTTGCCTTTTGGCAGGATCCCCCAGTCTTCGCTTGCTGGCTGCATCCAGCCAGGCACGTTCCTTTCTTCGAGATCTAAGCATTAAAACCAGAGTGGTTAACATCTACTTCCTCCCATCTTTAACCCAACACAACTTCCTTTTACCTGAAAGTCTTTGGTTGGCCTGTAGGCAGAGCTCCTTTTCGCCAAGTGAAGGTGATTTTTTTTTAGCAGTTTTCTGCTTGACCCACACTTTCCAGGCACGTGTCCAAGTTCTTTCCCCATTTCTTTGCTCCTTTCCCAGGGAAAACCCTCTCTTTTGCTCTAAGGAGAGGAGCAAATGTCACTCCAGAGAAAACCTGAATTGCTGTTTGCTCCGATTAAGCACTAAAGAGCAGTTTTCCCGGGGGGGGGGGGGGGGGGAGCAGCAGGACAATGGAAGGTGTGGATAAGCCCTCCTCAGCAGTAAACAACGGGTTTTCCTCTTTTTTAAAAATAAATGTTATTAAGGTTTATAGAGGAAAATAAAAAACTTAATATATTTCCCCTATATAAAACCAAACCAAAACTTTTATATAGATACAATGAAAATACAGAAGAGCGGGGGAAAGAAATAAATAGAGAAAAAAGAAAGAAAGAAATAACAAAAAGAATCTTAAGAAGTCCCAGATGCTGCAACTGTTCCTCATCGGGGAGTTGCAATTCACCTGGTGCACAGCTGCATGACAGGCAGAAATTCAACAGGTGCATTTCCTCCCAACATGAAGGGGTTGTGGGAAATGCTTCACCGCTTTAATGTCTGCCTGCTCCATGGCTCTTAAAGACACAGGGGACCTGTCAGAAAAAAAGCATTGATCCTTCTCTGGAGCCCTAATAAGGATGGAAAGTTTAATATCTTACTTACTTATAGAGACTCCAACGGGGACATTGGATCTGCAAGACAGAACAAAGGTTTTAGCAGGGGGTGGAAGCTGCAGGAAATACAAAAGAGGTGGGAGCTACTGGGACCGCCAACTTTAAAAACTGGCCCTGCTCCTCTGCCTTCAGGAAAAGGAGGAGGTTAAACAAACTGTAGGACGTTGTCCTTTTTCTATGCTTTTCCTGATGGAAACATGCAGGTGGGGACAGATTATACCCCTGATTTAAGTCATTTACATACTGTCTTCTCTTGTATATTATTTACTACAAAGCTCGATGACTAAACACTTTAGCGACGAAACATCAGATTACCGGAATGACGTCTGAGCACTGAACCACTGGTATAACACGAGTGGACTCTCTAGTACTGCGTTCGCAATAGTTCAAGATAAAATCTACTTTTGGGGAGAGAAGAAATGAGCACTGAACCACTGATATATTACAAGTGAACTCTTTAGGTACTGTGTTTGCCGTTGTTTAAGATAACACCTATTTGGGAAAGAAACTACTTTTTGCCATTTTTAGGGACGTTTATTGTTCGTTTACAGACAGTTGCCTTTTCGGTTTCAGGAGCGGCCTGGCATGCAAAGTTTAGCAGGGGAAACTTTGTCCTGGGTTACCCCACTGTGAAGGCATGTTACGGGAAAACCTGCTTAATTTCTCTGCGTTGCACTGCTGCTCAAAGCATGAGAGCAGCGCTAGTGCAAAAGTGGCGACCTATTTGTTGTGGGATGTAATCCATTGGAGCAGTCAAGTACAACATTCCTTGTTTCCCTAGAGTGGACACAGACAGGGGGATGGAACTCCACCCAGGAGGACTTCCTGTCACACCTGGTCTGGAGCATCCCTCCTTTACAAGTGACCAGGTAGATGGGCATGGCCCTGGGAGACCCTGTAAAAGGGCCAGCCACGCAGCCACCCTCCTCTTTTGATGCCATTTCTTCTCTTGGACTGGACTGCTGGCTCTCTGCCACACTGTGTATGTAACTGCAAGCTAAAGCCTGCCTTCAGGGATCATACTATGAACTGAATGTGAGTCAACTAGAACATCTTTGCCCTAGATGTTATTCCTTGAAGAGGCGAATCCAAAAGAGAGAAATGGCATCTGGTCTCAAGAGTCTTGTATACAGGTGAGACCACACCCATCTCTAGTTACACTTGTTGTTGTTCAGTCGTTCAGTCGTGTCCGACTCTTCGTGACCCCATGGACCAGAGCACGCCACGCCAGGCACTCCTGTCTTCCACTGCCTCTCACAGTTTGGCCAAACTCATGTTAGTAGCTTCGAGAACACTGTCCAACCATCTCATCCTCTGTCGTCCCCTTCTCCTTGTGCCCTCCATCTTTCCCAACATCAGGGTCTTTTCTAGGGAGTCTTCTCTTCTCATGAGGTGGCCAAAGTACTGGAGCCTCAACTTCAGGATCTGTCCTTCTAGTGAGCACTCAGGGCTGATTTCTTTGAGAATGGATAGGTTTGTTATCTCAGTCCAGGTAAACAGGAAGTTATGCCTGGAGGACTGAGATACCTTCATGTCCACTCTAGCAATGTTGAGTTTGACTGCTCTCTGTTTACATCCCACAAACTTTTCATTACTTATAAGAAAGTCGCCCCACCAGGTCTACCCAAGTCTAGTTGAGATTTTGGTCTGCAGACCAGGTTAGCTGCGCCTACCCTCTCTGTCACCCCCCCCCCGCAAGATGATGGAAGATAAGAGAGGCATGCTAGAGGGGAACGCCCAGCTCCTTCCTACCGTCTGTTCAGGGACTGCCGAATGTCCAGTGTTTTCCAGTAGCTGCTGGAAAGGAATGGGGAGAGGATGCAACTAAACACACAAAAAGCAGCTGAAAATGAAGAGGATGTTGGGAGCGGGGAGGACTAATATGGTAATATACTGTCTTATCTCAAAGCAAATCCGTTTGGGGACAGACCATGGCTTAGTGACAGAGTACGTGCCTTGCACACCAAAGGCCCCAGGTTCTAGTCCTGGCATCTCCAGGTAAAAAGATCCAGGACACAGGACTGGAGAAGAGAGAAAGGCCCCTGAGAGCCTGCTGTCAGTCAAAATAGGTAACAGTAGAACAGGTGCCTTTCTTTATCTTTACTGGGAATTCGGTTGGAATTTGAACACGTGAAGCTTGATGAGCAACAAGAATTTCTGCTCTGCTAAAAGCCCACCAGGAAAGAAAAGCAGCAGCTCCCCTGCGGTGGCCACAGTGGACAAGGCTTTCATAGTTGTGGAGAAGAGGGCAGTCTAAACCAGGGATAGGCAACCTAAGGCCCGTGGCCTGGATGCGGCCCATGGGCCTTCTCAATCCAGCCCACGGACGGTCCGGGAATTGGCGTGTTTTTACATGAGTAGAATGTGTCCTTTTCTTTAAAATGCATCTCTGGGTTATTTGTGGGGCATGGGAATTTGTTCATTTTTATTTTTTTTCCAAAATATAGTCAGGCCCACCATATGGTGTGAGGGACAGTAGACCGGCCCACGGCTGGAAAAGGTTGCTGACCCCTGGTCTAAACGAATGACTTCTCCACCTAGCACATCGCCTGACTTGCAGGTCTCGCTGTCGCAGGATGTGGGGCTGCTGCTTATAGAAAGTCACAGGAGAGGTTTATCAGCGGTTGTTAAGGACCATGACAGCGAAATGGTAACCTCCAAGGTCAGAGGCAGTATGGATAGCTCAGCTGGTTAGAGCGTGGTGCTGACGATGCCAAGGTTGCAGGTTTGATCCTCGTACGGGGCGACTGCATATTCCTGCATTGCAAGGGGTTGGACTAGATCAGACACCCCCAAACCCGGCCCTCCAGGTGTTTTGGGACTACAATTCCCATCATCCCTGACCACTGGTCCTGCTAGCTAGGGATGATGGGACCTGTAGTCCCAAAACATCTGGAGGGCCGAGTTTGGGGGTGCCTGAAATAGATGATCCTCAGAATCACTTCCAACTCTAGAATTCTATGATTCTATCTCTGAAAACCAAGGGAGCAGGAATTAGGAATGGCCTTCTGGTGGGCTTCCCAGAGGCATCTGGCTGGCTACAGATGGAAAATGGAGCCTTGTGCTAAAGAGCTCTTTTTATCTTCATGCAAAGAGGTGGCTTTTTTGGGCAGCCACACCCTTGCAGCCTCCTGCCACTCCTGACTGCATGTCCCCGCTTCTGTTTTTAAGTGCACAGCAGCTCTGACTGCTCCGGTGACGGGCCACACAAACCACAGTGTCATGTCCAACAGCTTGGAGGAAGCTGCTTCTGGCAGCTGCCGGCCCCCAAGGTATCGTACTCACTCACCCCGCTGTGATCGCTCTCTTATCTGAGAAAAGAAAAGAAAGAGTTTGTGAATGCGTTTGACTCTTAAGTGAAGAAGGAGCCACAAAGACAGGACACCAGGGGTTCCCACATCTAGAGCATGTAAGGCACAATATCCTCCGACCTTCCAGTTGGCAAGCCCTAGGCTCTGTGGTTTAGACCACAGTGCCATCCGCGCCCCTAATACCTTTGTACTTCCTCCTATAAATGCAGGCAACCAACATCAGGAGGAGGAGACATCCGCCGGTGCCACATCCAATGGCCAGTGGGAGAAGAAAAGGATATGAACCTGCAAGAGAATTGCTGTTGATCAGAACAGGCTATTGATCAGAGAACTAGTCAATTGTTACAAAAGAAAGACTTGGCTAGTATCGATGAACTTTGCTGCTCCACATCTTCCCCTCTTTGGTCATTCTAACTTCCACCCTTCCTCTTCCCTCCCTGGTCTCTGAAGGTCCCTTCACTGTCCCTTTCTAAATATTATTCTTCCCATCCATCCATATTCTGTATTTATAGACTGCCTTTCTGGTCGACCCTCTCAAACGGAAGCATGGCAGCATCATAAAATTCCTGTTTTATCACCTAAAACACTAGCAGTAGCAGTGCAAGCTCAACCACGGCTAGTTCCGACACAGGTGACACTGTCATTGAAAGAGGAGCTCATGCTATGTCCAGGCCATCAGCAGAACATGATGTGCTAGAATCTTTAGAGCCACTGTTTACTATTGGAAAGGTTTCTCCAAAAAGTCCTGTTCAGGAGAAACTCAGCGAAGAAGATCTACATCTTATGCGTAGATCTGAGAGAGTGACAAAGGGTCAGGCGCCCAAAAGGTACTCTAAAGAGTTTGCAATCTCAGCCGTTGCAAATGTAGCTGTAGTTTGCACTCAAAACAGAGACACTCAGGCTCACTTCACAGATGTGAAAAAGCCACAACAACAGGTTGCACAGTTCAACACTGTTCCTGCCAACACATACAGAGCAAATGCTCTGGTCCCCTGGAGAGTTGGTGATCAAAGGCTCCAACTGGTAGAACCAGTCTCAGAGAGTTCCAAGGATGGAACAAAGACGACAGGGTCATACTGTGTATATGATAACTGTTTGTTTGCTTCTCTTAATGATGCCTTAGCTTTTGCCGCTCTTTCATTGTCTAATATCGGGGGAGGATGTTGTGATATTATTACAAGCCGAGCTGCAAATGCCTCAGCAGCGAGGTTCACATGACTGTGTCTGTTTTACCCTGTGGGAAAGCTACGAGTCCTAACAGCTTTCCCACACACACGTGATGTTTTGTACTGTACTATTGTATTTTACTTTCAGTTCTGGCTCGAGAGATGCTGCACGTATTATGCTCAGCTCTGACTATCTGAGCTGGCACGCAGAGACATACTCTGCACTTTATCTACAATAAAGTAGCTTTTAGCCTAAATGGCTTGTGTGTGTTGTTCTTCACGCTGGAGAGCAATCGCATATTATCAATGTGCCCCTGGACTCGAGTAGCCAGGAGGGCATGCAGGCTTCGTCCCTACCTGGGGGTCAGTCTAACAACTTGCTTCCCGGGACGTATCATAACAAGCCACGCATGATAAAATAACAGTACAGTACCATCAGATTAAAAACAAGACCATCAAACAAAAATAATAACGGTACAAAAGCAAACAAACCAGGTAGCAGTAGCACTGTTTCCATTTATTTCCATAGGGTAAAAATAATATTCCGCACTGTGCTGAGAGAATCAGATGGGTCAGAATTATTTACAGTGCAACCCTTATTTATTTATTTGGTCATTTTGCTCCTTTCTAGCACTAATGCAGCACTCAGGGTGGCTTATAACCTATAAAATCACAATTTTATAAAAATAGAGAGGGTCCCTTTCTTAAAAATAACAGCCTCATGAGAGGGGTGTACCTTTTTCTGAATCGTCCTTCTTTTGGTCTTTGGTTAATTTGAGGGGCCTGGTTGTGACGGCAAAACTCGGAACCGCCTGGTCAGGGGTGGAAACTGTAGGCATTGTGGAACGTGGTTCATCTGCAGAGAGAATCAAAGAGCATCCCAAGGTCAAAAGAGATCCACATGTGACAACACCCCTTGTATGCTCCTCGGGGCAGGAACCCTGCCTTTGTTTCTCGATGTCGTTCTGGAAGGGGCAATGTGTTTCAAAGGCAGACAAGAAATAAGCAGGCTAATAAATAACAGAAGAAAAAAGGAGTTTAGAAGGACTATGAAATTACGGGTGATCTTTGAAATCCGTACATATTCTACTAACAAAATTATTGGCCCTATTCCTCGCCTGCCCAGCTTCCCCCAAACTCAATCCACCTTCCCATTTTCCCCTCCAAGAGACCCATACCACAATTTTATAAAAATAGACAGGGTCCCTTTCTTAAAAATAAGAGCCTCGTGAGAGGGGTGTACCTTTTTTGGAATCGTCCTTCTTTAGGTCTGTGGTTGATTTGGGATCACAGCAGGTGGATGATTTTCTGCTCTCCTGAGTATTGGTGCTGGTGGTTGTGGTGCTATAATGCGGACTCAACTGCAAAGAGCTGGACCATGAGATGCTCGATGCAAGGAGCTTTGTGTGTGTTGAGGGCATTTTGGCGATGGAGCGAGAAGAGCTCAGTGATGAAGCTGCTAGTGTCAACTTTCTAGGGGGCCTGGTTGTGGAGGCAAAACTCGGAACAGCCTGGTCAGGGGTGGAAACTGTAGGCATTGTGGAAAGTGGTTCATCTGCAGAGAGAATCAAAGAGCATCCCAAGGTCAAAAGAGATCCCCGTGTAACAACACCCCTTGTATGCTCCTCGGGGCAGGAACCCTCCCTTTGTTTCTCAATGTCGTTCTGGAAGGGGCAATGTGTTTCAAAGGCAGACTAAAAACAAGCAAACTGATAAATAATAGAAGAAAAGAGGAGATTGGAAGGACTATGAAATTACGGGTGATCATCAAATTCTGTACACGTTCTATTAACAAAATCATTGGCCCTATTCCTCGCCTGCCCAGCTTCCCCCAAACTCAATCCACCTTCCCATTTTCCCCTCCAAGAGACCCATATTGCAAATGAAGGCCTCCTCACCCCACACCAAAATCCTGATGGAGTTGCTCTCTTTGGATGGGAACTCTCGCCCTGATACCACAAGGTGGTACTTGCAGGAGTAATCGCCACCATCTTGAGGAAGAAGCAGTTGTATGGGTGTGAAGGTGTTCAGAGAGGAGGGGGCATTGATGAATGGCAATTGTCTCTCATTCTTGAAAAACTGGATCCTCGATACAACACGACTTTCATCAGCTGAACACCTGAGTTTTATGGATTCCCCTCTTCTGTAGATAGCTTTTTTGGGAGAAGCAGTTAAGACTGGGGGATGAGGGTGTTCTGAGAAGGAAGTAGAAGGACCACAGAGAAAGGAAGAACAATCTTTGTTTGTTAAACACCTCTGTTTCAAGAATATGGAGCATACCCAATTTACAGTTTAATTATTTTAACAATACAGTGGTTAATCTCTGGTTAAGAACTTAATTTGTTCCGGAGATCCATTCTTAACCTAAAACTGTTCTTAACCTGAGCTACCACTTTAGCTAATGGGGCCTCCTGTTGCCGCCGTGCCACCGCTGTGCGATTTCTGTTCCCATCCTGAGATAAAGTTCTTAACCTGAGGTACTACTTCCGGATTAGCGGAGTCTGTAACCTGAAGTGTCTGTAACCCGAGGTGTCTGTAACCCGAGGTACCACTGTAGTCCCTCCAGTAAACCTTGGGATCTGTGGCTTGGGGTGGGGTCTTGGGATCTCTAACAGAGAATTCCTGTCAAGCTTCAGGGAATCGGCTTCCTCCCCCCATGGCAGTAGATAAGCAGGACAAAGGAAAATGAGTCTTATTACCAGTTAGAAACTTTAATGATCACAGCGAGAGAACAAAGAACACATCTCCTAGAAATGGCGGTGCTCCCAATTAAGGGAAACACCCCTGCCATCCCTATTAATCTACGTCACTTCGACACCTTGTAATCTGAGCTTTTACCCTCTGTGCTTTCTGTTCTGACACTTTCTGAGCTCTTCTTGAGCTTGGGCTGAGCAGAGGAATGCTGTCCAGAAACTCTGAATCTGTTAACCCCCTCTCTCCCAGTGTTTCTTCTCCTAGCTGTTCCCCATCCAGTATTTCCCAGCTCCTGCCTTCTGAACTATGTCCCTCTGCAAACCATGGTTCCACATTTATGTCTTCCGAGTTCAGTTTGCACGTCAGGATGTGCAGAGGAAAAACCTCCTCCTTGTCTGAGTAACTAAAGCTGCCCATTCCCCACTAATGAGACGAGAGGGTCCAAGTTCAATACAGTTTGAGACTTTAAGGCACTTCTTCTTGTACAGTGGTACCTTAGTTCTCGAACTTAATCTGTTCCAGAAGTCCATTCGATTCCCAAAATCGTTCGAAAACCAAGGCGTGGCTTCCGATTGGCTGCAGGAGCTTCCTGCACTCATGCGGAAGCCACGTTGGATGTTCGGTTTATGAAAAACGTTCGAAAACCGGAAGACTTACTTCCGGGTTTTTGTCATTAGGGAGCCTATTTGTTTGGGAGCCAAGCCGTTCGACAACCAAGGTACCACTGTAAATCGTAAACCCTTGATTTTCACCTTGTAAAATAACCAGGCTGACATTTCCCATTCTCCCCCCTCCCTGCCAGACACTGAGATCTTTTGGATCTCCTCCATCAGCATGCAGAAGAAACTCTCTCACCTGTCATGACTACAGTGATGGGAGAGCTCATTGGGGACTGGATCACCTGTCTTGAATTCTGCACCCAGTATAGGCATTTGTATACTCCAGCAGTATTTTCATTCACAGGGAATGCTGCATAGGGGCCTCCCCCTTGATCTGGCAACACCTTGTAGTTCTGATCATGTTCCTTGTAGAAGTTGAATCCTGCCATGTCTATTTCCTTAGGAGCTGAACAGGTCAAGGTAACCTGCTCTCCTGGACTGTAGACAGGTTCCTGTGGTTGCTGAAAAAGAACTGCAGGTGGGAGGAACCCTGGGTTCCACAGGAAGCAGAGGGAGAGAAGCACCCAAAGATTTAGGAAACAATGTAAAAGGGAAAGGTTTTCTGTTTTCTCACAATTTCCTTTCTAAGACTGACACATACTGTATGTTTCCTTCCATTTCATTGAAGGATTTCTACCCCGCTTTTCATTTGCAGAAAGAAATACCCAAGTAGTCTACATAATAATAAATAATAATAGGAGAGAACAAATTTGTGAAAAATCTATATATATATAAATGTTCCCATTGCGTGCGCGTCCGACTCCGGCCGCACCTTGCTCCGTAACCGCTGGACCAAATCACATCAAATTTAGGACAAAGCGTAACATGACCATGGGGGAAGGATATAGCATAATAATTTTTTTTAAAAAAACACACCTGTCATGCCTAAAATATAGAATAAAGGCCACAAAAAATGGCGCGCCTATTATACCTCACCAGCAAAAGGAATGAAGACTCCAACAGCATCCAGTAGAAAGGCGGATTGCCTGCTGACGTCATCAGACCTGGCCAGAGCAACAATGCCTTTGCCCTCACCTAAAATGGCCGCTGCAGCTTCGCATGTGCCAAGAAAAAAAAAAAACCACAGAGCAGGAGGCATGCCTGAGAGGTCGCACTGAGTAAGACCAGCCCTGAGGGGAATGTGTCGCTGGGGTGCGTGATTTTGGGACTGGGTAATTTAGGGACTGGGGTAGGGAAGAATGCTCTTTAAGGCTCCAGTGCCCTAACCTAAAATGGCCGCCACAGCTTTGCATGTAAAATGCATCTCTGGTTTATTTGTGGGGCATAGGAATTAGTTCATTCCCCCCCCCCCAAAAAAATATATAGTCCGGCCTACAACATGGTCTGAGGGAAAGTGGACCGGCCCACGGCTGAAAAACATTGCTGACTCCTGCTGTAAAGGGACAGCGAAGAATGAAAACAGGAGCTTCCAGAATACTTGAGATAGCTATTAGGACAATAAATTATCATATAGCATATATTCAACACAAAAAAGAGCGACAATTTGTTGCTGACAAAGGACAGCTGGACATATATAAAAGGCCCCATTACCTTCAGTAGCTTAGGGCCTCATCAAACCTAAATCCAACCTTGAATAAAAACATCACAATGGCCAGTATAATATTAAGGTCAGCGAAGGCTGAAGGGGTAGGCATTCAATTCACAAGTGGAAAGCCAGAAGTAAAAAGAAAAAGAAGAAGGTAGCAACCCACATAAATATGCCAGGATTTCTGGATTGCCCTTAGTAAGACGAAGACAACTTATTGAGTCTTCAATTAATGATATAGCAGAACTTTCCTCACCACTGATGGAAAACTCAATGCGGCCACTCTGTTCAGAGAGTCGTCTTGCACTGCTTTCTTCCGTGTAGGCACAAACAAATGATTTATTTATTTCCTGAAATTCTGCAGTGATTTCCAGGGTATTGTTGAACTGTTCTGGGAGTTTAGTCCACCCACGTTCTGCCTTCATTTCATAAAAGAAGAACTTTGCTGCCGGCTGCCCTTCCGGGGGGGAGCATTTCAACTTGATCCGTTGTCCCTGGAGAAAGGACAGCCTTGGAGGGATAATGGACAGCTCTGGAGCTGGTGGAGGCCAAACTGCATTGGGGAAAGGGGAGAAGAGCAAGACGATAATGCCATTCATTCCCTTCCTTAAGCTATTCTCCTGTAGTCCCGCACCCACGAATTCTTTAAATGAGCTGTTGGTTCAAGGTATTCTTGTTTTGCATGGCAATGTCCCTCCCCTCCCCATGAAGTAATGACACAGACACATTATTCAAATTTTAACGGGCGTAAAGACCACAACTTTATTGGTTACGGATGTTGAGCGGTATTGGCTTAGGCATTGGACCCTATCAGCTATATCCGACCCCAACCCGTGTGTTGGGAGTCAGTGAAGGGTTAACCACCAGTAAGGAACCCCAGTGATTAACACCTCCCAGAATTCCCCCTGTGATCACTGTAAGGGGCGTGCCTTAGGCCCTCAGCTCCCCGGGCTTCGGACAGGGCCACGCCCCCGGAAACCTTTACCGGAATACCCTTCAATTGAGGGGCGGTTAATGACGCTACCTCCCCTCCTCACTTCATATGGAAATTTCCAATGCCTAACCGCCAAACCAAGAGTTGTGATGATTGCTACGAGGTAGGTGAAAAAACCCATTTTGGCTAGTCCAATTGGGAAAAAGTCCTACCAGGCCCCCCGGCCAACCAAGGCGACCAACCGAAGTCCATAGCAAGGTCAAAGCTAAACCTAAAGGGAGGGTGGGTGGGTGAACCTAACCAGCTAGGAAGCGGGACAAAGAGGGTGAGTTTCCCGCCCGCCAATAGTTTAAACGAACTAAGACACGCCCCCCACCCTCCCTTTAGGTTTAGCTAAAACAACCGGATTGGTTGTCCTGTGGGAGGCGCGGGAATAATCTACCAATCGCGCAGGGGCTGGGTTCAGTCCCTACGCGCGAGATCGGGTCGTGATGCCCGCAAATCCACCTCCTTTTGATACGGGAGTGGCCTTGTGCCAAGAATGCCTTGGTCCTTCTCAGACCTGCACTAAACAAATGCTACACGCAGATTTCCACAATCTCCTTACTTTGGGCCACTATCATAATCACCTAAACAGCATTCCAATTATTCTGTTCCATTAACTGATGGAACTTTTCAGCAAAACCATTCGATTTTTGACAAACGTAATTTCTTGAGAAAAGCTCACCTAAGTAACACGCATGTTTGAACCTTGGGTTGCCAGATGTTGTTGGATTGCAACACCCATCAAGCTGGTTGGTGGATGACTGATGGGAGTTGTAGACCAACAATCTCTTTCCCCCTCAATAAGTAAGCAGATGAATGAGAAAAGGAAATAGGACTTTGGGAGGACTACAGAATTTCTGATGATATTTGAATTTTGTACATATTCAAATTGTATTAATAAAATTCCCCTCCTGTCCCTTTGACCAGCCAAACTTCCCAGACTCCAACCAGTTTCCCACTTCAACTTCCAAGAGATCCGTATTGCAAAGAAAGACCTCCTCACCCAACACCGAAATCCTGATGGAGTTGCTCTCTCTGGATACGATCTCTCGCCCGGATTCCACAGTGTGGTACCTGCAGAAGTAATTTCCACCATCTTGAAGAACCAGGCGCAGTGTGTGTGTGATGTTGCCCAGGGAGGAGGAGGAGGGATTGACTGGATACAGTTCCTGTTGGTCCCTGAAAAACTGGGTCCTTGATACATGACGGGTTTCGGAAGAGGAGCACTTGAGTTCTACAGATTCCCCACTTGTATAGACATCCTTCTTTGGAGAAACAGAGAAAACTGGAGCATGAGGGAGCTCTGAAAGGGAAGTTGAAGGAGGAGAGAGAAAGGAAGAGAAGTTTTTGTGGCTAGCTTCTTAAGCACTTTTGTCTCCCAGGAATTCAGAGCATAGCAATGCTATAGACTCAAATTGACGTAACACTGGTCCCTATTCTCTGGTAACGGTTGGGATTTCTGTTCTGCATGGGGTCCAGGAATCTTTGGCAGAGAATTCGCCATATATGAGATTAGGGCTACAATCTGAGACTGTGCGACTTCCAGACCAATCCCTTCAGCACCTCTCCTTAAGATCCAGCTATATTAGAAGCGTAAACCAATGTTATAACACCCGTGCTCTCTCGCCTTCCCCAAGGAACCAGGAGGATGTTGACTTTGTGACTATATTCAGGGACCTTGCTTTGTGTTCCTTGGACTTGGCAAATTAAAAACAACAGAATGGCTTGGGCAGAATCACCCAGATGGTTCAGACTTTGCACGTATAATTCATTCACAAAGAGAATGTTCCTCACCTCGGTGAAGATCAGTATATTTCTCAAGCGCTGTTTCCCACTGTGTAAGCAAAGGCTTACACAGTTCTTGAACCTTCGGTCACCAGATGTTGCCGAACTACAACTTCCATCAAGCAGGCAAGGGATGATGGGAGTTGTAGAGCAGCAACAATATCTGTGCCCCCCAAGACTGAAGAACTGCTTAAAATAAACCTGCCCCTTTGCTACATCACATTAAAGCTCATCTTCACAACAGACTTCAATCTTCAGTATTGTACTCTGTTGGCTTCCCCCAGGAACTATGATGGTGGCAGTTTTGTGATGATGCTGAGAGATCTTGGCCAGAGCTCCTTTGATCTCTCTCACAGTTACAACTACCAAAATGGCTTGGGCACAGTAGGAGCTATGATCCCCAAGCTGGCTTAGCTGTTGTGCATGCAATTCTGTCACAAAAGAGTATGTTTCTCACCAGTGATGGACAGCACAACCTCGTTACTCAGCGAAGACAGGGATAGTCTCTTTTCCCCCAGGTAAGCACAGACAAATGTTTTGTTTGTTTCCAGGTGTGCTGTGGAAACCTCCAAGGTATTTTGTGCCTGTTGCCCATACACGACTGGTACACCACCTCTCTTTTCATAGAAAAAGAACAGTGTTGCCTTCTGTCCTTCTGGGGGGGAGCATATCAATGAAGCCTGTTCTCCTCGAGCAAAGGTGCTGTGTGGGGGTGAAAGAGACAGCCAAAGGCCTGATGGATGTGCAGCCACAATATCTGAGAAACAGAGGGAGATACAATAAAAAATACAGTTCGGCCACTCCTTTAGGATCTCCCCATTGCATTAGGTGATTCATGAATCCCTATAACCTTCCACAATTCTTCGATTACTGCTCGGGATTGACTGTCCCAGCCCATCCCATTCCACCTTTTACTCCAATGCCTCTTAAACTCAAAATCAGATTTTGAAAATCTCTCTCTCCTCCCTTCTCCCCTCCCCCCAAAACCCACTTGGACCTGGAAATCCCGGATCTGTGCTTAGAAAGCAGAGCATGAAAAGAAGAACCGGATCTGTGCTTAGAAAGCAGAGCATGAAAAGAAGAACCTCGACCAGGAACTTTCTATCTTCTACCCAAAATACACAAACCAGGAAATCCAGGACGCCCCATCATCTCAGGTATTGGCACCATTACAGTGGGGGTTTCCGGTTATATGGACTCTGTTCTGAAACCATATGCCATCAGTGCTCCCAGCTACGTACGTGACACCACAGATTTTCTGAGAAAAATACAATCTTTGAATAACCTTCCTAACAATACTATTCTAGTCACTATGGATGTGGAATCTCTGTATACCAACATCCCACACAACGATGGTTTACAAGCTATAAGGAACACCATTTCAGATAAAACCACAGCAGACTTTGCTACGAAACTCTGTCATTTTGTCCTTACCCACAACAACTTCAAATTTGGTGAGGACCTGTTCCTTCAGATCAACGGCACAGCAATGGGCACCCGCATGGCCCCACAGTATGCCAACATCTTCATGGCAGATTTAGAACAACGTTTCCTAAACTCCTACCCACTCAAACCTCTCTTGTACCTGCGTTACATTGATGATATTTTTATTATCTGGACACATGGTCAACAGACCCTGGACACCTTCCACAAGACATTCAATGACTTTCACCCCACCATCAACCTAACTATGAACCAATCTATGCAAGAAATACACTTTTTGGACACTACTATAAAAATACAGGATGGACACATAGACACCACCTTATACCGCAAACCAACTGACCGACAAACATATCTACATGCTTCTAGCTACCATCCCAAACATACCAAACAATCCATTGTATATAGCCAGGCCCTACGTTACAGCCGCATCTGTTCCAACTCTACAGACAGAGACTCTCACCTAAGAGATCTACAGCAAACCTTTTTAGAACTAAAATATCCACCTGATGAAGTTAAACAACAGATCGACAGAGCCAGACTGATACCCAGAGAGAACTTGCTGCAAGACAGACCCAAAAAAGAAAATAACAGAACACCACTAGTCATCACATACAGCTCCCAAGTTAAAACAGTACAACGCATCATCAGAGATCTACAACCTCTCCTAGACAATGACAGTTCTCTTTCTCAAGCTCTGGGAGGAAGACCCTTCATCGCATACAAACAGCCACCCAATCTCAAACAGCTCCTCACCCACAATAATACAAAAACAGGACTCAACATGGACACTGGTACCAGAGCCTGCAATAAACCCAGATGCCAACTTTGCTGCCACATAAACCCGGATAACACCATTACTGGTCCCAACAACATCAAACACACCATCTCAGGACTATTTAATTGCTCATCTTCCAACATTGTGTATGCAATCAAATGCCAACAGTGCCCTTCAGCTCTCTATATTGGACAAACAGGCCAAACCCTACGCCAAAGGATAAATGGACATAAATCTGATATCAGGAATCACAAGACAGAGAAACCAGTAGGAGAACACTTCAATCTCCCAGGACATTCTATAAAAGATCTCAAAGTAGCTGTCTTAATACAAAGAAATTTCAGAAATAGACTGGAAAGAGAAGTGGCTGAATTGCAACTAATCACCAAACTTAAAACCATGGAGAAACCTGGTTTGAACAAAGACATTGGATTCTTATCTCATTATACTTAACAAAGCCATCTTTAGCCATCTCACCCCTTCCCTCCAAGACTAATTGCAGCCGTTTAGAGAGTCGTCAACAGGTTTTCCACACTTATCAACCTATCACCCATTCCCACCACCCTTCTGAGTAATACCCCTCCCCACTCCCCCACTATATTTAAGGATCTGGTGACTTCTGTTTCAGTGTATCTGAAGAAGTGTGCATGCACACGAAAGCTCATACCAGGAACAAACTCAGTTGGTCTCTAAGGTGCTACTAGAAAGAATTTTCGATTTTGTTATGAAAAGAAGTGTGGGTGATCCTTTTGACTCACCATTCACACCCTTCAGCTCCGGGACTTCAAGATAAGGGACAGGATAAGGAACAAAAGTGCCCCAACAATATATCCACATCTAAATTTTATGATGTGTTCACACAGACAGTATTTCCCAACCACTCAGTACTTGAGGTTATATTAATTGGATTACCTACAAGGGCTGTCATCCAGGAAAGAGCCGAAAATGAGGCTGAAAGAGAACAGGAGAAAAATGTTGTGCTTACATTATGTTAAAAAAAAAATGGCATTGTTTCACGTTTCATAATCTGGACTCCTAAATAGCCTCATACACATTTTTTTTTGCACAGCAATCGCCTCTATTTTGACACATTTCTGAATGTTATGTTCACCAATATATGGATTTATAAGCACACTTTACCCCAGAATATTCTTTATTTTAAAATAATAAAAGTATCAACGACAACAGCAATAATGATGATGATGATGATGATCTAAAAAGAACTGCTTTGATCGGTGGTCATGGTGGAAATAAAAAAAACCCAGGAAAATTGTGAACCCAAGCAAGGGCTCAAGATTGTCAATCAGTCCTTCAGAGATTGTGAACAAACTATTGGCAACAGGTTTTTTTTATCGGATTTTATTTTGCAGGAAAGGTAAAGGTAAAAAAACAGCCCACTTTCCCATGCCAGTGACATTGTGTGGGTGCTGTGAAAGATTTGCCTGAGACGTGCCCATCCCTCCCTAAAGACCCACCTGGAAACAGAGAATAGAGGCAGAAGATTTGAGTAAACACAGACAGTGTAAACTGGGAAAGGATGTGTAGATAGGAGGCTCCAGAAGAAGGAAAAGAGGGTGGTTGGAGGGCAGAAGAAAGGGGTCTTACCCAGGAGGACAAAGAGACGGCCAATTTGCTCCATGCTTCAAAGGCTGAGTTTAGAAGAAGCGGCTACACTGAGCTGATGCATCTGCAATAGTGATCTTCTTTCCAAAACAAAAATAATAATTTTTTCTCTCCTTCCAGTAGCACCTTAGAGACCAACTAAGTTTGTTCTTGGTATGAGCTTTCGTGTGCATGCACACTTCTTCAGATACGCAAACACACTGGGAAGAAACACAGTGGCATTTCTGAGCATTATGGGCGCGCCATTGGTGTCAAACGGGGCTGACCACCAGGGTGGCCTCAAGATGAGTTCCCAGCAGGCCTTGCAGCACTGAGCTGCTCTGCAGAAGCTGCCATGGCCACTCTCAAATGCAGATGCGGATGCTGGGAGAAACTGGGTAACTGACAAAATACTGCACACGTTAGCACCTGTCGCAGGGGACACAGGGAAGCTGGGGCTTTTTAAAGTCACTGAGGGGTGACAAAAGGTATTTGAAAAACACAAAACGCTCATTTACACTTACGCAACGGAATACACACAGCATCACACCGGATGGAGGCGCAGCTATTTTGCACAGCTTCACACAGGATGGAACAGTCCTCATGCTGGTTTGTGGTCCTCACTTTCTATTTTGTGCTTATTTTTGGAAGCTGTTTTTTTTTTTTTTTGCACAGCTCTGTGACACGCAAAGAGCAAGAAGCGGTGACGTGGAGGAGAAGCAGATGGAGGGGTTGAAAAAAAAGTGTCCTCGAAGCCAAGCCGTTTTTCATGGGGAAAGTGGCAAGGCTGGCAATCTTTCTCCACTTCCTAATTTCACTTCTCATTTCATTCCTCTCTTCCCATTAACCATGGCTTGCATGTCCCTGACCGAGAAATCCCGGACCATCTGCCTCAAATTATTCCGTTCACCTCTCACAGAGTCACAAACCTGAGCCCTGAATTCTTGAAAGGGATGTTCTTTAAATGTGATTTGAAGGTATAAGTCAGTACCCAGCCTAGGTTCCTGGAAGAAGAAATCTTCAAACATTTGCCTCTGATATTGTGATTACACACACACATGCACACGCACACACACGTCTGTAAGCAAGTCGTTCACCCTCTTCACACCCACAAATGTCAGCTTATTTGATGCAAAGCATGCTGAAAATCTTGTGGTCTGGCCTGTGGCCAACAGCTCTTGACCACTGTCACATGTCTAGTCTTATTCGTAGCCTTTCTCCCACTTCCTCTGACTCTGGGGCTGTGAAAAGTAGATTTTATACATGCATCTCTGTTACACCCAGTTACTGAAGGTTCAGCCTGTTTAGTGTAGTTCATAGAATCCAAAATTCTAGAACTTTCCACCCCAGTGGGGCAGACGGTTCACAGGGTATGAAGGACTTGCTCACAAATTTATTGACACCTGTATGAATTATTATGGCTAGAAAGTGGAAGGAGCAAGTAGAATATAAAATGGAAGAATGGTATAAAGAGGTGTGGGATATAGCTATGAATGATAAATTAACATGTGCTATTAAGGTAAGACAGGGAATATAAGAAATGATTTTGAGGAGGTACGGAGGGTGTTTATAGAATTTGTACTGTTTAAACGGAAAGGGGTCAAACCATCACAAGAGGTGTTGAAATTTTGGGAGGTTGGATAGTTACAATGGAACGATCTCGGTGGTGGGGTGTACATTTTTATTCTTAGTTACAGGTGGGTAGCCGTGTTGGTCTGCCATAGTCAAAACAAAATCGAAAATTCTTTCTAGTAGCACCTTAGAGACCAACTGAGTTTGTTCCTGGTATGAGCTTTCGTGTGCATGCACACTTCTTCAGATACACTGAAACAGAAGTCACCAGATCCTTAAATATAAAAGATCTCAAAGTAGCTGTCTTAATACAAAGAAATTTCAGAAATAGACTGGAAAGAGAAGTGGCTGAATTGCAACTAATCACCAAACTTAAAACCATGGAGAAACCTGGTTTGAACAAAGACATTGGATTCTTATCTCATTATACATAACAAAGCCATCTTTAGCCATCTCACCCCTTGCCTTTCCCTGCAAGACTAATTGCAGCCGTTTAGAGTCGTCAACAGGTTTTCCACACTTATCAGCCTATCACCCATTCCCACCACCCTTCTGAGTAATACCCCTCCCCACTCCCCCACTATATTTAAGGATCTGGTGACTTCTGTTTCAGTGTATCTGAAGAAGTGTGCATGCACACGAAAGCTCATACCAGGAACAAACTCAGTTGGTCTCTAAGGTGCTACTAGAAAGAATTTTCGATTTTATTTTTATTCTTATTTATTTACTAGCTGACCCGGCCACGCGTTGCTGTGGGTTTTTTAAATGGTTTTTTTGAATGATTGTATTTAGTTTGCGGCACCCCCCCCCCGTTTTCATTTACCCTATTCCCCCCCGTTTTCAATTACCCTCTCTTCGGCCCCCCCATTTTCAATTCCCCTCTTTACGCCCCCCTTTTCAATTTCCCTCTTTGCAGCACCCCCCATATTCAATTACCCTATTTTCGCCCCCTCGTTTTCAGTTACCCTCTTTTGGCCCCCCGTTTTCAATTACCCTCTTTTTGGCCCCCCCTTTTCACTTACCCTCTTTTTGGGCCCCCCTTTTCAATTCCCCTCTTTGCGGCACCCCCGTTTTCATGTACCCTATTTTCGCCCCCCACCCCGTTTTCAATCACCCTCTTTTGCCCCCTGTTTTCAATTACCCTCTTTGTGGCACCCCCCTTTTCAATTACCCTATTTCCGCCCCCCTCATTTTCAATTACCCTCTTTTGGCCCCCCCTTTTCAAATTCCCTCTTTGCAGCACCCCCCGTTTTCAATTACCCTATTTTCGCCCCCTCGTTTTCATTTACCCTCTTTTGGGCCCCCCTTTTCAATTCCCCTCTTTGCAGCACCCCCCGTTTTCAATTACCCTCTTCCCCCAGTTTTCAATTACCCCCTTCCCCCCATTTTCAATTACCCTCTTTTTGGCACACACCCCTTTTCAATTACCCTCTTTGCGGCACCCCCGTTTTCAATTACCCTATTTTCGGCCCCCTTTTCAATTACCAATTTGTGATATTGCAAATGGCCGACAGAGCTCTGCCAGGGGGAAGCTGTATTAGCCGCAGTACCAGTATTTGCTTGTGACATCAAATTGTGGAGCCAAGGTCTAGTTTTTGTAGCTGCAGTACCAGTATAGCCGTCGCTAGATGGCGCTGTTTTGCTGGTGATGTCTAATGCGTGCGCCTATTTTTTGCCTTTATTCTATAGTTTAGGCATGACAGGTGTTTTTTTTTTAAAAAAATTACGATGCCAGATCCTCCCTTGATGGTCATGTTACGCTTTGTACTAATTTGATGCGCTTTGGTCCAGCGGTTACGGAGAACATTGGTGTCCGCCGTGCACACAATGGGGACATTTTTATATATATAGATGATTATTACTTTGTCCAGAAAGAAAGAAAGAAAGAAAGAAAGAAAGAAAGAAAGAAAGAAAGAATTCTAGAACTTTAGAGTTGGAAGGGACTCTGAGTCCAGCCCCTCCAATGCAGAAATCTTAACTAAAGCATCCATGACAGACAGCCATCCAACCTCTGCTGAAAAAGTCCAAGGAAGGAGAGCTCACCACCTCCCAAAGCAACTACAGTGGACGCTCGGGTTGCAAACATGATCTGTGCAGGAGACACGTTCGCAACCCACAACGTTCACATCGCACAGCGTCGTGTCTGCGCACGTGCGGGTTGCGATTCGGCGCTTATGCACAAAGCGTGATTTAGTGTTCCTGCGCATGCGCGAGCGCTGAAACCCGGAAGGAACCTGTTCCAGTACTTCCAGGTTCGGCACGGTGCGCAACCTGAAAACGCGCAACCTGAAGTGTCTGTAACCTGAGGTATGACTGTACTCTATTCCCAACTCAAGAATGGAAAGCGAAATGCAGGGGCGTAGCAAGGGGGGGCAGGGGCGGTCCGCCCCAGGCACCGCCCCGGGGGGGGGGTGACACTTCCTGGTCCGCCCCTTGCCTCCATGCCGCACAGGAGCCAAGCGGTGAAAAAAACATTTCAGCGGCTTTTTCTGACGCTCAGCTAGCCTGCAGAGATGGGGCGGGCTAAGCAAGTGTCACTCCCCTGTCAGCTGGCCCGCCCCTCGCCTCCATTGAAATGTGGCGGGGGAAGGAGAGCGAAGCAGGCAAAGCTCCTGCTATGCTCTCCTTCCCCCGCCCCCTCAGCGACTTTCCGGGCATGCACTGTCCTGACGCATTTCAGTGTATCTGAAGAAGTGTGCAGGAGAAATGATTTTGAGGAGGTATGGAAAGTATTTTTAGAATTTGTACTGTTAAAATGGAAAGGGGTCAAACCATCACAAGAGTTGTTGAATTCGGAGGTTGGATAGTTACAATGGTCTCGGTGGCGGGATGTAGATATTTTTATTCTTATTTATTTATGATTATTATTTTGTCAAAATAAAAATAAAAAATGAAGAAGGCATGCTCTGCATATGCAGTTAGTGATAATTCTGGCTGTGACGATTCTACCAGGGGTTACTTCCGTCCACATCTGCATTCCTCCTGGGATGTCCATCTCTCCAGGCTCAGCTTCCCTGGCCTTGCCAAATAGCTTTGTACTTCCTCCTATAAATGCAGACAACCAACACCAGGAGGAGGAGACATCCGCAGATGCCACATTTAATGGCCAGTGGGAGAAAAAAAGGATATGAACCTGCAAGGGAATTGCTGTTGATCAGAACGGGTTATTGATCAGAGAACTAGTCAATTGTTACAAAAGAAAGACTTGGCTAGTATCGATGAACTTTGCTGCTCCACATCTTCCCCTCTTTGGCCATTCTAACTTCCACCCTTCCTCTTCCCTCCCTGGTCTCTGAAGGTCCCTTCACTGTCCCTTTCTAAATATTATTCTTCCCATCCATCCGTATTCTGTATTTATAGACTGCCTTTCTGGTCGACCCTCTCAAACGGAAGCATGGCAGCATCATAAAATTCCTGTTTTATCACTTAAAACATAGCCACGCATGATAAAATAACAGTACAGTACCATCAGATTAAAAACAAGACCATCAAACAAAAATAATAACGGTACAAAAGCAAACAAACCAGGTAGCAGTAGCACTGTTTCCATATATTTCTATAGGGTAAAAATAATATTCCGCACTGTGCTGAGAGAATCAGATGGGTCAGAATTATTTACAGTGCAACCCTTATTTATTTATTTAGGCATTTTGTTCCTTTCTAGCGCAATTGCAGCACTCAGGGTGGCTTATAACCTATAAAATCACAATTTTATAAAAATAGACAGGGTCCCTTTCTTAAAAATAACAGCCTCATGAGAGGGGTGTACCTTTTTCTGAATCGTCCTTCTTTTGGTCTGTGGTTAATCTGGGGGGCCTGGTTGTGGTGGCAAAACTCGGAACAGCCTGGTCAGGGGTGGAAACTGTAGGCATTGTGGAACGTGGTTCATCTGCAGAGAGAATCAAAGAGCATCCCAAGGTCAAAAGAGATCCACATGTGACAACACCCCTTGTATGCTCCTCAGGGCAGGAACCCTGCCTTTGTTTCTCAATGTCGTTCTGGAAGGGGTGTGTTTCAAAGGCAGACTAAAAACAAGCAAACTTATAAATAATAGAAGAAAAGAGGAGATTGGAAGGACTATGAAATTATGGGTGATCATCAAATTCTATTAACAAAATCATTGGCCCTATTCCTCGCCTGCCCAACCTCCCCCAAACTCAGTCCACCTTCCTATTTTCCCCATATTGCAAACGAAGGCCTCCTCACCCCACACCAAAATCCTGATGGAGTTGCTCTCTTTGGATGGGAACTCTCGCCCTGATACCACAACGTGGTACTTGCAGGAGTAATCTCCACCATCTTGAGGAAGAAGCAGTTGTATGGGTGTGAAGGTGTTCAGAGAGGAGGGGGCATTGATGAATGGCAGTTGTCTCTCATTCTTGAAAAACCGGATCCTCGATACAACACGACTTTCATCAGCTGAACACCTGAGTTTTATGGATTCCCCTCTTCTGTAGATAGCTTTTTTGGGAGAAGCAGTTAAGACTGGGGGATGAGGGTGTTCTGAGAAGGAAGTAGAAGGACCACAGAGAAAGGAAGAACAATCTTTGTTTGTTAAACACCTCTGTTTCAAGAATTTGGAGCATACCCAACTTACAGTTTAATTATTTTAACAATACAGTGGTTAATCTCTGGTTAAGAACTTAATTTGTTCCGGAGATGCATTCTTAACCTGAAACTGTTCTTAACCTGAGCTACCACTTTAGCTAATGGGGTTTCCTGTTGCCGCCGTGCCACTGCTGTGCGATTTCTGTTCCCATCCTGAGGTAAAGTTCTTAACCTGAGGTACTACTTCCGGATTAGCGGAGTCTGTAACCTGAAGTGTCTGTAACCTGAGGTGTCTGTAACCCGAGGTACCACTGTAGTCCCTCCAGTAAACCTTGGGATCTGTGGCTTGGGGTGGGGTCTTGGGATCTCTAACAGAGAATTCCTGTCAAGCTTCAGGGAATTCCTCCCCCCATGGCAGTAGATAAGAACACATCTCCTAGAAATGGCGGTGCTCCCAATTAAGGGAAACACCCCTGCCATCCCTATTAATCTACGTCACTTCTACACCTTGTAATCTGAGCTTTTACCCTCTGTACTTTCTGTTCCGACACTTTCTGAGCTCTTCTTGACCTTGGTCTGAGCAGAGGAATGCTGTCCAGAAACTCTGAATCTGTTAACCCCCTCTCTCCCAGTGTTTCTTCTCCTAGCTGTTCCCCATCCAGTATTTCCCAGCTCCTGCCTTCTGAACTATGTCCCTCTGCAAACCATGGCTCCACATTTATGTCTTCCGAGTTCAGCTTGCACGTCAGGATGTGCAGAGGAAAAACCTCCTTCTTGTCTGAGTAACTACAGCTGCCCATTCCCCACTAATAAGATGAGAGGGTCCAAGTTCAATACAGTTTGAGACTTTAAGGCACTTCTTCTTATACAGTGGTACCTTGGCTCTCGAACTGAATCTGTTCCGGAAGTCCATTTGATTCCCGAAATCATTCGAAAACCAAGGCGTGGCTTCCTGCACTCAAGTGGAAGCTGTGTTAGACATTCAGCTTCCGAAAAACGTTCGAAATCCGGAAGACTTACTTCCGGGTTTTTGACATTCGGGAGCCGATTTGTTTGGGAGCTAAGCCGTTCGACAACCAAGGTACCACTGTAAATCATAAGCACTTCATTGTCACCTTGTAAAATAACCAGGCTGACATTTCCCATATTCCCCACTCCATGCCAGACACCGAGACCTTTTGGATCTCCCCCAACAGCATGCAGAATAAACTCTCTCACCTGTCATGACTACAGAGATGGGAGAGCTCATTGGGGACTGAATCATCTGTCTTGAATTCTGCAACCAGTATAGGCATCTGTATTTTCCAGCAGTATTTTCATTCACAGGGAATGCTGCATAGGGGCCTACCCCTTGATCTGGCAACACCTTGTAGTTCTGATCATGTTGTTCCTTGTAGAAGTTGAATCCTGCCACGTCCATTTCCGCAGGAGCTGAACAGGTCAAGGTAACCCGTTCTCCTGGGCTGTAGACAGGTTCCTGTGGTTGCTGAAGAAGATCTGCAGGTGGGAAGGACTCTGGGTTCCACAGGAAGCGGAGGGAGAGAAGCACCCAAAGATTTAGGGAACAATGTAAAAGGGAAAGGTTTTCTGTTGTCTCACAATTTCCTTTCTAAGACTGATACATAGTGTATGTTTCCTTCCATTTCATTAGATTTCTACCCCACTTTTCATTTGCAGAAATAAATACCCAAGTAGTCTACATAATAAAAAAATGATAGGAGAGAACAAATCTGTGAAAAATAATCATCAATAAAACCATCACAATGGCCAGTATAATATTAAGGTCAGCGAAGGGTGAAGGGGTAGGTATTCAATTCACCCTACGGTTTCTGCCTGCCTGATCTCAGCAGGGAGAGCATTCTTTAGGTAGGAATGGAAAAGGATCTCTGCAAACCCCAATCAGATGGAGCTTTGCAGGTGATATGGTTAAGAAGAGAACCACATATTCAGAAAGTAGAGACTTGGATGGTCTATAAATGGGAGAAGGCAGGCAGTCCGTTAGATAACCTGCTCCTGAGCTGCTGAGAGCTTTATTGGCCACAACTGTTCCAGGTGTCAGGTACCCCCTTGAGCATCCTTGCAGCTGCATTCTTCACTAGCTGCTCCTTTTGAACCAATGCCGAGGGCAACACATTAGAGCAACCCACTTTTTAGGTTACCTGTTCATGGATCACATTGAATAGGCTGCAAAAGAGCAGATGAACCTGATAATATTATCCTTGTCACACAGATAACTCAGCCTCCAATGACAGAGCTGGATGAAGGTTAAGCACCTGCCCCTTCAGAGGGAGCACAAACCCGTCCCAAACTGGAAACACCCCCTGTTGCCATTGCACTTTACCCAACTCCCACTTTGCAGAGGAGAGTTAGCATGGTCAATAGTAACACAGGCAGCTGAAAGATTCAGTAGGGTTAACACAGTTTCATTCCCCCTGTCCCTCACTCACCATTAGGGTGACCAAGACCAATTGAGTCCAAAATCCAGGCTTGAACCCTGGACTGGAATTAATATCTTCCAATCTTCCATGATTAAACATCTTTAATAGACATGAATTCTTTTAGGACTCTCATTAATGGAGTGGAATAGCAGGTTGAGTTCAGCAGAAACATATTCTTTTGAAATCCTCCCTAGAGATCTGGGCATCCTAATGATATTGCACAACCTTCAGGGAATTAAATTAAAAAACAACAACACCCAGTTTAAATAGCATAGATCAGGCATAGACAACCTCGGCCCTCCAGATGTTTTGGGACTAGAACTCCCATGATCCCTAGCTAACAGGACCAATGGTCAGGGATGATGGGAATTGTAGTCCCAAAACATCTGGAAGACCGAGGTTGCCTATGCCTGGCATAGATCCTCCCTGAAGAACACGGGGAATTGAAGTTTTGAGAGAATGCAGAGAAAACCTCTTTAGCATTATCTATAACCTCCATAAAATCAATATTGCCAATATTTCTTGCGAGAAAACAGTGGCAGCCAACTGGCTTAAGTTTAGAAAGAGACAGAAATCCTTCCTCCTCATTAAGATAAAAAACAATTTTATCTATGTTTTATTGTTAACTTTACTATCTACATTGCTTAGATTTTTTTTTTTTTTGAATAAGTGGTATATGATTTCTTTGCACAAGTAAAAAAAAAAAAGTAGCAACCCACATAAATATGCCAGAATTTCTGGATTGCCCTTAGTAAGATGAAGAGAACTTTTTGAGTCTTCAATTAAGTTTGAGTCTTCAAACTTAACTCACCAGTGATGGAAAACACAATGCGGTTACTCTGTTCAGACAGTCGTTCTGCACTTTCTTCTGTGTAGGCACAGGCAAATGATTTCTTTATTTCCTGAAATTCTGCAGTGATTTCCAGGGTATTTTTGAATTCTTCTTGAAGTGTAGTGTAGTTACCATCTGCTTTCATTTCATAAAAGAAGAAGTTGGCTGCCGGCTGCCCTTCTGGGTGGGAGCATTTCAACTTGATCCGTTGTCCCTGGATAAAGGACTGTCTTGGAAGGATAATGGACAGCTCTGGAGCTGGTGGAGGCAGAACTGCATTGGGGAAAGGGAAGAAGAGCAAGGGAAAAATGCCATTCAGCCGCTTCCTTAAGCTATTCTCCTGTAGTTTCTCATCCACAAAATTTTAAAATAAGCTGTTGGTTCAAGGTAAACTTAAGAGGAACAAAATGGAATGCATATTAAATAAAGGAAAAGGGATATCATCTGCATATAAGAAACCCACATATCTAAAAATCATATAAGGGTACTACAAAAATCAAGATTGAGGAAAGAATTTATATCTTCAGTAATTGTGAAAAAGGGGAGTTGTGATGTATATAAATCAGCTATTAAACCCCCAACCATTATTTGAAGATGATGAAGGTAGAATATTGGGAGTGGAGATACAAACAAAAGAAGGGGAAATAATTATAGTAGGCATTTATGCTCCGAACAATAGAAAAGATAAATTCTATAAGAATTTAGAAGAAATACTATGGGATTATGTTAGTGAAAATATGATACTTATGGTTGATTTAAACGGAGTAATATCTACCAAAATGGCTAGAACAGATAGAGATAAAATATCCAACTCAGGAAAACTCCCTCTCTCCTTCTTTAATTTAATTGAAAATCTAAATCTAAATCTAAAGCTTTATTTGAAGTGTGGGAGAGAACAAAAGAGAAATTATAGAGAAAACCCCGTGGTGGACCTCCCCACTAGAGGCAACATCCACACTTAAGAATGATGCAAGAAATATGTGGCCAACATATAAAGAATTAGTAGAAGAAATGAAAGAAAAACCTAAATTAATAGAATATGATGAATTTAAAAGGAGGGGAATAAGATGGTTGTAATATTTCCAACTGAAAGAGACCTTTGAAAGGGACTTTAAAAATAGAGGGTGCAAAAATAAAATATCAAAGCTAGATAAAGAGATTTTACAGAGTAAACAAAAAATACTTACAGAAATTTATAAATTATTAAACAATACACAATTGGATCAAGAAAGCAAAGGAAAGAGCAGGATCATATTTATCAGGAATTGTGAAGAGAGACATCCCAAAAGAGACTGGTACACCACCTCTCTTTTCATAGAAAAAGAACAGCGTTGCCCTCTGTCCTTCTGGGGGGGAGCATATCAATGAAGCCTGTTCTCCTCCAACGGCCTGGTGCATGTGCTTGGGATTCTCTCTCTCTCTCTCATTTTTTAATTAAATTTTCTAATTAACATTTCAAAATATTCATATAGATAACCTTAAATCAACAACTTCCCTTCTTCTCTTTCCAAGGTTCATTTTGCATATCATAAATCCCTGCATATTTGACATGAACTAAACCAGGGGTGGCCAACTCCCAAGAGACTGTGATCTACTCACAGAATTAAAAGCTGATCTGATCTATCCTCCTTTTGGGGGGTTCAAGTCAAAGTTGTAGGGCTTTTTTAGGGGGGAGGAAAGCCCTGTTTCTTTGGGGTGCAGAGCAAAAATGTTGAGTTTTTTAGGGGAGCCAAAGTTGTTGAGCTTCTTTGGGGGGGGAGCCAGTGATCTACCAGATGTCATGTGATCTACTGGTAGATCACAATCTACCTGTTGGACATGCCTGAACTAAACCATTGAGCAATCCATTGTTACATCCATCAAAATTTATTTACACTGAATTTATCTTAATGCTACCAGCATTTTTAAATGAACACAATTTTCACCCATATATTCAGTAAACATTTTCCAGTCTTCTTTAAATGTATATTCTTGTTTTCTTCTATATGTTAAATCTGCAGGTTGCGCATATTCCATCAATTTAAGTTGCCATTCTTCCTTGCTTCCCCCCCATTTTTGGGCTAACAAAACACAGGCCACAGTAGTGGCATACATAAATAGTTGTTTTTGATACCTGGGAATTTCCCTCTGACTTATCCTCAACTTTGATTACTGCTTGGGATTGACTGTCCCAACTGTAGTAGCGTGGGGATAGTGATTTCAGCAAGTGATTTCAGCCCTCTGACATAGCAGGCAGGAGAGAGCTTCTTCAATGTAACACTTTATTCAGGCAAACAAGACTCTTCTCCCCTTCCCCATCAATGTGAAGTCATTGCATTTCACCCGTTTGCCATTGCCACCCCTTCCCCAAAGGGCTCAGCCACACTGTCGTGCCAGGTTTCTAGGCACAGGTCTGGGATTCCCAGCTCCGTGTCCGAGTGGGTTTTTCATGGATTGCCAGTTTTTCAGCGGTGAAATGCTGGTTTTCCTGGGGCAAAAAAATATTTTAAAATAAAACCTGTTTGGACCTGGAAATCCCAGATCTGTGCGTAGAAAGCAGAGCATGAAAGGAAGTGTGGGTGATCCTTTTGACTCACCATTCATACCCTTCAGCTCTTGGACTTCAAGATAATGGACAGGATAAGGAACAAATAGCCACAACAGTATATCCACATCTAAATTTTATGATGTGTTCACACAGACAGTATCTCCCCAGCACTCAGTACTTGAGGTTATATTAATTGTCTGGATTACCTGCAAGGATCATCATCCAGGAAAGAGCCGAAAATGAGGCTGAAAGAGAACAGAGGAGGAAAAAATGTGGTGCTTAGATACCCAGTAATGTAAAACATTTTTTGGCATCATTTCAGGTTTCATAATCAGGACTCCTAAATAGCCTCATACATATTATTATTATTATTATTATTATTATTATTATTATTATTATTATTATTTTGCAAAGCAATCCCCCATAATTTGACACATTTCTGGGTTGATAAGCAAAATTCCCCCCAGAATATTCTTTGTTTTAAAATAATAGAATAAAATAAATAAAATAAAATAAAAACAGCAACAGCAATAAAGATGATGATTATGTAAAAAGAACTGCTTTGATGTCATGGTGGAAATAAAAAAACCCCAGGAAAACTGTAAACCCAAGCAAGGGCTCAAGATTGTCAATCAGTCCTTCAGAGATTGTGAACAAGCTATTGGCAACAGGTTTTTATCGGATTTTATTTTGCAGGAAAGGTAAAGGTAAAAAACAGCCCACTTTCCCATGCCAGTGACATTGTGTGGATGCTGTGAAAGATTTGCCTGAGACGTGCCCATCCCTCCCTAAAGACCCACCTGGAAACAGAGAATAGAGGCAGAAGATTTGAGTAAACACAGACAGTGCAAACTGGGAAAGGATGTGTAGATAGGAGGCTCCAGAAGAAGGAAAAGAGGGGGGTTGGAGGGCAGAAGAAAGGGGTCTTACCCAGGAGGACAAAGAGATGGCCAATTTGCTCCATGCTTCAAAGGCTGAGTTTAGAAGAAGCGGCTGCACTGAGCTGATGCATCTGCAATAGTGATCTTCTTTCCAAAACGAAATAAAAAATATTTTTTTTTTCTTCCAGTAGCACCTTAGAGACCAACTAAGTTTGTTCTTGGTATGAGCTTTCGTGTGCATGCACACTTCTTCAGATACACAAACACACTGGGAAGAAACACAGTGGCATTTCTGAGCATTATGGGCGCGCCATTGGTGTCAAACGGGGCTGACCACCAGGGTGGCCTCAAGATGAGTTCCCAGCATGCCTTGCAGCACTGAGCTGCTCTGCAGAAGCTGCCATGGCCACTCTCAAATGCAGATGCGGATGCTGGGAGAAACTGGGTAACTGACAAAATACTGCACACGTTAGCACCTGTCGCAGGGGACACAGGGAAGCTGGGGCTTTTTAAAGTCACTGAGGGGTGACAAAAGGTATTTGAAAAACACAAACGCTCATTTACACTTACACAACGGAATACACACAGCATCACACCGGATGGAGGCGCAGCTATTTTGCACAGCTTCACACAGGATGGAACAGTCCTCATGCTGGTTTGTGGTCCTCACTTTCTATTTTGTGCTTATTTTTGGAAGCTGGGTTTTTTTTTCACAGCTCTGTGACATGCAAAGAGCAAGAAGCGGTGACATGGAGGAGAAGCAGATGGAGGGGTTGAAAAAAAGTGTCCTCGAAGCCAACGCGTTTTTCATGGGAAAAGTGGCAAGGCTGGCAATCTTTCTCCACTTCCTAATTTCACTTCTCATTTCATTCCTCTCTTCCCATTAACCATGGCTTGCATGTCCCTGACCGAGAAATCCCGGACAATCTGCCTCAAATTATTCCGTTCACCTCTCACAGAGTCACAAACCTGAGCAAACCCTTAGCAAACTACAGCGCCCTGAATTCTTGGAAGGAAGGCATGTTCTTCAAATGTGATTTGAAGGTATATGTACCCAGCTTAAGTTCCTGGAATAAGAAAGCTTCAAACATTTGTCTCTGACAATGTGATTTTATATCTATCTATCTATCTATCTATCTATCTATCTATCTATCCATCCATACAACAAAAGTCTCCAAGCAAGTCGTTCACCCTCTTCACACCCACAAATGTCAGCTTATTTGATGCAAAGCATGCTGAAAATCTTGTGGTCTGGCCTGTGGCCAACAGCTCTTGACCACCATCACATGTCTAGTCTTATTCGTAGCCTTTCTCCCACTTCCTCTAACTCTGGGGCTGTGAAAAATACATTTTATACATGCCTCTCTGCTACACCCAGCCACTGAAGGCTCAGCTTGTTTAGTGTGGCCCATAGAATCCTAGAATCCTAGAACTGTAAAGCTGGAAGAGTCCAATACAGGAATCTTAACTAAAGCATCCATGACAGACGGCCATCCAACCTCTGCTTAAAAACCTCCAGTGAAGGAAAGCCCACCACCTCCCCAGGGAGTCTGTTCCACTGTCATTCAGCTCTTATTCTCAAAAAGTTATTCCTGGTGTTGAGTCAGAATCTCCTTTCTTGTAACTTGAAGCCATTGGTTCAGGTCCTACCCTCCAGAGCAGGAGAAAATAAGCTTGCTCCATCTCCCACGTGACAGCACTTTAGATATTTGAAGAACATCTCTCTTCTCAGTCTCCTCTTTCCCAGCCTAAACATACCCAACTCCCTCAAAACGATTTCTCCTAAGCCTTGGTCTCCAGACCCTTGATCATCTTGGTTGCCCTCCTTTGCCCACATTCCAGCTTGTGGATATCCTTCTTCAATTGTGGTGCCCAGAACTGGACACAATACTTCAGGTGGAGTTTGACCTGGTCAGAAGAGGTGCTACTATTAGCTCCCTTGATATGATACTTCTGTTGATGCAGCCTAGAATAACATTAGCTTTTCTTCTTTTTCTTTTTTCTGCCGTATGACCCAAGTTAGGCCTATGTGGTGTAGTGGTTAAGAGTAGTAGACTTGTAATCTGGTGAACCGGGTTCGCGTCCCCGCTCCTCCACATGCAGCTGCTGGGTGACCTTGGGCTATTCACACTTCTCTGAAGTCTCTCAGCCCCACTCACCTCACAGATTGATTGTTGTGGGGGAGGAAGGGAAAGGAGAATGTTAGCCGATTTGAGACGCCTTCAGGTAGTGATAAGGTGGGATATCTAACCCAAACTCTTCTTCTTCTGTGGTCTACTAAGACCCCTAGATCCTTTTCACAAGCCAGATGGCCCCCAGCTTATGCTGATGCAGCTGGTTATTTCTGCCCAAGTCAGAACCTGACATTTGTCCCTACTGGAATTCTAGCAGAGCACACAGCCACACCCACAAACAAACCCGCAAATAAGGCTCCAAACAGCTCAGACAAGCAACCAGCCTTAATCCAAAAGACACAAGCTCACTCTCTTCAGTCTCCTCCACCAATCCCTCGATAATGTCCTTGTTTACAAGTCCTCCACCCTGCTTGTGTTTCTGACTAGCTGATGCTTCAGACACGAGAAGGATCTATTGGAGACTCTTTGCTTTCACCTGCTGGTTGGCTGAAGTATCGAGAGTATATTTTTTTACATTTGTCGCTGCTGCCACCTGTTGCAGAGTTTATGTTGCAACACTCTCACATTTGTGCATCTATGTTGAAACACACAATCTCGTGGATTTTATCCTTGGATTAACCTCGAGCAAGGCCAAAGGACATAAACTTCCAATGGCACCACATCTAGCCATTGCAATTCCTTTTCTAACTATTATTATTATTATTATTATTATTATTATTATTATTAATATCCTGCCCATCTGGGCAGTTTACAGCATATCTAAAAACATAATAAAAACATCAAGTCTTTAAAACTTCCCTAAACAGGGCTGCCTTCAGATGTCCTCCAAAAGTCAGATAGGTGTTTATTTCCTTGACATCTGAAGGGAGGGCATTCCACACATAGCTGTCAACCCCCCCCCCTTATTTCGAATAGGATTCCTCTCAAGAAAGGGGAAAAGTTGACAGCTATGATTCCACAGGGAGGGCGCCACTACCAAGAAGGCCCTCTGTCTTCTACCTAGAACAAGGCTGGGGGAACCTGTAGCCTTCCAGTTGTTGTTGGACCAAAATGTATCAGTCCAAGCCAGCATGGTCAAAGGTCAGGGGAAGATTGGGCGGGGTGTATTTAGATATGTCAGAAGATTAAAATGAGAATGGAAAAGGAAGTGGAAATTGCTACAGTATGAATGTTCATCTGTGGTCTAGAACATATGAGTGAAATGTTTGGTATTCATTCCTATCATTTTTTTATTAGTCCAATAAATTTTATTTATTTATTTAATATACTACCCTATACCCGGAGGTCTCAGGACAGTTCACAGCACAATGTGGGTCTTGAACTCATGACCCTGGCATTAAAGAGTCTCATGCTCTCCCGGCTGCGCCACCCACAACCTCCAATTATTGACTGAAAAAAGTATTGTTTTCACATTTCCTTTACATTGAAATGAATTCAAGTTATGTAACTAGTGAAGAACACGATGAAATATGTAGTATTTGGCAGAAGCCGAACTGCAGCTGCATGGAAACAACACTGATTGTGATGAATACATGGCAGAATGGAAATTGCTGCCTTCTTGCATTCCTGGTTGTAGTCTGGCAACATCTGGAGGGCCACACTCCCACCTCTGGTTGAGAAGAAAAGAAGGAATTGATATGTGGACACCCCCCTCTCCTTGATAAACAGGGGATTCCTCTGGAGGCATCCAATGTGGAGATCTACCCAGCCTTTCTTTAAGAAGGCTCTATGCCTTCACCTTGACTAGGGATACTAGGGAGATTTAGTCTTTGTGAATTCCAATATAAGCTAATTGGATCTGTATTTCATGGACTAATATATGAGATGGGCCTGGTGGAAGTTTTTGCGGGTGCTGGTTAATGTTTATTCAGTATTGCTATGTTTTTCTAAAACAAACAGTTTTGGTATGTTCTTTCTAAATGAAAAATGGTATAGACCTCTGTTAAATAATGCTTTAAAAATATTACTTTTAGGCTATCAGGCATGCCAATAGGATTTTTAATTGGCTAAATTTTGGAGTGCAGGGAGAGGTTGGGAGGAAGCTGGTGCAGGATGTGGTTTTGAGCTGATGTATTCATTGAACAGGCTCCGGTTCCACACTCCAAGCTAAGATGGTGAGCCAGAGAAGGAGGAAAATAAGAAACAAGCAGTTCAGCACCTTGGACAGAGCCGAGGGAGCAGGCAACTGGCCCCACACATTCCTAGCTTGAACTGAGCCCTTCCATCAGGGCTGGACCCACCAGAAGTTGAAAGACCACAATGGCCATCATTGCTGGACAATGACTCTCCTGGGTGGCAATGATGAGAATTCAATAACATCAGGGGTGGAGGGTGGGACAGCTTCCCTACCTGTTTACCACCTTTCGGAAGAATGGAGAACTTCAGACAAGTAGTTCTGTGGGCTCTGTTGCCTCCTTGTTAATTCCTACAGCTACAAGAGGTACACCTGAACCCACACATGTGTACACCATTGTGTAGATCCATTGTGAACTCTTGAGAAGAATAGAAGCTCTGTAATAAAAATATGCATGTATACCCTTAACCCTTGTTGCTGTTGTCCGACTCTTTGTGACCCCATGGACCAGAGCACGCCAGGCACTCCTGTTTTCCACTGCCTCCCGCAGTTTGGTCAGACTCATGTTGGTAGCTTCGAGAACACTGTCCAGCCATCTCGTCCTCTGTCGTCCCCTTCTCCTTGTGCCCTCAGTCTTTAAGTCTCTAATAAAGAACTTGTCACAGCAGGAAGTGGGACAAAGATTGGTTTATTACATGGAAATAAAAGAGACCGAGTGCTGCTTTAGACACTGAGGTTATGACTACGTGGGCAGCAAATAATCATTCCATACACACACACACACACACACACACACACACACACCCCTTAGTCCTAAAGAATGAAAGACTCTCCAACTACCCCAAATCTTGGACAGTAAGCATAGCCATGTGGCAGTCCCCCCCCCCCGGAAGTGCATCTGAGGCCTTCAATATGCAGCTTCTGGTATATGCTAAAGACACACCTTCTTTGCCTTGCTTTTGACAATTGAGGTGTATATTTTAGGGCCTACCTTTTGTCTTTGATTGGAAGTTGTTCGAGTGTGTTATTATTATTACCATTATTATTATTATTATTATTATTATTATTATTATTATTACTGCTATTATTTATTTCTACAGTGCCATCCATGTACACGGCACAGAGCCGAGAAGCAGAATATGACACATGAGTTCAACATCCCTCCTCCCCAGCGCTGTGATTGGAGGGTCCTGTCGATATCACTCCATCTCATTAGAAGTTAGACCTGCCAGTCACAAAAGAGCTCCCCCCTCCTTCTCACTGCCTTTTGCTCATTTTGCAAGCTTGGTTTTGCTCCTAGCAGACACACACTTCAGCTTGAAACAGGGAACAGGCTTCATTAAAATATATTTAATAACACAATAAAATAGGGAACGGGAGCAGGGGCATGCATGCCAGGACAGTGCCCAGTGCCAGACATCCCTTTGCAAGGTTGCCTCACCCGACCAGCCTCTTCCTTCCTTGTTGAGTCCGGAGGGGGCTTCTACTCATGGCCACTTTGTAGCAGCGGCCCAAAGGGGCCACAATGAATATGATAATGTGAACCCCAATAAATCATTTAATATGCTTCTAATAGAGAATTATGGTAAACTGCTGCTTTAAGGAACAGATGATTTGGCATGAGACCTTCCCTACAGGGAAAGTAGTACAGCGAATACGTCAATCACACAAAGATAAATACTCCTGCCCAGACCTTTGGGCGGGGTTGCAGTCTTTGCGAAACGATTTCCACTGTAACCCTTATTGCTTTGCAATAAAGAAAACAAAATGGACTCCTAGCTCCTCTAGTCTCTGAGTTTTATTGGCGTAGCTCAGAAGAATGGCCTTTTGCCCAATGCAACAACTTGAATGAGAATAAGACCCCCCGTGTGTGACAATGTCAGCTTCTGGGTTTCCCACAGGGATATCTGGTTGGCCTCAGCAAGAGCAGGATACTGGACGAGATGAACTCCCCGGCTGGATCCAACGGGACTCTTTTAAATCCGTGTGCCCCTGCTTTCTCTACTTGAGTTTGCTGCCGGCAACTGCTGCCTCCTTCCGCTTTCTCACTTCTAAGCCCCGTGTTGCTGCTACATAGGTTCTTCAAGCTCTTTGCTTGCAAGAGAGGCCAGGCAAAAGCACAGCCAGGACGGATGTGGTGGGCTGCCCTATATAACATTATAATAAAGCCTTTGGTGTTGCCAAGGCCCCTGAGCTGAGCTGCATGCCTGGCTGGGGGTACGGCTGCAATGCCTGGGGTGGGAGAAGGTGGTGACGATGACATCATCCCTACTTTTCTCTTTTGAGTCATACAGAGAAGCGGTAAAGTCAGTGAGGGGCAGTTCACCCTAGTTTGGGGGAGAGGAGGCAGGACAGTGGTGAAGAAGAAGAAGAAGAAGAAGAAGAAGAAGAAGAAGAAGAAGAAGAAGAAGAAGGGAAGAGTTTGGATTTGATATCCCGCTTTATCACTACCCAAAGGAGTCTCAAAGCAGCTAACATTCGCCTTTCCCTTCCTCCCCCACAACAAACACTCTGTGAGGTGAGCGGGGCTGAGAGACTTCAGAGAAGTGTGACTAGCCCAAGGTCACCCAGCAGCTGCATGTGGAGGAGCGGAGACGCGAACCCGGTTCACCAGATTACAAGTCTGCCGCTCTTAACTACTACACCACACTGACTCAAGGGAAGCTGACGGAGGATGGAGTTTGCTGCTTTAGTGACAGGTTTGGGACCTCACTTTTCTCTTTCTGCCCAACTCAAAACTGAATTCCAATGTCCGTATTTTCTCATGTCCACCATTTGTCACTGCGTTTCTTCCCTGTATTTTCTTCCTCTAGTTTCTCTCCAGATCTTTCTCCCACGATCAGCTTGTGCAAATCAGCTTGGCTTCTGTCCTTGACAAAGTGGATTTGACCGGCCTCCTCTGGAGTACAACCAGCAAGGGGGGGCCGTAGGGGGAAGGCCGCCCCCAGGTTCCATAATGGAGGGGGTGACAAATTATCAAGGAACAATTACTGCCCTACTAGGGCGGTTCATTAAAAAACTTTTTTTTTTAAATGCCTGCTCCAAAGGTCTTATCTTACTATACTAGGGATTATATAGCTATATATGAAATTTCATGCATATCGGTTAATATCTTGACCCTCTTCCACCAAAATAGCTGTTTACTTGGCTGTTTTCCTATGTCGTGAAGGCTGAAATTTCAGTTCAGTGGAGCACTTACTGTTCCCAACCCTAACCCTGTGGAAAGCCATCTAATTAGACTTTTATTTAATTGTGAGGTGTTTTTAGGAGGCAATTTAATTATTGTTTGATTTTATACCAATGTTATATATCTGATGTTAGCCACCCTGAGCCCGACTTCGGCCGGGGAGGGCGGGATATAAATAAAAGTTTATTATTATTATTACTTGTTATTATTCCTTTGTAAGGAAATATGAAATGATGTAAAACCATTTTTGCAGGGAGGGGGGATCAATGGGGGGGGGGACAAGAAATTTTCCGCACCGGGTACCACCTGACTTTCCTACGCCTCTGAGTACAACCAAGAGAGGGTATTGGTTTTAAAATTATTATTTGCTGCAGCTCTTCTTTAAATAGCCCTTGGATAACAGGCAAAAATGGGAAGGGTGAATCTTTCTGCAGCTCAGTAACCTTCCCTTCCTGGATTTCTGTTTGCTTTTCAGCTGCGGAAGATGCAGACAGGGACCGATCCTTAAAATGTTGCCCATATTCCTTTGTCCCTCCTCAACCTTCTAGCTGTGTTACACGTGAGGAGATGAAGTGCCAAATTGTAACTGCACAGAGTAGGTTGACTAGAAATGCTGCTTCATTCGCTTTCATAGACCACATGCACTCCCTTTTCATTTTTGCCCTCTTCAATGCTACTCTTAATATTTATTTATTTAACAGGATTTATACACTGCTTGGCCACCGAAGCCTCTTAAGCAGTTTACACAAAACAGCATAAAATGTAAATTAAAAATACGGATAAACTCAGTCAGCATTTAAACGCTGCAAAGCAAATACAGTGTTACAGGGACGTTTGGGTGTGACGTTAAGGTTCTGTTTATCAAAATTTCAAATATAGCCGGTAGTTTGGAAAAAAAACAACCAAACCTATACCTAATCAAATAAAATTATTTGTGAAAATACATGCCAAAGTTATATGTCTGGAAGTCAAAAATTAAAGAATCCAAGAACTCTGGCCAGGCAGGAGATCAATTTTAAAGTCTTCAAACAGTTTTATTAATATAGAAGCAAATTCCAGTCGAAATAAATTCCAGGACAAGGCCCTGTAAGTTTTATTTCTAACGTAGGATTTCTTAACATTCCAGCTGAGGAAGAATTAGTGAAAAAAGGCCTTGAATTCTTTAATTTTTGACTTCTGCACTTCCGGCGGCTGGCGCCATTATGGACGGTCCTGGGTTGCTTCGGCTGCGAAGCACCCAGTTCATTCCGGGGGTTAGGAGCCCTGCAGCCGCATAGCGGGGCTTCGGTGGGGGCACGGGAAGAGCGTCCCGTGCCCTGGGCTCCCCGGCTGTGCCCGTTGCGCTCCGAACCCTTCCCCCGCTCCCCCTGTAAAGGGGGAGTGGGGGTGAAGGGACCACGGAGCCGGGCTTTAGGGGAAATGCCCCAACCGGGATGTTTACATGCGGCGGCAAAGTCCGTGATGAGCGTCTCTGTTCTACCTGTCATTAAGGAGTTGCTAAGAAACCAGAAGCTGTGAGTAATTAACTGACTCTTTGTATTCCGGGAAAGCTCTGGGATTAAGAAGAAAGGCAGCCTTCGGGTGGTGAAAGAAATTAACTCTTTAAGTGACTGCTGCTACAACAATCAATAGAAAGCATTTGGAATTTGAGAACTGAGTCTGTTGAGATCTCCTTTTGGGGGTTAACGGAGGAAAAAATATCTCCATTTGAAGTTTTGGTCTTTATACTCCGGGATCGGAAGAAATGGCGGCGATTTGGACTTGCGTAGGAAAAAATTGAGACAAAGGAAGGAAAAGACAGGAAACGTAACTTGATACCCACCTCCCCCCCGAAGATGTTGGACTTTGCGCTTACGTTGGCATTGAAGGATTGGGAGGAGGAGGAAAAACTTACTGTCTTTCAACTGGAACTGCTTGATCGAAAACTAAGAGCCTTGAGTGCGATTATAAATGGAAAGAATTTGTTTTCCACAGAGGAGGCTTTTCGAAAGTTTTATTCAATGGAAACAGACTTCTGCAAAGAGTTGGAAGATGTGTTGGAACGATGGTTGGAGATGGCTGAGCAAATCCGAATGGAACAGGGACCGATTTCAGGGGGTGGCAGTAGCCCTGGAACGGAAAGATTTTTAATATCCAGACTCCGAGGTGGCAGCTCGGGGTCGAGGGACATAGAATTAAGATTTCTACAAGAAGAAGAAGCATGGCACAAAGGCACGGAGAAACTCAGAATGGAGAGGACGAACATCTTGGAGCTCGATGCAGGGTTTGTTGTGGTTGCAACCTGGATCTGTGGATATTTAGAAGAATATAATTGGAGATCTGGTTCTGGTGAAGGACAGGAGAAGATAATGGACAGAAGGGGAGTGGGTTGAACTAATTAATGTATAATAATAATAATAATAATAATATTTATTATTTGTACCCCGCCCATCTGGCTGGATTTCCCCAGCCACTCTGGGCGGCTTCCAACAGAAACCAAATACAACAATATCAAACATTAAAAACTTCCCTAAAAAGGGCTGCCTTCAGGTTTTTTCTGAATGTCAGGTAGTTGTTTATTTCCCTGACCTGTGATGGGAGGGCGTTCCACAGGGTGGGCGCCACTACCGAGAAGGCCCTCTGCCTGGTTCCCTGTAGTTTTGCTTCTCGCAGTGAGGGAACAGACAGAAGGCCCTCGGCGCTGGATCTCAGTGTCCGGGCTGAATGATGGGGGTGGAGACGCTCCTTCAGGTATACAGGACCGAGGCCGTTTAGGGCTTTAAAGGTCAGCACCAACACTTTGAATTGTGCTCGGAAACGTACTGGGAGCCAATGCAGATCTCTCAGGACCGGTGTTATGTGGTCTCGGCGGCCACTCCCAGTCACCAGTCTAGCTGCCGCATTTTGGATTAATTGCAGTTTCCGGGTCACCTTCAAAGGCAGCCCCACATAGAGCGCATTGCAGTAGTCCAAGCGGGAGATAACCAGAGCATGCACCACTTTGGTGAGACAGTCCGCGGGCAGGTAGGGTCTCAGCCTGCGTACCAGGTGGAGCTGGTAGACAGCTGCCCTGGATACAGAATTAACCTGCGCTTCCATGGACAGCTGTGAGTCCAAAATGACTCCCAGGCTGCGCACCTGGTCCTTCAGGGGCACAGTTACCCCATTCAGGACCAGGGAATCCTCCACACCTGCCCTCCTCCTGTCCCCCAAGAACAGTACTTCTGTCTTGTCAGGATTCAACCTCAATCTGTTAGCCGCCATCCATCCTCCAACCGCCTCCAGGCACTCACACAGGACCTTCACGGCCTTCACTGGTTCTGATTTGAAAGAGAGGTAGAGCTGGGTATCATCCGCATACTGATGAACACCCAGCCCAAACCCCCTGATGATCTCTCCCAGCGGCTTCATATAGATATTAAAAAGCATGGGGGAGAGGACAGAACCCTGAGGCACCCCACAAGTGAGAGCCCAGGGGTCTGAACACTCATCCCCCACCACCACTTTCTGAACACGGCCCAGGAGGAAGGAGCGGAACCACTGTATAACAGTGCCTCCAGCTCCCAACCCCTCTAGCCGGTCCAGAAGGATGTTATGGTCGATGGTGTCAAAGGCCGCTGAGAGATCCAGCAGAACTAGGAAACAGCTCTCACCTTTGTCCCTAGCCCGCCGGAGATCATCGACCAGCGCGACCAAGGCGGTTTCAGTCCCATGGTGAGGCCTGAATCCCGATTGGAAGGGATCTAATATAGATGGTCTGCCATGGTATCCGAAATCGGAGTGTGAAGTTTGTTAATTACAAGTCTATGTTAAATAAGTAAGGAGATATTGAGTTTAAGTTAAAAGCAGCATGATAAATGATAGAAGAAATAAGTTTAGCTGTAAGAATATTTGGTTAAGTTTTAGGTTATAATGCAAAGAATAAGATAAAGGTGTTTTTTCTTTTTTAAGTAAAGTTAAATTTTCATAGAGAAAAGTTATTAAGGAAATAGTGTATTGTTTTAAAACCGAAGGTGTATTGGCGGTGGAAGTCAAACGTCAAGATTTGGAACTAGAAATTTTTTTTTTTTAATAAGGTATACAGATAAGAAGAAGAATCCTGACATTATGTGTATTTGTATTTGTTTTGATATTTGTAGGTGTGGGTTGGGTTTGTGTTATTTTGTGAAAATGTCAATAAATTCTGATAAAAAAAAAATAATTTTTGACTTCTGGGTATTACCAAGAACTCCAGATTTCTACAGCAAAGTTATATGTCTGGGCGGGCTTGCCTAAACAAAAAGGGGTTTAGCAGGTGTTGAAAAGAAGCTAAATAATCTTGCATAACAGAGTTCCAGAGTTTAGCAGCTGCTGCATGGAAGGGTTGATTCCTTGCCAGCGTGGAATGAACATTATGCGGCGGTTGTTAAAAGTGCTAGTTCTTAAAATTAGCTAGCTGCTATGCCTGACAACAAACCTTAACTATTGGATTCTTTTGCCCCATCTTTTTGTGCCTGCCAAACAGCCGTGTCCTGCTTACGATAATATTTTATTCTCTTGTTAATTGTGCTGTTTTAAATGTGCGTTTTATATTTGACTTCACTTAGCAATGTTGTGGGTTGTTTTTTTTTAATGTTTAAGATTTTTTTGTTAGCTTTGTTTGTGTTAAATATGTATTCTGTAGTTGACCTCCTTTGTAATGTTTTGTTTTGAAATCTTTAAGAGAATATTTTAGTTTTCTGTTAATTATGTTGCTTTGGCTGCGTACTCTATATTTGACTTTCTTCAGATTGTTTTATTGATGTTTTAATATTCTGTAAACTGATTTGAGATTTTTCTTAAAAATATAAAGTGGTATAGAAACAAACAAACAAACAAACAAACAAACAAACAATAGGGTTTCAACAAAACAGGTACAATGAACAACAAAGAACTCCCAGCCCTGTTTGGGGTGAAATCTGTTTAAGGAAAGTCTATTTCTAGTGATAATATGCTGCAGAGTTTTCAATATTTTAGTTATCTCAAGCTATCTTGCCATGATGCTTGATTGTGCATCTGGCGGTTGATAGCTGCGTTCTTTTGTAGCTGTATACAAAATTAAAATGTTCCATTCCACATCAAAGTTGTTCGTCCCACTGTTGTTGATGTGTTCATTCTCCTTTGCAGTCAAACTTTCCACTAGTGCTAGAAACCAAAGCTGTTGCTGCCAAATTTCACACATAGCAGCAGCACAAGTTGTCCAAAACATCGCGATGGCCAATCTCGCAGTTGTAATATAAATGAAAGTAGTTCCTCATAAACTTCATAATGACATTCCTAATTAAAAACGGGAAAGTAGAACAATCTGAGGTTGCATCAGGATATCTTGGGATGTTATTTCACCAGCTTCTCCAAAGATTCCCCCCCCCTCCAGAATGGTTTAATATTGAGACAGTCCCACCACATATGTAATTATGTTCCTGTCTCCCCATATCCAGCAAAGAGGAGTTTTTGACATGGGTGTAGGGAGACAAATACCAGCAGTATACTCTAGAGGAATCTGAATTGATTTGTTTTTTTGTTTTTTTTAAATCCATTTACCTGAGTCAATTTCTTCATCTAAGTGCATCTCCCCAATTTATTTTAAGGTCTCCAGGTCCCTCACTTGTGACCTTAATCCCCCCCCCCCCACATTTAGGAAATTACCCTCTTTGTTGTGAATGTTTAATTTAAAAGAAGGTCCTTGAATTGAGTGAGTGGCTTCTTGACCTGTTGGATTGCATTCGGAGAACGTTTGGTGTATCTGAAGCCAATTATATTGTAGGTCCCCCAGGTTCTACACTCTCTGAGGGCCAGTGAAAGGAATTGGCCCAATGAAAAAATCCTAGATGTGAAATAGGCCTTTTTCTTTCCATTTCCTATATTGTAGGATTCCCCCCCCTTTTGACTAAAACATTGGGTGGGACAAATAACAAGGCATTCCTTTGGACTGTAGCAATTCTATCTAACCACAATAAGGGGAGTTTGGTCCAATCTGTCAATTTCATTTTTATATCTTTTATCTCTCTGTGAGAGGATAAGTAAGTTTTTCCAGATTTGTTAACGACTTTGGTATTTTTACACCCAAATAGGTAATGTGTCAGGGACTGGGCGGTGGAGGAATGGTGGAGACCGCCTCCCTACCACGACCCTTCCAGGGATGAGGAAGAGGAAGGCAATACTGATTTACAACAGGGGCTTGAGGGAGGTAGAAGCTCAGAGGCAGATGAGGGGGAAAGCTGGGAAATCAGGGGAGAGTCAGAACAACACCTGGCTGATGCGTTGTCATTAGAAAGCATCCCAGAACCCGGAGAGCCAGATGGGCAGGGTATAAATAACATTATTATTATTAAAAACAAAATATAAAATCAAAAATCAAAAAATTCCTTCCAGTAGCACCTTAGAGACCAACTAAGTTTGTTCTTGATATGAGCTTTCGTGTGCATGCACACTTCCTCAGATATGCACATGTTTTTGGACTACCACTCCCACCATCCCTAGCTAACAGGCAGGGGCGTCGTAGGGGGGGCGGAGGGGGCGGGGGGCCCTGGGCAGCGCCCCTGCTGGGGGTGACACATTGGGTGGTGGCCCCGCCCACTGGGTTTTTTTTTTACTTTTTTTAAAAAAAATTATTTTTAGGCTATTTTCGGCACTGCCGGGGTGGAGCCGCAGGGGCCGCCAGCGAGTCGGGGTGTCACCCCCCCTCGCTGGCCACCCCTGCGGCTCTGCCCTGGCAGCGCGGAAAATAGTCCCCGCCCTCCAGCGGCTTTTCGCACCGCTGGCTGGCTTGCGGAGCCGGGGCAAGGAGAGGGGCGGGCCAGCGAAGAGGGGTGACATCAAAGAGGGGTGACTCCCCCGAGGGGGCCCGGGCGGCGGCTTCGGGAGTCTCTGCGGGCTGCAGAGATTCCCGAAGCTGCAGCCTGGCACCCCTTTGTGCTACAGCAGCGGCTTCGGGACTCTCTGCAGTCCGCAGAGGCTTCCAAAGCCCTCGCCCGGCATCCCCCGGGGGCGGGGTGTTGCAGCGTGTGCGTGCGTCATGACAAAAAAACTCTTTTGTTGTCTTTGGGGTGTCTGTTGTGAATAAACCTAATAAGAATAACTCAGGATTTTTTTTTTAAGTAAAAGTGTATCTTAACATCTTTTTTAGTTCATCGTATATCATGTCCCAGAATAATTTTATTCTGGGACACGTCCACCACATGTGGAATAGATTCCCATCCTTATGGTTACATCTCCAGCACTTACTACTAGTTTTTTCTTTTCGTTTTGTTCATTTTCGCCTATTTTGATGGGGTGAGGTACCACCTATACATCATTTTAAAAAAGTTTTCTTTAATTAAATAGCAGGCTGTAAATTTGATATTGTATTTCCAATTTTTTCACCATTTCTCTAATTCTGTTGTATATCCAAAGTCTTGGGCCCATCTGCTTTGGCCACCTTTTATTGGCATCTGAGATTTTATTTGGAATATATTGTCATCAACCTCAGTCTCTTTCCTTTTTTATTTCAGTCTCATTCTCAGTTCTTTCCTGGATGGTGCCCATTGGAGGTAAGAAGAAAATTAATTCATCCTTGTAGCCTGGCGTCACTAACTTTTGAAAGTCACATGGGCACATTTGGATTCTTGAGTGAGTGCCACAGGTGCCATCATTTCCGGTTACTTCTTTCCCTATACCGGAAATCCCCGCACCTCAAGGCAGGAAGAGAGAGCACACGCCCTCACTTGTCTTTTCCTAGGTGAAAATCAGATTCAGTAGAATTAACCAGAATGGTGAAAACTACTGTTTTGGGGGGGACAGGAGGTGGCCAGTTGTGGAGGACTCCCTGGTCCTGAATGGGGTACCTGTGCCCCTGAAGGACCAGGTGCGCAGCCTGGGAGTCATTTTGGACTCACAGCTGTCCATGGAGGCGCAGGTCAGTTCTGTGTCCAGGGCAGCTGTCTACCAGCTCCATCTGGTACGCAGGATGAGACCCTCCCTGCCTGCAGACTGTCTTGCCAGAGTGGTGCATGCTCTGCTTATCTCCCGTTTGGACAACTGCAATGTGCTCTAGGTGGGGCTACCTTTGAAGGTGACCCGGAAACTACAACTAATCCAGAATGCGGCAGCTAGACTGGGGACTGGGAGTGGCTGCTGAGACCATATTACACCGGTCCTGAAAGACCTACATTGGCTCCTAGTATGTTTCCGAGCACAATTCAAAGTGTTGGTGCTGACCTTGAAACCCCTAAAGGCCCAGTATACCTGAAGGAGCGTCTCCACCCCCATCGTCCAGCCCGGACACTGAGATCCAGCTCCGAGGGCCTTCTGGCAGTTCCCTCTCTGCGAGAAGTGAGGTTACAGGGAACCAGGCAGAGGGCCTTCTTGGTGGGGGCGCCTGCCCTGTGGAACGCCCTCCCACCAGATGTCAAGGAAATAAACAACTATCTGACTTTTAGAAGACATCTGAAGGCAGCCCTGTTTAGGGAAGCTTTTTAATGTTTGATGTTTTATTGTGTTTTTAATATTCTGCTGGGAGCTGCTCAGAGTGGCTGTGGTATCTGCTCAGCCAGATGGGCAGGATATCAATAATAAATTATTATGATGATTATTATTACAAAGACCAAGGGTAGTGATCTGACGACACAAAAGAATTAAAGTAATGGCATGACTGCCCGTCAAAGAATGAGTCTTGCTTCCTTGCAGAGAGGGGAGGAGAGGAGAATCGACTTGTGTCTCTGCACATGTTTTAGAGAGCAAAATGTGTCCAACAGCAAACCATGACAAGTGGATGCGTGGTTTGAGGAGGGGGAAAATCTGCATTTATGGGATGGGGCAGATATAAATGCTCTGTGAAATTTCAGCAAGGCACTGTTACATTGTAAGCACCTTAACTTGTCCTTTCTAAAAGGCAGGTATTTCCAGGCTCCCTACAAGTCTATTGTATAGAGTGAACACAGACAATGGACAACAGGGGGAAATGAGGGTCAACAGATTAAACCAGGATGTGGCTGAAGATCCTCATATCAAGGATCTCCCCCAAACCCACTTTCCTACCCAGGCTCCAAATATCCTATCACTGACAATGCCTTGTGCAGGATTCTGACCCAGAATACTTCTCTGCTTCCCTCTGATACCAGAGAACTAAAAACCGCACACAGCTAGGTCTGGTGCTCGGCAGCAAATATTTGGGGTTTAGAGTTCAGGAGCAGAAAGAGGTCAATGAGATAATTAAATTAACTGATAAAATTAGAGGAAGTAGTGACCAAAAATTCCAACAAGATTGGGGGAAATTTGGAGACTACCTGAAAAAGCAATGCCCCACTGTGAAATGCTGGCTCCATTTCTAAGCACTCTGTATTGTGAGCTAAAGTTAGAAAGGAAAATAGAAGAAAATAAAATAGAAGGATTACACACGAGTACCAAAGTAGTAAACTAGAAGAGATAGACTGACAACCTGGGATGAAGACAAGTGGATGCCGTAAGGGAAGGGGAAGTAACAGATAGTAGAAATGGACAAGTATGGACAGAAGAAAGGAAGAAAGAAATATTACTAAAGGTTAGTAGAACTGATTTATATGAATATGGAATTGGATGTTATGTTTTGCTTTGTATTATTTACAACTGAATTATTGGGAATATAGGAAGGCATTAATTGAATGCATTTTGTGGTTTTTTAGGAAGAATTCAACATGTAATCTTTTAACATTGTTATTCTTTGGTTATAATTTGTTTTTTATTCAATGTTCTTTTTTTCTTTTGTATAGATGTAATAAAGTAAATAAAATTAAAAAGAAAGAAAGAGGTCAATGAAAAACATTGACGAGGAGGGAAAGATGTGAATTGGCCTCTCCTTTCCTTCCTCAGGTTTTCAGACGGTTCCACCTCCACCAGCGCCCAGGCTGACCACTTCTCCTCCTCCAAACGCCACCTTTGTCAGAGGAGAGAAAGTCCAGTTTAAATGCCACCGACCAGAAGGGCATAAGGGAGAGTGGTTCTATTTCTTTAAAGCCACCAGACGTGGTCAGTGGTCCAAGTATAGAATAATAAACCGCAGTATCTTGGAAGTCTCCACAATGCATCTGGAGCCAAGGGAAAGTTTTGTGTGTTCTTACTGGAGGAAAAACAGGGAAGGAAGAGAGTCTGCAAAGAGCAACCAGGTTGTGCTCTCTGTTGCTGGTAAGAAACTTTCTTCTTGTGAATGAATTACTCTCTCCGCAATGCCAAAGGGCAGCCCCATCTGGATGTGATGAAAGTGTGAAAAGGACAAGAACCAGAATGTCGTAGCTTCCTAGCAGCTCAGGGAGTCACACCTGGAGAAAGCTGGGAGTTTGGCATCCCAGATGCCGTGTTCAGTTCTCCTCTATGAAATGTGGGGTTTCTGTGGCATGTAAACAATTCTAAATGTAAATTTTGTGTTGGTTTTTTTTTTTTTGTATTTGGGTTGAAGGAAAAAATACCAGCTAAAACAAAAGGAGAATTCCCTGGATGCCTAGATCCAGGTTTAGGGCAAATACTCTTTGGTGAGAGAGCCCTGGCAGAGATTTAAAACCACAAAATATGTAGCAAAGTAAAGCATGGAAATATAGGCTCCCTTTCTAAGATGCTTCCAAAGTTACCCATTTTGCTTAGCATAGAAAGAGGCCACACACATGGCAAGTTAAAAATGGTTTACTTACAAACTCTTTGAAGGTCAGGTTCATGAGCTTTTCCATACAGCAGTCAGAAAACACAGGCCGTAAGACTTAGATTTCAAAGTGGAGAAAGTTTCGAAATTATTTGTATAGAAGCAGAAATATAGCTTGCTTAAGCCATGTTGTCTATGCCTGGAGCATCTAGCTTAGACCTCCTTACTGGTACGGTTCACATGGTGGAATGGGAAGAAAAAAGGCTTTCCTCCTAAGGTGAGGGGGAGTGACCTAGCTAAGCCTGGCAGGACAGCTTACTCTATGGTCTTAACCCCTTCATGCATTAATTAGAGTTAAGCATGTTGATTATATGAGGCTGATTGTCCCACACTTTGACCAGTTTATCAAGGCTTCCATACATGAAATTGCTTTTGGATGACTTTTATTTCTACGATAACAGGGCATTTCATCCTTCTTCTTCTTTCTTTGGAGATCACTCATAGCTGAGTAAGATTGTCTTCCAGAAACACGGTTTTAACAGTGAGTCCGCAAGTGACTGTGGAAGCCAATTCTGGATCCACCACGTCCTTCCAGTGTGGTGTAGTGGTTAAGAGTGGTAGACTCGTAATCTGGTGAACCGGGTTCGCGTCTCCGCTCCTCCACATGCAGCTGCTGGGTGACCTTGGGCTAGTCACACTTCTCTGAAGTCTCTCAGCCCCACTCACCTCACAGAGTGTTTGTTGTGGGGGAGGAAGGGAAAGGAGAATGTTAGCCGCTTTGAGACTCCTTCGGGTAGTGATAAAGCGGGATATCAAATCCAAACTCCTCCTCCTCCTCCTCCTCTTCTTCTTCTTCTTCTTCGTCTTCGTCTTCGTCTTCTTCGTCTTCTTCCACAGTTGGGGACATAGGTTTCTGGATGGGAGTTGATCATGGTAAGGGTTTGCCAAACGTGCCTTCCTCTTAGCACATTTCTCCCTTTTGTCCTGAGTTCGAGTGTCTTCAAAGCCCATGACACCTTTGGTAAAGGCTGTTCTCCAAGTGGAGCGCTCGCAGGCCAGTGCTTCCCAATTGTCGGTGTTTATACTACTGTCGACCACAGCAAACTATGGCAAGTTCTTAAAGAAATGGGAGTGCCGGATCACCTCATTTGCCTCCTGAGAAATCTCTATGTGGGACAAGAAGCTACAGTTAGAACTGGATATGGAACAACTGATTGGTTCAAAATTGGGAAAGGAGTACGACAAGGCTGTATATTGTCTCCCTGCTTATTTAACTTATATGCAGAATACATCATGCGAAAGGCTGGACTGGATGAATCCCCAACCGGAATTAAGATTGCCGGAAAAAATATCAACAACCTCAGATATGCTGATGATACTACCTTGATGGCAGAAAGTGAGGAAGAATTGAAGAACCTTTTAATGAGGGTGAAAGAAGAGAGCGCAAAATATGGTCTGAAGCTCAACATCAAAAAAACTAAGATCATGGCCACTGGTCCCATCACCTCCTGGCAAATAGAAGGGGAAGAAATGGAGGCAGTGAGAGATTTCACTTTCTTGGGTTCCATGATCACTGCAGATGGTGACAGCAGTCACGAAATCAGAAGACGCCTGCTTCTTGGGAGAAAAGCAATGACAAACCTAGACAGCATCTTAAAAAGCAAAGACATCACCTTGCCGACAAAGGTCCGTATAGTTAAAGCTATGGTTTTCCCAGTAGTAATGTACGGAAGTGAGAGCTGGACCATAAAGAAGGCTGATCGCCGTAGAATTGATGCTTTTGAATTATGGTGCTGGAGGAGACTCTTGAGAGTCCCGTGGACTGCAAGAAGATCAAACCTATCCATTCTCAAAGAAATCAGCCCTGAGTACTCACTAGAAGGACAGATCCTGAAGTTGAGGCTCCAGTACTTTGGCCACCTCATGAGAAGAGAAGAATCCCTAGAAAAGACCCTGATGTTGGGAAAGATGGAGGGCACAAGGAGAAGGGGACGACAGAGGATGAGATGGTTGGACAGTGTTCTTGAAGCTACTAACATGAGTTTGGCCAAACTGCGAGAGGCAGTGAAGGATAGGCGTGCCTGGCGTACTCTGGTCCATGGGGTCACGAAGAGTCGGACACGACTGAACGACTGAACAACAACATACTACATTTTAAAAGATTTTCCCTGAGAGAGCCTTTAAACCTCTTTTGTTGACCACCAGCATTGCGCTTCCCCTTTTAAAGTTTGGAATAGCGTAGTTGCTTTGGAAAACGATAATCAGGCATCTGCACAACATGACCAGTCCAATGAAGCTGATGTTGAAGAATCATTGCTTCGACACTGGTGATCTTTGCTTCTTTCAGTACACTGGCATTAGTTTGCCTGTCTTCTCAAGTGATATGTAATTTTTTTTCGGAGATACCATTGATGGACTCTTTCGAGAAGTTGGAGACGGAGTTGTTGTTTATAAGTGGTCCATGTTTCACAAGCGTACAACAAGGTTGGTAGTACAATAGCTTTGTAAACAAGCATTTTGGTTTCCCTGCGAATGTCCCGGTCCTCAAACACTCTGCACTTCAATCGGGAGAAAGCCACACTTGCAGAGCTCAGGCAATGCTGGATTTCGGCATCAATGTCAGCTCTTGTGGAAAGATAACTGCTGTCAGGGTTGAGCCAGATGAGGAGGAGTGGTGGCAAGCCCCCCCTGGTGAGGCTGCACCCACGGAAGAACCTGGGGAAATGGAGGAGTTCGTACCTGGAGAAGACTGGTGGCGGCACTCCTCGGAAGAGGAAGAGTCAGATGGAGAGGGGGAAAGACCAGAACAGGAGGAGGAGGAAGTCGAGCCAGAATCAGGCCCTTGTGAGGAGAGAAACAGGCAGGGCCCTTCCCCTCCTCCCTTCTCAGCTGTAGAGCGTAGAGCTGAGAGACGCAGGGAACAATTAGAGGCAGCTGCAACTCATAAGAGACGTGGTTGCAGGCCAGCTACTTAAGAAAGGCTAGCTGCTCTCTTCACTAGCACCTGCAACTGATATGCTGATTGCGTGGTTGCTCTCGCTCATTCTGTCCCTGACTCCTGGCTTGTTCCTGGCTCCTGGCTTTTCCCTGACTGACTTGGCTGGTTCCTGACTTGGACTGTTCTGACTTCGGCTTCTCCTGACCCCATACTGATATCTGACTGCAGCTGGCTTCTGACCCGGACTGTTCGACCTTGGCTTATCTGACTGACTGCTGCACTTAGCATGCCAACTTGTTGGCGCCCTAACAACTGCCCAGGCAGGAAAAGTGATTGACATTTTCCAACGTTACACCATTGAGTTAGATTTGTGGCGCTGCAGAGGGGTTATTTTGTGCTTTTTGGTGCAGCACTTTGGTTTTTTGGATGTTGAGCTTTTCGTAAGCTTCTGCAAAGATGTGTAGGATGGTTTGGAGGTCATCCTCTGAGTGTGCACACACTACGTTGTCATCAGCATATTGAAGCTTCATGACGGGGGTTATATTGCAGAGCATTTCATCCATTTATTCCCCCCAGCTGACTGGTTTGTTTTCCCCCTTCCTTCCAACCCCAGATTTCCCACTCCCTGCCACCCTTTCCCTGAACCCCCTGAATCCTGTTTACACCCATGGAGAACAGATTACTTTGCACTGCTCAGTTCCTGATGGGCGGGAAGCGGCAGGGTACACCTTTTACAAGGAGCTACAAGGTCAGACATCTGAGGAGCTTCCCCGTAAAGAGTTGGCGATTCCCCATAAAGCTTTGCGCGTTGGTGAAGATACGGCCGGGAACTACAGCTGTGCATATTCCATCAGATTAGAAGAGAAGGAAATCCGGTCTCCACGCAGCAACATCATCTCTGTAATAATGGAAGGTGAGCAAGTTCTGCATTTCCCCCCGTTATTTTTAAAATCATCTTTTAAAAAAACCACTGAGATATAACAATTTGGCAACAACTCCATCTGGATTTTCCATAAATATATGAATGAGTGAACAAAAGGTGGTGACTGCAGGGGGAATTTGAGAATCACCACCAATATTGTAGGCCCGGTCACAAGCTCCAGTTTTGGGGGTGGGACGGGGGAAGATTGTTCTCTGGCTCATTCTAGATGCATCAAAAAATAAATAAATCAGGAAACACAGACCACAGGACTGGCAATCGACAAATCAGGATACTAATCTCAGACCCATGACTCTCATACAGCTGTTTGACCCAGTTATATGACTTCCTGTTAAAAACCAAGTAGACCACAGTCTATTACAGTGGTACCTCGGGTTATAGACGCTTCAGGTTACAGACTCCGCTAACCCAGAAATAGTACCTCGGGTTAAGAACTTTGCTTCAGGATGAGAACAGAAATCGCGCATGGTGGCAGTGGGAGGCCCCATTAGCTAAAGTGTTACCTCAGGTTACGAACGGACCTCCAAAACGAATTAAGTTCTTAACCCGAGGTACCACTGTATTTGCTTTAAGCTTTTGTACTCCTTTGTGGATGAGTCTTACCAGAACCCCTTCCTTTTTTCTGATGCCAGCAGTGAATCTTTTGCCTAGAGTGGTGAACAGAGCAGATTTCCTGCACTTTACTCTCTCAGTCAACAGGAAATGTGAAAAATTCATAGGGGGACAGAGTGGAAAAGTCTGACCCCGGTTACTGTCCAAGAGACCCTTCTCATTTGGTCAAGCATTGAGAATCTGAGGTTGTGCTTATATTGTTTCTGCGAGGGATATTTTAAAGGACTTTTCAGAACTTAATGATTTGCTGAAAGTGATATTTCCTACCTGACTTGGGCCTTCAAGAACAAGACTGGTTTTTTTTTTAAAAAAACCCGTATCCTTTCTGATTTCCTTTTCTCAGGTCCCCCTCCATCACCAGGTCCATCAGTGCTCTATGCATGTTTGGCTGTCCCATTTGTGATCCTGGTGATTTCACTCGCTTTTTACTGCAGATGGAAAAAGACTGGTGGTAAGCGATTGGGGGGGGGGGGGGTCGCTTTGCATTTCATATCCTGAAATTGTTATTGGGGGCTTTTCCCCACTTCCCCACTCTCTGTCCTGCTCTTTCTGGACACTGGTCTGTGCTTAAAAGTTCTGTGTCTAAGCCCTTTCCCCCCCTCCCTTTGCCCCAGAGCTTTCACTGCAGAAATCTGCTCTTTAAATCTCATAACAAAATAAAAAATAAAACAATTCCTTCCAGTAGCACCTTAGAGACCAACTAAGTTTGTTCTTGGCATGAGCTTTCATGTGCATGAAGTGTGCATGCACATGAAAGCTCATACCAAGAACAAACTTAGTTGGTCTCTAAGGTGCTACTGGAAGGAATGTTTTTATTTTTTATTTTGTTTTGACTATGGCAGACCAACACGGCTACCTACCTGTAACTTTAAATCTCAATCAGAGCAAATGGGCTACCTGCAGAAAACTCAAATGGGTGTTTGTTCCGATTGAGTGCTAAAGAGCAAGTTTTCACAGGGAAAGCTCTGGAACAAAAACACACAGACTTGGACACAGAGATTTTAAGCGTGGACCTGTTCCTGGAAAGTAAATGTGGATAATCTTGTTTTGATGGAGAGAGAGAGGGGGGGGAGAGGGAGAGTGAGAGGGAGGGGGAGGGAGAGGGAGAGGGAACGAGATTTGCAGAGGCTGTCTGGTGATCTGGTCTGGATGGATGTGAGTTTGCAAGGCAACGGCCAGCAGGGGTAGCAATATTACATATACATTTTCACTCTTATGCTCTCTTTCTTTGGAAGCAGTGAAATGTTGGGGGAAATCTAATCTAGAAGAACAGGAGGAGGGGGGACCAGGTGATCTTGGAACACTGGAGCCCCAGACAACACTCAGTCAGGTAAGGGGTAAGTTATTAACATTGGGAACCAACTGGCAGTTCTGTGTCCAAAGACAAGATATAAGTTTGTCCTCTTCATAGTTGCTTGTGACCTTCCCAGGGGGCATTGGTCCCTGACCACTGGTCCTGTTAGCTAGGGATGATGGGATTTGTAGTCCCAAAACATCTGATGGGCCGGAGTTTGCCTATGCCTGTTGTAAGGGGATATTTGCCAGTGCACACTCACTGCTCATTCAAGGTTATGAGTAATTGGATATGAATATACAGACTGTAACCTGGTGTTAAGCAAAATATACAAAACTGAGCTAGATCAGCCCTTGAGCTGACTTAGCAGGGCAGTTCTTGATTATCAGAAGGTGCTGGCCATTGTTTGGCCCGCCATATCAAATAAATGCAATGCCCTGGGTTCCTTGAAGACATTTCCTGAGAGCTGAATGTTTGTTATTTGAGTGAAATTCCCTGATCTGGACCTTGTGCAGAGTAGGAACAAATAAGCTTTACCACAAGAATGTTTTACTGCAAAACTGTCTTAAACTAGTTACAAAATAAAACATCGACAAATACAAAGTAACGCATTGCTCTAAACAAACTAGCAATGCGTTCCTGTCTTCTTTAAGTCCTTAACATAGGCCAAGAACTATGTAAAGATTACATTTTATTCACATTTATATATTTAACACGGAATCCCTTTGCATTTGTAAACAAGCTTTAAAAAGTGGGAGAAAAGCTTCATTCTCAACGGGCCCTTTCTGGTTTAACTGGTGAGCAATGGCACATTTGAGTTTCTTCTGTTTTCACAGGGCTCAGGTACCACCTATGCCGTCATCCCCTTTTGCTCTGCTGCAACTTCCTCAGGACCAGTGATGGAGAATGAGCTCCAGCAGGTTGAAGAGGAGGGTCTGTTGTATAGTAAGATTCTCTTTCCATCTAACAACAGAAGAAGAAATTGAAGACGATTGTGGAGGTTTCTGGACAAGTTGGGTCCTAGATTGCTAGCCAATTGGTGGATTGATCCTCAGCAGGGTATGGTCTGAAGTCAAATAAGATTACTACCTTGGCGAAGCTAAACAGGTTTGAGTCTGGCCAGGGCCTGGAAGGGTGACTGCCTGGGAACTGCAATCAACCCTGTTCATTGTTAATATGGTGGTACCTTGGTTCTCAAACTTAATCTGTTCCGGAAGTCCTGTTTGCGGCTTTAGTGACAAGACTGGGGACCCCCTCTCTCTACCTTCTATATAAATAAAAATGTGAATGTTCATTTGTTCAATATCTCAAATCTCAGAAAGTCCTTGACTGATGGCTTTGAAATTTTGAAACAACATTGGGTTCCAATCCAGGAGTGTCTTTATGTAAAAATATTACATAAATGTCACACCTATGACAGGTAAAAACTTGATTTTGGGCAAAAGCAGCACACAGTAATTTCATTAGTCATGTGCGTGCGGGGCGGAGCCAGCAGTTTGGATGGAAGAGCCGTTTATGAGGGAGGAAGACCATGGAACCTCTCCGCTGGGAGAGGAGGCAGGCGGGAATTCAACAGGAGAAGCTGTGGGGAGTTAGGCGAAAATGGGGTCTCCTTCCAGTACCAAATGAGCCACAGTAACGCGTGGCCAGGTACAGCTAGTATATATATAATTTATTTTCCATTTAATATTATATATTCAGATCATCATTATCCACTTTACCACTTTGGCTCCTTAGAGCCTATCAACTTCCTTCCCTCCTGCCTCATGGCTTTCAAAATTAACACACACACACACACACACACACACACACACACACACACACACACATATATATATATATAGAGAGAGAGAGAGAGAGAGAGAGACTGCATCAGACCAACATGGCTACCTACCTGAATGCCCCCCCTAGAAGCAGACTCCGGGGAGAGTCCGGGGAGGGGAGAGCGGGGAGGTAAGTGAGGCAGAGCAGGGGCTTGGTGCCTTCACGCCTCCAGCGTCCCTCTGGAGGCGCTAGGACCCTGTTGCGCTCTGGGGGCTGAGCACGCAGGCCAGGGAGGGGAGGACAGTAGCCTAATTCTAAAGCGGCTCTCCCTCGCTATAATTGGCTCCTGAAACCGGGGGGGGGGGGGGACCCGACCATGGCTTGCCCCCCCTAGTTTTGATCCTGGGTACGCCCCTGGTTGGGGGTCTCTCTTGCCTCCTTGCAAGGAGGGGAGGGAACTCTGTCACAACAGAAAAATGAAGACCTGCTTTGCTTTCACTGCATCCTGTCTCCACCCATTCATCTCTGACTGATCAGGGACCTTGGGGGAGTTGGACAGCAAAAGCCAACCCACCCTTATTTTTTTCCATATCTCTGTTAACAAGGCCTAGTACAAGACACACACACACACACACACACACACACACACACACACACACAATGTCTCAGCATGATGCCAGGTGAAAAGTTGGTTTTCAATTTTTCAAGTCAGCTGCATGTACTTGCTTCCTTAAGGCCCACACTGCTGTCAATTCTGAAGAAGTTTTTGTGGCTGAGGGAGGCGATGCCACAAGGGGCTGGATGTGGTTAGCGGCTCTTGGCAGTGTTAAACAACATCTAGGCTGTCTCCGAGGCCACCGAGCTGAGATGTGTGCCGGGGTCGGTAGTGCTGCATGGGTGTGTACCTGCCCGTACATTTCCTGGCTTGGTCTTTTGGGTTGGGAAATAATAAAATTGGGTATGTCTACTTTGCAACCTCTTTTTGGGCGGAAGACGGCGATGAGCTGAGGAACCAGCTGGGTGGCTTTCAAGAAACACCGACCGAGCATGGCATCTGTGACTTTGGTGACAGGTTTGAGACCTCTCCCTTCTCTCTCTCTCAGATGGAAAACTCCCATCGATATCTCCCCTCCCCAGTTCCTCATGCCTTTTCTCTTCTCTTCTTTCCTGCCAGCCTCTCTCTTGACCCACCTCTGGGGACCGGCCTGTGCAGGTAACGTTGACTTTTGGTTCCTGCTATGACAATTTCAGCCCGTCTTCGATGGGTGGTGCAGTTAGGAATCACGCTTTTAAATGACTTGAGACAACTCTTGCTCATTTAGCAGCTCTGAAACAGGTCGAAATCAACAGGTGGAGCTTTCCAGAGCATGTTCTTCCCCTTTTGGATTTGTGCCTGTTCCTCAGTTGCTAAAAGCAGAGAATAGGAATAGGAAGAATTTATTATTGGCCAAGTACATTTTCCAACATACTTGGGATTTGTTTCGGCTCCATTGCAATGTAAACATACAGACAGTGTTCCTCTTACAATACAAAGAAGCAAAGAAACCCCACCCATATTTTACCTCCCCTTCAGCTATACAACTACGAATTTAACAATTTAATGGCACAAGGGGGAAAAACTATTCTTGTGCCTGGCCGATTTTGTATATGAAGTCCTGTAGCGACGTCCAGATGGAAGTAAATCAAGCAGATGATGACCGGGATGTAAAGGATCTGCTACAATTCTCTCTGCTCTCTTCCTAACTTCCTAACTTCCTAACTGAGAAAGGAACTTTGCAATAATAAGGTGGGACTCTCGATAGCAGCAGCAAATTCAAGGCTGCAGGCCACTGCCTTCAGTGGGTCTTCTCCACGTGTGACTAAGATTGGAGACAACCCGTTAACTCAAATTAACACAGAGCAAACTAAAAGAAGTTACTGGCATATAATTTTAAAGTTATTATTATTTGAAGCTCAGAACCAGCTTTCTTTATTCTGTATGAAAAAGGTGTCAGAAGGTGGGGGGTTCATATTTGCATTTCCCCTCTGCTTTTCTGCAAATATAATAGAGATTGCAAGTGCTTTGAGACAGCTGAATTTAAACATTTGTACATTCTATCTTAATTTGATAAGGTATTCGCCCTGTGTGTGAAGAAAAGGAAAAATAAAATAACAAAACAGATCCTGTACTTAGCAATGTCAACTTGGAGAATGGTGGAATGAGTTTAAATAGGATGGAATGAATTATGGGGCAGATGGGGGGGGGTGTTATCTCTGATTCCCCCCCCCATTTCAATGGCCGATTAAAAAGCTCGTCTCTATTGCTGTATAATTAAGGCAAATAATGCACTAATTGCATCCACTCCTACTCTTAAATCCTTGTATAAGAAGTCTGTAAACAGAAGGGGAAGAATAATCCAGAAATTGAATGTGAAATAACTAAGTCCAAAATTGCTTGCAAAATGACAATTTCCAACTTGCCACACCAAGAAGAACATTTACCGTAAATCCAGAATCTGGGAGGCGGAAATGACGGTGTGGGTGGGAATGAAGTAAAACTGAAAAATGGGTTGGGGAGGTGGATGGAAAAGTCTTTTTTCACACAAAGAGGCCTTTATTTGAAAGGCTGGTAGTGGAATTTCGTTTTGATGCATAAACTTGATAGAACTGGCCCATTACAAAAATTATATACAGTGGTGGATAAACCCAACCGCCCAAGGTTGGGTTACTCTTTTTTTAAAGATTAGAGTAAATAGTTAGCATAAACATCTAATTTCCTTGCCAAATGTCTCCTAAAGTTGTATGAGAGAGGGGCAATCTGCCATTGTCAGGTTTGTTTTTTGTTTTTGTTTTTTTCATTTTACCAATCTCAAATTCCCCTTGTTTTCACAATGTTTTTAAGTCCTCGTGAAAATCCATCAGCTTTAAAGTGCGAATTTCTTGTGTTATACACATTTCTTATGCAATTTTGCCCAACATAACATTTCTGCAGATGAATCTTCTCCAATATAATGCATTTTTGTATGCTGTTTTCATTATATATATATACACACACACACACAGTCATACCCCGGGTTGTGCATGCTCCATGTTGCATACGTTCGGGTTAAGAACATCCGCAACCTGGAAGCGTTTCCGGAGTGCGCGCAACCCGCGCTCGCCCCCAGATGCGCAGAATGCTTCTGCGCACTTCGCGCATGCGCAGGAGCACTCAAATCATGCTACTTCCGGGTTTTCTGGGTTTTTTTCTTGTGCGTTCAGGATACGCATGCCCGCGTTACGCACAGCGACCTGGAACAGATCGCGTGCGTAACCCGGGGTTCCACTGTAGGCTACCAGGTGTCATCAGCATACTGGTGACAGCGAACCCCCAAACTCTGGACAACCTCTCCCAGCAGTTTCATGTAAATGTTAAATAGCATGGAAGACATGAAGGAAGGAAGGAAGGAACAGAGCAACTGTAAACCAGGGCCTCCAAGTCCCACCCCAGCAAGGCAGCCCAGAAGGATACCATGGTTGATGGTATTGAAAGCCCCCAAGAAGTTCAGCAGAACCAACACCCCCCCCGTCTAGTTCTCTCTAGGCATTGTTCAAAGATAGTGTTATAAGGGGGGGTGGGAGGGAACTGCTCCTTTTCCGTTATGAGGTATCCAAGAGCCCATATAGAGTCCTTAAGTGGGTTCCCTATTGCAGTGTTTTTCAACCACTGTTCCGTGGCACACTAGTGTGCCGCAAGATGTTGCCTGGTGTGCCGTGGGAAAAATTGTGTTTATTTGATTCCTATTCAAGAGAATTACTTTATATATAGTCAATATAGGCACAGAGTTAAATTTTTTTAACATTTTCTAATGGTGGTGTGCCTCGTGATTTTTTTCATAAAACAAGTGTGCCCTTGCCCAAAAAAGGTTGAAAAACACTGCCCTATTGGTAGGAGAAAATTACAGAGGCCAACCAGAGGATATTGAGAAGCAAAGCGGCTAGTAAGCCTGATCTTTATTATACTGTTGCAACAGGGTGCCCCACTCACCACATTCAGGAGGGAGGAGAGGAACCCAGAACAAGCTCTTATATAGACTTTTGAAATTGCCCACCCTGTAGCCCAAGACCACCACCCCAAAGCATCAAACATACATCACAAAAGGAGGCAGCCTACAGCAGAAATCCTGTCTGCCAGGATACCTGATAATGGTCACTGATTGCATTACCTGGGAAGCCTGGCCATTCTTTTGTGATGGTTAATATTTTGATTCCTGAATCCAGCTCACAGGCTCACCCTATGAGCCCTTTAAGACAGGATTTGTAAGCGAAAAGACAATGGGAAGTCTTTCCCCATTTGCCTCCCTTACTGCGGAGGAATATTTGAGGTCATTGGGAGAGTCAAAATGGCTTCAGGATTGCTCTCCTGTACTATTTCAGACACGTGGTTTACAGGTGAAACTCGAAAAATTAGAATATCGTGGAAAGGTTCGTTTCTTTCAGTAATTCAGCTTAAAAGGTGAAACTAATATATGAGATAGACTCATGACATGCAAAGCGAGATGTGTCAAGCCTTTATTTGTTATAATTGTAATGATTATGGCGTACAGCTGATGAGAACCCCAAATTAACAATTTCAGCTTGGGGGTTTTCATCAGCTGTACGCCATAATCATCACAATTATAACAAACAAAGGTTTGACATATCTTGCTTTTCATGTCTTGAGTCTATCTCATATATTAAACTCCAGTAGCTAATGAAAACAATTGCTTACATAAATAGACTTTTCCACGATATTCTAATTTTTCGAGTTTCACCTGTATATCCTTATGCATGTGTTTGCCTTGTACATTGATGAACGTTTATTTTATATCTGAGACCTTTGAATTCTTATAACAACAGAAAGGACAGAAGCGCAGCAGTAAGTCGAGGTTACGTTTTGAGTGATTGCAGAAACCACACACACCACAATAGTGTTGGCCTGGTTTGAAGAATGTGGCTGGTGTGGCTCCTGAGAGATGGGAGTGTCTTCATAGTTCAGCTAATAGCTTCCTTGTGTTCCCTTTTCTATTCGACTGTAACCCTCAACCCAGGGACTGTCTTGCCGCTGACGTATGGAAACATTTTGACTCATAGATGGAGAGACACTCTTAGGTAGGGATGGAGAAGGCCCCAGTCCATGTAGACAACACTGAGCAAGGTGGACCAATGGCCTAAAACCAGGGAGAAACTCAATTTTGCTTGAATTTCAATGAGAAGTTCCCTAATTCAGACCCACAGAGAAACAGGGAGGGCTTGTCTTGTCACCATCTTGGTCCTTGCCTGGTCTGCACTGCCAGCCAGCAAGTGTATGTGCTTTGTGCTGCAACAGTTTGCTTGACCTGTGGAATACCTGGCTGCGAGGAAGAGTGTTTGTGCTGTTCACAGTATGGGTTACTCTAAGGTTACCAGATTTTTTCCCCCAATGAATCCGGGGACACTGTTCAGCTTCAATGGATTTTGTATGGGGACTGATTTGTAAATCCGGGGACTGTCCACAGGAAACGGGGACGTCTGGTAACCTTTTGATCGCTGGCTGAGTGATTGCAGATTGGGTAGGCTGCGGCCTTATGAGACAAAAGTGCAGGACGTCAGCAGAAATTGCTTGCCAAAATTGGTAGTTTAGTCCAAACGGCAGACAAAAATGTGTGGTTTTTTTGGGAGAAAATTGCACTAAGATGCTGATGAATTTTCTATATATTTATATAATTTTATTAAATTTTCTGTTTTGCAATTTAAAATACTCATTTTACATCCTTAAGATATCAATGAATTCCCTTCTTCTCTTACCATGGTTCATTTTACATATCAGAAATCCCTGCACATTTTACAAAAAAAAAAACCCTAGGCCATTCAGTATTCCATTATTGCCTCCACCAAAACTTATTTACACTGTTGAATTTATCTTAATGCTGCCAGCGTTTTCAGCTGTACACAGTTATTTCTCATATATTCAATAAATGTTTTCCGATCTTCTTTGAACCTATGTTCTTCTCGTTCTCTTATTCTATATGTTAAGTCTGCAAGTTGTGCATACAGTGGTACCTTGGTTCTCAAACTTAATCCGTTCTGGAAATCCGTTCCAAAACCAAAGCGTTCCAAAACCAAGGCGCGCTTTCCCATAGAAAGTATTGCAGAATGGATTGATCCGTTCCAGACTTTTAAAAACAACCCCTAAGACAGCAATTTAACATGAATTTTACTATCTAACGAGACCATCAATCCATAAAATGAAAGCAATAAACAATGTACTGCAGTCACACAATCAATCAATCAATCAGTAGCTGAACTGGATTCCACACAGTCACAAAGACTTTGTTCCACACAGACCTCAGCGTAACACTCAAAACGGAAGTGTGGCACTCAAAACGGAGCACATTCGGCTTCCGAGAAAAGTTCGCAAACCGGAACATTTACTTCCGGGTCTTCAGTGTTTGGGTTCCAGGTTGTTTGAGTGCCAAGGCGTTTGAGAACCAAGGGACCACTGTATTCTGGCAACCTAACTTGCCATTTTTCTTTGTTTGGGGCCTCGCTCGCTTTCCATTTTGGGGCTAACGAAACACGGGCCGCAGTAGTGGCACACTTAAATGCTGGTGGGTTTTCACGAAGTTTCTTAAAAACCGCACTGTGAATCCCTGTAGAAATGCAGAGAACTGGAATAATGAGAAACACAGTGAAATCAAATCTGACAGGTCCGTCCATGGGACCTGACAGTTTCCTATGTGTATTTCCTGATCCACCCCCCCCAACTTTTTCCGTGTTCCTCCCCTTTGTTCTCAGGCTACCCTCCTCCCCCCAGATTCTCTGTGTCCCCCAGACAAGACATCTACAGAACTGGCGAACTGATAAACCTCACGTGCTCTGCTCCTGACCACTACAACATGTCCGGAGTCACCTTTTCCAGTCAACAATGGACACTATATTTCCAGACGCACCTGCCCTCTGGGGGGGCATTCACACATGCCCTGCGCCTGTCTCCCCAAGACAGCGGCAAGTATTCCTGTGACTACATTGTTATGCAGTCAAGATTGCGATCGCAGAGCAGCGACTCCATCCATATTGCAGTGATGGGTGAGGCCTCTTTTTTCAGGGTACGTGTCTTGGAAAGGGCAAGTGGGAGCCCAGGCAGACTTTGGGCGAGAAAATGTGCTTAACAGAATCCAAATACATGCTGAAAAGCAGGGTTTCCCATTCGATATTTTCATATGAGTCACCTTTTCACACCCCTCTTTTCTTCAGTGTTTTGTTTCTGCAACCCCATCAGTATATGTAATAATAATAATAATAATAATAATAGTAATCAACTTTTATTTATATCCCGCCCTCCCCGGCCGAAGCTGGGCTCAGGGCGCTAACATTAAATCTATAACATTGGTATGTCCGAAATAAAAAATGTCCCTGCCCTCATGGGTGTGAGAGAAATAACAAAGGGAGAGGAAGGGAAGTTTAAAAATTACTCATGAGCAGGAATTCAGGGAGATGTTTTAGAGGGATGTAGGGACGTGGGTGGCGCTGTGGGTTAAACCACAGAGCCCAGGGCTTGCCGATTGGAAGGTCAGTGGTTCGAATCCCTGCGATGGGGTGAGCTCCCGTTGCTCGGTCCCAGCTCCTGCCAACCTAGCAGTTCGAAAGCACGTCAAAGTGAAATTGGATAAATAGGTACCGCTCCGGCGGGAAGGTAAATGGCCTTTCCGTGCGCTGCTCTGGTTCGCCAGAAGTGGCTTAGTCATGCTGGCCACATGACCCGGAAGCTGTACGCCGGCTCCCTCGGCCAATAAAGCGAAATGAGCGCCGCAACCCCAGAGTCGTTTGTGACTGGACCTAAGGTCAGGGATCCCTTTACCTTTACGGACACAACAGTTCATGACCCGTGAAAGAGGTCCCTTCTCATTTCCTACTCCCCAAGTGTGACGTTCTCAGCCTTCATACTATAAGACCTTTCCCTCGCATCAGCGGAGGAATGAGGCTTGTCTACATCTTCCCGGAAGCTTTTTGTGTCAGTAATTCCATATTCCCCATCTCCTCCAGTTCAGCCCCCCATCATTCCAAGCAATAATGATTCATACTGGCCCCAAACCCACAAGCTTTGTCCCTCAACTTGGGCAAAATACTGGACTGCCCCAGTCCATCTATGTGGACCTCGGCCTCAATCATTTTGATTCAGGAAGACAGGAAGTTTACACAGCAGGAAGCTAATTGCAGATTCGTTAGAATCTCTTAAGTTCTATTATTCCTGGTAAGGCCCTTTTGATTCCCTCCTAAAAGAATAAAGACACCACAGCCTTCTTTTTAAAGCAACAAGAATTTTACTCACATTCAGTTCACGGATGGATCCCTGAAGGCAGGCTTTAGCTTAGAGTTACAGAAGAGGGTTTGAGTTCGTCCCATATGGGAACTCGCCCCACATGCTGCTGGCTGAGGGGAATTCCCAGCTCTACCTGGAAATGCCAGGGATTGAATCTAGGACAAGCAGATAGATGCTCTGCTACTGAGCCACAGCTTTTCCTCATCTTGTGGTCCCTCCTAACCCCCTCTCCTTTGTGACTGGCTGCTCCAGATCCTCTTCCTCCTCCAGTACTGAAAACGGACCCTCCGTACAGAGTGGTGAACGAAGGAGACCCCTTGCTCCTCACTTGCTCGGCCAAAGGAGGCGGCGTGGAGAAAAGGTTCCATTTCTACCGGGACGGTGTTGAGATGACCTCCGACAGCGATGGGTCTCTGCGGTTCTCCGGAGAACATGGGGGTGCCTCCCCAGGGGTGTCTGTAAACATCCCGCAGGCTAAGCTCAACCACACCGGGGAATTTGCCTGCAGGTATGAGGAAAAAATGAGCAGGGGGTGGATCGTCTCTCCGTGGAGTCAGAAGGTGTACCTCACAGGTGAGTGGTTTCGAACTGGTGGCAGTAGTTGGCGGTTAGGGCTTGCCGATCAGAAGGTCGGCGGTTCGAATCCCTGCGGCGGGGTGAGCTCCCGTTGCTCGGTCCCTGCTCCTGCCAACCTAGCAGTTCGAAAGCACGTCAAAGCGCAAGTAGATAAATAGGTACCGCTCTGGTGGGAAAGTAAACGGCGTTTCCGTGCGCTGCTCTGGTTTGCCAGAAGTGGCTTAGTCATGCTGGCCACATGACCTGGAAGCTGTCTGCAGACAAACACCAGCTCCCTCAGCCTATAGAGCGAGATGAGCGCCGCAACCCCAGAGTCGTCCGCAACTGGACCTAATGGTCAGGGGTCCCTTTACCTTTACCTAGGGTCTGCTTTAGCATTGGTATGACCCCCTTTGATATTTGAGTTCAAAGTCCCCCCATAGGCCTGGCTGATGGCGTCCAAAGGGAAGCAGAGCAAGATGTTTGGCACCAGCTTGGCTGCAGGAGTTGCCAGAAGGAGGTGTACAAAGGCACCATCCAACTGCCTTAGGGACTCCAGATTTGTGTAGGGTTTCCTCCTGAGCCTTTTCTTCCCCACAATATATCCTGCAAGGCAGCGGAGGTTGAGGGTCAGAGTCCTCTTCCCAGGTTGATGAGCCCAACCTGCCCCTCACTTTTCTCTACAGCACATCCGTCTGTGGAATGCTCTCCCCAGGTAAGTTCGCCTGGCGCCTTTTAGTGCCAGGCAAAAACGTTCCTTTTTAACCAGGCCTTTGGTTGATCTGTTTGACAACTGAGAGCCAGTGTGGTGTAGTGGTTAAGAGCGGTAGACTCGTAATCTGGTGAACCGAGTTCGCGTCTCCGCTCCTCCACATGCAGCTGCTGGGTGACCTTGGGCGAGTCACACTTCTCTGAAGTCTCTCAGCCCCACTCACCTCACAGAGTGTTTGTTGTGGGAGAGGAAGGGAAAGGAGAATGTTAGCCGCTTTGAGACTCCTTCGGGTAGTGATAAAGCGGGATATCAAATCCAAACTCTTCTGATACCCTTTAAAATGTGGCTCTTTTGGGGGGGGGGTGTTATTGGGTTGCTGTTTTTATTCTGATTACGTATGTTGTGATCTTTTCTGTGAACCACCCTGAGACCTCTGGGTATAAGGTGGCATATAAATTCAACAACAACAACAATATGCAGAAACCGCCCTCTTGACTGTTGGACCCACTATTTGGAGCTTGTCTTCACATGCACTTTGATTTGCAAAACAAAACAAATCCTATTTTATATTAAAACAGTGATTATAAACTGATGGTGATATTAGTTTGTATGATCACTGTGTTTTTAACTCCAGTGCAGTGGCAGAGGAAGCCGCCTGGCCACCCTGGGCGCCAAACCCTAAGGCAACACACCCCCGGTGGGGTGTTGCTCCATAGTGCGCATGTGTCGTGCGTCATGACGCATGGCCGGCAGCTGCTTTCCTTCCCTTTTTTTAAAAGGGCTTTTTTTCGGCGCTAGCCTGGGCAGAGGCGAGGGGCGGGCCAGCGAGGTGTCACGCTCCACCCAGGGCCAAAAAAAGCCCTTAAAAAAAGGAAAGCAGGCGGTTGGCCAAGTGAGCAAGCCGCATGCCAAGCGATGTTTTCGGCTCTGCTTTGGAGGCGCTGATCGTGGGGACGGGGCCCTGCCCCAAGTGTCACCCCCCCCAGGGTGGTACCCGGGGCGGCCCTCCCCCTACACCCCCTTGCTCCGCCCCTGCTCCAGTGAATTACTGTTACTGTGCCTTCAAGGGCAATGGCTGCAATGGAGCCCCCCCCCACCCCCCATTATTCATACCAACAACCGAATCCCCTTCTTTCCTTTCTGCAGTTTGGGCACCAAATTCCTCTTCGCCACCCCTGCTATATGCATGCTTGGCGATTCCACTGGCGATCCTGATGGTCCCTCTTGCTTTTTACTGCACGAGAAGGAAGAGAGGTAGGTGATGCTGAGGATCGTGGCCCTCTCCTGTCATTTCCAATTAGGGGGTGGTGCTCTCCTCTGCGTCGCGAGGGTGGTGGTCATGGAAGCAATGTTGGTTAAAAGCAAGCATTTATTTTGTTTTCCTTCGTGTTGGATGTGGTTAGGATGTGGGAGGGAGCCCTGCTTGTGTCTGTACTGTGCAACTACCAGCCACAAGAGGTTTGTTTTCAGGACCAGCCCTGTCTCACTGTCGTTCTTCTCTTTTCTCTCTTCATTTCCACTTTGGAAGCGTTGAAATCCGAGCAGGAAAACAATGAAGAAGCAAATTCCGAGTACCTTGAAATGTTCAGCGCCACTAGGAAGCCTCAGAGGTAATGGCAACTAAGGCTGGTATAACAGCACTGATGTGATGCATGTGTATCTTCATGATTTTTATTTTATTTTATTTAAAGCATTTCTTCCAAAAAGTGTTCCTAGACTGGCCGACCAAAATATCAATGGTCATGGCGCACAAGGAAGAAGGGAGGAGCGAAAGAGCCACCTCAGGCAGCAGTTCAGTTCTTAAAGTTTTGAACGTAGTTGGAGGTGAAGAGCACCCACAAACCATGCAAGGAGTTTCCGGAGGGGAGGAAAACTTGAACACAGACTTGAACACAGAACACAGACAGCCTGGCAACCTGGAAATGCAGGAGAGATTTATCAGAGTCAAGAGAGGGACAGCTTCCCATTGGCTAGGAGATAAAAGGATGAAAGGTGACTGGAGGAACAGGCAGAGGAGTGTGTCCCCAGCAGGAAAAGGAACAAGAGACCCCAAAGGAAGAATCATAGAATTGTAGAGTTGGAAGGGACCCAGTGGATCATCTAGTTCAGGGTTCAGCAAACTTTTTTCAGCAGGGGGCCGGTCCACTGTCCCTCAGACCTTGTGGGGGGCTGGACTATATTTTGAAAAAATAATAATGAACAAATTCCTATGCCCCACAAATAACCCAGAGATGCATTTTAAATAAAAGCACACATTCTACTCATGTAAAAACACCAGGCAGGCCCCACAAATAACCCAGAGATGCATTTTAAATAAAAGGACACATTCTACGCATGTAAAAACACGCTGATTCCCGGACTGTCCGCAGGCCGGATTTAGAAGGCGATTGGGCCGCATCCGGCTCCCGGGCCTTAGTTTGGGGACCCCTGATCCAGTCTCTAGTCCAACCCCCTTGGGTCAACAGGTTTACCACACCTATCAGCCAATCACCCATTCCCACCACCCTTCTGAGTAATACCTCTCCCCACCCTCTCACTATATATAAGGGTCTGGTGACTTCTGTTTCAGTGTATCTGAAGAAGTGTGCATGCACATGGAAGTTCATACCAAGAACAAACTTAGTTGGTCTCTAAGGTGCTACTGGAAGGAATTTTTTTATTATATATATATATTTCTACTGCGTCAGACCAACACAGCTACCTACCTGAATAAGGAGGGGGAAATGATTGGCATGTTGGAGAGAAGGGAATATGTCTGTAAGGGATGGTGTGGCTGGGACAGTGACAGAGCTAGTGGACAGGGAAAGGTGGGGGCAGAAGGGGCGAAGGGAGCAGAGCAGGATTCCTGCATTGCCCGAGGTTGGGCTAGATGACCCTTGGAGGTCCCTTCCAACTCTATGATTCTATGATTCTAATGTCTATTCTGGACCCCGGAGGTTCTGTCCTCAGACAGATGGCTTGATGGGAGTTTGGACTTCTTACAGGAGAGGGATTTGTTGAGTTACTTGGCCGTTCACCTTTGCCGTGAGCTGCTGTGTGTATTCTCTGTGTAAAAAACTGGGATGGAAACGTTTAAAAATAAAATAAAATAGTTTAGCAAGGTTATTTCCCCCTCCATTCATGCCTGGGTTTGGGAGATTCTTCCTGTCTTTCATATTGAAACCATCACGACTTCCTCCCTGAAACCTTTGACAATACAATAACTGGCTCCCCCCCAAAAAAATTTCTATTTAAGGAAATGGAAACTAAGCTATGGAGTTGGCTGCCACAGGATGTGGTTTAGATGCCTTTTGAAAATAGGTACATTCGTGAAGAATATTCCGCCAAAACATTTTAGTCATGACAGCTAAGTAGATCTTCATTGTGCAGGAGCAGTCTACCTCTGAATTGCTGTGCACTGGAGATAAGAAAAAGAGGATGGTCTGTTTGTGAGTTGCCCAGGAGTGTCCAGCTGGCTGCTGTCAAAACTGGATGATGCGAACGCTCAATTTGCTCCCAACAGCCTTGGGGGAACATCATTCTTTGAACGTATCCCTCAATTTCCTTCTGCTTTCTCAGGACTCAGACGCCTTTCACTGCATTGCCGCCCCCTGCTCTGCCTCAGCCCCCAATATCGCCATCAAGGATGGAGAACGGAGCCAAACTGGCAGACGACCAGGAGGAAGGTCTCTACAACAACATTCCCCTTCAGGCCAAGAAGAGAGCAGAGATTCTGAAGAAGAATGAGCCATCGGGGAGATGAAAATATTCAGATGGGAAGAATGGTTGTGTAAATTATGTGAATATTTGGAGTTAGCAAAATTGACGGATATAGTAAGACATAAACCAAAAAGTTTAGTGAAAAAGGAGTGGGAATGTTTGAATGAATATTTTAAAAAGCAAGGTCCAAGGGTAAACATCTGGCTGAGTTTAGAATGACTTTGTGAAGAGAAAAGGGATTGAATAGTGATATATATATATATATATATATATATATATATATATATATATATATATATCGATGCATTGTTATATTATGTTGTTATTACCAATAAAGATATAATAATAATAATCTATCTATATATAAATGTTCCCATTGTGTGTGCGCGCGACACCACCTTGCTCCGTAACCGCTGCACCAAACAGCATCAAATTAGGACAAAGCGTAACATGACCATCGAGGAAGGATCTAGCATAATTAAAAAACAACAACACACCTGTCACGCCTAAAATATAGAATAAAGGCAAAAGAAATTGGCGCGCACATTACATGTCACCAGCAACAGAACTGAAGACTCCAACAGCATCCAATAGAAAGGCGGATTGCCTGTTGACGTCATCAGACCTGCGCCAAAAAGAAAACCCTGTCCACCATTTTATAACTGCCATCTGTAAGCAGCCAAGGACTTTGTGACACAAACTGCTTAGTGGAAATGTGGAAAAAAGACAGAGCAGGAGGCAGGGCAGATGCGGAAGAGAGGGGGGAGAAAAAAAATGCGGGAGCAAAATAAGCCAAAGGCTGCCTGAGAGGTCGCAGTGAGTAAGACCGGCTCTGAGGGGATTTTGTCGCTGGGGTGCGTAATTTTGGGACTGGGATGGGGGAGAATGCTCTTTTTAATGGCGTAGAGCATGGGGCCAGTTAATTGTGAGGAGGGGGGTGTTTGTGGGGGGGGGGTGTTTGCGCTTTTACAGTAAAAAAAACCAGAGCAAGGCCCGCAGTAGGCCTCCATAAAGTGCCCAGTGCCCTCAATTAAAATGGCCGCTGCACACTCACAGGCATTTTAAAATTTCCCAAGTGCCCTCACCTAAAATGGCCGCCGCAACTTAGCATGATGAACACACACAGTCCCAAGTGATCAATACCACCAGACCGGCCCCTTGCTGACCCCTACTCTACAGGGACAGGGAAGAACGAAAACAGGAGCTTCCAGAATACTTTCGGGGTCAGAATTTTAAAAAGCAAAACAACAACAACACAGCAACGCGTGGCTGGGCAGCTAGTAATAATAATAAATATTCAGATGGGAATTTACGACCAGGGAGATGGGGTGCAAGGGGCTCAGGGAAAAGGGCAGTGTTTTGCCTTCCCCTGCCTACTCCAGCATACGGCTTGGCTCACTTTCTGCAGCTCTTTCCTCAAGAATTTATCTGTCTAAAACACTTTGCCCCATTGCCCAAGGGTTTTTTCCTGTAAGCGGCAGGACTTGCCCAATTAGCTGCTGTTCCTCCCCCTAGATCAAGGCTCCCTCAATGATCTTGGGATCCAGCTCCCATCAGCCCACAGGCAATATGTATAAGATAAGAGGAGAAGATGTAATGGAAATTAGTATTGTATTATTGTAAAATTAATAAAAATAATTTGCCCCCCCCCCAAATATTTCAAATCCTGCTGGAGACTTCCTGTATGGGTGGTACTTTGATAGATAATCCATCAATGGTCTTCAGTCCTCCTTAAACACATAATAATAATAATAATAATAATAATAATAATAATAATAATGATAATAATGTATTATTTGTACCCCGCCCATCTGGCTGGATTTCTCCAGCCACTCTGGGCAGCTTCCAACAAATATTAAAATACATTAGAATGTCAAAGATTAAAGACTTCCCTAAACAGGGCTGCCTTCAGGTATTTTCTAAATGTCAGGTAGTTGTTTATCTCTTTGACCTCTGGTGGGAGGGCGTTCCACAGGGCGGGCGCCACCACCAAAAAGGCCCTCTGCCTGGTTCCCTGTAGCTTTGCTTCTCGCAGTGAGGGAACCGCCAGAAGGCCCTCGGAACTGGACCTCAGTGTCCGGGCTGGACGATGGAGGTGGAGACGCTCCTTCAGGTATACTGGGCCTTTGAGGCCATTTAGGGGTTTCAAGGTCAGCACCAACACTTTGAATTGTGCTCGGAAACATACTGGGAGCCAATGTAGGTATTTCAGGACCGGTGTTATGTGGTCCCGGTGGCCACTCCCAGTCCCCAGTCTAGCTGCTGCATTCTGGATTAATTGCAGTTTCCGGGTCACCTTCAAATGTAGCCCCACGTAGAGCGCATTGCAGTAGTCCAAGCGGAAGATAACCAGAGCATGTACCACTCTGGCGAGACAGTCCGCGGGCAGGTAGAGTCTCAGCCTGTGTACCAGATGGAGCTAGTAGACAGCCGCCCTGGACACAGAATTGACCTGCGCCTCCATGGACAGCTGTGAGTCCAAAATGACTCCCAGGCTGCACACCTGGTCCTTCAGGGGCACAGCTATCCCATTCATGACCAGGGAGTCCCCCACCCCCGCCCACCCCCTGTCCCCCCAAAAACAGTACTTCTGACTTGTCCGGATTCAACCTCAATCTGTTATCTGCCATCCATCCTCCAACCACCTTTAAACTGCGCGATATTAATATCTGCAACTGGCCGAGCACCCGAATGCACTTTTTGCATCTCACCAAGGGCAAAGGGAAGGAAGAGGCTCTCAGAGATGTGACGGTCGGTGAGAGGTGTTGCTGCCGCTTGCCAGACATCAAAGGTTCCCAGAATGCCTTGCAACTAGTAAGCTGCTCTGCAGAACCTGCAAAGCTGGTTGTTCTTAGGGGGAAGAGGGAGGAGGTTTCAGAAGGCGGCATCATGCCTGCTTTGTGCGCCCATTTCACCCACCACCCTCTATGTGAAGAGCACACACCGGGAGGGGCGATTTTTCTAACTCCTTCCAGCGGTCGCGTGTTTATAAGAGTTTATTGACATTTTTCTTATTACAACAAAAACCCACACCCACACCAACATTAATAAAAATACAAATCACTTACTCACTAAAACAAACACAAACATCGCCAAGTTTTCTCCTTCTTCCTTAAGCTTCTTCTCAGAAAAAAAAAAAAATTCCTATTTCCATATCTTGACACGACTTCCCCTGCCTTTTCTCCATTGGTTTTACACCTAATCTATTTTTCTTAACCCCTTCTTTTAGAAATTAAACATACTTTTATATATAAAATACAAAAATCATCTTACTTAACATGATCTACTTTTCATCTTGCACTAGTCTTCTTAGTAATACCCCCATATGATCAAACCTCATCCTAAATCCTCATCTATTATTCTTATCTTATTCTTAAACATTACTTATTCTTCTGTCCTGCAATCTGTTGCTAGTCACATAAAACTTCAGATGTCTCATTTGAAAAACAAAAAATCTAATCAAACTGCCGATCTTCACATTCCAATTTCAGATTACCATATCCAACCGTTTTAAATTTAATTTATTACTTCACCCCACACCCCTTCTGTCCATTGTTTTTCTCCTAGTAGTGCCAGAGCCAAGTTTCCAATTGTCTATTCTTCCCAAAGAGTCACAGAGGCAGGCACAGTTCAGCGCGCTCCTTGCAACGAGCTCCAGAGTATCCATCTCGCGATCTCCCGGCTGTTCCATTCCTCCAAACCATTCTTCTTGAAAATAGCTCAATTCTTTGTCCCATGCCCTCGAGCTCACACCTCGGGGGCTGGATATAACAGAACTTATTACCGTCTTGGGGCTGCCACCCCCAAAGACGGAATCTTTTTCCTTTTGGAGCAGCCCTGTCTTTTCTTTCCATCTTCCTACCCACCCTCTCAGCTCGCGGCAGACACGTTCTTCCAAAGTATCAAAATATTCAGAAGCCTCCTCTGCGGGAAATTCATTTCTTATCAGGCCCCCGCACAAGGCTTTTACTTTCCAGTAGAGAATCTCCAACCTCAGTTCCAGGAGTCTTTGTTCGTCCGTCAAAGTGGAATTCAAAACAAGCCTCCAAACAAAGCCCAACACAGTAGAAGGAGGGGTAGGAGTGAGTGTCATATTGCAATTCCTGTCTTTATGTCCGGTTAGAACTTTTCGTCGCCATTTTCCATAAAATCAGTATGCAAAGACCGAGACTTTCAAACCGAGATATCTTTCACACCTTTACTCCCCGAAGGGAAATTGTAACAGTCTCACTCTCCACAATTCCGATACTTTATATCCATTTAGTAGCAACAGTCATTCAAGCTGGTTAGCTTCTTCCGACCAAAGGGAAAAGGGCAGGCTGCCTTTCTTCTTCCCCCGGATCGTTCCATACAGTAAAATATTTAGTCCAATCTCGTACTTACGACCTCCGGGTTCTTCAGGACCTAACATCACAGGTAGAACTTCAACGCTCATCTCGGGATTTGTCGCCGCATTTGCATCCCGGTTGGGGCATGTCCCCTATGGCCCGGCTCCGTAGTCCCTTCACCCCCACCCCCCCTTTACAGGGGGAGCGGGGGAAGGGTTCGGAGCACAACGGGCACCGCCGGGGAGCCCAGGGCGCGGGACGCTCTTCCCGCGCCCCAACCGGAGCCCCGCTTTGCGGTTGCGGGGCTCCTAACCCCCGGGATGGATCGGGCGCTTCGCAGCCGAAGCAGCCCCGACCACCCGCTATGGCGTCGCCAGCCGGAAGTCTGCCAGCGGTCGCGTGTTTAAAGCATGCCAAACGCACAGCACTTCTCCCAAAGTCCGCCACTGTCAACACGGACAGATTCTCCCCTTGCTGTGTGTGAGGTTTGATTTAAACTGGAGAGAACGGCAGGCCTTGACCCTGGGGGCTCTTCCTCTGTGTGGCTGTGCAGGGAAAAAACAGCACTCCCTCACTTGGTAAACCACACTGGCCACTTCCCCAGATTCCTCTCTTCTCAGAAAAACAAAACCAAACCACAGCTCCCTCCGCAGATCCCTGCTAGTAATATCAGGCTGCGGCTCCCCCTCTTGCATCATCTTTCAAAGGAACGGTTGGGGTTTTGCCCATCAGCTATGGAGAAGAGGCTGCTTCTGGGCAGCTTGCCTCGGCAGTGACACCCAATATACACAGTACTTCCCTGACATGTCATAATTCAAAGGAATTCCTGTCCTTTTTTGATAATACAGTGGTACCTTGGGTTAAGAACTTAATTCGTTCTGGAGGTCTGTTCTTAACCTGAAACCGTTCTAGTAAAGAAATAGGTACCGCTCCGGCTGGAAGGTAAACGTGCGCTGCTCTGGTTTCGCCAGAAGCGGCTTAGTCATGCTGGCCACATGACCCGGAAAAACTGTCTGCAGACAAACGTCAGCTCCCTCGGCCTGTAAAGCGAGATGAGCGCCGCAACCCCAGAGTCGTTCGCGACTGAACTTAACTGTCAGAGATCCTTTACCTTTTAGGGTTGCTAAGATATATAAGACAGAATCAGATAACTGCTGGAGATGAAAAGAGGTGGAAGGAACGTTCTTTCATATGTGGCGGACTTGCAAAAGGGTAAAAGAGTACTGGGAAATGATCCGTAACGAATTGGAAAAAAATTAAAAATAAAAGTACTCCCGCTCCCCCAAACAGAATCCTTTCTGTTGGAGATAATTCAGACTGAAATTCCCAGGTGTCAAAAAAGGTTATTTATGTATGCCACTACTGCGGCCCGTGTTTTATTAGCCCAATAATGGAAAATGAGCCAGGTTCCAACTAAAGAAGAATGGCAATTTAAGCTGACAGAATATGCACAACTTGCAGACTTAACATATTGACTAAGAGAACAAGAAGAACATACGTTTAGATAAGATTGGAAAACGTTTATTGAATATATGGGAAATAATTAGGTATACCTGAAAACTCTGGCATTAAGATAAATTCAACAGTGTAAACAAGTTTTGATGGATGCAATAATGGAATACTGAATTGCATAGTTTTTGTAAAATATGCAGGGACTTATGACATGTAAAATGAACCATGGAAAGAGAAGAAGGGAAGTCATTGATATCTTAAGGATGTAAAATGAGTATTTTAAATTGTAAAACAGAAAATGTAATAAAAATTATATACAAAAAAGAACAGAAAAAGAGACAGCCTTCGAAATTCACACTAATTTTGCAGTTCTCCAGCTGAGCAACGTGTACGAAAAATGCACACTTAGGGTAAAATGTGTGCATATATTGGTGAAAATAGCATGCAGGGACACATTACGATCGGGGAAAATTGCTTTGCAAGGATGTGCAGAGAAAGCAAAATTGCATAGGCAAGTATGTATGCTAGGAGATATTCCCTCTAAGACGCTGCTGAGTTTTTATGAGAATTAAAAAATAAATAAATCACAAACTGATGTGTCAGTGTGGAGAAATGAGGGTGGGGAAAGGAGAAAGTGAAAGGGACAAATCCATCCATTGCTTCACACGGGACCTGCCCTCTCCACTTCTGGGGCATCTCTTTACTACACAGCCTCTTGGCGGCTTTGTTTTTTTTTTTTTATTAGAGATTTTCTAGGTTTACAAGTGTACAGTGTCTCTCGCATTTTTCCATGTAACATTTTTACAGATCATTGTTGAGAACGGAAGAGAAGATCGCTGTAGAGGACCTCTTTGTCTTTTGCCGAGATGGGATCACCCTTCAGCGTTGGTTCAGAGGGAGTCACCGCCGATGGGGAGGCAATGGAGGCATAGGTGACGTCTGAGCTCTGAGGACGGAGAGGGAAACTGAGGATGAATCACGGCTCAGGCCAGAAAGCAGAAACGTCTCAGGAGCAGCCCATTGAGAAGGAGGTTTCTCTCCCTCATTTTGGAGCGGGGTTGCAACCCACTTTCCCAGTACACCCCCCAGGGATCTCTGCAAAATATACTTCAGTGGGATGACCAGCAAAATAATATCTGACAACACACACACAAGAACTTAAGAATACACACCTTTATGGCAGGGCCGCCTTACCCATAGGCGCTAGGGGTGTGGGGCACCCGGGTGCTGTGCTCTCAGGGGTGCCAGGCCCAGAGTCCAGGCCCAAGAGTTGAGTCTGGGGAAGAGCCCCCCCCCCCCGTTGGTCGGAGTGCCACGGTGGGCTCTTCTGCTGCGGATGGCTCTGCATCGCGAGTTCAGGGGCGACTGAGCCAGAAAGACGCTGAGGTGGCCGGACAGCTCTGCCCTCCTGTGCGCCTGGGACTGGGCAACCAGGGGGACGGGGACGCAGGGTGGATCTTTGCACCCCGGCGCCACATATGCTTAAAACAGCCCCGCCTTTAGGCGCCAGGCAAAAAAGGTTCCTCTTTAACCAGGCCTTTGGCTTATTGACACCCAATGCCCTTTTAAATGTGTTAGTGGGGTTATTGGTTTCTTATTTTTAACATGCATTTTGTGTTATTTTATATTGTAGTTTTATGTTGTGGACTGCCCTGCGATCTACGGATGTAGGGCAGTATACAAATAAATATAATAATAATAATAATAATAATAATAATAATAATAGACTTGCAGGGCTAGGCCAGTGGCCCATCTAGTCCAACATCCTGTTCTCACAGTGGCCAACCAGATGCCTGTGGGAAACCCACGAGCAGGATCTGAGCACAAGAGCTCCTGTACAGCGGTACCTCGGGTTAAGAACTTAATTCATTCTGGAGGTCCGTTCTTAACCTGAAACTGTTCTTAACCTGAAGCACCACTTTAGCTAATGGGACCTCCCGCTGCCGCTGCGCCCCTAGAGCACGATTTTTTGTTCTCACCCTGAAGCAAAGTTCTTAACCCGAGGTACTATTTCTGGGTTATTGGAGTCTGTAACCTGAAGTGTCTGTAACCCGAGGTACTATTGTAGTTTCTAGCAACTGGTAATCAGAAGCATTGCTGCCTTCAGCTGCGGAGGCAGACAACAGCCATTGTGGCGAGCAGCCACAACCGATGTGGCTGAATCAGTTCATAAGTTCTGTTTTCTGTTTCTGACATCGGCCTGACAGATGTATCTGGGACTCTCACAAGCTATCAGGTAACCATCCCTTTTTTGTTTATCACCAGTAGTCTGGTAGTTTGGAAAGGACACGGGTGGCGCTGTGGTCTAAACCACTGAGCCTCTTGGGCAGGCACCCCCAAACTCGGCCCATCAGATGTTTTGGGACTACAAATCCCATCATCCCTAGCTAACAGGACCAGTGGTCAGGGATGATGGGAATTGTAGTCCCAAAACATCTGGAGGGCAGAGTTTGGGGATGCCTGCTCTTGGGCTTGCCGAAGTTGCTCTGTCCCAGCTCCTGCCAACCTTGCAGTTTGAAAGCACGCCAGCGCAAGTAGATAAATAGGGACCGCTGTGGCAGGAAGGTAAACAGTGTTTCCATGCGCTCTGGGACTTGTCAAGGTGTTTCCATTGTGCCAGAAGCGGTTTAGTCCTGCTGGCCACATGACCTGGAAAGCTGTCTGTGGACAAACGCCGGCTCCCTTGGCCTGAAAGCGAGATGAGCGATGCAACCCCACAGTCGCCTTTGACTGGACTTAACCGTCCAGGGGTCCTTTACCTTTTTTTTGGCCTTACCTTAATTTGTGGAGTGGGGGATAAGGGCTGTAGCTGAGCGGCAAGGGAGCTCCCAGGTTTGATTCCTGAAGGTATCTTCAGGTAGACTCCAGTCTGAAACCCTCAAGAGCCACTGCCAGTCAATGCAGATAATACTGAGCTAGACTGACCAATCGCCTGACTCAGTATAAAGGAGCTTCTTGTGTTCCTCTGTTCATGGATGGCCAATTTAGCAGTTATAGCCACAAGAGGTTCATGAGGTTGTTTTTTGTTGGTTTTTTCCATTCAAGTGGCCATCCCTAAATGGCCTCGGTCCAGTATACCTGAAGGAGTGTCTCCACCCCCACCGTTCTGTGGTCCAGCGCCGAGGGCCTTCTGGCAGTTCCCTCGCTGCGAGAAGCCAAGTTACAGGGAACCAGGCAGAGGGCCTTCTCGGTAGTGGCACCCGCCCTGTGGAACAGCCTCCCACCAGATGTCAAAGAGAAAAACAACTACCAGACTTTTAGGAGACATCTGAAAGCAGCCCTGTTTAGGGAAGCTTTTAATGTTTAATAGATTATTGTATTTTAACATTCTGTTGGAAGCTGCCCAGAGTGGCTGGAAACCCAGGCAGATGGGCGGGGTATAAATAAATTATTATTAATTATCATTATTGTTATTATTATTATTTCCCCACTCCTTGCGGTAGCCAATTCTGTAAGGACAGCTACACACTTGTTTATAGTCATACCTCTAGATACGATTGCTGCGGGTTGCGTTTGTCATGGGATACGAACGCTCCGAACCCGGAAGTACTGGAACGGGTTACTTCCGGGTTTGGCAGTTTGCGCATGCACAGAAGCGCTGAATCGCGTCGCGCGCATGTGCAGACGCGAAGCTTCAGGTTGCGCGCTGCTCATGTTGCAAACGGGGCTCCGGAACGGATCCCGTTCGCAACCAGAGGTATGACTGTACTTGTCTCTGTCACCTGGATGGAAAAACAACCATTACAATTTCTAAGCTTCTTTGGAAGATATCCTGACACGTAAAACTGGTTTCAATAAGAGGATGGACTCAATTCCCGAGCTCAGATGGAAGCAAAATGCAAACCTAAACCTTTCTACTTACTTTGACCCGAAGGTCTGTCATTTGGGGCACCGACAACCCTAACATGTATTGACTTGATTCCTCCTTGCTTTCCTTTGGCTCAGATGCTAGCTGATATTTTGATGTGTCCAGGGCAAAAAGAACTATAAAGAAAGAGAAAAGGAGTGAAAAGTTAAAAGTATGGTTATGCACCATCCTAATCTCTGATCTGTGAGAGACTCCACAAATTCCTGCAATGATCCAGGGCTCAGTTTCCTTGGAATAAAGACCAGCAGAGACTGTGGTGTCTCTAGGGTATATGGTTTTATTTACACACATAAACAACCAGAGCATAGGATGGAAGTTAACATAGCATTGACATCCTCGTAGATCTTGCTTCCCCTTTAGCTTTCCAGGATAGCCCCCAAACCCAGAGCAAACATCTCTCTCTCTTAGAGATGGGAAGGCCTGGAAAACCCCCAGAAAAAATGGAAAGTGTCCCCCCCATTTTTCTGCCCCCCCCCAGCCTTTTTATCTCTACTCTCTCTCCAGCTTCCAACTCTCCCACAACTCTGCCTATTGTTCCCCTATGTAGGTAGGTGAGGAACTGGAAGAACGGCTGACCCATCTATTCTATGACACAGAGCAACTTCTTTCGTTATGCTAAATTGTGGTACTTAACTAGCCAGCCAAAGTCATTAACTTAACAAAGTGGGCTGGTTTCCATTTACAGATTTTAGCCTGCACAAAGTACCATAGGTTTGGAAGAGTCACAGGGTATCCTTCATACTGGCCCCTCAAACTCATAATAGTATATTTTCATCTTTGTTATCTATTATTATGGGATTATATAACAGCAGTGCATAGTTAATCTATGGAACGAGGTCCAACAGGAGGCAGGCTCTTCTTCTGGGGATTAAGCTGGATGGTCCCAAGGTCCCATCACTTACGGCCTTTCTTTCTCCAACAACAGTAAGCGAACAGGGCCACTGGCATCAGAAGTAGACTAGCCCACCATGCATGCCTCACTGATGGAGCAGGTGAATTTGGCAACTGAGCTGTGAAGACAAAAAAATAAAGGAGCGGGGATGAGTATGCCCTTAAAAAAACCCAACAGGCTTACTCCTGAAAATTCAACACAATGTTGAAAGCTAGTCTTTAAAGACACCATAAGGAAATATATTAAAAAGAAATTTGGCAAAGGGTGTTTAAGGGGATAACAGAAATCACTGGGTTAAAGCTGATCAGAAGTCCAGAGGTAGCATTATTATCGATTTACGATGGGGTGCACGGTTCGCAGGCTATGAAGGACTTGCTCACAAATTTATTAACAGCTGCATGAATTATTATAGCTAGGAAGTGGAAGGGGCAAGGGGAACATAAAAGGGAAGAATGGTATAAGGAGGTGTGGGATATAGCTATGAATTATAAATTAACATGTGCCATTAAGGTAAGACGGGGAATACGCAGGAGGGATGATTTTGAGGAGATATGGAGGGTGTTTGCAGAATTCGTACTGTTAAAACGGAAAGGGGTCAAACCATTGCAAGAGGTGTTGAAATTTTGGGAGGCTGGATAGTTACGATGGAATGGCCTCGGTGGTGGGGTGCACATTTTTATTCGTATTTATTTATGATTATTACTTTGTCAAAATATAAGTAAGTAAGTAAGTAGGAAAGGAAGGAAGGAAGGAAGGAAGGAAGGACGTAAGAGGAGCCTGCTAAATCAGCCAATGGCCATCCCATTCTCACAGTGGCCAACGAGATGCCCATGCCCCAACAGGAAACCTGCAAGCAGGATTCAAGCACAACAGCTCTCTCGCCTCCCGTGGCTTCCAGCAACATTGCCTTCAACTGTGGAAGCAGAGCGTTGCCATCGCGGCTTGTAATGTGAGTCGTAATATTGTGATTACGGCCACAATGCTTTTCCAAATGAGAAGAGTGTTGGACAATGCGGGGCCCAGAGCTCATTTGGACATAATCCCAGGAGGAGAAGGCTGAGAGCTGGGAAGTCGCAGGCAGCAAAGAATGGCTTTCTTCCCACCCCTTGCTCTTTCCCCTCCACCCTTCAGTCTTGGAGTTCAAACACAATACCCATGAGAGAACCGTCCCACTTCTAAGGTGGGTTCTGTGTTCCCAATGGGGCATGGCTCACCTGTGACATTCACTGTTTGGCTCCAGGGAGAAATGATCCATTGGTTGCTCAGTTTCTGCTCATACCTGCAAGCAAATCCCCCAGCGTGGATGCTGGCTGTGACAGGGACCAGGAGGTTTGCAGAGGCATTTGAGAAGGCATTCCTGGGTTCTCCTGAGTCTGTCAGCGACTCTTCACTGCTGGAGGAAATCTTGACTCTATCCTTGTAGAAATGGAACCTTTGCTCTGCGTCGCTGCCAATGGCCGAGCAAGTGAGGCGCAGGAATCCCCCTGCGTTCACCACTCCAGACAGAGGATCCACTGTCAGCACCGGGGCAGGAGGAAGATCTACAGGAGCTGTCCGTAAAGGAAAATGAGTACAAAGGCTAAGTGATTTGGAGTCTGTGGCTCACTGAGGTTTTAAGGGGCAAACCATAACTAAACCGGGTTCATCCAGGCAGGTTTGTCAACAGAGAGTCGTGGGTTCATGATCAGGAGCATGTGTTGCACAATATTCAGGGGAATGTGCAGTGTCCGGGAAGGTAAATGTTAGCTGGCTAAACTCTTGATCCCCGTTTGGGGATCTGTACTACTCATGTCATGTGTAAGCCATCAAATTGCATTAGAAGTCTTCACTGGTACAATAGCAGAAGCTCCCCACATCAGAGGGTGGTGCTTGCTTCACCAGCACATATACTAAAATTGGAACAGTACAGAGAAGATTAGCATGGCCCCTGCGCAAGGATGACACGCAAACTCGTGAAGCGTTCCATATTTTTTCTGGGCGATAATTTTTTTTAATAAGGACTGGAAAACATTTGTAATATATTTGGCAGAACACTGTAAACGGTTAAAAACATTATCAAGATTGAAATAACACTTGCAATGTGAAAAGAACTACAATAGTACCTCGGGTTACAGACGCTTCAGGTTACAGACTCCGCTAACCCAGAAATAACGCTTCAGGTTAAGAAATTTGCTTCAGGATAAGAACAGAAATCATGCTCTGGCGGCGCAGCGGCAGCGGGAGGCCCCATTAGCTAAAGTGGTGCTTCAGGTTAAGAACAGTTTCAGGTTAAGAACGGACCTCCGGAACGAATTAAGTTCTTAACCCGAGGTACCACTGTACAGGAGAAAATAGAGTTTTATGGATAATATGATTTGCAGTTACAGGTAGTCAAAACAAAACAAAATAAAAAATAGTCAAAACAACAACAAAAAATTCCTTCCAGTAGCACCTTAGAGACCAACTAAGTTTGTTCTTGGTATCAGCTTTCGTGTGCATGCACACTTCTTCAGATACCAATATAGTGCAACACATGATTTGCAGTGAAAATGGTTATTTGTGGACTCCACAAAAGGGAGGATGGAAGTCCGAGAATTCTGTATTTTTTAATTTGATTTTTTCTGTGAATGTGAGACCAAATTATAAAACCAATAAAACTTATTATAAAAAAGTAAATAGTATGAGGGTGATGTGCCAGAGCTTTCCAGGATGCCCCCAGGCCCCCTGCATGGTTTCTTACTCATGAGTAGTAATAATGCTTGGCTAAGGGTTATCGCGCCATCATCATCCAAGAAACAAAGACAGGCCCACATTGCAGTCTGAGCCAATATCAAAAAGGTTCCCACTTCCGAGGTAACCCTGGCATCTAAGAACGTCACCCGCTGCCTTATAACCACGTCAGACCAGTGGTTGAGCTATCTCTGAATTGTCTACACTGACAGGAAGCATCTCTCTCCAGATCCTCAGGCAGGAGAGTTTCCCAGACCTACCAGGAGTCAACAGGGATTGAACCTGGGACATTCTAGGGCAGCCTTCGCCTTCGCCTTCCAAGAGAACTACGCAGTTTTTAAGACCTCACCCATCACTAAAATCCTGATCCTCCTGCTTCCTGGGGATGAGATGTTCTGGCTCAATTCCACAGCTCGGTATGTGCAGAAGTGATCCCCGCTGTCTTGAGGAACAAAGCGCCTCGTGTATGTGAAGGAGGCCAGAGGAGAAGGGGGCCTGTAGTCATGCACCAACGACTGGTCCCTCCGAAAGAGAACCCTCCACATGTGAAGGTTTTCAGGAGCAGAGCATGTGAGGCTCACAAACTCACCACTGATGTAGGTGTAAGGCTTTGGGGACACAGAGAAGAACGGAGGACGGAGGAGGTCTGAGAAGCAAATAAATAGATAAGGAATAAGAAGCGAGCCTTATTTGGGGATGTCCCATTTCCCTTCAAACTGCAAAACGTAAGACCGCCCAAGTTTGGCAGGGGAGGAGACCAGGCTGGGTCTGCAACAAAATGTTGCAGTGTATGCCTAGGAGTTAATAGTTGTGTTCTTCCTGCAGTAGGAGCCTCCTTGTCCTGTTCAGGATTTGTAGGGAAGGGAGGAGTTTCAGGGTGGGGGAAAGGATAAAATGTCCCCCCCCCGGCCATCTTTTTCTCCAAGGGGCAGCCAACCTAGTGGTGTGTTCAGGGGCCTCTCTGAAGCAGCTTCAGGTTCATTTCAAGGCGTGATTATAAAATAAATTCACCTCCCATGCAGGAGAAGCTTTGGAACAGTATACACGAGCTATGGATTGCTTTATTTTTCTCCCAAAAAGTGCAGCTCACCAGTGTTACTGTTGCTACAATGCCTATATGAGGTGTCCAGTGACCATAATCTGGGTCTGAAATTGTCCTCTTAATCCAGCCCATAACTCTTTGCCACAGTTAAAGGATTTAATAATAATAATAATAATAATAATAATAATAATAATAATAATAATTATTATTATTATTATTATTAATGTGTACCCCGCCCATCTGGCTGGGTTTCCCCAGCCACTCTGGGCGGCTCATAATAAAATATTAAAAACACAACAAGACATCAAACATTAAAAGCTTCCCTAAACAGGGCTGGCTGCCTTCAGATGTCTTCTAAATAGTTGTTTATTTCCTTGACATCTGGTGGGAGGGCATTTCACAGGGTGGGCGCCCTCTGCCTGGTTCCCTGCAACCTCACTTCTTGAAGGGAGGGAACCGCCAGAAGGCCCTCGGAGCTGGACCTCAGTGTCTGGGCAGAACGATGGGGGTGGAGATGCTCCTTCAGGTATACTGGGCCTTTGAGGCCGTTTAGGGCTTTCAAGGTCAGCACCAACACTTTGAATTGTGCTCGGAAACGTACTGGGAGCCAATGTAGGTCTTTCAAGACTGGTGTTATGTGGTCTCGGCGGCCGCTCCCAGTCCCCAGTCTAGCTGCCGCATTCTGGATTAGTTGTAGTTTCCGGGTCACCTTCAAAGGTAGCCCCATGTAGAGCACATTGCAGTTGTCCAAGTGGGAGATAACCAGAGCATGCACCACTCTGGCGAGACTCTCTGCAGGCAGGGAGGGTCTCATCGTGCGTACCAGATGGAGCTTGTAGACAGCTGCCCTGGACACAGAACTGACCTGCGCCTCCATGGACAGCGGTGAGTCCAAAATGATTCCCAGGCTACGCAGCTGGTCCTTCAGAGGCACAGTTGCCCCGTTCAGGACCAGGGAGTCCTCCACACCTGCCCATAGCTGCCAACTTTTTTTTTAAAAGGGAAATTCCCTTATTCCGAATAGGATTCCTCGCAATAAAGGGGGAAAGTTGACAGCTATGCACCTGCCCGCCCTCTGTCCCCCCAAAACAGTACTTTTGTCTTGTCAGGATTCAACCTCAATCTGCTTGCCACCATCCATCCAACCATGCAAATCGTGACACTCCTACATCCCATAGAGCTGTTGGCTCCTATCACAAAGAGTGAAAGAAGAACGGAAATCCGCTTTACCTGCATGGACGGATCTCCCGAGGAGGATCTGGAGACAGACTGGAAGTGAAGAGCAAAGGAGAGATGCAGCGTAAATGTGAGATAGATGGCAAGTTTCCCATCTGAGGTGGGCAGAGAGGTCACCAACCTGTCACCAAAGCAGCAGACTTCATGCTCAGTCAGTATCCCTGGAAGAACATCCACGGCTGGAGACCCAAGATCCACCCTCGCTCTGGTTTCTGTCCCAAGAGAGACAATGAACCAGCCTTGCCAAAGTCTGTCTTCTCAAAGCAAAGACTAAAGACAGCAAGCACAACATCACATCCTCCCCTCCAGCACATTGTGGACACACACACCCTGAACTGTGTGCAGAACTCGGCCTATAGGCTTTAGCCATAACCACAAGCTTTATCCAGCTCCATCTAGGAACTGCTAACCACATCTGATCTTGCTGTGCCATCACCTATTTTTCTCTGCAGTCAAACTTCTTGAAGCAACCCAAATGGAACAATGTGCAGCAGGATGCGAGAAAGGAAGAGCAGAAGTCAACTTTACCTGTATAGTAAAGGTAAAGTGACCCCTGACCATTAGGTCCAGTCGCGGATGACTCTGGGGTTGTGGCACTCATCTTGCTTTACTGGCTGAGTGAGCCGGCGTACAGCTTTCGGATCCTATGGCCAGCATGACTAAGCCGCCTCTGGCGAACCAGAGCAGCGCACGGAAACGCCATTTACCTTCCCGCTGGAGCGGTACCTATTTCTCTACTTGCATTGGCGTACTTTCAAACTGCTAGGTTGGCAGGAGCAGGGACTGAGCAACGGGAGCTCACCCCGTCACAGGGATTCGAACCGCCAACCTTCTGATCAACAAGCCCTAGGCTCTGTGATTTAACCCACAGCGCCACCCGCGTCCTGTATAGAGTGATAGCCAAAGGATGATCGGGAGATTGGAAGGAAAGATCCTGCTCTGGGAAGCTGGTATTAGCTGCTTCCAGCCTGCCAAGTACAGTTTAAAGAAGTCACATTAGATTTTAACTTGGAAATGTGAAAACACACACATTGAGAAGCGAATTTCAATGCAACATGCTCCTCAGCCCCAATTTAAGCATATTTATTTGCATTTAGAGGTGACCCCTTTCTTCTGTTGGCAGACATATATTTCTTTGGTTAGTTAAGAAAATTTCTCTATTGCTTGACTGCAGTAAAAGCTTGGCTGTAGTTTAAAGGAAATATCAAAATTATCAACAAAGAGTACGTAGTTAAGAACAGTGTAAAACATTAATTGTAGTTCCCTGGCAGCCACACACCCAGGCATTGACCAGATCCAAAGTTACATAGCTTCAGCAAGGTGCTAGTTTTATTTGCCTTCAAGCCAAACTCTGGTGGGAACCAAGCCACCAACAGAGTCCCTAAGCTACTGAAGCTAATGGGGCCCTTTATATGTCCAGCTGTCCTTTGTCAACAACAAACGGCCGCTGTTTTTTATGTTGAACTAGCTGACCTGGCCACGCATTGCTGTGGTTTTTTTGTTTTGTTTGTTTTTTTAAATTCTCCTGACCCCAAGAGTATTCTGGAAGCTCCTGTTTTCATTCTTCCCTGTCCCTTTAGAGCAGGGGTCGGCAACCATTTTCAGCTGTGGGCCAGTCCACTTTCCCTCAGACCATGTGGTAGGCCGGACTATATTTTTTTTGGGGGGGGGGGAAATGAACAAATTCCTGTGGGAATACGTTTTTGTGGACTTCCCGCACTTTGCTGCAGCACAAAAACCTTCCGCGCAATGCACGGAAGGCACAGAGATCCGGCCAAGGTTTGCTGCCTGGATCCCTCCGCGCTTACAACAAAGCGCGCCAGGAAGCCTTTTAGTAACAGCTGAAAGCAGTTTCCCGCCCGGAAACACAGCCAAATGCAATGTTGTGATTGGTTTATGTAAATACTATGACGTTCAGTTTATCAATAAATGGCCCCTGCTCTCTGTAGTGTGTGTGTAGAGTGCGCGAGACAAGCAAAGAGAGAACAAGTGATGCGAGACAAGCAAGAGAGAAAGCGAAAGAGAAACCAGCGCACAGAGTAGTAGTCGGGAGAGCGCAACTCCACCACTGACTGCAGTCTCTTATTTCTTTATTTTATTTGGCCGCCTTCTTATTTTTGGCCGCACTTTCTGCTGTTCTTTTCGCTGCCTATCCTTTCCTCTTTGGAACCTTAAAAGCCTTCGTAATGACCTTCGTAACTCCAGAGAAATCTTCAGAACTCCAAACAACTTCTCACGACCTTCAGCTTCATAACCAGCGGACCCAATCATAACCAGTGGGAGCAGGCACTCCAGAATTACTGGTTATCCCAGAAGTTGGTTATCCCCACAAATTCCTATGCCCCACAAATAACCCAGAGATGTATTTTACATAAAAGAACACATTCTACTCATGTAAAAACACCAGGCATGCGAAGCTGCGGCGGCCATTTTAGGTGAGGGCACTGGCAACCTTAATGAACATTCTCCCCCACCCCAGTCCCAAAATCACGCACCCCAATGACACAATCCCCTCAGAGCTGGTCTTACTCAGTGCTACCTCTCAGGCATGCCTCCTGCTCTGTGTTTTTTTTTTCTCGGAGAATGCGAAGCTGCAGCGGCCATTTTAGGTGAGGGCACAGGCATTGTTGCTCTGGCCAGGTCTGATGATGTCGACGGGCCAACTGCCTTTCTATTGGATGCTGTTGGAGTCTTCATTCCTTTTGCTGGTGAGGTATAATAGGCGTGCCAATTTTTTGCCTTTATTCTATATTTTAGGCATGACTGGTGTAGGTTTTTTAATTTTTATTATGCCAGAGCCTTCCTCGATGGTCATGTTACGCTTTGTACTAATTTGATGCTGTTTGGAGCTAATTGGCACCGACCTGGTGGTTTTGCCTACTGGATAGCAATCGTCACAACTGGTTGGGCATTGGGGCAATCCTTTGTTTTGGATGCAGGGGAGATTGTAGTCTCTGCCTGCCCCTCCAAACGCTGGGGTGTCCCGTTAAAGGGATCCCGGGGGAGTGGCCATGTCCACATTCCTGGGGCGGGGCCGGGGTCGAAGGCACTCCCCCAGATGGCGGTCCCTGCGGGAATCACCCTATTTGATGTACTGGTAAGTCTTAGGAACCCCCGTCTGGGTTGACCATGCATCACTTCTGGCGGGCGGGCAGGAAGTAATTTGAATGCCCCATGCCCAAGCCAGACCTCTTTCCTCTGTATTCAATAAAGTTGTGGCCTGTTTTGACCCCAAAACCAGCCTCATTGGTCTCTTATTTGCATGGGTTGGGGTAAAGGGAGCCCGACACCTGGTCCTGCAGCACATTAAAGGAAATTATGCTACTGCTATTACTTCCCAAAATGACTCACCTGGGACATTCACCACGACTTTCCCTGGCTTGCTCCATTGAGACATAACCCATCGGCCACCAACTGCTTCCTCATAACCGCAAGCAAATTCTCCACTGTGGTTGACCTTGGCTTGTAAGATGCTTACAGAGGCATTTGGGGAATTATTTGCAGGTTGTCTGGATCCTTCATGAACGGTGGCCATCTCAGCTCCATCCTTGAAGAAATGGAATCTCTTCTCAGTTATGGTCCCATTGGACAAGCAAGTGAGGCGCAGGGATCCCCCTTCGTTCACCACTCCAGACGGAGGATCCACTTTCAGCACCGGAAAAGGAGGGGGATCTGGAGGAATCATCCGCAAAGGAGAAGATATGAGCAGGTGACCTACCTAGACTTGGCTTAGTAGTTAAGAGCCTGTGGTCCACTTGGTTGGTAAAGGAAGCTACAAGGTGTGACCAGAAAATTCGGTGAATGGTCACAGAAATCGGACAGTGAGAAATATTCAAACATACATGCCTTACAGTTGGAAGAGACCACAAGGGCCATCCAGTCCAACCAAAGTAGCCCACCTCTGATACAATGCACCATTGTAGTTTAATGGTGAATTTTGGACACAATGGTGAGGTAAAAGATCTGGACTATCATAAAAGATGCAGGGGAAAAATGATTAACAATAGGATTAACAAAAGGGGAAGAGGGAAGTCCAAGAGATTCTTTGGAATTTTGTTTCTATGTTGGATGTGAACGTGAAATTTTAATCTGAAAAACCAAATAAATGAATTTATATACAGTATATAGATAGATGAAATCCTTCTTTCAGAACACAGTGCTTCTCTCTCGCTCCTGTTGCGAATTAACAAGACAATGTCAAGCAGTCAAACGCAAAGATGCTCACCTGCCATGGAAACAAAGACAAGGTTGCTCTGTGGGGAAAAGATTTCCTGTCTTGAGGGCATGATCCAGTACACACAGCTGTAACTCCCAACAGTATCTTCATTGACATGTAATATCTCATAAGGCCCCATTCCCCTATTGGGCAACTCCTTCAAGGTCTGATCTTGCTGTTCTTTGAAGAACGTGTATCCTGCCACCTCCAGGCCATCAGGAGCCAAACAAGTGAGAATAACCTTTTCATCTCTGATGTAGACGTGGTGCTGGGGATCCAAGGAAAGAACTGCTGCAGGTGGGATCCCTGGAGATCACAGAGAAGGAGGAAACCCAGGCAGTCAGGGGTGTGTGTGGGGGGGGGGGGGGGAAGCATGAAACCCAGAGTGCAAAGATGCTCTGAGAAGCAAAGCGAAGGAGCACAGAATAAAGAGTGCAACTTATTTGGAAACTCTTTATTATTACGCAGTTGGACCACTGCAATGCGCTCTATGTGGGGCTACCTTGGAAGGTTACAATTAATCCAGAATGCAGCAGCCAGACTGGGGACTGAGAGCGGCTGCCGAGACCACATAACACCTGAAAGAACTTCATTGGCTCCCAGTACGTTTCCAGGCACAATTCAAAGTGTTGGTGCTGACTTTGAAAGCCCTAAACAGCCTCAAAGGCCCAGCATACCTGAAGGAGCATCTCCACCCCCATTGTTCAACCCGGACACTGAGGTCCAGCTCTGAGGGCCTTCTGCCGGTTCCCTCCCTGCGAGAAGTGAGGTTACAGGGAAGCAGGCAGAGGGCCTTCTCGGTGGTGGCGCCCTCCCATCAGATGTCAAGGAAATAAGCAACTATCTGACTTTTAGAAGACGTCTGAAGGCAGCCAGCCCTGTTTAGGGAAGCTTTTAATGTCTGGTGCTTTATCGTGTTTTTAATATGCTGTTGGGAGCCACCGAGAGTGGATGGGGAAACCAAGTCAGATGGGTGGGGTATAAATAATAAATTATTATATATCAACAGTTACTGCCTCTGATAACTAAAAGCTAATTCCATGTCTGCAGGCAATGACTAGTAGCTCCAGATGACCAAAGGTCTGTTTCTCCTCTTTGTAAGCTTCCCAGGGCATCTGTCTGGCTGATGTCAAAAAGCACCCCAGAAAACTGAGGTAGATTTTACTGACTGATGTTTTAAAGTATTTTTAATCTTTTGTTGGAAGCGGCCCAGAGTGGCGGGGGAAACCCAGCCAGTTGGGCGGGGTAGAAATAATAATTTATTGTTATTATTGTTATTATTATTGCTATTATTGTTATTATTATTATCATCGAAGCAAATGAATATAAATGCATATGCGTTCATTCTTGCAGTGCCTGCCATTTACTTTTGGGGTTTTCTTGAAGACCAAGATGGCATTTGCTAGCCTTTCGGAACGTTTGGTTCGACACACTCGGCAACAACGAAAATCCAACAGGTGATACTTTGCTTATCACCACGTTGAATACATTTGAATTAGTATTCAGGGTACGTGACAATACTTAAGTGTTTGAAAAATATTACAGGTAATTATAAAATTATAGAGAGCAAGCAGACATCCTATGCCCTTTTAAAATGTGGGTTTTTTGGGGGCAGGGGGTTATTGGGTTGTTGTTTTTATTTTGATTATATATTTTGTGGTTTTATATTTTATGTAAGTAAAAAATAAATAAATCTCCCATTGTGGAAACTTTGACCTACTCGATCTCTGCCTTTTGCTTCTGTCAGATGGACATGAGCTGTGAATATAATCGTATACAATAGTGACACCTCCCAACATCCGGTTGGAACTGCAGACTAAAATCAGTAACAATTAAACGAGAATGAAAACCAACTTTACCTGCGTGGACTGATCTCCAAAGGAGGATCCGCAGACAGGCTGGAAGTGAAGAGCAAAGGAAAGATGTCGTGAGAAATGGTGGAATTTGTGAGACAGAGGGTGAGTTTCTTTTATATATAATTTGCATTAAATTTTCTGTTTTAAAATACTCATTTAAACACGCTTAAAATATCAGTGACTTCCCTTCTTCCCTTTCCATGCTTCATTTTTCACATCATAGCATATTTTACAAGAACTATACCATTAAGTATTCCATTTTTGCATCCATCACAACTTGTTTACACTGTTGAATTGATCTTAATGTTGCCAACGTTTTCAGCTGTACACAATTCCCCCCCCATATATTCAATAAACATTTTCCAATCTCCTCTAAACGTATGTTCCTCTCCTTCTCTCATTCTATACGTTAAGTCTGCCAGTTGTGCATAATCTGTCAGTTTAAGTTGCCATTCTTTAGTTGGGACCTTGCTTACTTTCCATTTTTGGGCTAACAAAACACGGGCTGCAGTAGTGGCATACATTTTTGTTGTTGTTCAGTCGTTCAGTCGTGTCCGACTCGTTGTGACCCCATGGACCAGAGCACGCCAGGCACGCCTATCCTTCACTGCCTCCTGCAGTTTGGCCAAACTCATGCCAGTCGCTTCGAGAACACTGTCCAACCATCTCATCCTCTGTCGCCCCCTTCTCCTTGTGCCCTCCATCTTTCCCAACATCAGGGCCTTTTCTAGGGAGTCTTCTCTTCTCATGAGGTGGCCAAAGTCTTGGAGCCTCAGCTTCAGGATCTGTCCTTCTAGTGAGCACTCAGGGCTGATTTCCTTCAGAATGGATAAGTTTGATCTTCTTGCAGTCCACGGGACTCTCTAGAGTCTCCTCCAGCACCATAACTCAAAAGCATCAATTCTCCGTCGATCAGCCTTCTTGATGGTCCAGCTCTCACTTCCGTACATTACTACTGGGAAAACCATAGCTTTAACTAGACTAGACGGACCTTTGTCGGTAAGGTGGCATACATAAATAACCTTTTCTGACATCTGGGAATTTCAGTCTGAATGATCCCCAACAGAAAGGACTCTGGTTTGTTTGTTTTAAACATTTTTTCCCATTCATTATTGATCATTTCCCAATACTCTTTTTACCCTTTTACAAGTCCACCAAATATGAAATAAGCCTTTTAAAATGTGGCTCGTTGTGTGTGTGTGTGTGTGTGTGTGTGTGTGTGTTTTATTGGGTTATTGTTCTTATTTTGATTTTATATATTGCAATCTTGTCTGTGAAGTGCCCTGAGACCTCTGGGTATAGGGCGGTATATAAATTCAATCAATCAATCAATCAATCAATCAATCAATCAGAACATTCCCTCCACCTCTTTACCTCTCCAGCACTTATCTGATTGAGTCTTATACATCTTAGCAAGCCTACTTGGAGTTAAATACCACCTGTAAATCATTTTCAAGTAGTTCTCCTTCAGGGAATAACATGCTGTGAACTTCAAATTGCTTTTCCAAAGTTTCCCCCAGTGGTTAAAATCTATATCTATTGCCCAGTATGTCACAAAGGGTGCGTTTCTCATCCGAGGTGGGCAGAGAGGCCACTGACCTGTTACCAAAGCAGAAAACTCCATGCACTTTCAGTATCCCTTGAAGTGACACCTTAACTCCACCCTTGTCCTGCTTTCTGTCCCAAGAAAGACAATAAACTGGCCCTGCTACAGTCAATTTTCAAAGCCAACACCCAAGATTGCACCTGCAACATCACACCAGCACAATGAACACACTCACACATCCTTTTTATTATTATTCACAAAATAGTTTATTTATACACTGTTTAACAACGATATACATAAATAAATGTTACAGCTGCAAGTCATAATAAAAACTTTACCAAAAAGAAACCATGAGCAGTTATTGTCATCATTTTGTTTGGTCATTGTTCCATTCCTTTCTGAATTATTACATGAAGCTCTATATTAATTTGAATGATGTTAACCGAACATATCATATCTTCAATCCATACATAAAGAAAAAAAGGAAAAAAAAGAAAAACAAGCAAATACCCTCACCCCCACCCTCCCCCAAAAATAACCTAAAAAAAGGGGGGGGGGAATAAAGAAATTAAGAATGAAAAACAGTATCAACCAAAAATCTCAACCCTTTCGACTTCCTGTCAGACCCAAACATAAAACTCACTCTTACTTATGAGTGTGTATCAACATGTCTCCATATCTTTATATAACTCTTTGTTTTACTACCATATCGACCAGTACCCAAATTTCACTCCAACCCCTTCTTTTCCATCTCCAAGACTATTGAAAAGCTGGCATGGCTATCCGTCCCTTAGTGTACTTTTCAACATATATTTTGTATCTAGCCCAATTATCTTGAAATTTCTGCTCTGATCCCCCTCTTAAACTATTATTTATTTGGGCCATTTCGGCAAACTCTTACAGCTTGCTTTGCCATTCTATTATTGTAGGTGGCTATTGTTCTTTCCACCTCTTTGCGATTAAAATTCGAGCAGCCGCCCCGTAGCATACAAGAAGACACTCACACATCCCGAGCTCTATCTAGCTCCATCAGGGAGCAGCTAACAACATCTGATCTCGCTGTGCCAACACCTGTCTTTATTTGTGGTCAAAGCTCCTTAAAATAACCCAGATTTGGGGGAGCGGAAGTGGGACAGAATGCGAGAAAGCTTTAGTTCTGACCATCTTCTGTACATGAGCCCCCCACCTCTAAAAATTCAATGGCACAGCACACGAGTTCTCAGTTGATTTAATAATAATAATAATCTCAAAGTGGCATATAACATCAAACCCGTATCATTGCAAAAACAATACAACAGGAATGCAGGAAAATTGTGTTCCAAAAGTTGGGCACCCCTTTCCCTCTCTGGGAATTCCGGGGGTGGGGGGTGGGGGTCCAGGCATTCACCCAAGGTGTGTTCTCCTTTGGGGAATTGAAGACACAGCAGAGGCCGTCGTACCTTTAAGAAATGTGGTTTATTTGCATATTTACATCCGAGTTTGAATATTTACCTCTGATATTTCCACACGCGTTCACACACAAAAGGGGATCGCTCACAGCATTTCCCCTCAAATGGTTCTCAATTTCCCCGTGTCAAGCTGAGCTCTGCCAAATCAAGCAAGGAAACAAACCCCTTTTTATCCTTTGAAAACTAGCTCCTTTCCATGGACAGAGTTCATGATGCAGCAAAATTTATTATACCATTTAAGGTGTTGCGTTCCCTGATTAAATTACCATTTGAAGAAGGCCATGGTTGGCTTTTCTCGCCAGAGACTCAAAGAGGGGGGGAAAGGGGGAGATCCAAGAGATCAGATTCCCAAAGGGCAGAAACCCTGTTCAGCTAATTTTTAAAAACCAAAGGTGCCATGGGCTCTGAAGACACTCGAACTCAGGACGCAAGGGAGAAACGCGCTAAGAGGAAGGCACGCTTGGCAAATCCACACCGTGATCAACTCCTGCCCGGAAACCTATGTCCCCACTGCAGAAGGACGCGTGGGTCCAGAATTGGCCTCCACAGTCACTTGCGGACTCGTTGTTAAAACCGTGTTTATGGAAGACAATCTTACTCGGCTACAAGGGATCGCCAAAGAAGAAAGGATGTCAAGACTGCCTAGTGGTTAGAGCAGACTTGGGGCAGCTGACCTGGAAAGCAGAAAAGTGGGTAGAGCTCAGATTCCTCGGTGTCAAGTTGACAGGTCTTTGCCAGTGTGGCTGAGTCCAAACCTGTCAGTTGTAGGATGCAGATTAGGATAGAGAGTGAGTTTTTGGTTACCCTGGTCTTGCCTCCTTGGCGAGTAGGTTAGCAAAATAACAAGAGAGAGTCCCCAAACCTGTTATCAAAGCAGCAAATTTCATGTTCGGTCAGCGTCCCTCGAAGGCCAATGGCTGGGTCCTCTGCTCCGCCACTGTCTCTCTGCTTTCAAAGAGAGGATGAGCTGTCGCTCCGACTCCACCAGACTGTCAGACGCAAAGACAAGAGCAGGAACTGAACTGTCATCACCTCCTTCCCTCCCAGCCACCACAGAGCATTGCACCTGCCCCCCCCCCCCAGCGCAGCACACAGCTCAGCTCATAGGCCTCGAGGACACCAAAAGCTGCCGGGTGGAACAGCCGATGCTCCAACCAGCTCACCACATCTCTCCTTGCTGCGCCTATGCTCAGCCACCAAAACGCTTGAGAAGGCGGTCGAACGAGGCTAGAAATGAGAAAGCGGAAGGGCGCAGCAATCACAGGCGGTCGACTCAAAAAGGAGCCTCGTAAATGTTAGAAGAGACCTGCTGATCTGAGAGCCAGTGTGGTGTAATGGTTAAGAGTGACAGACTTGTAATCTGGTGAACCGGATTCGCGTCTCTGCTCCTCCACATGCAGCTGCTGGGTGACCTTGGGCTAGTCACACTTCTCTGAAGTCTGTCAGCCCCACTCACCTCACAGAGTGTTTGTTGTGGGGGAGGAAGGGAAAGGAGAATGTTAGCCGCTTTGAGACTCCTTTGGGTAGTGATAAAGTGGGATATCAAATCCAAAATCTTCTTCTTCATCTAGCTCAGCATCTTCTAACAGTGGCCAACCAGACACCCCTTTGGGGGAAAGAAGAGACCAGGATCAGCAGTGTGGGAACTCGAGCACCAGGGAGCAGGAATAAGATCCTCAACGATCGCCTCTCCCTATGTGAACTGATCCAGACCCTGCGATCATCACCCGAGGCCCTTCTTTGTGTGCCTCCTCCACAAGAGGTCTGGAGGGTGTCAACACAAGAAAGGGCCTTTTCTGTTAGGCGTAACGGTTTAATTCACACAGAAATGAAAAAAATTGGATATGTATTAAAGGTTTAAAATGGAAAACGGCTAAATGTGTATTGGTAACATTGAAGTCTTCCCCAATGCCGCTTTTTTCTAAAGGACTCGGAGCTGGACCTCAGTGTCCGGGCTGAACGATGGGGGTGGAGACGCTCCTTCAGGTGTACTGGGCCTTTGAGGCCGTTTAGGGCTTCCAAGGTCAGCACCAACACTTTGAATTGCGCTCGGAAACGTACTGGGAGCCAATGTAGGTCTTTCATGACTTGTGTTATATGGTCCTGTTGGCCACTCCCAATCACCAGCTGCATTCTGGATTAGTTGTCATTTTGAGATGCTTTTGCCTTCTTCTCTTTCCCACCCATGTTTGTAAGCATGGCCGTCTTAAGTAAATCCGGCACCCTGGCGCGAAGATCCCTCGGGCGCCCCTTGTGCTCCACCGGGCAGGGCCAGGTGCAGCGGGCAGCCGGAGGGCGCGGAGGGGCGGGTGGGGACGCTGCCAGCTGTGCTCCGCCTCTGCCTGCTCGGCTGAAGCGGCAGCACAGCGCTGCCGTCCAGGGAGCCCTGGCTGCAGCGCCAACGGGAGGCTCACCAACGGCCTCCCCGTGTCCACAGCCCGAGAAGAGGTGGGCGAGAGCGCCGCTGCTGGCGGGGCTGGAGAGTGCAGGCACCCTCCTCAGGCCGTGGTGCCTTGCGCCAGTTGCCTCAATAGCTAAGACGTCCCTGTTTGTAAATGACACTGTAAATCTGTAATCACATCAGAATTCAACGTGTAAGAATTGAATAGAAGCTGTGTTGATTTCTCCGGAACGTGCTGAGGACCTCAACCAACACATATTTGTTTTGTTTTCTTAAATTTACATCCCATCCTTTCTTCCATCACTGGACACCATCACAGCAGCACACCCGTGGTTCCCAGCTAGACACCTACCCAGACACTGACCAGAACTGGACCTGCTTAGCTTCCGCAAGGTGGGCACCTCCTGTTGAGAGCAATAAACCAACTGGCAGGCAATGTAGAAGCCAAATGGGTGGGGTACAAATAATAATAATAATAATAATAATAATAATCCTTTGGCAGCCACTCAGAACTCCACAATTAATAATAATAACAATAAATGCACACACTGTGCTCAGAATTAAATTCAATTGCAAGGGCAAGACTTAACGAGGGAGAACCAGTGCTTTTTTCTGGGGGTACACATACCCCTAAACATTTTGTGAATCTTTGTACTTTTGTCCATTCACTGAATTTATTTCCCCCGATTTGTACTGTAAAATGGTGATTTTCTTGAGTCAAAATGAGAGCACCACTAAACATTTTTTTTAGGGGGGAAAAAAAGCGCTGGGGAGAACTAATAGTGAAAAAAGCAGCTGTGTTTAACAGCAAAGCAAGGACAGAAAGTCCTCCAAGGTTGGGAGATAACAAACTATAAATAATATTGAATCAAAGGAACAAACCTGCATCGAAAAAGAGCAAAGGTACAGGAGTGCCTCTGGCGCCACCTGGTGGCCAAAAGGAAAACCATGGAAAAGGGAAAGGAACATAGAGAGGGAGAAGAACTATAAGGATGAATAATGAAATTCATGGAATAACAGTGGGTCAGCAAAATTACAAAATAAAAGCGTTCGCGGATGACATTGTATTAACCTTAGAGCAGACAAGAGTGACAGAAGAGATAAATAGATCTGGAAAATTGGCTGGCTTTAAATTAAAGAAAGGGGAAACCAAGATGTTGGTAAAAAATATAGATAATCAAACGAAAAAAGACAATGAATCAGAACGTGGGCGGAAAATAGAGGATGTACATTTCCAGAATAAAAAAAACCCCAACAACGAATAAAGTAAAACCTACATACAGCAACAGTGTTTTGTGTTGCGTAGGCTCCTATTTGTTATGTACAAATGGCTTGAGATAGCTATTAGAACAATAAATTATCATATAGGAATATTCAACACAAAAAGCAACAATTGGTTGTTGACAAAAGGACAGCTGGACATATAAAGGGCCCCATTGCCTTCAGTAGCTTAGGGCCTCATCAAACCTAAATCTGCTGCTTGAGTAAGTTCTCTAAAAATTGTGCATGGATGGTATTTAACAATGAGGTGGCTCCCTTAAAGCTCTCTGTTATGTTGCAGAGGGTGCCAAATTATAGGCACATACCAACATACGTGGTAAGAATGTCCACAAATAGAACCACTTTGGAAAGGGTTTTTTAAAAGAGATCTCTCAGATAGCAGCTCAGACAACCCCAATGACCACTTAATTTATATACCGGTACTTCAGATATGGACCAATGAAGAAGGAATTGATAACACATTTATTAACAGCAGCTGGAATGGTAATAGCCAGAACTTGGGGGAACTTGCAATTAATGAATATTGATCACTGGTGTAACACGGTCTGACAAACAATGGGGTAATGGGGAAGCTGTCGCAAAACCGGAAGAGGAGAGAAACAAACAGGATAATTTTTACACTGCATGGTGAGATTTTATTAAATATACATATGAAACAACATATGGAGGAGAAATACAACATATATTGCAATATGGTGTATATATAAGCAAGCACATCTCATTAGCTTGCTCCTGTTACTCAAGTTGATTTGCTGAAGAATTAATTATACTAGTTTACTGTAACCACCAGATTATTGTGTACTGAAAAATAATGTTTAGTATTTTACCCATCCTAGTGACCCATTCTTTGTTAGCCATGTCACGTCTAATTATTCATGTGGGTATAATATTGTATAAAGGTAAAGGGACACCTGACCATTAGGTCCAGTCGTGTCCGACTCTGGGGTTGCGGCGCTCATCTCGCTTTACTGGCTGAGGGAGCCGGCGTACAGCTTCCGCGTCATGTGGCCAGCATGACTAAGCTGCTTCTGGCGAACCAGAGCAGCACACGGAAACGCCGTTTACCTTCCTGCTGGAGTGGTATCTATTTATCTACTTGCACTTTGACGTGCTTTTGAAACTGCTAGGTTTGCAGGAGCAGGGACCGAGCAACGGGAGCTCACTCCGTCGTGGGGATTCGAGCCACCGACCTTCTGATCGGCAAGCCCTAGGCTCTGTGGTTTAACCCACAGCGCCACCCGGGTCCCTTCTAATAAGAGGGAAAAAATTAAATAAACAAAGTGACACCCTCACATCCCTTGGAACTGCTGACTGAAATCGGTCACATTTAAACAAGAATGGAAGTCAACTCTACCTGCGTGGGCTGATCTCACAAGAAGGATCTGGAGACAGGCTGGAAGTGCAGAGCAAAGGAGAGCTGCAATGAGAAATGGTGTGAATGTGAGATAGAAAGTGAGTTTCCCCCATCTGAGGTGGGCAGAGAGGTCACCAACCTGTCACCAAAGCAGCAGCCGACTTCATGCTCTGTCAGGGTCCATCAAAGATCACATACGGCTGAGGGACCCGACTCCCTCCTTGTCCTGCCTCCTCTCAAGAGAGACAACAAACTGGTGCTGCTGAAACAAACACCAAAGATAGGAACCGCAACGTCACACCTTTCCCTCCAGCACATTGTCAGTTTGCATTTCTTGGTACAGAAAGTATTGATCTGATGTGCAGAGATCTTTCCTACGCTACTTAATTCGAGAGGGTTCTGGGAGCTTTTCTCTGTGTGAAAGAAACAAGCAGAAGGTTCATGATGCTTGAGTTGTTCCTTCAGAGAAGCTGATTACAGCTGACTTAAACTGGTTCCCTTATAAAGCTTATTTCTTCTGTCAAGGTCATGCTGACTATAATAATAAGGCTGGAAGGAGCCTGGGTTTCACTTTATCTTTCTGTCTCTCTTCCTTCTGGTGTGGAGGTGTTCTATATATAGTGTTTTAGTCTTATTATAAGTTATTGTAAGTTTAAGTTAAAGTCTGTTGTAACTGGATTTCTTATGGACGGTGCTAATCCTGAATATATTGGACTTGTGACCATTATGGTCATTTGCATTCAGTAGCAGTAAAGCTCTGATGGATGAAATATTAATTGTCTTTGGTCTACTTTTTGGGAATCCTGCAACATGTTTAAGTTTTTGCTCTGCTAACTATACGTCGGAGTTCTGCTCCGGGACGCGGGTGGTGCTATGGGTTAAACTAGTGAGCCTAGAGCTTGCCGATCAGAAGGTTGGCGGTTCGAATCCCCGCAACGGGGTGAGCTCCTGTTGCTCGGTCCCAGCTCCTGCCAACCTAGCAGTTCGAAAGCACGTCAAAGTGCAAGTAGATAAATAGGCACCGCTCCAGCGGGAAGGTGAACGGCGTTTCCATGCGCTGCTCTGGTTCGCCAGAAGCAGCTTTGTCATGCTGGCCACATGACCCGGAAGCTGTACGCCGGCTCCCTCAGCCAATAAAGTGAGATGAGTGCCGTAACCCCAGTCTTCTGCGACTGGACTTAACGGTCAGGGGTCCCTTTACCTTTACGTCGGAGTTCTGCTCTGGATCAATACTGAGCAGAATTTCGATGACATGCTCCCTGAGCTTGGTGCAGAACTCAGTCTATAGACCATAAGCTTTACTCAGCCCCATCAAGTAGTTGCTAACCACATCTGATCTAGCTGTGACAATTCACTTGTTTTTATCTGAGTTCAAACTCAGTTCAGCCTGGGTTGGCTAGAGCATGGTGCTGATAATGCCAAGGTTGCAAGTTTGATTCCCATATGGGACAGCTGCATATCCCTGCATTGCAAGGGGTTGGACTACATGATCCTCAGGATCCCCCCCCAACTCTACAATTATGTGATTTTCAAAGTAACCAGAATGCAACAATGTGGAGAGGGGCATGAAAAAGCATCAGCCCCCCCCCCCCCCGCGCAAAATCAACAGCACAGTGCATGGCTTATTGGTGTGGACACCAGCAAAACAATATCATCAAAACAAATATACAACATAAAGGCCAGGAAACTGTAATATAAAAGCAGATTAAAAACTGGATTATTAAATTATAATATAATAACAACAGTTCCTTGCCAGGGACCTAGGTGGTGGCCTGCATCAACATTCTGCCTGTCCCCAAAGCTGACCACAGGAATAAAGAGCAGAGTTCACCTTGCTCTGTTTTCACCTGTTAACCAAAGCGCTTGAGAAAATGACAAAGCAGCAGACTGCGGCTGGAGGTGAGAAAGAGGAAGGACGAGGAGGTGCAGGCTGCCAGCTCAGAAAGGGGTCATGCAAACTTTAGAAGTTGATCTGGCCAAAGTGGGCTCTCCTAGCTCAGCATCCTCTTCGCAGAGTGGGCAAGCAGATGCCCCTCGCGAGAAGCAGTAGTAGAGCAGAAACTGGAACCCCAAGGAGCAGGATGAGACATTTTGTAGGATCAAGAAGAACATCCTCCTCCGTTGCGGATGCCACAATGAAAACATCAAGCTAAGTCAGCTCCTGCTTGGAAATCGCCTTATGCAGAGTCAGACCACTGGCCCATTTAGCTCACAGACTGGCTCAAGGAGCTTCGGCCTGGAGATGCCACCGGAGATTGAACGTGGGTGTAAAACCTCCTCTTCCCCCCCAAAAGAGTTGCCCCTTCCGAGCCAGCCAGGAGTCGAACCTAGAATCTTCTGATCCGTAGTCAGACGCGTTATCCATTGCGCCACTGGCCCGTGGACGCGTGCTGCTGTGGCTGGTTCGGTTGAAGAGAGCTGGCTTAACGTACATTCTGCATCCTGATTTCCCTCGGCTGGGAGAACTAGGAGACAAAGAGGCGCAGAACGGCCTCCAAAGGTGTTTATCTTTCCCCTTTCCCAATCTATACAGGCAAATACTGTAGCGGAAGGGGCTTGATTATTTTCCTGTTCGTCATAATCAAATGCAAATCCAAAGAGCTCAGTGTCAGGTTTGTTTGCATCATGCATCTATTCCGAAAAGGAAACAAAGCAGGGATACTGGTCGGTCCTTCCATCATCCTAAACACTTATCGCGGTCAAGCGACGCCCAATGCGAATCCCATAAACCGCGAGCAAAGCTTCAAAATTCCAGCGCGGCTTGTCATTTGCCCAGTTCGTTCCTCGGATTGTAACTGGCACTTCTGATTGGATGGCGGTGGAAACTGAACCAATGAGAGCGAACTCTCGATTTAACCAATAAGAAATGTACACCCGTTGGCGCTAAAGAGAACGAGCCTTGGTTATCCAATAACAAGCAAACGCTTCCACTGCTGTTTGCATACTGCATTCCCGACCAATAGGAATTTGAGGATTTGAGGTGCTCATTTGCATAAGACTCGTATAAATACAAGTGGCGGCGAAGAGGGCTTCATTCCTCTCTCGACGGTTGCTGGAATCGTTTCGAGATGCCTGAGCCTGCGAAGTCCGTTCCGGTACCTAAGAAAGGGTCGAAGAAGGCCATCACCAAGACTCAAAAGAAGGGCGACAAGAAGCGCAAGAAGAGCAGGAAGGAGAGCTATTCCATCTATGTCTACAAGGTGCTCAAGCAGGTCCACCCGGACACGGGCATCTCCTCCAAGGCCATGAGCATCATGAACTCCTTCGTCAGTGACATCTTTGAGCGTATCGCGGCCGAGTCTTCCCGCCTGGCGCATTACAACAAGCGATCCACTATCACTTCCCGGGAGATCCAGACTGCTGTGCGCCTGCTGCTGCCCGGGGAGTTGGCCAAGCACGCCGTGTCCGAGGGCACCAAGGCTGTCACCAAGTACACCAGCTCCAAGTAAACTTGGAAAAGAACCACTCCACTTAAACCAAAAGGCTCTTTTAAGAGCCACACATTATTTTAAAAGATGAAATCACTGGACCTAATTGTCAGGGGTCCCTTTACCTTTAACTAGTTAGTTTATTTCATAGGGCTTCAAAGTTGTCCCCAGAATATCTACAATCTCCACTTTCAGAAGTAACAAAAGCATTAAGAAATTGGTTCAAATTTAAGGGGGGCTGGGGGTTTCATTGGTGTATTAAGAGCTGTTTACCAATGCAGTACAGGAAAGGGTAAGTTACTCTTTGTTCAGAGACTGAACATTGTTCTGTTGTAATAACTTGTGGTAAGGTGGCTATCACTAGCCACATGCATAAGCACAAACATTGAATAGTTGAAGATTCATTGATTAACCCATTTTCTTTTGTGCAGTTTCAGGATCTGATAATGTTAGTTTTATGTGATTATGGTGTAATGGTTAGCGCTCTGGACTCCAGATTCCAGCGTTTTGAGTTCAAATCTCAATAGAACCTACACCTTATTTTTCACCTTGAGGCACGTTGAGCAAAGGTTTACCAAATCCTATCACTTCCCCCAGCTTTATACGCCTCTCAAAAATGTTGCCTGGTCGCTTGCTCCCCCCACTATGCAGTTTGTATATTGATTCTGATTTCTGATCTGTGAGGGTAGAAACTGAATACATTTCTTTATTGCAGGGGTGGCCATCTCCCAAGAGACTGCGATCTACTCAGAGTTAAAAACTGGCAGTGATCTACCCCCTTTTTGGGGGTTCAGGTCAAAGTTGTTGAGCTTTTTTTTAGGAAGGGGGAAGGCCTATGGGGGGGTTCGGGTCAAGGTTGTTGAGTTTTTTCAGGGAGGTAAAATGTTGAACTTTTTAAGGGGGCAACAGTTGTTCAGCTTCTTTGGGGGGACCCAATGATCTACCAGTGATCTACTGCAGACGTCCAGTGATCTACCGGTAGATCACAATCTATATGTTGGACATGCCTGCTTTATTGTATTGAATCTTAATAGTAACATCTTGGTATGTAGTTGTGTTCTTTTACAACCTTTTCAATAAAAGAAATACTGGACGAAGAAAAAGCAGTTTTGAGTTTCATCCAGCCTTTTTCCAGGTGACTAGTGACTTTTTTTTAGTGAGTGACTAATCAAGGCAAGAAAGGAACATGGGTAGCGCTGTGGTCTAAACCACAGACCCTAAGGCTTGCTGATCAGAAGGTTGGCGGTTTGAATCCCCGCAATGGGGTAAGCACCCGTTGCTCAGTCTCTGCTCCTGCCAACCTACCAGTTCGAAAGCACGTCAAAGTGCAAGGTAAAGTGAGATGAGCACCGCAACCCCAGAGTTGTCCGTGACTGGACTTAACGGTCAGGGGTCCCTTTACCTTTTTAATCAAGGCAAGAATACCTGTGAAATCTGAAAAATCATGTTTTGAAGGAAACTGACCCTCCCAAAACTGATTTCCCCCCTATCTGGAGTTCGAACTACTTTTCCGCTTGGGATTCCCCCAATTCTCTCCCGCAACAGCCTCCAAATATACAGTATTATTGGTCAGTGTGTTTTGGTAACCTGAAGATAGGAATTAGAACTGCAGCTGTGACCTATTACCTAGAAGTCATTGTCCTCTTCTTTGGCGATCCCTCCCTCCTGGCCGAGTAAGATTGTCTTCCATAAACACGGTTTTAACAATGAGTCCGTAAGTGACTGTGGAGGCCAATTCTGGATCCACACATCCTTCCACAGTGGGGATAGGACATAGGTTTCTGGGATGGAGTTGATCATGCCTTCCTCTTAGCTTGTTTCTCCCTTTCCTCCTGAGTTTGACTGTCTTCAAAGCCCATGACACCTTTGGTAAAGGCTGTTCTCCAATTGGAGAGCTTGTATTTCCCCGTTGTCAGTGTTTATACTACATTTAAAAAGATTTGCTTTGAGAGAGTCTTTAAACCTCTTTTGCTGACCACCAGCATTACGCTTTCAATTTTTAAGTATGGAATAGAGCCATTGCTTTGGAATACGATAATCAGGCATCCAAACATGAGCAGTCCAACAAAATAAAAAAATTCCTTCCTGTAGCACCTTAGAGACCAACTAAGTTTGTTATTGGTATGAGCTTTCGTGTGCATGCACACTTCTTCACACGAAAGCTCATACCAATAACAAACTTAGTTGGTCTCTAAGGTGCTACTGGAAGGATTTTATTTTTATTTTTTTATTTTGTTCAGTCCAACAAAGTTGTTGAAGAATCATTACTGTACTTCGACACTGGTGATCTTTGGTTCTTCCAGTACACTGGCATTAGTTTGGCCTTCAAAACAAGGTTCTTCCTGCTTCAATTTGTAGACCTTACAGATTGAGTTTTTTTTTTTTTTAAAAAAAATAGCTCTAGAACACTTATCAGTTTTAGAATTTAAACCTTTGGCTGATTAAACAATCTGTGTTGTGGCCTTTTAAACTGTGTCTGAGGGGTTATTGTTATTTTTGCGATGTATTTTTGTATTGTAAACCGCCCTGTAATCCTGATGAAAGGTAGTATAGAAACTTAATAATATAATATCGTTTTTACCTAGGGGCGCTAAAGCTAAATGAACTCTGGTCTCTTCTCCATTCCCTTAGTTCACAGTTAAAATTGCCAGATAGATCTAAGTGAAGTGGAATGTCTCTCTCGTGCCGTGCTTTTTCCAGCCATTCATTTGTCAAAATAAATACAAATCTCCAGCAAATTCGATTTCCAAGAATCTAGGACCGGTGCTATCAGAAGCGCCGAAGTTGTAATTCATGTACGCTGACAGGACAGTTTCTCTTCACTAGGAAAACGTCATTCGGTAGGTTGAATTGTATGAAGACCCGCGGCGTATTTTTACTGGTTGAGAGGCGTGGGTAGTGCAAGCGTTGAAGTTTTCCCTCTGGTCGGATCAGATGATATAAAAGGAGAACTGCCGAAGCTTAAGCTGCATTGCTTTCTCGTCAGTCTGTTGCCGGTTGTGATTTTGCAAGATGTCTGGCCGTGGCAAAGGTGGCAAGGGCTTGGGCAAAGGGGGCGCCAAAAGGCATAGGAAGGTCCTTCGTGATAACATCCAGGGAATCACTAAGCCTGCTATTCGCCGGCTGGCTCGCCGCGGAGGAGTGAAGCGTATTTCTGGGCTGATCTACGAGGAGACTCGCGGTGTGTTAAAGGTGTTTCTGGAGAACGTGATCCGTGATGCTGTAACCTACACGGAGCATGCGAAAAGGAAGACCGTGACTGCTATGGATGTGGTGTACGCCTTGAAGCGCCAAGGTCGTACTCTGTATGGATTTGGCGGCTAAATTCCTGACTCGTATTCGCAGCACAAACGGCCCTTTTAAGGGCCACCACTTGCCCGTAAAAGAGCTGTTAAATGCACTAAAATATTTGTATTTTTTAAAAAGGCTTTCTACATTTGTACTAGTGAATTGGGAATTCTCGAGAGCTTGGCTTGACTTCGTAGAAGAGCTGACGGAAGGCTTGAAAAGAAAGGCTCCAGTAAAAAGCTTTTTCGTTCCTGTTCTTTTTTCCCAAGGTTACAAGTGCCTAATACAGCCTAGAACTATCATTGACATATTAGATACTTCCCCCCCCCCCCGGTTGCACAATAACTGCCTTTTCAATATATTTTTCTAGAGCATTTATGGCGGGCGGGGATGTAGCTCAGTGGTAGAGCGCATGCTTTGCATGTATGAGGCCCCGGGTTCGATCCCCGGCATCTCCATTAAATATTTTACTCACGAAATTTTACATTTTATTTTTCAAAAAGTAAGATTGATTTCCTGATTAGATATCTTCCTATCCTACAGAAGATACCCACTCCCTACACCTGGAGATTTCTTAATGCTTTAGGTACTTTGTGAAAAAGGGGCATAATGAGTCTGTTTTCCTCGTATGGTAATTGCCAAAACTACGCAGTAATCAAACGGTCTCCTACTGGAACTTGCAAGTCCTCGTTTTGAATGCTAAAGAGTAAAAGACAAAGCAACAGGGCTTTTTTAAAAAATTCGGCTAAGAAGTTGGCAATCATGTGAGTGCGCAGCAATTTTATTGAGAGTTCACAGTACTGTATTCCGTGTCTCAAAAGGAAATTTGGGGTTTGTGTGATTTTTAATGGGAACAGATAGTCTGAATCTAAAATTAACCCATTTTGAGCTAACGATTGCATTATCTTTTGAAAAGGATTTCCCTGAAACGTTTTGCTCCATTTGGCCTGTGGCTTCGAATCGCCTTTTTGATTGGATAACAATGCGAGCTTTTCAATCAGCGACCAATACTATATTGAGCTTCTAATACAAACTATAGGGAGCGTAGCTCTTAAACCAATAGGAAACACGTATTTTCTGCCTATCGAAACGCAGTATTTCAAACAGTCTCCTGAGCAGCCAATCAGAAAATAAGTGCTTGAAGCCCTTTATTTGCATAAAGCTGGCATAAAAGGCGTTTGTTTTTTCTCTGCGCTAAAGAAGTAGCAGCTGATTTTGAAAATGCCTGAGCCTGCGAAGTCAGTTCCGGTGCCTAAGAAAGGGTCGAAGAAGGCCATCACCAAGACCCAAAAGAAGGGCGACAAGAAGCGCAAGAAGAGCAGGAAGGAGAGCTACTCAATCTATGTCTACAAGGTGCTCAAGCAGGTCCACCCGGACACGGGCATCTCCTCCAAGGCCATGAGCATCATGAACTCCTTCGTCAACGACATCTTCGAGCGTATCGCGGCCGAGTCTTCCCGCCTGGCGCATTACAACAAGCGATCCACTATCACTTCCCGGGAGATCCAGACTGCTGTGCGCCTGCTGCTGCCCGGGGAGTTGGCCAAGCACGCCGTGTCTGAGGGCACCAAGGCCGTCACCAAGTACACCAGCTCCAAGTAAACTTGGAAAAGAACCACTCCACTTAAACCAAAAGGCTCTTTTAAGAGCCCCCCCCCCCACTTTTTCTTTAGAAGAGCTGTACTTTTCACTTAAAAAAAGCTTGCTAGATCAGTGATGGCGAACCTTTTAGAGGCAGAGTGCCAACACGGCAATTTAACCTGTACTGTATATCTCGGTGCTGTTTTACCTAAAAAAAATGTTTAGGGGTACTCTTCATTTTCACTCAAGAAAATCACAACCGGGGAAAAATAAACACACTTCAAATCGGGGGAAATAAATACAGTGAATTTCTTCTCCCATTAAATTTAAAAATTTTTTAGGGGCATGTGTTCCCCTGCGTCACCAAAGAAAAAGGCACTGGTATTACTCTGAAACAAAGTGGTGTTATGAGCCATTAAATTCGGAAAGACGTTTTTTCCCCAGAAGGTTCCACAATTTTGGCCACTAATGTACACTGGAGGGCTGTACTAAGAGCCACCCTCTCCCAATTTTTAATATGAGATAATAATGATTGTTTGAGTGCAAACAAACCCAGCCAGATGGGTGGGGTATTATTATTATTATTATTATATTTTGCTGTTTCTTTGGCTGCCCTTTGATTGCAGCCTCCATGGAATGAATTTCTTTGTTGGCTTCCGCTGGAAAGCCCAGTGAACGTGTAAACCCAGCAGCCCCTTCTTAGGTTGCCCTCTTTATGTGCTTATTGACCTGGGTGTTAAGCCCTGCTGAACTCAAGGCAGCTTACTCCTGAGCAGGAAATAGACTGGCAGGAGGCCCTGGCCAATGCCTGCTCAGCCCCTCACTTGTTCGCTAGGGCCTGCCTGGTGCCACAGGCTCTGGATGGTATGTGAGATCCCTCCTCTCCCCCTCCTTCTCTACCCCCAGCATAGAAGCTATGGCCTTGTTGGGGCAAAAGCATGTGTGCCCAGAGAGGGCTCTAAATGCCCTCTGGCACGTGTGCCATAGGTCCACCACCACTGGGCTAGATGCTTGCAACAGATTCCAGTGTTGTAAAATTAACCCAAGCATGCTTAAGGTTGGGCTTATTGGATAACCAGAAGATATATTTCAATTTGCTATTAAATCCAGAAATAAACCAATATAACCAACCATTGCACTTTCCTACCTAGTAGTAGCTGATTATTACAGTATTTTACAAACCCACAGCATTCTTTCCAGTATGCTGTTGAAATCCAAAGTTGTGAACTATATACCAGCTGTCTAAAGCATGAAACAGCTAAGCTGGGTGTTAAAACTGCAGGTTAGATCAGCTTTTTTATATTTTAGTGGCATGAAAAGGGTGTAGGACCCTTTTGATACAAGTGGAAATTTCTAAAGGGAAGCAATTATAATGGAAATAGCTGTAGAATTTCCCATAGCATGTGTATAATAGAAGTCCTTCTACTCTGTTGGTCCTATGCATAGACGCACTGAAAGTACTCAAACGAGTCTGCTCTAGGTATAACTTAGCTGGCTGGACATTCCTAAACTTATGATCGTTACTTATTTGAAGCAGCGTCTCAGGTTGAAAAGACTCATTAGCGAAGTGGCCAAAAATATTTGCATTTTTCTACATTATTATGAAGGACATACATACATCCTGTAAAGGGGATCCAAGACCGAAGGGAACACCGAAAGCAAGGAAACAAAAGCAATTTCCAGCAATTTTGAGAATATGTAGTGGCTCTTAAAAGAGCCTTTTGTTCTTTGATCGAGAGGTCCTGATGATTTAGGCCCTTTCTCCGCGGATGCGGCGAGCCAGCTGGATGTCTTTGGGCATGATGGTGACCCGCTTGGCGTGGATGGCGCACAGGTTGGTATCTTCGAAAAGGCCGACCAGATAAGCTTCGCTGGCCTCCTGCAGGGCCATCACCGCAGAGCTCTGGAAGCGCAGGTCAGTCTTGAAATCCTGGGCGATCTCCCGCACCAGACGCTGGAAAGGCAGCTTGCGGATAAGTAGCTCGGTGGACTTCTGGTAGCGACGGATCTCCCTCAAAGCGACAGTCCCAGGGCGGTAGCGGTGAGGCTTCTTCACTCCGCCGGTGGCCGGGGCGCTCTTCCGGGCGGCTTTGGTCGCCAGCTGCTTGCGAGGCGCCTTCCCGCCGGTGGACTTGCGAGCGGTCTGCTTGGTACGAGCCATTAGAAAGCTGCAAGGCGAAAAAAAGAAAAGAAACCAAACACCTTCTCTCACGGCTGACACCAACGATTTGTCGAATGCTGCCTCTGGCGGGCTATTTATACTGTACTTCTCTGTTTGGATTGGCTAACAGCATTGACCAATCACTTGCCGGATTTGAATCTCCCGCGCTTTGCAGGGATTGGTCGTGATTTGAAGCCGCAAAGTCTCCGTCCTTTTCTCTTTTTACCTTCCCTAGTTTGCCTCGCTCACAATATATTTCTTGTTTCCAGGATTCTTTTAATAAAATGAAAGGCGAGGACACAACATATGAGGACTTAATTTCATAAAGAACATACATTTCTTGGCTGTGCTCCCTCAATCTGAGTTTCATTTTCTTAGGGATTACCGGTAGCGAAGGAAAACTAAATACTTTTATTTAAATATCCCGCGAGGCGACACGATTGGACAAAAGTCGAAGTTAGCTATTGACCAATCAGAACGGAGCAAGTGGTAGCACAGCGTGAGACTTAAATTCTGCTGGAATTGTGCAGAGAATTGCAGAAAGTGCTTGTTTATATGCTTGCAACTGATTAGACAAGTAGATAGAAACAAAAGAAAAAAAGAAAATTTAGTCTTGCAAACTGAAACGAGAGAGAAAAAGAGCTCCTTTCGTAAGGTAGCGTGGCCGAGCGGTCTAAGGCGCTGGATTAAGGCTCCAGTCTCTTCGGGGGCGTGGGTTCGAATCCCACCGCTGCCAATATCTATTTTGCTGTTCTGAATGCTGACCACATGAAATATATTTTTTTTCTGCTATTGTCTGAGATCTGAAACCCGCAAGCGATTTTATGTTCAATTTCATACGACTGAGATTTTATCGTATGTTCCATATTAGTATTGTGTTCAGTGCTGATTAGTGGAGTATAGCATTCTTAATCTAACACTTTAAAATGTTAATGGGCATTAAAAATATATAGAATAACAAATAGTAATAATACCCTTACAACTTTTGTTTCTGCAAACACCATTTCCGCCCCTCCCCCGCAAAATGTCCGCCTCTCCCCGTCGGGGAATCGAACCCCGGTCTCCCGCGTGACAGGCGGGGATACTTACCACTATACTAACGAGGACTTGGCTGATTCGCAGTTTTCCAGGTTTGATGTTATCTTAATAGTATTCGTAAGGGCTGAGACCTTCCAAAAAGCAAGTGTAGCTGGTTATCATGCATGAGGAGAATGCAGCCCTTAAAAAAAAATGCAATGTTTTTCACATTTACCTGGGACGAAGGCCCATTGCACATAATGGGACTTCCTTTCGGATAAACACGCATAGGTTAGCACTGTGAAACAAGCTTAGAAAGTGATTTCTGACCTTTCCTTGATCTTTTTTTTCTAGTATATTTTTATTAAAGATTTTCTTGATTTACAAAGGTAATGCAATGTCTCGTATTTTTCCATATAACATTTTTACAAATCAGTTTTTGTTGTTGAGACATTAGGAAGAGAAGGGGGAGAGAGGTGGGTGGGATGGGGAGATAGGTGGAGTAGGGTGACGATGTTACTGTTTTACTTACGGTAATATGTGTAGGGTTTGGTGTCAGCGTTGTCTATGCAGGTTCTCAGTTGTTTGCTTGTGCTCCTTTGGTGGTGAGAGAGGTCGGGGTTGGCCTAGGGTGCGGTTGTTCATTTGTGGTTGGCTGTGGTGGTCTTTGTTTCCATGTGTGAGTGGGGTGGGTGGGTGTTTTTGGATCAGGTTAGCCAGATTGATTCGTATGCTGTTTGTGGGTTCTTGTCATCTTGTTGGGCTGTGTGTGTGATAAAGGGGAACCATACTGGGGTGAAGGTGTCCTCTTCTATTTGTCCCCGTGTCAGTTTCAGTTCATTGGTTAGTTTTTTGTAGTAAGGCTGTTTCTCATACTACTTGGTACCATTGGTCAATGCTTACTCCTGACAGGTCTTTCCAGTGTCTGGTTATGATGTTTCTGGCTGCTGAGAGTAGATGGGTTATGAGTTCTTTGTGGTGTAAGTGGGCATTATTGTCTTGGAAGATGTTTAGTAAGACCAATTCTGGGGTGGTTTCTAGCACTTGCTTGGTTATCTTGCATATTTCTCGTGTCGTTGATGTCCAGAATGGTTGGATTTTGGGGCACTCCCACCACATGCGGAAGTATGTGCCTGTGGTGTTGCATCTGGATTCCCACAACCCAACTCCGCAGATGGCAGAGAAGACTACACTCCTTTATCTTCTCACACAAAAAATCAAGAATAAGCACCAAATACCTGCACCTCCCCACCTCAGAAGGAGGATGGGGAATACCCAACATAGAAGTACTGTATATTACAAAGCCAACCAAATACGACATATAATCCCATATATACTAGAAGATGAGACAAAACAATGGATATACTTGGAGAGGGACACAGTTGAAAATATATGCACCACAGCATACCCACTCCTCCCAAACAAACTCAGAAAAATCCCCACAACACTTAACAGGTACACACAAACCATGTTCAAACCTTGGAAAACGGAAACAGGCAAACTATCCCCAACCCCATCCCCACTATTTCCCCTGGCCTACCACCCATTATTCCACCATGCAGCACAAATAAAAACCTGGCAAACCAAAGGCCTATATCGCCTAACAGACTTTTATAAAGATAACAAACCTTTGTCAACACAGGAAATACAGGACAAACTTTCCTTGATCTTTTGAAGTGATTCGTTTTCATAAGAGTTTCCATTGTACTCCGGGTATTGATGAAGGAAGAAAGATATTGTGCCACTGTATGCCACTGGGTTGATGGGTACATTCCGTTTTTGTGTGTGCTGTTTCCACGATATTGACTGTTACTGTGACATTCCATTGCATTGAATTGTTGTGGCCATTGCAGTGTGGCATTATCTGTTTCTATTAATTTCTTTAAATATTTATCAAACATTTTGTATATTCAGTTCAAGGGATCCAGAAGCAGTGTTGTTTCAATTTAAGTTTTATACATTTCACCTTTTTCAGAGAAGCAGGAACAATTTATCTTCACCTGATTTTCAGCCTCACAACAACCTTGCGAGGTAGGCAAGACCGAGAGGAAGTGACTGGCCCGAGATCACCTAACGAGTGACTTTTAGCTCATTTTATCACTGAGTAGACAATTTAACCCCAAGTCTTCCCGGGTCTGATGTAGCACCCTCACCAGTCATAGCTGTCAGCCAATGGATCCCAGAGACTACATTGCCACCATAGTTGGTGATAAAATAGGATAAAATCTCAGGGTGAAACAATATAGTTAGGTGACTCCTAACTGACAGTGAGTGCAGACTTGCGATAACCAAAGGCACACAGACACAAGTGTCTATTGTTTGTAAACTTCAGTTTGGAGTGGAGTGGGAGAAACTGTCAGTTTCCTAAGGCACAAAGCCTGCATCCTTTGTTGTTGTTGCTGCTGCTGTTGCAGACTCCCTTTATATCAGTGATATATGTATTCTCAGGAGACACTGCGGACAAACCTTCTTAATATTTATTTCAGGGAAAAGCCGATCAGTTTTTGTGCAGCAGTGGTTTAGACGCTCAATAAATTCCGGTGGAATATCTTGGAAGCTTGTTTCAAAAACAACTATACAATACCACTTTCCTGTCACTGAACTCCAGAAAACAGCACCTCATAAAAGACAAGCGCCTTAAGATGCCGGATGTGCTACTTGGCTCAATTAAATAAGCAATTGTCTTGAAATTATCCGCCGAAACACGTTCCTTTCTTGGTTACTGAAAAGGAAACCCTCCAAAGTATCCTATTAAATACTTTCCACAAGTGTCCGTCCAAAGAAACATTTGTTATTTTGACTTAAAAGCAAATGTTTACATATTTGAAGGGTTAAGAACTAGCCAGGGTCTGAGCTCCCCTCTGTTTACCAGGCTTGCCTTGCACCCCCCGAACGTGAAAACCAGATCCTTAAAATCGCACATATCCTCCTCATCGATCCCTCCCGGAACCGAAATTATCCGTGTAGCTAATTTCGATTAATTGACATTATAAGCGGACAAAGAAGCACAATGCGGCAAAGGCTCCCAGCCAGGTATTGGCGTGCATGCGCCGTCCCCGAAACGCACCAATCAGAGGGCGGCTCGTCCCCTATAAATAGCGAGCTCCGAGCCGCTGCTCGCGCTCAGATTTTGGAGTGAACAAAGAAATAGGTTCTTTGCGATAATGGCTGAAGTTGCTCCTGTTGCTGCCGCGGCCCTCAAGAGTACCGCGAGGAAGGCGGCTCCGAAGTCGCGTAAGGTTTCGGGCCCCAGCGTGACAGAGCTGTTGACAAAGGCGGTGACTGCGTCCAAGGAGCGCGGCGGCGTATCCCTGGCCGCGCTGAAGAAGTCGCTGGCGGCCGCCGGCTACGATGTGGAGAGGAACAACAGCCGCATCAAGCTGGGCTTGAAGAGCCTGGTGACCCGAGGGATCCTGCTGCAGACCAAGGGCACGGGCGCCTCGGGTTCCTTCAAGCTCAACAAGAAGCAGGCGGACAGCAAGGACAAGGCGCCCAAGAAGCCGGCGGCAGCGGCGAAGAGCAAGAAGCCCGCCGCGGCCAAGGTGAAGAAGGCAGTAGGAGGTGCTGGGGCCAAGAAAAGCGTCAAGAAAGTGGCCAAGAAACCGGCGGCAGGAGGCGCCAAGAAGGCAGCCAAGAGCCCCAAGAAGTCCAAAGTCACCAAGCCCAAGAAGACAACGAAGAGTCCTGCCAAAGCTTTGAAGCCGAAGGCTAAAGCCAAGCCGAAGGCATCCAAACCCAAACTCGCCCCTAAGAAAAGTGAATTAACATTTGTGCTGGGGGACGCCATTTTAACACAAACGGCTCTTTTAAGAGCCACCCACAATTTCTGCGAAAGACTGAATTCACTGGCCTGATGGGTTTTCTCCCCAGTTGTCGAAATTGATTAGTTTTATGGTTGCGTATGTCTAAATGAGGTATATTAAACGAATTGTGGCAACGTAACCGAGCAGTCTAAAACGCTGGATTAAGATTCCAGTCTTTAAGAGAGTGGGTTCAGATCCCACCGTCAGCTACTTATATTTGCTTCGTTATTTACATTGGTGGTCACAAAGGGGATGCGGTTTATTTTTTCTTAGCATAGTGTACTCCTGCATATATTAATTGCAATTTAATGGAAGAATATAATTTTAGGAGAAAACGGCTGGTGCGGTGCGCGGGATCAACAGCGCATTTAGAAAAATGACAGTGCTTTGGTCATCTACATGCTTTTATATTTCTGATTCATGATCGGCTAGCACTGCCGGTTTGCAACTTAGCTGTGCACTGCTATTTAAAAAAGAGACACCCTAACTGTCAACATGCCATGCACCGACGAGGATGGGATTCGAACCCACGCGTGCAGAGCACAATGGATTAGCAGTCCATCGCCTTAACCACTCGGCCACCTCGTCCCGGCTATTGCTCGTGATCTGGCTATTCTCCTGGCCTGGTTCACCTGTTCTCATAACACTGGTTGATTTGCTCCTGATAATTAACTCTCTTTCGCAGTGCTGGTCCACAGATGCTTGTTCAAAAATATGTGTATTCAGAGGTGCAACGAATTGCTATTTCTTATAAAATGCTGGTCTCTTCCTTTTCCCGTGTCGTCCCCCACCCCCTTTCTTTTCTCTTTATTTGCAAATGAAAAGTGCTCTTCCGTCTTTCTGCAAATGCTCAGTAAATAAATAACTTAAATACTACTTTGAATCTGAAGAAGTGTATCTGAAGGGTATCTGAAGAAGTGTGCATGCACACAAAAGCTCATACCAAGAACAAACTTAGTTGGTCTCGAAGGTGCTACTGGAAGGAATTTTTTTAGTTTTTAATTTTTAAATACTACTTGTAATGGCATTGCATGGCAACACTTAATTTCTTTTTATCTTCATGTCCTCTTATATTTTCTTGAAGTGGCATCGCTCTAAAAAAAATAAATAAATAAAAAGTGTCCACACAAGACGAAGCCTGTCTGAATGTTCACAGCGGAAAAACTTAACGTTAAGGAGGACTGTATTTGACCTATTGACTCTTATTACCTAAAGGCGAAGAACGAAAACGTAAACTACTGTTGCCGAAACCCGGGATCGAACCAGGGACTTTAGATCTTCAGTCTAACGCTCTCCCAACTGAGCTATTTCGGCCAGTGGCTATAGCTGCTTTGATATAATGTGCAATCTCAGCAGTTCTTAATACTGCTTTATTCAAAAGGCTATAAAAGTTTGCCTTTTGATATTCCTGAAAATTGAGGAAATGTTACTGTGAGATAATATAATTAATTGAAGAAACATATGCAGAAATCTTAAAAGTAGATTAAAACTTATGTTGCATTGGCCGGGAATCGAACCCGGGCCTCCCGCGTGGCAGGCGAGAATTCTACCACTGAACCACCAATGCATCCGCTCTCACGTTTTTCCCGTCACTGTATATGTAGACGCTTTACAAGGTGTAAGTGGCGTTTTATAAACTTTAGAAAACTTTGGAAGTGTTAGCCTATTGTTGACATTGTTTCATTTTGCAGTTTAGCAGTCCTGCGTTCTGCAAATGAATCTCGGGACCCAGCCTGTTCTCCGCCACCTGGCCGATGCCTCCTTCTAAGATTCCATATTCTTGCAACTTTTTCTTCAGTCTGCGCTGTGTTGAGTGAGCTGCGATCTCCTATCTTAGGCACACGAGAGGGAAGGAAATCACCCCGCCCGTCCGGAAGGCACTCTGCACATGTTTAAATGTGCTGGTTTCTTTAAGATTGCATAACGCCTTCCAGCTGATTACCCCGCCCCCTTTATTCCCCCCCCCAAAGCTTTTACTGCTTAAGTTTAAGGAACTCAGTCTGAAGTTATCATTTCTGAATGAAAGCTTTCCTACTTTGGAGACAACACTAATTTTTAGCACTTCTTTAAACTCCACTAGAAATACATACACACACCTTCTGCTTTTACATTACTCTTCCTTTGAGAGTGAACGAGACAGGCTGCGACCAATTCTCTCCACTGGAGACGAAACCCTCTCCAGGGTTTGTGGCTAACGAGCATTTTGAAAATCGACGGGGGTTAGGGATGGGAGAGCCCCCAATCACAAACAAATGAGGTTCCACCGAGATTTGAACTCGGATCGCTGGATTCAAAGTCCAGAGTGCTAACCATTACACCATGGAACCAAGCATACCAGCTGTCTCTTGTCCCGTGACTTTCTTCCAGTTTAATTACATACTAAGATAATAACAGATGCCAAACACCATCCTTTCTCTCTATGTTTACATTATGTAGCAGGGATATAGAAGAAAGGGTTTAATCAGATACTATTTGAGTCTTGAAGCAGTGTTCTTTAAAAATAATAATAAGAAGAAATACTGTAAACTGTTGCACTAGGAGTGCTCCTATTTCACTGGAAGTGTGAAGCAGGCAGGCAACGAGGACTAGTATAGTGGAACAGCAAAAAATATAAATATTCTTGATTTTTCTGGTTGGCCTCTCATTGGCACCCATTCCCATGTTGCCATCTGTGTATCTGGACACTGAAAACAGGTTTGGCAGGACCCAGACCACAGAGGCTTGCAATCTAAAACAGACTCAAAGGAAGCTAAAGCTAAATGGAAGGAACATACAATTACCCTACTATGGCTTGGCTACAATAGGAATTTTAGTCTAGGGAGTTGTTCATAGGTGTAGCCAAGGGGGGCAGCAATCAATAAAATCAATTAAATTCCTTGCAAGCTGTTAGGCCTGCCCCCCCTAACAAAAAGTCTGCCCCCACCAAAAATCCTGGCTATTCCCATGAAGTTCTTGCAGCATAAATTCATCACAGCACTTTGATAGCAGGTTCAAAACAAGTAGGATGTTTGCAATGTGAGAGGTTGGCAAAAGGAGGCACTGATTCTATGTGCCATTTGAATTTGATGACACTTCAAAACTAATTCTCAAATCACTTTGAAATGTGGCATTGCATCTTGATGTGGTTTCTTTTGTTTCTGTCCTGTGCTTTATTTTGAAACCAATGTGAGCTGCTCTGGAAACCTGCATGCTTTAAACTTAAAGAAAATATTCAAACGGGGGGGGGGGGCAGGGGGGACGGACCTGAATGGGACAGAGAAATCATTCTTCTTGTCTTCCCCCAAAGACACTTGCATAGACTTCCCTGGCTTTATTTGCTTGGTTCGTAAAATTTATACACTGCTGAATTGAAAACAAAACCCTCAAAGTGGAGACAAAGTAGATTTGCTTTTTTTGGATCAGACAAATTACTCTTCTCCTGTCCAGTCAAACTGCAGCTTGCCAGCTGCTTCTGGAAATTTACAGGCAAGTAAAGGTTATGGTATCTCTCTTGTTTGGGTCAAGCACCCACAGCTATTACGGACACCTAGAAAGCTTCCCTTTGGGGGACATAACAGGGTGCCATCCATTTCTGGGCGGGACATTCTTTTCTTTCTGACACGGTGAAGATAGCAGCTACATAGGCAAGTATTTATAAGGAATAAAAAAGACAAGGTTCTAGTTTTGTCAGGAAATTTACAACCTGACTCAAGGCCTCCGACAACCTGTAACTGAGACAATCTAGCCTTCGGTAGTGAGGGGTACAGAAGGAGTAAAATGGGAAATCTTGAGAAATCTAGGCTCTCAGTATGGAGACCACAACAACCCCAAGCAGGGTGAATAATACACCAGTCTCAGATGGTAACATTTTACTGAGGCTCCCCCCCCCCCAAAAAACCCCTCTGATAGAATCCAGCAATGACAAGAAAAGGTTGCTGCCTCTGTTGTGAAAAATAAGGCCCAAAGAGAACACATTACAGAACAAGAACATCAAGCGAGTTATATAAATATTTTGAGAGTGTTGTGAGTGGGACAATTAGCAGGCTTCCTCTCCTCCATAAGGATCCACACCCAAAGTTAATGAAGCAGGAGGAAGAGCTTTGATGAGTAAGCATTCCTCCGATGTGAGGAATGTGTGTGTTTTAACTCCCTAGCCTCACTTCCTCTAAGGGGCTGTAGCTCAAATTAATCAAATTCTCTTGCTTTTTTTAAAAAACGATCCCCTTCCCTTGTGCAGCAGAGGCAAGCAGAAACGGCTAAGGCAGGGAAGACATCCTGCCATCAGAAGCCTGAAAATGTTTCTTAGATGAGGTTCACGTGGTAAGGCACACCTAACAAAATCTAAGCAGGTTTCACTGCTGTGATGGCCTCGCCCCACACAGAACCAAGCAGGCTGCAGCTTGGGAGGGGATTTGAAGACTTCTACCCACATCAAAAAGGGCCAAAAGCAAATCTCCGGCTACCGGGGCAGATTAGGACTGCAAATATACCCACGGCTTGGAATGGGTGTGATCACACTGAGGAGAAAAGGGTACCACCCATTTTGCCCAGAAATCTGAAAAAGTTCAGCTTCGTTTTTTTTGTTTTTTAAGTTTCTGACTCATGAATTAGGTGTGTGCACAGCATATTATTTACTGATTTATCATTGCCTGAGTTTGGTCAACATCCACAGGACAATTTTGAAGCGCGACGATGCCATAGTAATTCTGGGAGTTGTAGTTGTTAAGCGTGTTGAAAGTTGTCAGGACGTCCCTATTCCTCTCCCTGAGCTACGTTCCCAAAGTTCCTGTGAAGAGGGATTGGTGGTTAAACCACACTGAGATATTGTGGCTCTAGGACAGGCATGGCCAAACTTGGCCCTCCAGATGTTTTGCGACTACACTTCCCATCATCCTCGACCACTGGTCCTGTTAGCTAGGGATGGTGGGAGTTGTAGTCCCAAAACATCTGGAGGGCCAAGTTTGGCCATGCTTGCTCTAGGAGGTCTCCTAACAACTCTTGGCAGCCTAATAATAATAATAATAATAATAATAATAATAATTTATTTATTTATACCCCGCCCATCTGGCCGGGTCTCCCCAGTCACTCTGGGCGGCCTCCAACAAATACCAAAATACAAACTACAGTTCCCAGGATTCTTAGGGGAAGCCATGGCTGTTTAAAGTGGTATCATAGCACTTTAAATGTGGCTAAGACAGCCTGAGTGTTCGTTAAGGGTAGTCTAAATAAAAAGGAGGACTGATGAAGCACAGATAACAAGAGAGATTTGGGAAGGGGGGAACGGAAAGGCATCTACTGTATGCTTTGCAGATACCCCACCATCACATGCAAGATCCTGCGGTATTACTGTTTCTAGACAAGAAGAATCCACTACTCGTGCATGAAAACCAGGAGCTTGCTTTGTATGTAAAGCAAACTCCTTCTAGCGTTTTAATGAGAACTATTAATTATCCTACTAAAGCCATATCCCATGACATGCAAGCCAACATAGGTTCTTGAGCCCCTGAGCCTTCATATAGAAGAGACAGACATACATTAAACCCCCACCCCTTGCACCCACCTGTAGTACAATGACGAAATAAATCCCCTTCATTTCAGCGTGCCTTTTGTGCAGATATTTACAGTGGATTACGCCCCAAGTCACCACCGCAGACCCATCTCTTATTCAAAAAAGCAGACCAGCTTAGAAGCATTCCATTTGCTCCTTTGGGACCCGATGTTTTCTGTTCCTCCTCTTTCAGAGAGCTACGAAGGTAGCAAATTATTGGAATAGAATGTCCTTCTGGGCCTGGGGATGAATGAACCCAGGTAACAGCTTTGTCTGCAAACCTACATCCATCCGTGTCATCTGGCTCCTACTGCTTCTTGCTTCACAGCACAAAGCAGCATAAAACTTTAAAGATATCCTTCTTGGTAGGTACTGGATCTATGGAATCCAGCCAAAATGGGAAGTTCTGCGCCACAAATGCCGCTCCCTCCACACCCCCAAGCAGGCATTTGCCGAAGGAAAGGGCTCTGGAGCGGGAGCACACACGAAAAGAAGGATCTGGCTGGAGGGTGGTGAACTCTTGCAAAGAGAAGGCTGCCAGCTGGGAAGGGATTTCTAGTGAACCGTTCGCTCCTTCTGCCTCTGGTAGTCTGGAAGGGAAATAGGAGAAAAAGAATGAGAGGCAAAACACCAAGACAGCATTCCCAGAACAGGACATAAGCCCTCAAGTTCAGGATCCTGTTTCTCATGCCCACAATGTTGGCATGAAGGCAACAGCTCTCCTCCCACTGTTGTCCCCAGCAACTGGGTTCAAAAGGTTAGACTAGCCTGAAGCTGGAGGCTTCATTTAGCCATCGCTGCCACGGACAGAGCTCTCCTCCAGGAATTTGGTCTACTAAATACCCCTTTTAAGCCATACATAATGAAAGAGAGGTGCCTCCTCTTCCTACATGGAATGTGACGGAACTCTACACTATTTTAAAATATGTGTGTGTGTGTGTGTGTTTCATATTTTGGATTTGTATAATGGAGGAGCATATTATTTTCCCTCTCCTCTTTCATTGATGAAGTGGGTCCCAGTTCACCTGATAAACATTCTCTTCCAAACAAGCCAAAGATTTTGCAAAGAGCAGTAGCAGCAGCAGCAGCAGCAGCAGCAGCACTTACTATATGGGAAGAATCGGACTCTCATAATGATCTCCCGAGCAGTTTTCAAGATCTCCACAGCCTGTAGGGGCAGGGGGAAAACAACAGATGAACAACTGAACCAAGAAGGGCATCACACTGGGCTGAATCATTGGTTTAAAATTCATTTATACTCTGCATTTCCTTCCTAGTGTAGAAGGCATCCCACATAAAGGATTTCAAGGCAATCTCCCTTCCAGGCACCTCCCTTAAACCAGCTTCTCTTCAGCAAGGCTGATACACCAGGAGCCTTCAGAGCACATCCTGTGGCTGCTCCATGCAGGCCTCTGGCTTATTCCGCCCCCCCCCTCACCTTGCTGTGCTCGATATCCTGGAAGTCGACATCATTAACTGCCAACACTTGGTCTCCTTCCTGCAATCCGGCTCGATGTGCATCTGAATCCGGTATCACCTGGGATCAGGAGGCAAGACCGCCGTTCAGACAGAGGCCAGGAACTGCAAATGCGCCCATGCAACTCTGGCATCTTGGGGAAGCTGGCCCCATCCCGTCCCACAACTCACTGCCCTGCGCCCTGCCACTTCCAAACCTTTCAATCCCCAAATGGTGCAGCGATAAAACAGCTGGCACATTTGTGGAGCTCAGCAGGGTCTGGTGTGGTCTCAAACTGGATGAGAGACTGCATGTTGAGATTCATGTATGCCAAGGGGGTCAGACTACATGACCCTCAGAGTCCCTTCCATCTCTATGATTCTATGAATCCGATGGATAGAAACTCAAGGCTAAGCTCCGTTGAACGGAGCAGAACTTGCTTACAACACAGGAAGGACTGAGCTGCTGGTCTCCTTGCCAGTTGTAATGAAACAGCAGAAGGAAAAGGTTAGGACAAAGGCACAAAAATGAACACTGGGGCTACTGGGAGGGGCAGGCAGGATTCCTCCATTTTTATTTTGAAAACCTGCAAATCATGCTCATAGCAGCTAAACTGAAATAAAGTGTTCTATTTTTAAATCCAACCATTCTTCTTTTATTTGAGTCATGTGATAAAGCAGAGTTATTTTAGATTTATTTAGTTTTTTAAGCAAGATCTGTACGAAACATCTAAGTCATTTACCAAAAATAATCATTTAAAGTTGCAATCCTCAGCCTGTTTGTTTGGTAATAAGCATGACTGAAGTATGTGGCATAAGCTTCCAAGGAAATATGCATAATAACTGATGGATTTTTCATAAAGTGAATCTCATCAAGTAATCTGGCAAATGAATAGACATATTTATGCTTTATTGAAATTAACGTATCAGATTAGATGGGGCGTTTTTTTATAATTTTATATACTAACTTAAACAAAAATTCTCATAGGATGAAACTGCAGGTTATTTGACAAGTGCAACATATAATAAGAACTGGTCAATGAGTTTACTTTTTCCTCTGCCCTCTTCAACCCCTTTCCCTTTTGCGCCGTGCCTTTTATATTGCAAATCTGTGGGCAGGGACTACCTTGTTTTGTGATCTTACATAAACTGCTCTGGGAGCCTTCTCAGCTGAAGATCATAGTAAAAAAGCTTTTTTAAAAAAATGACCAATTTTTTTGGTCATGAATTTGCTACCAAGGAGTGTGGTGGAGTCTCCTTCTTTGGAGGTCTTTAAGCAGAGGCTTGACAGCCATCTGTCAGGAATGCTTTGATGGTGTTTCTGCTTGGCAGGGGGTTGGACTGGATGGCCCTTGGGGTCTCTTCCAACTCTATGATTCTATGATTCTATGGACACAATTAATTTGCATGTCAAGGAAGTAACAGAACTAGGCAGCCGTGAGGTCAGGACTAAAGATCAACACACCTTAGAGATGAAGATCCCCAGTTGCGATGCCTTTCCTCCTCGAATATTAAAGCCCAGCTAGAAAGGAAACAGATTTGAGTTGGAGATTTGGAAGCTCAACATATAGATCAGTGTTTTTCAACCTTTTTTGGGCAAAGGCACACTTGTTTCATGAAAAAAAATCACGAGGCACACCACCATTAGAAAATGTTAAAAAAATTAACTCTGTGCCTATATTGACTATATATAAAGTAATTCTCTTGAATTTTTCAATTTTTCCCACGGCACACCAGGCAACATCTCGCGGCACACTAGTGTGCGCGGAACAGTGGTTGAAAACACTGATATAGATTGTTCCTGAATACGGTCTTCTTCCAGGCTGTTATTTCTGCTACAGACCTTCGGGTGACAGAGGTCTACCTCATCGTTGCATTTTTACAACAAGCCCCAATGACCCGATGGAATAGAGGAACTGTTATCATGGCTAGATAGATAAAATACAATTTGTAAAGCACAGGGCAGGTTACAAATGCAGAGCATCCCCCTCCAAGGATAGCCACTTTTCAGCAGAGCATGGGTGAGGAACCCTGGTAACCTCTAGACGTTTCGAACTATAACTCCCACCATTCCTGACCATTGCCTATGCTGACTGGGGCTGTTGGGGGATGGAGTCCAGAAACGTCCTGAGGATCTCATGTTTTCCAAGCCTGGTGTGGAGGGCCTCAGTTGACAAGCCTACAATCCAGCTGAGAAAACCTCTCACACCCTTGTAATCCCATTTCCCGCAAGTGCCCTGAGAGTGGACCAAGTCTCACCTGTGCCCCTGGAGGTTTTTTCAACACAATGGTACGAGGCAGGAATTGGGTCAGCTCATTGTTTATAATCCGAATGGTAAATTCTCTAGGGGGTGGGGGGGGGGAAGCAAAATACAAAAATAAAATAAATGGCAAGGTGAATTTTCACTGTGGAAATCAGAAACTTCTCGGGTTCATCATAGCATTCCATTCCTGGGTTCTGCTCCAAGAAGAATTAAGAAAAACGGCTGAAGAAAACATTTTAAGCAACTTGGATCTCTTTTAAAACCTTACTACCAGACATCAGCGCTGTAGAAGAGGGTTAGCCAACTCCCACTCTAATCAGCTCCTAGCATTATGGATTATATAACGTATCAAAGTGATTTAACAATACAAACAGCAACATAAAAAACATAAATAAATTATTCATATATAAAACACTTTAGAATCCAGTAGATACAGTCTGGGGTAAAAATCTCCATTGAGCCATCTTGCTGACACAGGAAGGTGTTCACAGGTGCGGAGCTGGCACCTGTCTGATACATAACAAGAGAGATCCACAATGTAGGTTTAGGCCCAGTGCCTAGATCATTAATAATAATAATAATAATAATAATACCCCACCGTCTGGCTGGGTTTCCCCAGGTCTCCTGAGCTTATCTGCAGGATTCCCTGTGCTGCAGAGAGCAGTGATCAATTTGGGGGGCATATGGGGTGAAACAATATTTTAAATTATTCTTGTCCCAAGATGTACAGTCATACCTCGGGTTGCGCTCACTGCGGGTTGTGCATTTTCAGATACGAATGCGCCGAACCCGCAAGTACCGGAACGGGTTACTTCCAGGTTTCAGCGCTCACGCATGCGCAGAAAGCAGCGGCACGGGTTGCAAACGCGCCTCCCACACGGATTGTGTTCACAACCCAAGCGTCCACTGTATAGGGCTTTGTACATCTGTTCCAGCGTCTTTAAAATAGCCTGGCAGCTAATTGGCAGCTTGGGGAAATTAATTCAACAGCAGTGTAACATGATAGTCTGCTCAGGTGAGTAGTTAAACTGCGGTATTTTGCACTAGCTGCAGCTTCCAGGACAATGCCAGGAGCAGGTCCCACATGAAGTGCAGTGCAGTGGTCTATCCCATGCCAGCGCATGGACAACAGTGGCCAGGTTTTTTAATGACCCAGGGATCTTTTAGATACACACCTCATGAGGAGGGATCCAGGTAGGAGGGCTCTCATAAGGAGGCAGAAACACCACGGGATAGTCATCGTACGGGATCCGGCCACAGCCACCACCTCCGATATCCATTTTGGAGTCGGCACAGAACTCTGAAAGCCCCAGGCGATCTTTCCAAAGATGGATGTCAATTCTGGAGAGAAAACAGTATACGTGGCCTGTCAACGTTCCTTCTAAAGCCAAATATGCTTCAAGGCAGGGAGAAATTAATGGAAAACACACACACACCCCAAAAAGCTAGTGATTGCACAAGAGATTTGATGTCATCTATTTCCCACCAGCTGTGGTATATATAAGTCTTTTTGTTAACTGTAAGTTGTTCTAAAGTTGTCTCCTCTTCCTCCATCTCCAAAAAACTTTGTGCTGTAACTTTGTGAGTGTGAATGGCAAAGTGGCCGTTCAGGACGGCGGAAGGTATTCATCCATTCCACCCACCAACATATGCAGAGAGATCTACTACCAGACTTTTAGAAGACATCTGAAGGCAGACCTGTTTAGGGAAGCTTTATATTTGGATTGATTATTGTATTTTAATATTTTGTTGGAAGCACCCAGAGTGGCTGGAGAAGCCCAGCCAGGTGGGCGGGGTATAAATAAATTATTATTATTATTATTATTATTATTATTATTATTATTATTATTATCATCTGTTCTTTCTCCCAGGAATTGAAGAGGAGAAGGAAGGAAATGGCCTAAGGTGCGCTACCCCTTACCCAGCAGTGGCACTCTCAAAACTACCTCTACTACCACTTGCCAGGCATAGGCAAACTCTGGCCCTCGAGATATTTGGGACTACAATTCCCATCATCCCTAGCTAACAGGACCAGTGGTCAGGGATGATGTGAATTGTAGTCCCAAACATCTGGAGGGACGGAGTTTGCCTATGCCTGTTCTTGATGCTAAGGCCCCACATCTGAACCATACATTTTAACGCATCACACAACTAAACATTCATGGCTTCTCCTAAAGAATCCTGGGAACTGTAGTTTACCAAGTGTGCCAAGAGCTGTTAGGTGACCCCTCTGTGAGGGGAATGGGAAGGATTGGGGGGGGGGTCTCCTAATGTCTCTCAGCACCCTTAACAAACTACATCTCCCAGAATCCTTTGGGGGGAATGCCATGGCTGTTCAAAGCGACATCACAGCGCTTTCAATGTATGGTGCGGATGGGGCCTTACAGTGCAAACCTAGGGATGTCTACTCAGAGGTGAGCCCTACGAAGATTCCATAGGGCCTGCTCCCAGCGGATTCTCCCCACCCCATGCTCACTTACCTGGGAGTAACCCCTAGGGAACTCCATGAAACTTACTTCTGAGTAGACACCCAGAGGGCTGCGAAATCAGGAGTGCCTCCCAAGGAACAAGCTTCTTTTCGATCCACTCCCACAGAGCTCAGCAGGGCCTACTCCAGAGTAAAGGGGCACAAAGGCCTCCTATCCGCTCCTGATTTTTCCCTCCCTGGAAGAACCGGCCTTCCTCCTCCTGCTGATCAGCTGAGCTCCCAGGACAAACACCAGGCTCCTCCCCCTCCAATCAAAGGAGGCTCCTCCCTTGCAGCCACACCAATCAAAACAGAATAGTATCACTACTCTACTCCTACTAGCTAGAATCACTGTCAGTTAGCGAAGGAAGCCTGACGGTTGGTTGGGTTTCTCAGGAGGCGGGGAAATAAGGCATTCGAGCCTCTGAGGGAATTACATATGAACCGGGAGGGTGGGGGCAGGAATCTGCCTGTTTTAAAACCCATTTTAATAGCTGGGACGCTGAATGTGCCTGAAGGCCAGGGCATATTTCAAATGGAGGGGGGATTAAAAAATGTGAGGAAAACGGTATTTGTTTACATTTCCAGCCTTCTTTTACGGCAACCAACTTCTCGCCCCCCGCAGAAAGGGATTGGTCGTGAGACTGCTCTGGAGGTTGCCGCGGCAACGGTTGCTAGGCGCGCGGTCAACTAAGGCGCGGCACGTGACCCAACGGTCACTTCTGTGAGGTAAAGGAGGAGAGATGTCGCCTCATTGGTTCGTTCCCTCAGGCTGGCTCCCTCCATTTAAAAATAAATTTAAAAAATTGATGTACACCATCCTGGAGGATTAACAAGGAAGGGCAGTACAGTACGGTATAAAACATTAACCCATAAATGAATGAGAGTCTTCTCATACGCATATTTTAAGGAAAGGAGGGCTGACTATACAGTTCTGATTTCCCAGCTCTTGCCTCACGATAGACGCCATTTTGATATCGCTGGGGCAGGGAAGCAGCGTCCGTCCGGAGCTTGGAAGGACTACAATTCCCATCAGCCCCAGCAACGATGGCGGGTGGGTGGGGGTTGTCCTTCCTCAGAGTCAAGGCCAGTGGCGGTTTTTGCGTTTTCTCTGGAAGTTTAGCAGTAGGCGGGATTTGTCTTTCCTGGTCTCACCCGCTTCACGGGATCACAGATCTATGGCCACTTTGCTTCATAAAAACAAAAATGAATCTACATTTGGGTTTCAGAAAACAAACTAAACTGTGATTATGCTTTCGAAGCTGCGCAGATTAAGAGCTTTCCATCTGTTCGGTATATGATTTCTACTGCAGTGGGGAGTTTCAATTCATCACAGTGTAGGATCATGGAAATGAAAATAATGAATAGATCAGCAGGAGGAGGAACTATAAAATGGTGATTTCCTTGAGTCAAAATGAGAGTACCCCTAAACATTTTTTTAAAGGAAAAAAAGCACTGGTTACCTTAACGATTTCAAAATAAAACATTACAAAGGAGGTCAACTGCAGAATACATATTTAACACAAAGTTAACAACAAAAACTTAAACATTTTAGAAAAGGGGGGGGGATTCCCTCCTGGAATTTCTTCTTTGCCACAGTTCTGTAGCTCCTGTTTTCCTTTCCGATCCCAAAATACGACCCAAACCCATTCAGTTCCACCATTCGCTAACAGACTCCCGGCACCTCAGATCTAAGAGAACTCGAAAACTCTTCGCAACAGGTACACCTCTTCACTCTGGCGTACGTCTATGCGCCGACGGTGGGGGGGGGGATGTGTGTGGTCCTGACGTCACAGCGAGCGCTGCCTCGGGGCGTCCGTCTGCAGTATTTCCCCACCCCCGCCCCGCCCTCTCTTGCGGTGCCCGGATTGGCGCGGCGGATTTGAACGTTGTAAACTGAGGGAAGGAGCGGCGGAGGCGGTGTCTCCGCGAGACTAGGCGGTTGGCAGGCCGGCCAAGGAGAAGGCCGCGCGCGCGAGGAGAAGAGGGTAACGGTCGTGTGTTTGGGTGGGGGGGGGGGGTTAGGTCCCAGGACAGCGCAAAGCCCCCCCCCAGCCCCGCTTTTAACCCTTTCGTTCCCCTTCCCGCCTTTTTCCTTCTCCAAAGCGCCTCTTCAGGCGACAGTTGCTTTTAAATTTCCAAATTGCCCCTGGCGGGGGGGGGGGGTGTTCGCGTGCGACGCCTCTTTATTCTTATTCTTCCCCCGGGACGAGGTTCTCCTTCTTCCTCCTCCCCCCCCCCGGCTCCGTTTGCATCCTCGTAACAACAACCCTGCGAGGAAGGCTCAGGTCGGGGGGCCACCCTCCCCGCTTCTCCTCCCCACCCTCCATCTTCGCAAGGTGCACAGAAGTTGGGAACTTCTGTGGCACAACAACCCTGCGAGGGAGGCTTTGGCGGCTGTCCTGCTCCCCCTGCCCCCTGCGATGTCCTCTAAGCGAGCTTCAGGGCTGGATTGTGTATGGGGGGGGGGCGGTTGGAGTTGAGCACTTCTGCTGACTCTTCTTCCTTGGAGGTTTTTAAGAGAGGTAGGATGGCCACCTGCTGTGGATGCTTTAGTTGATATCCTGTATTGCAGGGGGTTGGGCTAGATGGACCCTGGGGATCCCTTCCAACCCTACCATCCGATGATTCTATAATAGCTCTGCGAGGGAGGCTCAGGCTGGGAGGTGGCAGCCAGCTGCCAAGGCCCCAAAAACGTTTCATGGATGAGTGGAGACTTCCTGAATCAGGGTTGTACTGGCTGTGCTACTCAATGTTTTTATTTTAGTATTTTGGTGTGTGCCCCCCCCCCCCCCCGCTTTCTGTATTACTATTATTGTCTATATGCGTGAGCATTGTGTTTAAATGTACGCGTTATAGATTTCACCTTATTGTAAACTATTTTGAGAAAGTTTTATATATAAGCTGACTTTAGAGGATCAACCCAAAGTTAAAATAATACATTACATTAGGTTCAGAAGCAGTTTGCTGCAAAACAAAACTGGTGGTATTTTCCAGTGAGCTAATGCTTTTTAACTTTCTAATTCTTTTAGGAAGATAACATAAAATGTCAAGGGAAGATATCCGGGTCATCCCTGTGCGGTGGCACTAAGGTGCCGCCCCCTTGTTCCTAAGGAACTTGCAGAGGGCTGTCAAATGTGTTTGTCTTTTGTCCCTGGAGAACAGCAGGTGAGGAAAGATTTGGAGAGTTTCTGTGTGTGTTTGTGTTTCATCACCTCTGAAATGATGTGAGGGTCATTCATTAAAGATTTCCCCTGACCCACTTCCAGTTATTGTAGGTGAACGAAATTGCACATGTATAATGATACATCTCTCCATAGGTAACATGGTAATTGTAGCTCTGAACTCCTAACAGTTTCTCTGTTACTGGTGCTAACGTGGAGTAATGTCTGATAACAGAACCAGATGAATGCAGAGCAGTCATCAGGTTCCTTTACTTGAAAGGGCGCACACCACGAGAGACGTTTGATGAGATGAAAGGGACTTATGGGGAGGGTGCCCCATCATATGACGTAGTCAAGCACTGGCATTGTCTGTTCAAGTGTGGTCAGACTTTGGTGGAATGGCTCCCATTCCTGGGCGACCACAGTCTACCATTAGTGAACACACCATCCAACAAGTGGAGGCCACCATTTTGGAGGATCGCCGCATAACCATTCGCCAACTAGCTGCAGATGTCAAGATCAGTGTGGGCTCTGTAGAAAAACATAATCCATGACCATTTGCACATGGGAAAGGAGTCCGCACGGTGGGTTCCCTGGCTGCTGACACCTTTCCAGAAGCAGGAATGAGACTTGCTCACCGGCTCTTTTGGCCATGTCAAAAAAACCATGATGACTTCTTCATCAGACGAATTACTCAGGATGAAACATGGGTCCATCATTATGACCCAGAGACTAAATCCTAGTCCAAACAATGGAAGCACTCTGCCTCACCACCTCCAAAGAAGGCACGTGTCCAACTGTCAGCAGGCAAGGTCATGTTCACGGTCTTTTGGGACCAGAGCGGAGTAGTGATGATGGATTTCCTGGCAAGGGGTATCACAATTACCAGGACGTACTACGCTTCACTGCTGCAAAAATTGCGGAAGGCCATCAAAATTGAGAGGTGTAGTATGCTGACCAAAGGTGTCCGCCTCCTGCAGGATAACACCCTGGTTCACAACTCACATGTTGCTCAGACAGAAGCATAGTTCTGTGACTATGAAATCCTTCCTCACCCCCCTTATTCTCCCGACCTCACACCATCGGACTTCCACCTCTTTCCAATGATGAAGTTATTTTTGAAGGGCAAGCTTTTTCCAGACGAAATGCGATGGGAGAAGTGTTTGACTCTTGCTGGTAGCTATGTAGCGAAGGACTAATAACTGTGCCCAGTTTCGTTTTTCTCCGTCCACAGGAACGTATGTCAGGGGAAATTTTTAATGAACACCCCTTGTATAACTAGCCTAGGAGGGACAGGAGGAGATTCGCCCGCTATAAATGGGACCAGTTCTCAAATCCTCAAGAGCTCATTTTGCTAAGAGGTGAAACAGTTGTTGTTGTTGTTGTTCAGTCGTTCAGTCGTGTCCGACTCTTCGTGACCCCATGGACCAGAGCACGCCAGGCATGCCTATCCTTCACTGCCTCTCGCAGTTTGGCCAAACTCATGTTAGTAGCTTCGAGAACACTGTCCAACCATCTCATCCTCTGTCGTCCCCTTCTCCTTGTGCCCTCCATCTTTCCCAACATCAGGGTCTTTTCCAGGGAGTCTTCTCTTCTCATGAGGTGGCCAAAGTACTGGAGCCCTCAACTTCAGGATCTGTCCTTCTAGTGAGCACTCAGGGCTGATTTCTTTGAGAATGGATAGGTTTGATCTTCTTGCAGTCCATGGGACTCTCAAGAGTCTCCTCCAGCACCATAATTCAAAAGCATCAATTCTTCGGCGATCAGCCTTCTTTATGGTCCAGCTCTCACTTCCGTACATTACAACTGGGAAAACCATAGCTTTAACTATACGGACCTTTGTCGGCAAGGTGATGTCTTTGCTTTTTAAGATGCTGTCTAGGTTTGTCATTGCTTTTCTCCCAAGAAGCAGGCGTCTTCTAATTTCGTGACTGCTGTCACCATCTGCAGTGATCGTGGAACCCAAAAAAGTGAAATCTCTCACTGCCTCCATTTCTTCCCCTTCTATTTGCCAGGAGGTGATGGGACCAGTGGCCATGATCTTAGTTTTTTTGATGTTGAGCTTCAGACCATATTTTGCGCTCTCCTCTTTCACCCTCATTAAAAGGTTCTTTAATTCCTCCTCACTTTCTGCCATCAAGGTAGTGTCATCAGCATATCTGAGGTTGTTGATATTTTTTCCGGCAATCTTAATTCCGGTTTGGGATTCATCCAGTCCAGCCTTTCGCATGATGAATTCTGCATATAAGTTAAATAAGCAGGGAGACAATATACAGCCTTGTCGTACTCCTTTCCCAATTTTGAACCAATCAGTTGTTCCATATCCAGTTCTAACTGTAGCTTCTTGTCCCACATAGAGATTTCTCAGGAGACAAATGAGGTGATCCGGCACTCCCATTTCTTTAAGAACTTGCCATAGTTTGCTGTGGTCGACACAGTCAAATGCTTTTGTGTAGTCAATGAAGCAGAAGTAGATGTTTTTCTGGAACTCTCTAGCTTTCTCCATAATCCAGCGCATGTTTGCAATTTGGTCTCTGGTTCCTCTGCCCCTTCGAAATCCAGCTTGCACTTCTGGGAGTTCTCGGTCCACATACTGCTTAAGCCTGCCTTGTAGAATTTTAAGCATAACCTTGCTAGCGTGTGAAATGAGTGCAATTGTGCGGTAGTTGGAGCATTCTTTGGCACTGCCCTTCTTTGGGATTGGGATGTAGACTGATCTTCTCCAATCCTCTGGCCACTGCTGAGTTTTCCAAACTTGCTGGCATATTGAGTGTAGCACCTTAACAGCATCATCTTTTAAAATTTTAAATAGTTCAGCTGGAATATCATCACTTCCACTGGCCTTGTTGTTAGCCAGGCTTTCTAAGGCCCATTTGACTTCACTCTCCAGGAAGTCTGGCTCAAGGTCAGCAACCACATTACCTGGGGTGTATGAGACCTCCATATCTTTCTGGTATAATTCCTCTGTGTATTCTTGCCACCTCTTCTTGATGTCTTCTGCTTCTGTTAGGTCCTTTCCACTTTTGTCCTTAATTGTGGTAATCTTTGTACGAAATCTTCCTTTCATATCTCCAATTTTCTTGAACAAATCTCTGGTTTTCCCCATTCTGTTATTTTCCTCTATTTCTTTGCATTGCTCGTTTAGAAAGACCCTCTTGTCTCTCCTTGCTATTCTTTGGAAATCTGCATTCAATTTCCTGTATCTTTCACGATCTCCCTCGCATTTTGCTTGCCTTCTCTCCCCCGCTATTTGTAAGGCCTCATTGGACAGCCACTTTGCTTTCTTGCATTTCTTTTTCATTGGGATGGTTTTCGTTGCTGTCTCCTGTATAATGTTACGAGCCTCCATCCACAGTTCTTCAGGCACTCTATCCACCAAATCTAAATCCTTAAACCTGTTCTTCACTTCAACTGTGTATTCATAAGGGATTTGATTTAGATTGAATCTTACTGGCCCAGTGGTTTTTCCTACTTTCTTCAGTTTAAGCTGGAATTTTGCTATAAGAAGCTGGTGATCTGAGCCACAGTCAGCTCCAGGTCTTGTTTTTGCTGAGTGTATAGAGCTTCTCCATCTTTGGCTGCAGAGAATATAATCAATCTGATTTCGATGTTGCCCATCTGGTGATGTCCATGTGTAGAGTCGTCTCTTGTGTTGTTGGAAAAGAGTGTTTGTGATGACCAGCTTGTTCTCTTGACAGAACTCTATTAGCCTTTGCCCTGCTTCATTTTGAACTCCAAGGCCAAACTTGCCAGTTGTTCCTTTTATCTCTTGACTCCCTACTTTAGCATTCCAATCCCCTATAATGAGAAGAACATCCTTCTTTGGTGTCATTTCTATAAGGTGTTGTAAGTCTTCATAGAATTGATCAATTTCAGTTTCTTCAGCACTGGTAGTTGGTGCATAAACTTGGATTACTGTGATGTTAAAAGGTCTGCCTTGGATTCGTATCGAGATCATTCTATCATTTTTGAAATTGCATCCCAGTACAGCTTTCGCCACTCTTTTGTTGATGAGGGCCACTCCATTTCTTTTACGGGATTCCTGCCCACAGTAGTAGATATGATAGTCATCTGAACTGAATTCGCCCATTCCCGTCCATTTTAGTTCACTGATGCCTAGGATGTCAATGTTTATTCTTGCCATCTCATTTTTTACCACATCCAGCTTTCCAAGGTTCATGGTTCTTACATTCCAGGTTCCTATGCAATACTTTTCTTTACAGCATTGGACTTTCCTTTCACTTCCAGGCATATCAGCAACTGAACGTCCTTTCGGCTTTGGCCCAGCCGCTTCATCAGCTGGATCTACTTGTACTTGTCCTCCGCTCTTCCCCAGTAGCATGTTGGACGCCTTCCGACCTGAGGGGCTCATCTTCCAGCGTCATATCTTTTATATGCCTGTTGTCTTTGTCCATGGAGTTTTCTTGGCAGGGATACTGGAGTGGCTTGCCAGTTCCTTCTCCAGGTGGATCACGTTTGGTCCAAACTCTCCACTATGACCTGTCCTTCTTGACCTGTCCATAGCTTCCCTGAGTAATTCAAGCCCCTTCGCCACGACAAGGCAGTGATCCATGAAGGGGGGTGAAACAGTAGCCCTCACTAATTCTCTTCCTTCCTCACAGGTGGTTCTAGGTAATGACAAAGCATTCACGTATGATTATGTCTTCGACCCATCCACTGAGCAAGAGGAGGTGTTCAACGCCTGCATTTCTCCCCTTTTAATGGGCATCTTCAAAGGTGAGAGCTGTTGAGGTGGACCATGTTGTACATCTTCAGTAGGAAGTGGCTAAGCATATTTGGCCATAAAAAAAAGCTTGCTCTGTTTTAAAAGGTCCTGCATACTATCAGAAATACATAGATAATTATGAAATTATTGTGAGGTTTAACAAGTTAACTGTTTATATTTGGACAACTTTTCTGCTGTACTTTATTGGAAGGAGAAAAATAAACATTTCCTTAATAACTATTTAAACAATTTATTTTACTAAAAAATAACATTATAGCATATGTATCCATGTTTGTTAACTGATGTGGTTAAACATTGCTGTTTTTTAAAAAAACTTAGACTGAGTTTTAGCACACACGAAAAACTTAAAACAAACCCTTATTTCCTGATGAATAGCCATTGGACTATAATGTAACTTAAATAGAAAACTATCTTTAGAAAGATTTTTCCTCCAAAAGCATTTTATTTCTAAAAATATGTTTTAAAAAAAAATAAAAATCTGCTTATATATATATATTTTTAAAAATCATTTATTTTATCCATCCTGATGCAGGCTGATTAGGCTGCCTAGGAAATGAGATATATTCAACTTGCTCCAGTCTGATTCTTGTCCTTGTTGTTGTCAACACATGAAATACTGTTAAGGGGCAGTTGTCATTCTGGAAATGACCCTCACTTCTTTTTGCGTTCTTAATTCCACAGGATATAATGCCACAGTTTTAGCCTATGCCAGACGGGATCCGGAAAAACATACTCCATGGGAGGTGCTTACACAGCCGACAAAGAGAACGATCCCACTGTTGGAATCATCCCTCGCGCAATAAAGCTTCTCTTCCAAAGAATGAAAGCGAGGGCAGAGTGGCAGTTCTTCCTGAAAGTCTCTTATTTGGAGGTAAAAACCATCTATGCTGTAAATATTTTTGTAGTTTTTAAGAGCAGTTGCAGTGTAGGGCCAAAAATCTGCTTCCCCATCACCTTGAAATCCAAGCCTCGGGGCCAAAATTACTTAAGAACTTTGTTGAGGTTGGGATCAAATTCCTCTGGGCAGGGATGGGCATTTGACCAGTCAAAAAAGATTTGATTGGTCAAGCATTTTCTAAAGCATTAACATACTGAAAACAACAACAAAAGACAATCCTTTAATCATCAACAGGCTTGATATCTGCGAATTACTAAAGCAAACTAGTTTAAACTGCTAAATCCATTGATTTCAGGGGGTCTACTCTGGGTGATGGCCGACTAATGAAGTGAGCAGCTTTTTTTTTTCTTTTTTAAAAACTAATAATTATCAAATATTATCAATGTTACGTAAGATTTGTTACCTAAGTGGTTCCATGAACAGTTTTTCTGTTTGCTTTTATCTTCTAATGCCAGGGTCAACCTGCACTTCAAAACTGACTTAGATTTATATTATTATTTGTGTTGTTCTGTTATAATAAAACTGCTTTTAAAGGTAGAAACAGGCTGATTGTGATCATAGGGCCAAAGGCCTGTCTAGTCAACATCCCTGACCAGACGCCTCTCAGAAGTCCATAAGCGGAGTAGAGGGCAATGGCCTTTTTCTGCTGTTTCCCCCCAGTGTCTGGTATTCTGAGACACAGTGCTTTTGATATGGTGAAGCAGCATGTAGACAGAATAATAGAATGGTGAGTTAGAAGGGACCCTGATGGTCATCTATTCCACCCCCCTGCAATGCAGGAATATGCAGCTGTCGCATACTTGTAGCCATTACCCTCTATGACTTCAAGTAGTATCATGTTGTAGAAAATTCTGCCCTTATTCCTTATGGGTACACAAGAGCCCTTGCAAAGTCCTTTGCAGGTTCTCCATTGGTAGGAGTAAAAACAGAGGCCAACCAGAGAAGATTGAGAAGCAAAGCAGCTAGTAAGCTTGATCTTTATTGAAGCTGTTGCAACAGCGGTGATTTTCAGGGGGAAAGACCCAGAACAAGCCAGCATGCTCTTATAAAGACATTTCAAAATCCCTCCTGGAGTCTAGCCACCCCCAGAAACATCAATCACAGAAGAGGTGTAACCCAAGCTCATCACCCAGATGCATCACACCTACACCACACACAAAGGCGTTATCTGATGCCTCTTCTCAGTAGCCTGGCCATTCCTTGAGATGGTAATCTTCTTTAATTCCTGGAACAATTAAATCCCTCACCCCTCCTTCCTTGCAGAGACCCATTTGGTAAACATTTGGTCATTTTGAGAGTCAAAATGGTGTGAGACCTGTCTGCCTCAGACATGTGGCCTGTTTGCTTGAAAATTAATAACAATATAATATATATATATATAAGAATTGTAAATTCTTATAACAATCAGATGTTTAACTGGTCAGTTGATTGGTGTGCCAACCTACCTTTGAATGGCCTTTTTAAAGAAAGGTTAATTTTTTTCTCTCTGTTTCAGCATACTGTGTTGCTGAAAATGTGCTTGTGGCTCCATAAACTGCTTGGGTTGCTGTGCTGAACCATTAAAGTTTCTCCTTGCTGTAGATTGTAGTGGAGCTTAACACTCCCATTCCCAGTTCCCTTGCAAAGCTGTGACTTCCAAGGAGTTTAGGGCAGGAATACAAAAGTTGTGGCAGTTCTATTCTGTTTGGCTTTTGAGATGTGTCAAACCTCTCTTCCAATCTGCTACCTTCTCTTCCTCAGATCTATAACGAAGACATCCTTGACCTCTTGGCACCAGCCAAAGAGCGGACAGCTCAAATCAGCATCCGTGAAGACCCCAAGGAAGGCATAAAGGTGGAGTCCCTGCCAGGATTTGTTATTTTTATAGAACGGTACAGCATGTCATAGAGGCAAGGCTGGTATTGTCAAATAGATCATGCCTTGTTCTGTGGCAGACACGTAAAAGCTTTTTTTGTTGGGGGGGGGGAATCTGATTGAAATAACCATTCAATTTAACTTTTAGCTTTCCTGTGTGTCAGCTAAGCGGCCTCAACAACCCTCTGGCTCATGAGGAGACCCTCTCCAGATCCCAAAGAGGTCGTCTTTGGCTCTGTGGAGGGTCTCCTCCCGAGCAAGGAGGACTCTCCAGGACGCTCCCCATTTATGCGATTTCACATTTGCATGCAGTGGGGAGTCACCTGTACTGTACACTTACTAGTCAGGGCCTCAAACAGGGCCTTAGCAGTTCTATCTAGAGATGCAGGAGACCGAACCTTCCTTTTCAAGTCAGGCCAATGACCTGCCTTGCTCTTTTTCCCAAAGAGAAGGGATCTGTCCTCCTGCTCCCTACACTGCTGGGCATGCCAAACAGCTAATTTAGACTATGAATTCCCATAACAGACTCCTTTATCCAGAGGATGGCTAGAAGCATTGCTTCTGGGAGCTTGAACATAGACTAGCAGTGCTCTGATTGCCCCAGAGGGTCCCGATTAGGTTTGGACACAGAAAACACCCGTAATGAAAGCTTGGTAGGATTTTTTTGAAAGGTGCTGTTGATGAAGCAAAGGGAGGAGAAAAAAACATTTCCTCCCCATTTTTTCTCATGATACAGATTGTGGGGCTCACTGAGCACGTGGTGCATTCTGCTCAAGAGACCACCTGTGCCTGGAGCAGGGGAACAACTCACGAACGGTGGTGCCACGGCCATGAACACCCAGTCATCACGCTCTCACGCCATCTTCACCATGACCATTGAACAGAAAAGCAAGAGTGATACGTAAGCAAAGCCGTTCAGGCAACCTGTTCTCTTAAAAGGGCTTCAAGCGTGTTCCATTGAAGGAAGGTTTGGGTTTTGCTGCCTGTGAGTGTGTGTTTTAGCACCTTGAGACTGTGCTTAACGGAGGGTGACTTGCTTCAAGACAATGAGGGCAAAAAAAGTGGAAGTTGATAACTGATTAAGGAGATCTCTTGGCGTTTTTGAAATGGTGCCTATCATATGACTATGTCATGGGAGGATGGAGCAAACTTGTTTTCCTGGAGGATAAAACCTGAAGCAATGGCTTCAGAATACAAGAAAGGAGATTCCGACTAAACATAAGGAAGAACTTTCTGACCTTAAGAGCTGTTTGAAAGTGGAACAGACTCTTATGGAGGTGGTGGACTCTCCTTCCTTGGAGGTTTTTTAAGCAGAGGTTGCATGGTGATCTGTCATGTGTGAACTAGCTGAGATTCCTGCATTGCAAGGGGGTTGGACTAGATGACTCTTGGGGTCTTTTCCGACTTTACAGTTTTATGATTCTGTGATTCCCCAACCTAGTGCTTTCCAGATGCTTTGGACTATAGAGGCTGTGCTGGCTGGGGCTGATGGGAGCTTTAGCCCAAAACATCTGGAGGGCAGCAGGTTGGGGAAAGCTGGATTATTGTTACAGCCTCAGGGTTTTTTGTTCATTGCTGTGTGAGTGAAATACTCCTACTTCTGGCTTAGGAACACCAGTTTTTGTTCCAAGCTGCACCTCGTAGATCTTGCTGGTTCAGAAAGGCAAAAGAAGACCAAAGCAGAAGGTGATCGGCTTCGGGAAGGTGAGTGGTAAAAATTTCTGATGGCATGGTAAGTTTGTCCCCATGGTGGTAGAGTTTTTAAGGATTGTGATTGTTCTGTTAGAAATCCTCGCTTCAAGTGGGATTACACCTTGTTTTAGAAATAGCTGTTCAGGCCTGCCTAATTTAAGATTAATGGTTTATATGGCCTCTTCCTCCTCCTCCTCCTCCTTCTTCTTCTTCAGTTGTCCAATGCAACAATTTTTTCCACGATGGTTACAGTAGGATTTCCACAGTCAGTTTAGCATGGGAGAATTGGTCAAATAATTTTTTATTAGCCATTATGTTCCATAACTTTCTAGCTGACAAGATTGTTTCAAGAGAATCCTGGGTTATAATATATTTTGATCCTAATGCTGTCCATTCAGATAAAGGAGCTATATATGTATAGTCTAGGATTGCTCAGTTCGGAAAATTATCCCTAATTTTGGGTTTTCAGTGTCTAGTATCTGACAGTAAATAAGCTTGACAATATGGTTCTGGAAGGGTTCCTTCGAACTCTACACTTCTAAAAGTGTTGATCTTGGCTCTCCATCTCTTCCCCCTTTTTGCATGTTTGCATGTTTAGGGATCAACATCAACAAAGGACTCCTGTGCCTGGGGAATGTCATCAGCGCTCTTGGAGAGGAAAGCAAGAAGGGCAATTTTGTCCCTTATAGGGACTCTAAGTTAACACGCCTTTTGCAAGGTAAGAGTGGGAGCCCAAATGTCCACCAGGGAATCATCTTGTGCCTCTGGAAACCTTTCATCTCCCAAAAGTGGTGGTTTTTTTTTTTTACCTAAATAGCCGCCCTATTTTTCTCCCTTCAGATTCCCTGGGAGGCAATAGCCACACCTTGATGGTGGCCTGTGTGAGCCCAGCAGATTCAAACCTCGAGGAGACTTTGAATACCCTTCGATATGCTGATAGGGCCAGAAAAATAAAGAACAAGCCAGTAGTGAATATTGACCCTCAGACAGCAGAGATTGGCCGGCTAAAGCTGCAGGTGTGTCTGTGGGCTACTAGATTTGGAGGGGGCGGCAGAGGAGTTGGCTCCAGAGATGTGGGTGGTGGTGGGGGGGTTGTGAGCCGAAGATGCAGGCCAGTGTTGATGCTTACTTGAAAGAGCTGCCACAGGCTGAATTTTCTGATGGGTAAGAAACAGTTAAAAGTAGCAATTTTCTCTCCTCCAGGTCCAACAGCTGCAGGTCTTACTGCTGCAGGCTCATGGAGGGACCCTTCCTGTGTGTATTGGGTGAGGACTGCTGGCCAGCAACACATGTGACACTCACTCTTCTGTGCTAAAGGCAGCCTGTACTTTTTCATAAACGTTCATTATTGCAGACCTGACCAATGAAAGCACTGGTGCCAGAGATCTCCGCAAACCTAGTTGGCAAAGCTTTGTCTGGCCTCAAAGGCTTGAATTGATGAGATGCACTTTGAAAACTGCTGCCCTGTTTAAGAGAGCACTGAAAGTTAATACGTTGCCAAGACTAAACATCCAAATGCTGCTTGACTTTGAATTTTTTGACTGCCGGGATGTGTCGCTCCTCCTTAAGCATGCAAATCTAATTAACAGACTTCTGGATACAAATCCAGGTTTGGTGCTTCTGCCTTTTCTGTCTTTCTCAAGCTCCTCTTATTCTTCCTTTTGCTTCATGTCTGCTTTGAGTCTTGCTTTCGGTCAAAACCCCATTCTCTAAAATCATGCCTGAAAACCCCACATCTGCCCTGCTCTTCCTGAGCCACTGCAAGCCTTCCCTCTTCTGTGGCTCCTTGTAAGTTGGCCCATACTTTTTTCCTTTTTCTTCTTTGTTTTAGTTACCTGCACTTAATGCTGTCTTATTGGGGTGATTTGTGTGGTCCATTTTCCATGCAAGGCTCCCTCCCTTTCATAGAAAACACACATTGCTGTACCCACAGAACTACATGAAAAGGACTATCTTAGTTAGCCAACCCACATTTGCACTTGTCTAATATCCTGCTCGTCTGAACAGGTAGGATTAGGCAGGGTGTGTGTGTTTCATTCCTCTGACGTCATTGTGCCATTTAGAGGCACCAGAAATGCTTTCAAGTCCCAGTGCAAATCTGGGGACAAGAATCTTAGCTCCCTTCCAGTTTGGGGCTGGGAACAAGGGGATTGCCTTTCGTTTGTTTCTATGAAAAAAATACATCTATGCTGCAATTTCATTAAAAAATTCAAAGCAGCTTACCACTAATATATGCATGCAATAAAAACAACACAAAGATTTAAAATTGCACATCACAAGCTAACGATTACAGAAAGTGTTTTTCTTAATGGTCTGCGAAAAGTTTTCTGCAAACAGTTAATATAGAAAATGCCTGCAGTTGCACTGCTTTGATTTGGAAATGCATGGAAAGCAGTGAGATTATTCTTTCCAAGTGATTCTGAAGCCTGGGCAGAGCCCGCTCTCTGAAGATATTCTGGCGAGTGGCAAGGTTGCAATTTTTGAATCCCCATGGCAAACCTGTTGTTCATGCAGTACCCGGAAGGGGGGTTATTCTGCAGTTTTGGGAATAATGGAGGAGAAAACTTCTAGTGCGTTCTTCTGTGGCATGAAATAATCGTTAACTCATTTAAGATACTTTTTCTAGCAGTGTAGCCTTGTCCTTCCTTGGATTTACTTTTAATTCACCCTTCCAGGAACCTGGGTTCTTTTTTTCCTTCTTGAATGAGATAGAACTTCCTTAGTGTGCTGGATGCAGGCAGATTACTAGCCAATAAACCACTTGCAGGCTTTATTACAACTGAGCGGTATTTGATTATTATTTTTTTAATAAATGCTTCCTGCTTAAACTTCCAGTGGTGAGCCCTCGGAAAACCTGCAATCTCTAATGGAGAAAAATCACTCCCTCGCAGAGGAAAATGAAAAACTAAGCCGCGGCCTCAGTGAAGCAGCAGGCCAGCTTGCCCAGCTGCTGGAAAGAATCATTGTGGTAAGGTTCTGTGGTGGAGTGGGGCCTGGTGGCGCTGACACCTTTTTGTGGCATAGGTATGACTTCCCATCGGTGAGTTGAGGAAGAGGGCTGTTCTGTTGCAAAAATGCAGTCTTGTAGCTTCATTTAAGTTTAGGAATTATTATTTAAATGCAGTGGTGGGAACGATTATTGAAATTCCTGGCTGGTTTTTATGTACAGGTGATGACCATTTTGTGTGGGGGTCCCGTTCCTGGCCCCTGTTCTTCCCTCTTCGGGTCCATTTGCACTTGCCTAAAATGGTCGCTGCCTGTACTCATTGGAACATATCTTAACGTGAGATCTACTCAGAGTTAGACCCATACTTGTTACTGCTTAAGTCAGTGTGGTGTAGTGGTTAGAGCAGGCTTCCTCAAACTCGGCCCTCCAGATGTTTTGAGACTACCATTCCCTGACCACTGGTCCTGCTAGCTAGGGATCATGGGAGTTGTAGTCCAAAAACATCTGGAGGGCCGAGTTTTAGGAAGCCTGGGTTAGAGTGTCAGACTAGGACCTGGGAGACCAAGGTTCAAATCCTCATTCAGCCATGAGGTTCAGTGGGTGACCTTGGGGGCCAGCTACTGCCTCTTAGCCAAATCTACCTCACAGGCCTGTTTTGGGGGTTAAATGAGGGCAGAATTATGTATGCCACCTTGAGCTCCTTGGAGAAAAAAATGGGATATAAATGCAACAAACTAAACAATAATATATTTAGTTGACTGTGCCCAACTCTGAACTGCAACCACCTGGGGCCAAATACACCACCTGGCCACCACCTCCTAAGCCAGCCGTTTTCAACCTGGTGCACTCCAGAAGTTTCTCGACTCCCAACTCATCATGCCTTGCCAGCATTGCTAGTGGTTGAGGACGATGGAGTTGTAGTCACATCCTTTAGTTTAATTCAAAACTATCCCATGACACACAACCTGCTTCCCACTTTCTGCAGACGGAGCAGCAGAACGAAAAGATCAGCACAAAGGTGGAAGAGCTCCAGAAACATGATGCGTAAGTAGTTGTTCTCTGTGTACACTGTTAGCTGTTCATAATGCAGACCGATTGCTCATGGGGCAGGCTACGTCTAAAATACAGGAAGTGAGGTTGGTGGGCTGCTTTGAAAGGGCGCGTTTGAGCATGAGGATGGGCAGCAAAAGTAAAAACAGGTGTTGTATTATGAGGTAGGAGGAATAAATAGATAATCCACATGTAGGTCAGCAGAGCAGGTTGAGTCTTTTCAATCAAGCATCTGCATGGCATAAAACTAACACCGACTTGTGAGTAAGTTCTTGTGTGACTGCATTTCAGGTTGAAACTCAACCTGCAGAAGCTGCTTGAGGCTCTGGAGGATCAAGAACTGAAACAGCACGTGGAATTAATTTGCCACTTACAGCAAGTGATCGCCCAGTTTCTGGTAAGGATCCCCTTGGGGACACGAGGACGTTTCATGGTTGACGGATCCCGCTGCTTCTTCTGCCTTCCCAGTTTGGGGAATAAGCAAGAAGCATTCAAGACATTCTGTGTTGGTGGCTTCCGGAGAAGTTCAAAAGTAGACCAAGCAGCACCTTTTTGTTTGGGGCACGATCTTGCTGGTGTTTGCAGCGTGTAACATTTCGAACTGCACAGAGCAGTTGACAGACCATAGGACTGTATTGTGGCGCCAGGCAAACCTTGTGTGTTCTCTGCAGAGTGAAACCCCTGCTGGCGTTACGGACATGGACACATCTGATCAAGACTCCAGCGCTGTAAGTAAGAGGCCTCCTGACGATGCGAATCCTGTGTTTACTTTTCATTGCGTGGCTAGCGGTTTCTTGGCAACAGGAAACCCAGCTACAATAAGGGACTAATGGCACCTTTATTTACAAGATTTTAGAGATCACTTAATCAAAGAGCTCTCTAATTGGTATACACATAAGATTGTAGAAAGGTAAAGCACGCACACACACACAAAATTTAAATCCAGATGTTAGTTAAACTTTTGCTTCTCTCCCCTAGGTGTCAGAAGTTGACCTGGATGCTCAAGGGTCCTCTGACGAGTACGCCACTCGGCATGCTCTCCACCAAGCTCAGATGTCCAAAGAGTTGCTTGAGCTCAACAAAGCCCTGGCTCTGAAGGAGGCCTTGGCAAGGAAGATGTCTCAGAACGACAGCCAGTTGGAGCCCATACAATGCCAATACCAGGTAACAGCTGCTGGCCAGGAAGGAATAAGCATCTATACACACAGTGGGCTGCTTGACTGGGTGCCTAGCAAGCCACAGGAGGGCAGCCTCTCCTTTTCTTAGGTAGAGATGTTCCCTGTTGGAAAGAAACAGCTGTACCCGGAGCGGAGGGGGTGCTTTTAGTGGGGTGCTGAAAAACATATGTATGTGTGTTTAAATCAAGACCAGCATCAAGGACCTTGAAATGGAGGTGGCCAAACTGCAGAAGGAAAAGAAGACCTGGTCCTTGGCATTCATATGACGAAGAAGGATGTCAGCCAAGCAAAGTAAGAGGCAACTAATCGGGAGCTTTGAGAGGGGAGGGTTGTTGACTTCATGACTACAGGGCTGCGGTGTTCATTTCAGACTCAGCGAACGGCGCAGGAAGCGGCTTCAGGAGCTGGAAGGGGAAATGGCAGATCTGAAGAAGAAGCTGAAGGAGCAGTCGAAGCTCCTGAAGATGAAAGAATCCAATGAGCAGACAGTGTGCAAACTGAACCAGGAGATCCGGGTATGTAATAATAATAAATAATTTGTTATTTATACCCCCACCCATCTGGCTGGGTTTCCTCAGCCACTCTGGGCGGCTCCCAACAGAACATTAAAAACACGTGAAAACATCAAACATTGAAAACTTCTCTAAACAGGGCTGCCTTCAGATTTCTTCTAAAAGTTAAGTAGTTGCTTATTTCCTTGACATCTGCTGGGAGGATGTTCCACAGGGCAGGCACCACCACGGAGAAGGCCCTCTGCCTGGTTCCCTGTAACCTCACTTCTCGCAGGGAGGGAACCACCAGAAGGCCCTCGGAGCTGGACCTCAGTGTCTGGGCTAAACGACTGGGGTGGAGACGTTCCTTCAGGTATACTGGGTCAAGGCCATTTAGGGCTTTAAAGTTCAGCACCAACACTTTGAATTGTGCTCGGAAACGTAACACCCAGAGGGTACAATGAGAAAGAAAACAGGGTTTGTGGTGTGGATAGCCAACAAGGTTGGCATTTTATTGGTTTATGTTTGATGGACAGAGTAACTGTATAACTGGCATTTTAGATGTCTGTGTTTTTTATAATCTTAGGAAAGCAGTTCATTCTTACCTTGACTGCCATTATGTTTCTCAGCTACTGTTTAAAAGCAACAGCAACTTGTTTATGTTTGAATGCTTGCTTTTTCAGTCATGAGAGCTAGAAAAACCAAGAAATTTTAATGGGATTCTTGGTACTTTTAACAAGTTATCAAGGCTGTGAAAGAAACTAAGGATTTGGAGATTTTAAACTCCCCAGTCCATGCCAAAACCTTTTATCAATCGAGCTGATTTCCTGAAGTCCTCTGAGCTTGAACTCTCTTGTATCCCAGCATGCTCCCAAATTTTTCAAGGCTTCTAAGAATCTGGGCATCTCAGTGTTTGTTTCAGTGATAGGCAATGTGGCTCCTTCAAGATGTCAAGCTTCCCCATCCGTCATCCCTGACCTTTGGCTGTGCTGAGGCCAATGGGAGTTGGGAGCCCTCCAGCATCTGGCTACCCGTGCTAGGCAGATTCTCACCCAAGGCCTTTCCTCCTCCTTTGTTCTTTCTCCAGGCGATGAAGAGTCAACGTGTTCAGCTGATACGTCAAATGAAAGAGGACTCTGAGAAGTTTAAGCAGTGGAGGCAGCAGAAAGACAAGGAAGTCATCCAGCTGAAGGCACGGGTGAGTCGAGCGTCAGCACTGAACTTTAGCAGAAGAGCCCTGTTCTCACCCAGTGGCCAGCCAGATGCTCCAAAGGGGAAGCCCACAAGGAGGAGCTGAATGCAATGGTACTCTCCCAACTTGTGATTGTAGGCAGACAGCCTCTGAACCTGGAGCTGGAATATAACCACCGTGGGACTCAGTCTGGCTCAGATAAAAGTCTGACTTGGATAAAATAGCCAAAAGCAGCTTCCAAAATTGAAGGACAGGCAAGCAAGAAACCCCTTCTACTCTCAAAGGGGGAAGCCACAGAACAGACAAAACTCTTAGCAAAACTTGTGGCTCAATAAAAATAAGCAAAGGGCTCTGACACCGAGATGCTGTCTCTCTTTGATCCCTCCAAATGCTCCTGTCTTCTGATCCACTCCTTTCTCCCCAAGATTTAGTTGTTTACATGACTTTTAGGAGCATGTAAGAGGTATTTTATTTTACGTTAATTGTTTTGGGGGAGGGACATATTCGCGAACCTTATCTGCACAAGCAGCCTCATGAAGGTCAGTCGGAGTCACTAACAAGCGGCCTTCATCCTGCTGCATGATCTCAACTTGACTAAAGTCTTGCCAAGCCTTCTGTTTCTCATCATTCACCAGGGTCCAGCCAGCCAAACATTTCTGCCATTAAAGCAGACCTTTGATCCTGCCCTAAATCATTAGCCAGTTCTCTTGACAAGTTTGCTACCATTCCACACCAGTTTCCATACATGCAAATCTCCACCCACCCCCCCCAAAATGACCTGAGTAACTTCTAGTATTATCGCTTAAGCTGCTGCTTTCTGTGTTCCTTATAATAAGTAATACCATTGGCCTAGTTCAGTGTAATCTAAACTGTTTGACTGTGGCTCTCTCTAGTCTTCCTTGAGACACCAGGAATCAAACCTGCTCACCCAGTCCCCCACCGAGCGATGGCCCTTCCACATTTGAATTTGGATTGTCCGGGGTTCTGTTTTCCAAGCATTTCAAATTACTTGATGGGGTCTCTAGAATACAGGTGGGTTTAATGCCTCTGTAAAAGTGGGTTACAAGACTTGCTAAGTTTGAGGGCAGACCATAGCAACTAATAGAAGCCACAAATCACTGTCCTGCTTGGTTGTTGAAAGGTCAGCCATTTTGACTCTTGTCTTTCAGGATCGCAAGAGGCAGTATGAACTTGTCAAACTAGAGCAAGACTTCCAAAAGCAAGCCACTGTCCTCCGGCGAAAAGCAGAAGAGGTGAGTGGCCTTGGACAGCCTTTCCCTTCCGCCTGGTGAAGCACCACTGTTTTTAAAATAAGATTAGACAGGCTGAGACTTTGAATGCTTTGGGCAGAGACAAGGGACAGGTCCTGAAGTTAGAATTCCCTGATTCAGTAAATCAGAAGTTGGGGAATAGTGTACAAAGCCCTTCCCTCCCTCTGATTGTGTAGAGAGTCTAGAATATGTGGTGTTAAATGGAGTATGATTGACTTAATTTTGCCTCTAGGATTCATAGTTTAAACCAGGGCTGGAGAACTAACTGGTGGCCTTCCAGACATGGTCAGCCTCCAACTCCCAACAGCCAGCCTAGCCAATGGTCAGGGGTAATGAGTTGTATTCAGCAAGAACTGCAGGGCCACAGGTGGTTCTCCTCTCCTGGTTTAAGACACTAACTTTGCTGGAAAGCCTAGCATAGATCGGAGGTCAATTGGATAGTAACTAGAGGATAGGTAACATCTTTCTCGTAATCTTCAATGACTAATCCTCAGTCCTGCATTGCAGGGGGTTGGACTAGTTGACCCTTGGGGTCCCTTCCAACTCTACAATTCTATGAGTCTAAGTACTTGCTTACACCTTTGTAATTCTCCAGTTGTCCTCGTCAGCCATGCTGGCTGAGGCTCTTTATTTTAAAGCAAAGAGTTCTTAGAATACTGACTTCAAAGCCAGTGAAAACCCTTATTTGTGGGTCGGAGAACATGAAATCTCTTCTCGTAGCGCATTGTCTGGTACATTTTTATCCCACCGTTCTAAGACTGATGTAGGAACCCTCTGGCTGTGGGTTGCAGGGCCAATTCCCCCAAACCACACACACCTGAAGTCATAAGTGACGTTGGGTGAGGCAGGCAAAGACACGGCTGTGAAGGAACAATCGGGAGCTTAAATTGTGCTCCCAGTTGCTCCTTGTCTAGCTGGGTTTGCTGACAGCGAGCCCTTTTCGAAGACGCTACAGGGATCAAATTGTAACAAATTGCCCCTGTCGGGGGCGAAATAGCAGCTCTTCAACTTTATGGACAGCTAGGGCGAAACGGGGATGGAACGCTGGCACCCTGTCTTCCATCTGCACTTCACAGCTACCGGGAACATCGTTGAACTCACCTACCTTCTTCTTGAAATTACTTAAAGAAACAAGAAAAAACAAAAATTGAGTCAAGAAGTTGTAAGAACTTAGTAAAATCTGATATTGCAAGTTCACTTTATTTTAGATAGCTTATAAGTTTTCATGGCACGTTCTGAGCAGTTGTCTTATTCATACAAACTTGATAAATGATGAAAAAATGTTTTTGAACAAGAATATTTATTGTGTGAATAATTGTTTCCTATGTGCTGTATGGGTTGCACCATGGTTTGGATGCAAACTGCCCTTGCAGAAGGACATCCTCCCCCCCTTTTGCACTCAGCTTTGGATCTGCAAATGGACAAGTTCAAAGGGACTCTCTGTCAGCACCGGTCAACTGATAAGTGCCGATAGGGAGCCTCTTTGAATTTGTTCCATCCCTGTTGAAAATGGTCCGTTGGAGGGTTGGCCAGCTCTTCATCTGACCCTTGGGCTATAGAAGCTCCCCCCACCTACCTCCATCTCTTCATCCTCCTAAAATCCCAGGGGGAGGCTAGCTTTGGAGAGTGGCTATCCTAAGGTCACCTGGTGAGCGTTATTGCCAAGTAAGGGATATTGAAAGTTTGTGCCTTGGGTCCTATTTCAACACGCCACCCTCCACCCCTCTCTCACAGGCTGCTGCTGCCAACAAGCGTTTAAAGGATGCTCTCCAGAAACAGCAAGAGGTTACCAATAAGCGAAAAGAGAACGCCAACCGCGGGGTTGAGGGAATTGCTGCTCGGGTGAAGGTAGGGGCCGTATCTCTTCTTGTTTCTGCTTAGGGCAGATTCAGAGTGGCTCAGATGGCTTATTCCAGGGGAGAGGCAAAATTGGCTTGCAGGCCACTTGGCTTGCTTCTGGCCACCTTTCCGCCGACCTTCTGTCATAACCAGCTTCCATCTTGCGCAGAGCTGGCTCGCAAACGAAGTGGAGGTCCTTGTTAGCATTGAAGAGGCTCAGCGTCACCTCAACGACCTCCTGGAGGACCGGAAGACCTTGGCGAAGGAGATTGCCTCGCTTAAAGAGAAGCGAGATGCTGGGGAGAACCTCCCGTCAAAATACAAGGTGGGCAGTGATGCAGGCTGCGGCAGAGAGGGAGGTGGAGGAGAAAGGGACCGTGTATTCTATCTCATCCACTTTCTGTCTTTGGTGATGGGGTCTTCTGATGCAGGAAATAGGCCACTTTCCAAAGGCCGCGTGCCTGTAGTGGGCAGGGCCACGGGCAAAAGTGGGTGGAGCAACGAGTGTGAATTCTGCCTTTGCAGAGTGAAGCTAATTTCTACTCTTGTGCAGCCCTCTTGGTCCTCCATCCAGGCATTTTCAGTGCTCACACAGACATTTTATCTAGGTAGAACACTCAAGGAGGTGCAAATGGGGTGGGGGTAGGGAGACTCCCGATGGGCAGATAGAAAGGCTTTGGGGGCTGCATTTGGCCCCCAGATTCCCCACCCCCTGCTGTAAAGGGTGAGTTTTCCCATTCTGCACTGGAGGCAGGAGATCTTCCGGAGGCTGGTTCTGCTTCCCCACCATGGTAGATCCCCTCCCGGGGGTGGGTGGGAATTAAAGTCTCGCCTTGCTGGAAACAACTACTGCTGCTTCTCTTAAACTGTCACATCTTCTGAACTGAGTCCCACCTCACCTCCATGGGGAGGGAGCTCATCTCCCTGTTCTCTGCTTCTTTTCTGATTCCGTTCCCCTCCTCCTTTTCCAGAGGCGCACGTTTTCCCATAAAGCTGTGGAAATAGAGCATTCCATCGCCAAGCAAATAGAGAGCCTCGAAACAGAGATGGAGCTCAGGTATGGGGTGTTTTCAAGTCTCAGAAAAAGCAAAGCCACAACAAAGAGTGTAAGAAAATTTCCTCTAGCTCAAGCTAGAGGCTTACGTAGCCTGGTGTAGGAATTTAGAGGTGTACGGTCTCCAATATATAACCTTAATTGACTAGTACCTATTGGCTCAATAGTCCATTGATTTTCTAATCCCCTTTTAAGGCTGTCTGAGCTCTAGTGTTCATCATCTCATGGTTGCAAATTCCATAGTTTTAACTATGCATTGCAGGGGATTGGACTAGATGACGCTTGGGGGGTCCCTTCCAGCTCTACAATTCTACGATTCTTCTATTTGCTGCTGCTGTGTAACATTCATCTTCTTGTTCTGGGAAAGCTTATTGTGGCTGTTTCCTGTGGAAAGAGGGTAAGAGGTGGCAGATTCAGGAGGTGCTGAAGCTTCACTCTCAGTCCTGCAGTCATCCATCTGCCACTCTGCTGCACCATCTCTGCACCACAGCAGGTCTCTTAGGAAATTAACCCCAGCCTGGCAGTCTAAGCAACTGCATATTCACCCAGGGCTGCTGCTGATGCTCCGGTCACAGTTCATCCAACACAAGCAGGGGCCAAATTGCCCAAGTTCCCCAAACGATCTGCTCTCTTGGCAAATCCCATGCGAACTCATGCGGTGGCTTCTTCCTCCAAAGGAGCGCCCAGATTGCTGACCTGCAGCAGAAGCTGCTGGACGCAGACGCCGGCGACCGCACCAAGCAGCGCTGGGAGAGCATCACCAACCTTGCGGAAGCCAAGTGTGCCATCAAATACCTGATTGGCGAAGTAAGCTTGAGTGGCAGCAGAGGAGGCGGGCGGGAACGAAGAGGTGGCTCTGGAATGGAACCAGGGATTCGAGCCTCTAGAACAAATAAGGGATCTGGGGGGGGGGGGGTGGAAGGGGCAGTGACACAGTGGCTGACTGCAGCCAGCGTGTGGCAAAGTGGCCTCGTGGGCTAAAGCGGGTGATGGAGCCGCCAAGCTGGGGGCAGCCCTCCTAAATTCTGCTGCTTGACATCTCAACTCTTTCTCAAAGATGGTTCTGTACCTTCCCTGTGCTGAATGAGCACAATGGTGCCAGTTGGCAAGATATATATATTTGTACCCTGCCCAACATGACTGGGTTGCCCCAGCCACTGGGCAGCTCCCAACAAATATAGAAGGACAATAAAACATCAAACATTAAAAACTTCCCTATACGGGGCTGCCTTCAGATGTATAGTTATTTATCTCCTTGACATGTGACGGGAGGGTGTTCCACCGAGAAGGCTCTCTGCAACTTGACTTTTTGCAGTGAGGGAACTGCCAGAGGGCCCTTGGTTCTAGATGCAAATTCTTCAGCATGACCCCTTTTAATATTGTGCTCTCCCCCAACCCCATGTGTGTGTGTGTGTATTTGAAAGCTGGTCTCCTCAAAAGTGGAGAATGGGAAACTGGAGAACCGTTTGCAGCAGACCAAAGCCACGTGTGCCGACACGCATAAAATGCTTCTCGAAGAGCGAAAGGTTGTGGCAGAAATGGAAGCGGAGCACGAGAGTCAGCTGGTCCAAAAGGAGCAGCAGCATCAAGAAAAGGTATCATCTGCCGCCCCCAAAAAACCACCTAATTCTGCAGCAGCTACAAAAACTGCGCCCACACAAAAATCCCATTCTGAGCAGTTGACCACCCAGTCTATCTACCTACTCCAGGTTTTCCAGAGTAATCCTAACCAGGCTTTGCTGCTGGCACATTTAACCTGATTTCCAAGTTAGGGACCCTCTGCCCATGCCTATGAATTTGGCTTGGGACAGCCTCCTGTTAGCAGAGAGGTGGCTGTGAATGGGATACCTGGATGTGCCCTCATGGAGAACTGCAGTGCCAGTGGTCAGTAGCAGCAGAGAAAGGGCAATTCAGTTGCTGCCTTCTCAGTAAAGTTTGCAGGCTTGGGGTGCTCCAAGTTCTTTCAGTGTTTAGAACTCTGTGTTGTGCAGCGGCTAGAAAACGTGGGTGATCTGGTGGTAAAACGGTGAGATTGAACGCTGGTCTCCATGAACTACCGTATTTTTTGCTGCATAAGACGCACTTTTTTCCTCCTAAAAAGTATGGGGAAATGTCTGTGCATCTTATGGAGCGAATGCATGGTCCCTGGAGCCAAATTGCCCAGGGGGGAAAGGCAGATCCTGCTTTTCCTGTTTTAGAAAGAGCTAAAGGCTAACAAGAGGGAAAGAGAGTGTTGAAAGGAACTGGCTCAACAGCTGATTGCAGGAGATTGGGAGGGAGATAAGGGAGCTAGCTCCCTTCCTGCCCCGCCCAGGCAGTAGTTCCTTTGGGAGGGCTGAGGATCCTGGGAAATTGAGTTTTTCAGCCATTTGGGGCTTTCTGTTACTTGCTGGTGCTTACTGGTTTGTACTGGTCTGTACTGGTTTGTACTGGTTCGCTTTTCTCTTGCTTCCTATTACCTGCTGGTGCTTACTGGTCTGTACTGGTTTGTACTGGTGCTTACTGGTTTGTACTGGTGCTTACTGGTTTGTACTGGTTTGCTTTCCTCTTGCTTCCTATTACCTGCTGGTGCTTACTGGTCTGTACTGGTTTGTACTGGTGCTTACTGGTTTGTACTGGTTTGCTTTCCTCTTGCTTCCTATTACCTGCTGGTGCTTACTGGTCTGTACTGGTGCGTACTGGTTTGTACTGGTGCTTACTGGTTTGCTTTTCTCTTGCTTCCTATTACTTGCTGGTACATACTGGTTTCTACTGGTGCTTACTGGTCTGTACTGGTTTGTACTGGTGCATACTGGTTTGTAAGCAATGCTTTCCCCCCCTTTGCAAAAGCTGCACAAATCTGAACTGATCCTCAAAAAGCAGGGCTTTTCCCTTTGCAAAAAAAAGCTGCAAAACTTTGAGCTGATTCTCAAAAAAACCCATGGGTTTTAGAGGAGGAAAACCAGAAAAATATTTTTTCCCTGGTTTCCTCCTCTAAAAACGAGGTGTGCCCTATGGTCCGGAGCGTCCTATGGCGCGAAAAATACAGTGCCGTCAGACAACCCCAACCTGCCCGCCTGCCTGCCTTAACTTACAACCAGTCCAGAGGGTGGCTCTGCCTGCCTGCCTGCCAACTTCCTCTTTATTCTCAGTTTTGTCCCTTGTAGAACTCAGTATGGAGATGGATGGGAAGAGTATTAGAACTAATAAGCTCTGGCGCCACCTACTAGAATGCCCCCAAGATCCAGGTTTGGGTCAAGTATTCTTTGATGAGAGAACCCCCAGCAGAGATTTAAAATCACAAAACATGCAGCAAAATAAAGTGTGGAAATAGAGGAGGTTAGACCTTTAAAATATGCCCTTGTGAGTTTCTTCTAAAGTTCCCCTTTTCCCCTAGTATAGAGAAAGACCACATATTTGGTAAGTTAAAAATTAGTTTACTTACAAACTCTTCAAAGGTCAGGTTCATGTGGTTTTCCATACATTAGTCAGAAAACACAGGCGGTAAAACTTGGCTTAGTTACAGTGGTGAAAGTTCCTAAATTATTACTATAGGAACTCAAGAGTGGCTTGTAAGAGCCATCAGGTCTGAGCTGCAGTCTACATTGAGCTTCTCTGGTAGACTGGGAGAGAACAAAGGCTTAATTACCTAGTCCCGCCCAACGTGAGCTAAGCCTGGCAGGACAGCTTACTCTATGGTCTTAACCCCTTCATGCATTAGTTAGACTTAAGCATGTTGGTTATATGAGGCTGGTTATCCCACACATTTGTGGTTTAGCCAACTCAAGACTTAGGCCACCATAATGCGAGCTATACGGAAAGTCTGCCATCCTTCAGACTGTACCGCCTCTGACCCACATCTCTCTTCTGCCCATCCCCAGGTACTCTATCTACTCAGCCAGATACAGCACAAAGAAGAAGCAGAGAAGAAGCTGGAGACTTCCATTTCAGAACGGGAGCAGCAGCAACTCGAGCGCATCAAGTTCCAGGTAAAAGCTGCTGTGTCTCTTAGGCGTGGTTGCTCCTTCCCCCTCAAATGCAGCTGTGTTTGCCATCCAACCATTCCAGCTGTTCCTTTGCTGGTGGGAAGGAATCCCATATCCAAGCAACAAGGCTTGTGCTACTGGCATTGTGTCATTGAATGAGGCTGCTTGATTTTGGCTCAGACCGCTACTCTTGATGCTCTTCTTGTCGATCTCTGCTTTATCATCCACTGGCTTTGTAACCAAAGTGTCTTCTCTGCTCTCCCTCATTTTTGGAGGCTATGCTAATACGGTAGTTGTTCTTCTACATTTTTCTGTTTCTCAAAACACAAAGCAATGTTAGCTCTGGTCATTTAAATGAGTTTTGAAGGGGCTGTGTGTGTGACTGGATTGTGGTGTGGTGTGTGTGGAGTCTAAATCAGGCTTCCTCAACCTTGGCCCTCCAGATGTTTTGGACTACAATTCCCATCATCCCTGACCACCGGTCCTGCTAGCTAGGGATCATGGGAGTTGTAGGCCAAAAACATCTGGAGGGCCGAGGTCAAGGAAGCCTGATCTAAATCAACCAGT